>NC_134460.1:148773798-149497548 GCF_047948215.1 Lycorma delicatula | reverse complement strand
TTAGTGAATTTTATTCATTTTCGTATACCGAATAAGTTTTTTAAGTTTGGCCATTTCCTCATGTTCAGCTATCGCCCGGGGGATGCGAGAACTGTGATGTCTCTTGTCCGATCGGGTCGACAATTAGCCTAAAGTCGGAATACATATAGGGTCTTCATAAAAGAATGGCGGGGCTTTGAACACGGATTAAATTAACACAAAAATACAGTCGATGTTGTTTACTTATCGAATTTGTCATCTTAAACAGTTTTTTTTACATTAGTCGCTCGGTAAATGTCCAATCGATACTCAGTTTCTGCCCGTACCCTAATTAACATATCTTCTGTTACGGTAAAAATCGCTTCGTTAATCATTTCCTTTAAAAATACGTCGCGTATTTTTGGTGAATAAACGATGTTTTTTATATATACAAGAAAAATCGCAAGGTATCAGGTCTGGGCTTCTTGGAGGCCAGGGTATAGTTCCTTGCCGGCCTATCCATCGGTGTCCAAATTTTTCGTTCAAAGCCTGATTGCCGAATGCATTAAGGGGACCCGACCCGGAAGGCAATTATATGAAAAAAATTGACAATTTTTTTAAATTTATTTATTAATTACTCAGGCTTTTCTATTTAAGATGGTGTATAAACCGGTAAAATCTGATGATTATTTCCGAAGATAAATCGGTTTTTCTAAACAACGCACAACTGTTTTTTTTTCAGATCGCACTCTTGTTCGTCTATTAAATTACATATACACATTTTTTGCTGCACTTCATTTAAACTTATTTCATTTGAATGTGAGATACGATCCTCGAATTCTTTAACAAAAGTGGACAGTTACACAATTGCTAAAATATTTTAGTTTTTAATAACATCAAATATTTATACAATTATTAATTCAGCAATCTTACCTTAAATATTAGGTTAGAATAAAAGTCAATCGATTACTCTTTAAATAGATTGTTTTACCAAATAATTCAATAATTAAAACTGATTATTCTACACCGTAAGGTCAAAATTAATATTTGTAACCAGTATACATGAGTTCAGTAAAAGGATCAGTTTAATTATTATTAAGTTTTATTTATAGGACACACTAGAAATCTTTTGCTTATTATGCGTAGTGAAAAAAGATTTTCAACAAAATTTGTTTTGAGGTTAAAAATTGCTGTACTGACAGAGCAGTATGGGATGGCGCATTATCGTGATGCAGAATCCAATTATCAGCAATGTTGGCACGGACACGAAGAACTCGTTTACGAAGTCTTTCTAAAATTTCTTTGTAGAAAATCGGTTAACTGTTTGTCCAGGAGGCACCCACTCTTTATGAACAATTCCCTTGGAATCGAAGAAGCACACAAACCATGCATTTCACTTTTGACTTTGACATGCGAGCTTTTTTTGGTCTGGGTGATCCCTTTGAGCACCGTTGCGAACTTTGGCGTTTTGTCTCTGGATCGTATTGAAGAAACCAACCTTCATCACCAGTGATAACACGGCTCAACAAATCTGGATTGATTTCCGTTTGCTTTAACAGATCGGCTGCTACATTTTTCCGTGTTTCTCGCTGTTGTTGTGTGAGATTTTTGGGGACCATTTTTGCACAAATCTTTCTCATACCAAGATCTTCAGTTAATATTAGACGAACCGTTTCTCGATCGATGTTTGAGTTTTTCTGCAATCATTTTCACGTATAATCTTCGATCAGATCGTACGATTTCACGCACCCTGGTCAAGTTGACACCTGTCCGTGAGGTTGATGGTCGTCCACTGCGGTCTTCATCTTCAACATTCGTTCTGCCTTCACTAAAAATTTTATGCCGCCGAAAAACTTGAGCTCTTGACATAACCTCCTCTGGAAAAGCCTTCCGAAGCTTACCGTAAGTTGTCGTCGCGTTTTCACCCGATTTAACGCAAAAAGAAATGGCATACCGTTGCGCAATATTTTGCGGTTTCATTTCTGTGACGTGAGACACAAACACGTGTTCACTTATTACAGCACAACTCACGACTGAGCAGTTGTATCAATGTGCCGCTTGGACTAAAAGTAGCTTGTAGACCAAGGTCAAAGATGGTGTGCCTACACAAGCTGCAGGGTTACCACATCTTGCAAAGAAAAATCAGTCTTATTACTTCATTGTCGCACCTCGTATATATTTTCATGTTGGAAGAATCTTTTAAAGTTTTTAACCTTTACTTTCAATTTTGATTTTTTTGGTTCTATGTATTTAATTTTACTATCCGGGGAGGGAACCTTTTACACAACCCATCGGAATTGGGTAAGATTCATAATAGTTTCTTTATTCGATTATTTTAACTTTTATATTATAACGACTTCGTCTGTAGTATTAGTTTTGATTTTGTTTTGCCTTCTTGACTTGTTTTAATAAATTTTTATTATATGGTTAATATTACTTTTACACCTTATAAACTTTATTATTTTGAAATTATTTTACCCTTTTATTAAAAAATTCCAGGCGATGATAACGCCCAGTCGTTTTTAACGCCCACAAACCAAAAAAAAAAAAAAAAAAAAAAAAAAAAATTATTTTTCTGTCAAATAATTAAATAAAATTATTTTTTAAAACAAATATACAATTTTTATAAGAATTTGCTAAGAAAATCAAAAACTAATAAAATTCTAAATTACAATTTTCAATTAATATTATATAATCAGATGTTTCACCAAATCTATTATTTTTATTTTATTTTACTTCTGAAATTTTTTTTTCATTTTTCTTTATTATCAATGAATTATTATTTACAATAAAAATTGTTTAAAATCACGGGCTAATAAGTCAGTGTAAGATAAGTCTCTAAAGTAAATATTAATTTATTTTCTAAAATTTAATAATTTTCAGTCTCTTTTCACGTATGGTTTTTTCAATCGGGTTACGGAACTTTTTGTATATTCTGTATTTATGTTAAATATATATTTAACGTTAACATCCCTTTCGTAAGGATTCGGAGGTCCTGGGTTCGAATCCCGGTCAGGCATGGCATTTTTCCCACACGCTACAAAACATTCATCTCATCCTCTGCGGAATAAATTGTTTGAATACGGAACCGGAGGTAAAAAAAAAAAAAAAAAGGTAAACGTGATCAGACTTTTTTTTTGTTTTACTTTTGTATAATTAGAAAAACTACGAAGAAAAACAGATTCGTAAAGTACTATCGTTTAAAACAAGATAATACATTTTTTTACTGCAGAAATTGAATAATATTATAATTATAATAATAACAAATAACCGTAACGTATTCTAATAACTAGATGTAGGTTGTTAGGTTCCTTTTTTTTACGTGGAGTATTATACATAATAAAATGCATATTCCCCGCTAGACATGCCATACTAGTCCGTATTTCACGACAGTCTATACCCCGATACAACAGTAGCGTGACTTTAGCAACCGGGTCACTGGTTTTACCCTTTCTACCCCCTTTTACGTTTTACGTTTCAGTATAGTGACCTCCTCTTTATTTTCTACTTCTAAACTTCAACAAGTATTAACGATGCTGTAACTCTAACGACGTTCACCGAAATAAACAAGTTTAACTGTCGTATGATAACATCTTTTTAAAAGCTGTAACTATAACTTACAGTTACATAACCGAAACGAAAAAATAAACAAATAGTTAAATTTTAAACTACCGAAAAATGTCGTATTCGGTGTAAAAATTTTAAAACTTATAAAAAAAAATTATTTGTCCTAATTATCGTAACTGAAACGCAGTTTTCGTGCTAGATACCCAAAAGATAATCTGCAGTCCTATTTACAGTAGAAAATGTGAGGGTGTGCAGCGGTTACCCGGGTTAAAATTAACATAGCGACTAAATCACATGTCCTTCACTATGACCGGAATATCTCTGCGGTATAAATGATAGTAATCTCTTAAATAATTTGTAATACATCGAGAATAAATTATAGATATTATATTTATATTATACTATAACATCATAGGCGTAATTATAGTTACGGGTGCGTGATCGAGTAGGGTATTTTCTCATATTTCTGTTTTATTTAAGAAAATACCAAGAAATTAATTTTGTACTTTTTTCCGTTTTTAAATTATAAGCTGGCAAAAGCAGCGTTGCTATCCGACAAACGTTTTTCTTTTACTTATATACTGCACTCGATTAGCTATTGCCTTTGTACGAGTGAGATGGTTGTGTTGATTCACACCGCGGCAAAATACAACACTATAATGATTACTCATATGTAGTGACCGTATAATTAATTCGACATATAGTAGTAGATGTAATCAAAAGTTTTTATAACGTAACCTCTTCTCGGTTCTATTAAAACCCTTTATCTTTCCCACTCTTTTGTTCTCGTGTTCAGATTTTGCGTTTCTGTTATTTCTTTACTCTAATGTTATTTAAAGTTAATATAATGCAATTTGCTTAAGTTTACTGGAACGTGAGTGTAGTGTATTCATAAATTTGTGTCTGTATGACTTCAGTTGTACCGTTATTTTGACACCGTATCTGATACGGATTCAACTGACGATAGTGCACGATTACTTATCCCCTCCGAAAAAAATACCGCGATAAAAGTCCTTCGTACGGAAAACACACAGTTTTAAATACTCAAAAAAGCGAATTACAGAGTAATCCGACGGCGTTTATTTCGGATATCGTTAATAAGCTGCTAACATAAATGTAAGTTGGCCGCTTCAGTGTACAAGTGATTCGCGAGTATAAATCTACTAATGAATTACGGTCTCCTAAAGAGAAGGTCGATTAAAAAAAAAGTTGAAAATTCGATGAAAACGCGATTCGTAAAAAAAGTACACAAGTTTTATTTATTGAGAAACGGTTTAGTGACCTCCTCTGGAAGACGATTCGATTATTGCCTTAGACAACGCCCGTTATCATTCGTGTAAAAAGGAAAGAATTCTTGCAGCCGCGTCCTGGAAATAGAAGGATATCAAAATGCGGCTTAGTTCAAAAGGAGTGATTTTTGAAGAGAATAAACTTAACGTCCGATTATTGCAAAGGGTTTGGCGCATTAAAAGTAGTTTTAATGAGTATAAAATCGACGAGTTCGCAAAACTCCGGCGGTAAAACCGAGCTTCGATTACGTCCCTATCGTTGTGTACTCGACCCGATGGAGCTAATTTGGGGACAAATCAAAAGTTACGTAGCGTCAGAAAATACTGTTTTTAAATATCAGTTGTTAAAAATTTACGCTTAAAAACCATCGATAAAACAGGCCAGCAGGAATGCAAAAAAATGTACGAGTGTAAAACACGTAACGGATACTAGTGAACTTTTACTGTTTACGGACAAGTGATGTTTTCATAACTCTTAAAAAGCTCAAAATGTCTTAATTTATTTAAATTTGAGATATATATATAATAATTTAAAAGCTAATAGCGCGTGGTTATTGAATATTAACGTCGCGTAGTTTCTTTTATACGAATCAGGATTTACAGGAGATTGTAAATCGGCTGCCGTAACAGTCAGTCGTACGCACAGGCTTGTTTGCTTGAACACTAAGCTAACTGAATAACATAAATATACGTTTCAGCCTGTAACCTATATACAAATAAATAACTATACTAAAGCAGTTATTGAAATAAATTATAGAACAAGATTACGCTCAAAGACCGTTTACTAAAAAAATTTGACATTAAATCTAATACTAGATGGTCATTTCGATTTTTTAACAATTGTAATAAAGAAAAGAAAATGGTATCGTTTACCAGTAGGATGCCACCTTCTACTTTTATAATATTTTAAAAGGGAATACCTCAGGTAAGAGTACTTATCTGAAAGTTTACAGGTCAAAGAGGTGATCTTTCCTCCTACAATTTAATTGTATATCACCCGTACTTCAATTGTGTTCCTTTTTTATATCAATAATATTTCCCAGCGCAGTGTACACCACTACTTTTGTGTTGCTTATTATTCCACTGTCACGCTTTCGTATGTTGAGCTCGTTACACAATTCTTGGCGGACATAAAAGCACCCGCAACGCCACGAAACTGCATCCTTTTTCGTTTGGGGGATTGCGGTTTTCAATTTACGTACCCTAACACATCCGGACATCTACGTGCGATCGGTATTACTGTATGTTCTTTCAAAATTTTGTCCAGATTTTCTTCGTCTTGTGTAAGAAGAACGAACCGATTAAAGTACTTTTGCGTTCGCGATAATCAAAAGCACGATCTTAATTGCAACAACTGACGATTTTAAAATAGCTTTTTAAGGATGAAGCATGATTTCCCCTTAGGAGGTTAGTCATATTCGGATCTATCCGACATGAAATGCAAAATGCTCTCAGAAAATCAAAAGCAATAAAGAATAAATTAAAACGGACATATTCGGTTTTCACCGGATCTTGACGTTTTGACACCTAAGGAACCCAAGAAACCAAACGGAAATTTTCCGGATGTAAATGTTCATATGTAAGTGTGTGTGTGTTCGGTGTCGCAATCCTTATATATCCAGAACTACTGGACCGATTCTGACCAAACTTGGTCAGATTAATTCTACATTCGGAGCATTGATGCCATTAAATTTTCAACTTGAAAGATCAACGGGATGAGGCTGTAGAGCAAGGTTACAGTCAGTATCTCGAGATTTCGCGTAATTAAGGTCATATTTTTGTTAGGCGCATTTGTTAACTAAAAAATAATATGTATAAAAAAACTTTTTGCAAAATCGCTCCTTCACGCCAAAAATGCTCTAAACTAGCGGCTAAATGCGCATACTGCGTCAATAGTACCTCGCGTCACCACAAGGAGCACTAGTGTCGCAATCAGCCATCTTGGAAATTCTCTTTTCCTTCGTTCTCTTGAACCGGGAAATTTGATATTCCACAGAGTTGTCGACTAAATTATTTTTTACACTTAAAATATTATTTATTTTATTTTGTTAATATTTCGAAGTTCGATAGCACTGAGGTATAGCTGTTGTAGTCTTTTGCTATGTTGTGACTTCACAAGTGAGCGATAGAATTAAATAAATAAATAATTTTTAAAGTGTAAAAAAGTAAACTCGGTCTGGCCGGGTCTCGAACTCGATCGCCCGGTCGACTCAGTATCTGGTGAGTTAAGCCTAACGGCTACAGAAATCTACCGACCGTTCGAGCGAAATTTCTTCTATGTAAGTTGTGAAATTACATTAGTTTAGTTAGTGCCGACTGTCGTCCCTAGTACCGCCACACCGTACGGTAGGCGCGCGCTTTAGTTAGGATCTCTGAATTAAACGAAAAAGTATTATATTTAAATAAAGTGATAAATATTTTAAATTGTGGGTGCAAGCCGTGCATCAGAAACAACCCACGTTGTAGGACTTTTACCCGCGTGTCGGGAAAGTGCTTCGACTGTGTTGTCGGCTTTTTTCATTGAGCCTGATAAATGAATAACAAATGAACTCAGGCGAGAAGCACTTAATGAAAGGTCGTTGTCAGAAGAAGAATTAATACTTACTATAAAATATATTCGGTTTTAAAAATTACGATAATGGAAAAAAAATACATCATAAATAATTTTAGGGATCACATCTAGCCCTTTAACGGTTACAACCGCTTTATAAATCGAATTCAAATATATAAAATGAAATTCAGCGGTGCAATTATTCTTCTTTCAAAGGTATTTGTTTAATATTTTCTCAGGAAAACTTGATCGGTCCTGTTGATAGAAATATGACGTATAATGAAATTTAGTCGTTTTTGTAATCCTGGTCATTTTCACACGCTACAAAATTGCCATTTTATCTCATCCTCTGAACCTAACAGAATAGTCCTGGAGGCATACATAATTTTCCATTTTTGTTTTTACCGATAGTATAAAAGAAAGCCACTAAATTAACTGAAAAAATAAAACAGCAGTCTGAAATAAATTCACTTCATAAAATTTCATATACTGAATTGATGATAAAAGCGTACAGGAATGTTAGAAAAACATTACATCGAAGAATAATAAATGCAATCGCCTATCCTCATTGTAAAAATGCTTAAAATCAATTTCTACACCCGATTTAAAAAAAAAATAATAATAATAAATGACAACTATGTTGCCAAGCAACATAATATAACACTTTCTGTTACAAGATTCATTCGTTCTCAATAAAAATTTACAAAGATTTTTTTTATATAACTAAATTATTTTATTAATTTTATTTATAAGAAGTATTTCTCAAAATGGTATATAATCATCAGTTGTTTGCTGCAGCTGCTGATTTTATTCCATTTTGTAGGCCCTCCTTAGTAGCATCTTCTGTGTCTTTCTATATACATACGATTACTTTTTGTTTCTAAATCTATTATGTTATAAACAAAATATCTTAAATGCTACACAAATCAAAAAATGAAATCGGATAAATACTGTAAAACGATAAATATCCCCCAAAAAAAACAATCAAAAATTAACATAAACTCTAAAATAAATCTAAAAAAAAGATAAGTAAAGTTAAAAAAACAGACTTCAAAAACTGCCCTATAAAATAAAAAATCTGATGTAGACTAGATGACTTCTTTGTACGTATAAGATTCAAATATGTCATTAATTAAAATTTTATTTGGCTATAACTCTGGAACCAATGAAAAAATTACTGAATTATTATTATAATTTTTTTTATAATCGCAGGTTAATTATTAAATCGATACATTTAAATAAAATAAAAAAGTTAAAAAAAACAAAGGGAGATGACACAAAAGTCTGATTCGAACCGATGTGCCTTCCCTTTAAGATCCAAATACTTCATTAATTAAAATTGTAATTTTAATTTCGATATCAATTAACAAGGGAGGTGCACAACTAGATATTACAATAGTGCTAAATCAAAAATTTCAACATCCTACGGCTAATCGTTTTGAGTGATGCGAGATACATGCGCACATATATACATTCATATGCATATATGTGCGCATGTATCGCAACGTACAGACGTCACGCCGAAACTAGTCAAAATGGATATTAACGTTGAATTCTGAAAACCGAAATGTTTCGCGAGCACAATACTTCCTTCACTTCGTACAAGGAAGTAAAAAAAAGAAAAGAAGGAGATAAAATCTGAAGGCCGAAATTTGTGCGATCACACACTTCCTTTACTTCGTATAAGGAAGTAAAAGCAGAAATGTTTCAATCTATTTCAACATTTTTCTTTACATTTTGAAGAAATTTAAAGAAATGAAACCGTATTACTTTTTAAATGTTTATGTTAGTATAATCTGAAATCGGTTTTATCTCTAAACTTAGTTTACGTTTTTTAAGTTTTATTTAAAATCAGGGTTGGCTTACAAAATCACCGGCTGTACTTTCAATTTTCAAGAAATTCACAGGCAAGAAGCCTGAATCTTAATTAAAATAAGAGAAGAATTGTAAAAAAAAATACTAACAAGCATGAGCTAAGACTCTCACGAATTCTGGTATGAATTATTTTTTTAATCTAATTAACCTTTTATTCCTACTAATTAATTATCTCGATTTTTGCACGAAGTACGTCGAATACAAAAATAAATCTGCATATTATTACATTATATATATTTTTTTAGCCTCCGGAACCACAATCAGGTACTGTTTCGTGGATGAGATGAAATGGTAGTTTTGTAGCGTGTGAAAATGCCATACCTGACCGGGATTCGAACCTGGGCGTTAAAAAAATGTAAAAAGTGTTTATCTAGACGATTTAAAAAAAGTTATAACATGAACCTCGCAAGAAATTCCTTCGCAAAATAAAAAATCATCAAAGTCGGTCTATTTAGCTTGAACGTACATTAAAAAAATCCAAATAGGTGAAACCGAGAACCTCATCCTTTCGTTAAAAATTAATAAAAATACTTTAGATGTAAATAAAACACAGAATGAATCACCTTCTAACAAAAAGATTAATATTTGAATAAAAATTATATAAGAAAATTTTATTTTTAAATCGGAAAAGGATAAGAAGTGAAAAATCTATAAACAAAGAATTAAACCGGTACATAAAACATGGGAACGACTCAGCCGGTCCCATGGCTGCAGAGCTCACTTCGCTCGTCATTCCCAATTTGACAGGGGACCGGTGTCCTAGACACCCGCACAGCTTGCTTTGGTCACAATTCCTACCCAGAGGACTCCACCCCCTGAACCCTGGCACTGTACGTTATCCTCACGGTTGTGAGAATAATACTGATAAATAATAATCATAGTATTCGCGCTTTATAGAAATCTAAAAAAAAACTAAATTACAAAAGATAATAATGTTAACTGCGGTAACTAAAGTACATACACTTTTGACGACGAAAATTTCATAACTTATATCTTAGCCGTGGTGGCAAACATATAATACTGAAGTAAAAGGCGTAATCTATTTTTACCTCGATGAATATTTTTAATTCACAACTTCACCCGGTTTGGGGACGAAGAAATAATTAATATTTTTAATATCTTAACCTTCAAAGGAGCTAGGCCTCGTTCAATGGCTTAAAACCTTCCCTGGAAAAGCATAAATGTATCCTGAACATTTGAAAGTAATCAGTCACTCGGTTCTCGCGTGATTTGATAAACAAACAAACAGACAAACTTAAATAATAGTATAAATTTCCAAATAACCGTTATCTATTACATCGAGAGCGCGCCTGATGCAGGCAAAAGTTAGCCTTTGACTTACTAACTCCATTTCAATTTTTAAAATCAGACGACTTTCAGAGATATTTCTAAGAGCACCCCCAGAAACTTCAACTGGCAACTCTCTACTGCTACATATATAAAATAATACATACATATATATAATTTTTTTTTTTTTTGAGATTTTAACGAGATTAAATATCTATAAAAAATATATAAAATTCTTAGTTATACCAAGAAATATAGGTAAAAATTTGGTTGCAATTGATCAAGTAGTTTTTTTTTTGTTTATCCCAAACAAATGCCTCTTCCTCTTTACATAATAGTAAAGGTCGTATTTGAATCACTTCATTATGTTCTTCTTTCCTTCAAAGAATATATTTCTTTTATTGCGTTCTCTACCACCTAATATTAGTTAGTGTCTACTCAGTGACGGATTTACCATAAAGCAAAACAAGCAGCTGCTTGAGGCCTCGCTTTGACAGGGGCCTCGAAGTAAAAGATTTTGCTTCACAAAATGAACTTTGATGATGTCATTCAAGATTTTGCAGCAGAAAAATGTAGGAAGAAACTGTAAATGTACTGTACATAAAACTGTAAATAAAATAAATATTTATTTGATCTTTCTTTTATTAAAAAAAAAGGAGAGAAGACAAAAAGTTTATCCAGGCGGGAGGGGGGCCTCAAAAATATCGATTTGCTTGGGGCCTTGTCGAAGGTAAATCCGGCACTGTGCCTACTTTATTGTAAAATGAATTAAGCTATACTTATATAGCTGCCAGAAAATCCTACTAGAGTCCTTAAGTCCTCATAGATTTTTAGTGCCACACGGAGACCTGTGGGTAGTTTGTCATGCAATAAGAAAGGGGGAAAAGATGGGTTAGGTTCCATACGGCTAAAAATTAAGATCTTTTTACTAAGGCTTTCGTAATCTGAATAGAAAAGTCTGAAACTCCAGGTTGAATTTGAGCTTATTCTTCAGAAAAAATTTAGATCATAGAAATCTCTACACAAAAACCTCAGACGGTGAATAAAATTTTGGGGAAACAAAAAATAGAAAGATTTTGTGAATTTTGAGTGCTGAAATATACACATTTGGAATAAACAATAAAGAAATATTTGAAAAATTAGTATCAACTTTAAAATTGATGTACTGCTTAATCAAAACTGAAAAAAGAAAACGGTAATGAAAAAATAGGATTATCATGTTGTATTACAGTAGCGCAAAAGCAAACAAGAAAAAGCTTGTATATTGTTTTGCTGTGTGTGAAATGTATGCGGGTTAGGTTACGGAGTACAAGTGTGTGAATAAGGCTTTTTCTTTTAGAAATTACTCAACCCAGGCAAAAGTTGTTCAGGTGTTGATGTTAATGAAATATTGGGAGCCGATGACGATACAGACAAGTAGATTGGAAGTTCTTTTTATGAATTTTTTACGATAGCTCTGGAAGAAATTAGAAACGGGAAAACTTACTTCAATGATTATACTTAATTTAACGCTTGTAATGATTTTAAATTAGGCGACTTACAAATTGGACAACACAGTGCGGTTGTGATAAATGACTACAGGAGAAATTCATCGATGCGTGTAAATAGTTTTCTTTGATGATTTTAAAAGCAAAGTAACAGATAGCAATTCACGGTAAGTGAAATGCAAGAAACAATCTCTTGTGCTGTACTGACGTACCAAAAGAAGAAAAGAACTGTAGGTTTTGTTGCATAAAACAATACTGGATAACTGCACTACTGCATCTCATAACAATTCTGTAACATATAAAACAAAACAATACATACAAATCACAAATTTATTGATACAGATGTGTTGACGATAACATCTTGTTATACAAGGTAACGGACGACAATTTTAATAGTTATTAGCGCACACCAATAAAATATATTACATATTAAACTTTGTAGGTGTATGCAGAAAAGAACATTAAATAATTATTTTCTTGATTTTACCATCATAAAAAGCACCAACAAAAACACCTTTCAAAATATATATAGAAAACCAACTAAACCAACCAAATGACAGTCACTCTCATTTCCAACATTCAGAACAGCCAACCTCATGTAAACTATTTGCTTTAAAAAGAACAATCCACAGATTAGTCCGTAGATCCATATTGTCTGAAGACCACAACGAATTAAAACTATGTAAAATACCTACTGTGTAAAGATGCATTAACACACTCATTGACTCTCACACGTAAAATAATTTAGATTAAAACAAAGACAAACAAAAACAAAAAATGTACCGCATTAACTTAAGCAGCACACAAAATCTCAGAGGAAACAGATAACAATCTTTTTTAAATCTAGATAAATTTAGAATTCGGAACAACAAAGAAAACATTCATACACATCACAGTCATCAAACAAACATATTTCCCCTTGAATATTTAAACTGAACCGCTTCAAATATATTAAAAAACAAATAAATATATAATATTAAAAATATGTAATATTCAAAATAAATTATAATATATAATATTAGTCAAACAGGATCTAGCTTCAAAAAGAGGTGAAAAAGCCTTCTGTAGCAACAAAATGTGATTTCATGACATGTAGCCAAGATTTGCCGGCCCTTTGATCACTGCAGATCACAAATTCACTAAACCTGACAACAGCCTTCATATCCCATACCTAGGCAAAAAAGGACTGGACTATACTCAAAATATTATAAAATAAGATACACAACGACCAGATACCAACATCAATCAAACACACTTTTCAGCTATAATTATTCTAAATAAGTGTCTGCCTAACTCAAAAAACTGCTAGTATTAACATAAGCTAACAAAAACCAGTATTCACTGGCACTTTGATGAACTTAGCATATTGAAATGTAAAAGTTTTGATGAAGAAATAATAGTTCCCACTGAATTTTAAGATTTATCCTGACTTTTACTTACCGGTTTAGTAAAAATTTCCTGACTCTTGTAATATTATGTTATTGCCATTTATTCCGCAAAATATATAGATATTTTATTTTTTGCACCTCCACCAACCCCATAGCTGCCCAACTCTCACCTTTTTTTTATTATTTACTATTTCATTCATTTTTAAAGTTTACTTTTTTACTGATTTTTTTACAATATTCATTTAAAGTTAGGCTATTTTTTGTGATAAATTGTTTCAGTGAATTATATTGCAATATTAAAAAAAAAAACAAAAGCAATATTTAATAAGTTTCTTGCATAAAAATGAACATCATTTAAAAAAAAAAATAATAATCTAACCAAAGAAATTTTTAAAAATATATGGCTCATACCTAAGATTGCTAAAGGTTTTTCACAAAAACTAGCCAACATTATTTTGCAAAGTAAACAAGTAAAACAATATTTAATAACTTGGTATACATAAAAATGCTAAGAAACACAGATTTTAATTTAACAAGGAATATATGTATGATAAAATCGCTGTGACTGAAAGTAATATAGATAAGAAGACTAGAATAGAACACCTTATTTTGTACAGAAAAAAAAACTTTATTAACATTTACTTGAAAAATATTTTGTCATTATTATTCTAGCGTATTTGCAGAATGCCATCAAGTATGATGCAAGGGCATGATTAATGACATCTTCACATGAACTTAAGGATAACCTATTTTGTACAACACTGAGAACCCACATAATCTCTGCCTTAGAAACATCATCTTTATAAAAATGAAATCAAGGATTCAAACGTATCATTTGCTGCTGAAATGCTATTACTCTGATCAGAAGATCCAGGCAAAGAACATACAGATGTATTACAACCATTGTTCTCACAACTGTTGATCAAAGTTTTAGTCTGCTGAATTTAAGTACCGCAGGTACATGAAAAAGTTTTCAGTGAAGGCTGAGAATTCCTAACCTTAATTATTTCATTACGCTACATTCCTTTACTTGCGAAGTCTGTGCCCAAATTGCCCAGTCTAAAATGTTTTTTACACGAATCACAGAGAGCATCATTAGCTCTTCTCAACTAACTGAATTCTGCATGTAAGTCTATATCTAACCACTGGTTGTTAAACAAAATCTTTTTATATCCCATTTAAAAGCAGTTAATTACCTAAAATACAAAAAAATTCATGGTGGTTCAAGAGAAATTCCAAAAAACTAATTAACAAACTTTAAATTTTTCAATGGTGACTTTTTGTTAACACTTCATCTGTGAAAAAATTAACTACAATTTGAAATATTCATCCTTTAATATTTAATAATAATTAGGCAATATAAGTAAGAACAGGAAATGTTAATGGCTGCTTGATGCATATAATTGCTATGTGCTGGGCAATGGAGTTGCCATTTCCCAACACTGACAAAGTACATCAAATATATTTTGGCATTACTTAAAAAATACTTCATTAATAACTTCATAATCTTAATTCATTCACTAAAAAAAAATGCATTCTCAATTTTTTTGCAATTTTTCCCAACATTTGCTGAGTAAATTTATATATCCTGATATTTCCTAACTTTTCCTGCCTGTGAGAACTGCGAGTACGCAGGAAATAAATTAAGTTCTCACTCTATAGGAAGACTGGCATTTGTAATTACAGAGTTTAAGAGTGACTGATCATAACTACGTTTGAGAGTGACATCAAGTTTCTCATAACTGTTTCATTATGATACCTAACATAAAGCAAATATAAGCATAAGGCACCCACCTACAAATGCGCGCCTTATGTCTATCTGTCTTACTCCACTTATATGTCATTAAATTAGAAAAAAATTACAGTTTAAAATTATTCTCTAATTTGTAATGCAACACAAAGGTCTTTAAACAATACAATGTACATTAATTTTCAATTGAAAACAAAATTATTAATTTACTGTAACTCATAACACTACTTTATATTGATTTATGTCTAATGAAAAGATAGTAATAACGTATTTAGACTATTATAAAAATAAATTCAATTCCAATTTTCCAATAAATTCAACAAAAATTTGTAAGGTAAAAATTTAATGATACAAAATGTATTCTCAATTATTATACCATGTGCTTACTTGCTTATTAAGTTATTACAAGAGGGTGTTTCAAATGCTCATCAATTATTATTATGTATGCATAATGTAGTTGCCTTTTTCTGCCAATCAATAGTAAATAATCCTTAAAAAGTATTCTATTAACTATACATAGTTTTTAATTCAGTTTTTTAAATAACCATATTCCTCGTCTTAATAGATTGAACCGTTTCATAATTTTGAGATATATTTAGTTCTTTATGTTTTTATTATGTTGTACAAGGAGCAAAAAAAATGGTAGAATCAATTCATCGAAAATACTTACATAAAGGTTTACTTTAATCAAATGATAATATCGTATATTTTTACTGATTCTTTTTTCCAATCATACAGAAATTTGATTTATCCGGTCCTGTATTTGTGGCAAATTGGTTTGCTTGGCATTTCTCCTGCTGCCACTCCATTTGGTCACCCTAAAGCATAACATTGAATGTCTGTACCAAAACGGCTACCTTGCCTCGAAACAGTTTAGCGACCAGTGTCCTAAGTAGCTCCTAGAGCTAACCTAAAAGCGTGAGCGGAATAAGCTCGGTACCATACACTACTCGCTTGCGTCTCCCACTGCCCACTTGTCATATATCACAATGGGTAGGCGCATCCCGTCAACTACTAATAAAATTTATCTTGTCAGACAGCAATTCGCTGCCATGCCTAGGCCGCTGAATGCCAGCAAGTACCTGTCCTCCATTAAAGAGCATGGAGCCTTAATCTGGTTGACAGCCAGCCATATCTTTCGGTTAGCTTCCTACAACAGCGCAATAGGAGTCTTTTCCCTAACGTAAACTATGGGTCGGTTGAACAAAGCATCAAGCATCAAGGAACTCCCACACGGCCCGCTTATGAGTGCCAATTTTCTCCTTGACCTCTAAGTTCCAGGGTGGCCTGAGTTCTGGCCCCTCCAAGAGCTGGGCAGTTGAACGTTGTGTTCGTTCGACTGGACCTCCCCATAGACGCACAGCTCATCAGCTGCCAGGTGGAACCGAAAAAAATATTGGTTTAAATTTACATAGTTGGAGAGCATTCAGGCTCCTGTTGCTCTTAATAACAAAGGAGAGGCATACCATCTCCCCAGATGCTGTGTAAATCTATACAAGGACCTTCCCTTAGTCGTGATGTGCCATTTTTGCTGCCATGCTTCCATCACGAGGTTGTAAAGCCTTCTCTGCAGGCGGGAGATGGGCAACTGTTCGAAATTTAGAACTGGTGCGTTGAGATCACTGTATTGTATTTGTGACAATTAAAAGAGAAGAATAAATACAAGAGATTGATTTTAACTTGAAAATTAGATTAAAAAAAAACATAACAGAAAAATAAAGATTAGCAGTAGTTTAATTAATTCCAGTAACCAATACAAAACTTCTTATGACGTAATAAATAATTTAGTAAAAATGTTCTTGATGGAAACTGGTGAAAAAAATCGCTTAAAACTACCAACTTTTAAAAAAACAGACTGAACCAGATTTTATAAACATAGCATTTTTATAACTCATCTCGTAACTTCTTCAATTGTTCCTGTGATTATTTCGAAATTACTATTAGTGATTTTGATGAATCACTAAAGATGTTATATTTATACATCTAATTTGGTTCATCATTTAAAATTATGAAAAATAAACAATTTTAAAAAAAGAAAATGAATTCGAGGAAATGTTTTAATGATGGTTGCAAGAGTGACTGAAAATATTATAAAGCCATTTATAATATTATAAATATTATAAATATTATAATATTATTTATAATTCTAGTTATTTAAAAGTTCAACAATGTATTTTTTTTAAATGAAAATTATTCAGAGTTAGCTTTACAAAATAATAATGTATAAGTAGTAATAATAACAATAGATCAGATAACAGCTGGTTTTTAAAACCTATCTCCTAAGGAGCTGTAAGGACTTATTCTTGAACTTAAAAATAAGTAATCATACAGGTGGGTGGTGATTGGAAATATCGACTATAATATTAAAAAAATGCATTTTTTTTCATTTTTTTTGTTGCTTCTTTTGTTTGTTATTTGCATAATTAGTAACTCTTGCTTAAAGCAAGAGTTATTTTATTACCTTTACAACATTTTAAAGAAAACCTTTATAAAACCAGTATGCAAAGAAGGTACAACAAAAAATGACTACAAGACCTGTACAGAATGTATCACGAAGTTCTCCCAGGACTTACATAACCTATTCTACTAAATTATGGAAAACATTCGCATAAATACGTTAACCATTTTGCTCAGAATTAAATTCTCTACAAATTTTGCTTAAAATTTGTATGGTTACTAAGTTCAGTGACCTACTTTATTCAATTTTCAGGTCAAAAATCATAAGAAATCACTAATACTGCCCCAAAATTAAATTTTTTAAATTTTCAATACAACCTCACTTCTCCAGGGTAGCTGAAAACCAAGCAAGATCTTTCACTAGCCGTAACATGCAAACAAACCATTTTAGGAAATATGTTTATAAGAACTTTTTCGGTTACTTTCATGAGTAGAATAGGTTATGAAGGTTCGAAGAGAACTTTGTCATACATTCTTTTTATTTAATATAGTAAACATTGATTATCCAAATTGCACTTTGCAAAACCAAATCTGAATAATCAGATAATAGGAAAACTAAAAAAAAGTTGTATCATATGTACTGGACATCTCACTCTAAGTTACTGAGTATCACACATAATAAAAAGACGAAAATATTAAAAAGGTAAATGTATTTCAGTGAATCAACATTAGTGTTGAAATAATTTTATGGAGGCCAACCAGGACAAAGATAGTTGAGATTAATAATACTATTGTAAAAACTGTTCTTCGAACTCTACATAAGGTAGGATATACTTTAAAGCTTGCAGAGAAGTTTTAATAATAAATAAAATATGACGGTTTATTTTCTTTATTTATTAATTATTATAAGTTTCATTAAAATAAATTGAAAATACTTAACACAGACAGTGCTGAAATAAAAAATTACAATATAAAATGTCATGTTTATCATAGGTTAAATTAGGTTGGAGTTAGGTTATGAAAATAAACCACCTTATATATAATTAAAAGTATTGTGAGTTAATAGCACCTGTTCTCACACACATTTGTAATTGAGTCTAGAAAATTGTATCTTTACAGAAAGCCAAAAATTAGCAGTAGTTTCTCCTGTTCCGAAGAAAGGTGATTGGACAAAGTTAATAATTATCAGCCAGTATCTGTAATTTGTATTACATCTAAAATACTTTAAAAGATTATCCATAGAAATTTATGTGACAATCTTGATGATGTCATTGAAAACAGACAACATGGATTTATGATAAAGGCTACAACTAATCTGAAACAGTTCATTTGTTGCCCATGAACTTAAAAACAGAAAACAGGTAGACGTAGTTTATTTTGATTTTCCTAAGGCCTTTGGTTCAGTTCTGTATAGGATATTGCTTGGAAAACTTGCTGGTTTTGGAATTGCTGGCAATATGCTATAATGGATAAGATCTTACTTGATAAGGAGAAGTTTAGAGTAATGTGGATGGAGAGTTATCTGATGAATACCTTTGGAGTCCTGCATAGATCCAATTTGTGACTTGTTTTTTATTTTATTTATCAATGATATATAATCGTGAGTGTTAAGAAATAATACCCTTTTGTTTGCCGATGGCATTAAGATTTATGATAGCAAGAATAATACTGCAAATAAGAAATATTTCTTATGAATAATTTATTTTTCATTATTTTTATTTCTATCAAATTAGTAATTTTTTTAGAATAATTTTATTTTTTCTATAATAGTTTGTTTGCTAATATCCCTTTCCCGACAGGTCAATTGTAGTACTTTAAGTTTTTCATTTGTCCTGCTGCACTTTCTTCAACATTAGTTAGATCAGTCAACTTCCCTACTTAGATACTATTTGTAGAGGTTTGGGTGGCTATAAGGGAGGCCATCCACGAAAAAGAATTGTTATTATTATTAAACAAACAAATCATAGTTTTTAACTTTATCTAATAATATGTATTAATAAAAAATGGATAACAATTTGTAATTCATATTGCAAACTGCACATTGCATGACTTCAATCTTTAATGATAATAAATCAATGCCAAGATGGTGTTCATGACCAAAGAAGGTCACCTTCATACAATAAGTATTGAATATACAGTAATAGTGAAGAATCACTAGTTTATTTGCTCTGCTTAACAAATAAACTTTACTGCAAATAAATGGGTATTTTAATACTCCCAAATTAAATAAGCAAATAACAGTGAGGTTACATATATTAATACAAACCTATACTTCTATTATAATACTAATACTTCCATTAATAACTTTTTCTCACTTTTATGATTTGAAAAATTAGGTTGCATCAGATATGTCAAAGTATATTTTACTTTATACAATATTCTATATATAGATTTAAAAAATAAGGCTACTTAAAAAAATCACTATATGGTTATGAGGTATGAAAATAATTTTTTCTTAATTTCTTTTCATAATGTTTAATATAAGGTTATCTTTTACAGAATATACACAATAGGCATATTACTCAATGTAAGCATTCATTGTGGATGTTAACAACGAATATTTATTTTGTATTCACTGTGGATAGTATAGACACCTAATGTTTGAATTATCTTTTTAATTATTTTTTGTTTCATTTCAAAGTACATGGGGTAGATTGTCCTTTCCTATTTTCTACCTCTTTGCCCTATCCTCGATCTGTTCTTCAAGATATTCTTTGTATTTGCCTAGATGCCCATTGCTAATGTAGGGAACTCCAGTTTCTGTATCCTATATATGTTGTCTGTTATGGAATCTCTATTTACAGACTTGTCAAATGTTTATACAGATACCCAGTTTAAGTCTAAAGTACTTATCAGATATATCTCTTAAACCCAACTAATACAGACAGTAAATAACAAAAAAGTAATGCATCATAAGTGTTCTAATTTTAATTTTTTAATGATTCTGTACTTTCATCATTTCGGAATCAAAACAACCAATTTTACAAAACTAAAAAATCTGATGTGGACATCACATGACTTCCTTGTACGCCTATTAAATTACATATACACAATTTTTTTAAATGAAAAGTACAAAAAGTTTTATTTCATTAATAATTTTATATTATTTCATAATTTCTTTTTCTTCTTGTTGTTATTGAATTATATATTGCAAAATTTTCTTCTACAGTCAAAGTTAATGATTATTAATAAATCAGATTATTTAAATTTAAAAAAAAATTTTTTTTTAAAAAGAGATGAAGTCGGATTTGAACCGATGTGCATTTTGTTTATGCATGAATTATCATTACTGAAAAGTACAAAGCCCAATTCAAAGATTGTACCAGGAGCCTCCTGTACATCAGTAAATTTTGATTATTTATACCATATACAGCTGTATTTAACTACCATTTTAGAACTGCTAAATACATCCTACAAAGACTGAAAGGATGCAGTTTACACCAGTACATAATTGTAAAAATAAAATCTGTAAACTACATTTCATACAATAGATTAATTTGGAATTGCAGGATTAATGCTAGTACAAGTGAAAATATCTGAGGTGAGAGACAATTCTGTTTAATTGTTCAAACAAGATCAGAAATAGTTGCCAATGAATGACAGATAAACATACTATTATCAATATATTAAATGTTGATAGTTTTGAGGATAATTTTTTAGAATGGTTTTCCAGCTATTTAATATTCATCAAAATTTAACTAATTTCATTTGAACTCAATGAAATTTTGCACATAATTCATATTTACAATTTTTTTATGACTTGCATGCATGTTTAGAATCTTATGCCTTAAGAGCTGATACCTAATTCAGCAGATTCTAAAATAAAAATTTGTCAAGATTTATATGAAATTTAATGGAACAGATAAAAAATTCTTAAATGCTCATATAAATTTTAAATTATTATACAAGACCTGTTATTTTCTTAACTAACTGTTTTTTACAAAACTAGATGTTCAACAAACATGAAAGTTAGATACTTTATATAGGTGTTGTTAACAACTTGGTATTTTTCTTACAGGTTCTTTCATCTACAGTTAACTTTAGATATTATACTTTGAAGTTTATATACACAGTAGCATGCAAATTAATCCAAACACAGATGCTACTTAATAAAAAGTAACTTTATTTAGAAAAGAATCATAACTATGCAATTTGTAAATATCTAGATATTAATATGTCCTCCTTTATTCTTAATCACTTTACGTACATGATTTGGCATCAATTCATCATTTTTTGATTTCATCAACATGAAACCACACTGATATTTTTGCTTTAATGAGGTCAATTTTTCACCAATCTGTGATTACAAAATAAAGAGTTTTTCGACAACTGTTCAACATTCCGTGCAACAATGCCGTTCCTAATGTGAACACAATTTGGTCCTAGGTTAAGCAATTGCAGGAAGTTGGTAGCACACTAAGATGAGATACATATGTGATGCAGGTCCATCAGAACATCAGGAAATGTGCAGCTGGTTAGCACAGTGATCAAGCAATCATCAAGAATTCTGCTCAGAGGCATGCATGCTCTTGCCTTGGGGATGTCAGATCACACTTTGAGTAGGATTCTGCATTTTGATTTGAATTTTCAAGCCTTAATGATGTCTCAAGAATTCAGTCCAAAGACTATGCCAACCGCCAAAATCTGCATGAGAAAATACTTGCACAAATCACTCCCGAGGCAGCTTTCTTCAACAGCGATGAGGCACATTTTTACCTCAGTGCGGCTGTGAATAAGCAAAATTTTTGCTACTGGGTCGAAAATAACCTCCGAATTATTAAAAAAAAACCACTACATTCCCCTAAACTATCGGTGTGATGAGCCAAATCACAATTTGGCATGCTTGGCCTGTACTCCTTTAAGGACAGCCTGATCATGAATTCCAAATGTTATATCTCGATGTTATGAAATTTTCTGCAGCCTAGAATGGAACAGTTTGTTGAAGAAGAGGAAATGAGGAACTTGTGGTTCCAACAGTATGGAGCTACAGCTCGCACAGCTGAAACTAACTCAATGTTTTGAGAGAAATTTTTCCCAGATGTCTGATCTTTTTGAGGAATGATGTGGAGTGGCCTATGCCGTCATCCGATTTGAGCATTAGTGATTTCATTCTTTAGGGATATCTGAATGAAAAGGTGTTTAAATGTTGCCCTCACACCCTACCAAAGCTAAGGAAGCGGATTATTGAATAAATTAATGCCATACCCCACGATATGCATTAAATTGTACAAAGCTTCAGAGATCGTCTCCAACAGTGTGTTGCTTCTAACAGCTGCCATCTTGAGAACAATATTTTAAAAACGTTAATGATTATCAAATGGTAAGTACTGCTAATTTAGAAAATAAAAACATTTTTCTCTATATACCCCATTACTTTTTTATAACTTCTCAAAACTGTTAATCAGTTCAGCTGCACCCTTCAAAAAAAGAAATAAATTTTCACAAAACATTATTTATTACATGAAAATTGCTAAATAACCAAAGGACAACCTCATATTACACAGACAACTTAAAGAATGGATATGGTCAAGCAGTATAACCACAATGTATAAATAAAGAAAAATTGCCCATGATCATTTTAATTTGCAAGCTATTGTAATATGTATATATTTTTTAATGCCTTGTTAAGCTTTAGGCATAATGAGCATTTATAACAGTACCATTTTGAACTGAGTGTTCTCTGGTACTAAATGATTTGCCAGTAAACAATTCTTTATGCACATGTGATCATACTACATAGGAACTGGTATTATCTTTATATAATTTTTGATTTCTTAATTCGTTTGAATAATAAGCAGTAATAAGACCTTTCAACTAATTTCAGGATGACTGGAGAGGCAGAGTACGTAGTTTGGATAGATTAGCTCTAGCACTAAGACAACCTGAATTTTCTCATTACCTATCAACAGCTGGCCAAAAAGGTGGTATTACACTACTAAATTATCTTCTGAGAACATTGTATGATGATCGAAGTCAAAGAGTGATTTGCAGTACTTTAAGGGCCATGAGATCACTAATACAAGTACTTTCTTTATCAGCTGTACTTAGTAATGTACCTCAGCTTGTACCTTCATTCTGTCGACACTTAGGAGGTGGTGCCAATGTAGCAGTCAAATTAGAAGCCATTGCTGCAGTTAAAACACTTATGAGAGTTGTTCGTCCTGCTCCAGTCGTTGACATTCTTTTTGGAGATAAATGTTTTGGTTCACGAAGCTCGAAAGTAAGATGAATTCTCTAGTTTTTTTAAAATATTTACCTTAAATGATATTTTATTTAACCTGAAAATAAGTTTTTACTTCTATAAATACTAATTCTTTTAACATTTTACAATAAAATTTTATGTTGAAATGTAACCATAATCAAATTTATTTAAGTTCAAAATTATTTTTTGTACTTATGTATTATAATAGCGCCACTATGGTTAGTCTGTTAGTTGTTAGATGGCACCACTGAAAGGCTATCGCTTAGCTAGTAAAGATAAACTTGATATCTGAATACCTAAATAAGATGCAAAATTATAAATATAATCTAACCAAACTTAACCTATGCTCACTTCACTCGCTAATCTTTACTAGCAATCGAAGCAAGCATATGTTAAGTTTGGTTAGATTATATTTATAATTTTATTATAAATTTTATTAATACGTAGAACGTAGTTATTTAACTCCCCGCCAGTCGCGCTGATTATAACCTACCAATGATAGTGGATTATAATACATAAGTACCTTATTTTTTAATTCTTCTTCTTCTTCTTCTTATTATTATTATTATTAAGACTATTATTATTTTGAATTTTTATTACTGAGAAGATTCTTTGGAAACAGATGTTTAATATCAGTTAATTTATAACACTGCAAACCAATAATAAAATAATATATAAAACTAATAAAAATATTTAAAATAAAACTCATTCTTTTTTTAAAAAAAAATAATTAAAAATGCAATAGTTTTTATAAAGTAAAGTATGTTTAATGAACATTCTAGACTTTAGTAATTTTGTGGTGGGTTAATTTAAATTAAAATTAATTAAGAAAATTATATATACATTTTTAATGAGAAATTTGTGATAGTTAAAAAGCAATGTTCACCATTCTGTTAGTAGTGAACAGATTTAGTTTCGTTAAAGTATTATAGAGTCCAGGGCTGATCAACTGTAATTCTCTTACCTCTGCCACTCATTTTCTCTATTTTTATTTCATGAGTTTTTGTTCATTAAACTTTTAACATCACATTCACAATAAAAGTATTCAATATATTTTATCAATATTTACTTATGATCTGAGATACAATTTAATTTGAATGGATTAGCAAAGAAGGTAATGTGATAATAAAACCAAAGTATAGAATTTTCCAGATAATATAAAATACCAGCTTTCTTTCTTGAAACGTAGATCAGATTAAGTATCTATGTTTCACCTGAGGTTAGCAATTAGTACCAAACTTTCTGCAAGTTGGAAATGAGTACCCCGATGCTGGCATGTGTTGTAGGCTATCGAGTACTCATACAAACCAACCATTTTATATAGGAGACACTGGTTGTTGCGTTTTCAAACTGTATGAAGAGATAAATCATTTTATTTTGTGCAGCAGTTTTTCTTATTGCCACTCCATGAGCACATTAAGCTTTTGCATGAAGCCTATCAAACGATCAAAATGGTCAATTAATTGTCTTGACTTTAGATTTTAAACAACAATTAAAACGAATCTGGATTTATTTATGTACATAATCTGATATTTTGTGGACTTATCTGAAAACAAGCTCTGGTCCTAATCATGACTTTCTTTTAATCATTGCCTGGAATTTCAAACTAACATAAGCTTTAAATAGTTAAATAAAGATGAGGTTCTTCAGATTGGTGCATATGTCCCACAGCTTCAAGAGAAGAATCCTTGTCATTATAGTTCATTAGGTTTCTGTACTGTAAAAAGAGACGTTAAAATTACTGTCAATGAAGACATTATTTTATTATCCTGTTGTAAAAGATTTCATCCTTTCAATTTAATATCATTATTACTCTAGACTTTTAGATAAATTTAGATAAAAAACAAGGTCATTTAATTCTAACCAATTAAGTGAAGTTCAGTGTGAGCATTTTCCAAAAAATCTATATCTTTCTTCATAACCAAATAAATTTTCAGATCATAAAGAACAAGCTACGGTGGATATTATTGTGCCTTGATTCATAATTATAAAAAGTATTTTTCTAAGCAGCTGCATCAATATTACAAGTAGAGTACAAATAAATACGTAGTGGTTATTTTCTAGAGTTTGAGGAACCAGTATCCCCTATTCATCTGGACAAAGGAAGAACTTATAATAATTTGAGTTACCAGAATTTATAACCTAAATACTCAAAAATAAGTAGCAACTAGTTTACGAAACAAATTGTTATAAATGAGTGAAATAGTGAATCGTTTAACAAGCTGAATTGTTTTTACTTATCACAGCCAGACTTAGGACTAAAAATACCATGCCACAGTTTGAAACAAGTGTTATATTAAAGGGGAATACGTTTGTGATTGATTTTTTTGAGGTTAGGGTTATAACTTTTAAAATCTAATCCATGATTTTACAAAACTAAGTGTTCACATAGCCGATCAGAAAATAATCAGTTATAAAATTTATTAAACACCAGATTATCAATCTAGTATTTTATAAAATTTCATGAATTACTTAGACATATTTTGATGGATGACGCATCAAAATATAATGTCAGAGCACTGTTCCATCAAAATTAAGCACTGTATAAAGTTCAATCTATAGTTTACACAATATGTTCTTACTTATAAATTAAAACTGTTATGTTTCAGCAAAGAGAAAATTCACTATTATGCTTGATGTATGCGCTAATGACATTTCCAAGTACTGAATTCAACTGTCTTCGTCTTGCACACTGGATAATCAAAACGGCAATTCATGAACCAAAACGAAGAGTACGACAATCTATACTTGAGGCATTAGCAGTTTTAGGACAGTTTGTTCCCAGAAGTCAATTGAAAGTAGAAGTTGGTGATTTACCACCGGCTGAAAGAGAAGAAGCAGGGGCTTTTTCTGAAGCCCTTCAGGCTAGACTTAGTAGGAAAATACTGCCAACAGTTTCTCCAGAAGGATTAATTCTTTATGCTATTCATTTACCACCTACTGTTACAGGTATGATTTTATTAACTAACAATTCACATAATGCATTTTTTAATCCTAAGCATTCATGTAATAGGTTAAACTCGCACAGAAATTTAGCCAGAATACTTTACCTTACCAGAACATAGATGTGAATTTAAGAACACAACATCTTGAAAACATCCTCAACAACTAAAAGGTGAAAAGTAAGTTAAAATACCAATGGTTTATGCCATTTTTAATGAACTGATTCCTTCAAATCATCAAAGTTAAACAATACTGGGTGCAGTTTGCTTGCATATTTTTGCCATTAAGCAGCATCTGTATCACTTCTTTTTATTTGGTTTAAAAAAAAACAATTGTGAAATTAAAAGAAAAAGAGCTTAGACATCCTTTTCTTGTAAATCAGAATTTTTACATAGCTATTGGTACATACAACAGTACTGATATACAGATTTAAAGGGAGTGTTGTTAATTAAATGTTTTGTTTCAGTAAAGAAAAAATCCATTATAATCCCAATAGTGATGTGTGAATTAATGCTCATATACTGTACAGAGTGGCACAGGGAAATGGGAAATTTTGATAGTAGTGGCAGCCCGTAGGAGCTCGTAGAAAGGTGGGAATGGCATCCATCTGGGCACAACTACCTGCCATTTAGTAATCATGGACCAGTGGGTCAGTACACAACGTGCATTTGTCATGAAGGCATTTTACAAGAATGATTGATGGTGTGACTGCTGCTCAATGGGAATTCTGATGTTCCGATGTCATGGTCACATTCCTTCTAGCTGCACCATCAAGACACGAGCTCAGAATTTTGAGGAGACGGGTTCAGCTCCGAAAAAGTAACCACCAGGTAAACATACACAGCAAACCCCAGAAAACATTGAAACAGTTCAAGCCTCAAATGAAAGGAGCCCATGATTATTGTCAAGGAAACATGCAGCAGCAATGAACCTAAACTGAACAACTGGGCCACCTCAAAAGTAAAGTGTACAACATTCGCCCAACGACAATCACAGAGTTAAAAACAAGGAATTGAGAAGAAATCACTGCAATTCCCATGAAAGTGTTTCAAAGTCCCATGCTTTTGCATGGGTGAATGCTGAGATTTTTCTCAGCATTCACCTTCAGGAATCCAAACATTCGAATGGTCATCGTCTTACGGACATCATTTTTAGAAATTGACATTTTTTGTGTCAGGACACTTTTTACTTTGATTTTACAATTCATCTTTTTTTTTACTTTTGTGACAGTTACTTCATAATTTCCTGTTTCCTTGTGCCATACTGTATTTCCGATTTGTAAAAATTCAAATCTAAGAAAAAGTAGAAAAACTCTTTAAAATAATAATTTAATAAAGTCTTAAAAGTAAACTTTTTTATTTTCTATAATTAAAGAATTTTTATGTTTGTCTTTTTAAGCAACAGTAATTTTACTCATATAATTAATGATTATCTATTACTGTGCAAATAGTGTATATATAGAAATCTACGAAAGTTGTTAATATTAATGAAGGTGTAAATAACCCTAGGTGTTTTTGGTGATTTGTTACACATTTTTTCTATCAATTCTCTATAAATGTTTTTCTTTAAATTGAAACAGTCTAGTATTTAAGACTAGAAATTTATGTATATGCAAGTTTTTTAAATTTTAAAATTATAATTTTCTTTAGGAGCATTTTTTTGAGGTTTCTGAAAGAAAGAAACTGATTTACCAATAACCCAAGTTAATTTTAAATAAGAAGTGTACATATAAAGCATATAGTAGCAATGTACAAAAAAACCTAGTTGATACATATTAACTGATAAAGAGTATAAAACAGACCAACCAAAACAATAATTTATTCTTGCAGAATTAAGGAGGAATATGAGTCTGTCTGTATAAATACTATGTTACATCATGGATTCTAAATGTAAAATCACACAATTTTATATTTTGCAAGACCACTTATGAAACCAATAATGTTCTTCCTAAGGTGCAATTACCAAAAGTCTTGAAGATGGATAGTATAGATAAAACTGCCAAAATGTGCTTCTTTTTTATAGTATTACTCTTCAACATACCCCATCTAAATATCTCTAACAAGTATAGAATTCTTTAAAAAATGTCAGATACTAGACTTAGAAAAATAAACTGTACATATATTTAAAACTGTCATTCCTTAGAAATTAGAAATAGCAATTAACATTAGTAATAAGAAAAAAACATAATTCCAGTCAAACATTAGAACAGTACCTTTTTGTTACTTGTAATAAAATAAACATATAATTTCTTTGTGATCTATATATTGTAAAATTATACTCTGATCTAAAAAAAAATTTATTTACTTATTCATACTTCTATGCAACTAAAGTGATACTGAAAAAACAGACAGAAGTTTAACTACACAGGGTATATTAATTAAATACTGTTTAAAATGTTAAATCTTTATATTTTAACTGATAGACTTTAGTAATTTTTAATAATATAATTACATTATAAAAAAAAAACTTTTAAAGAATCTTGTATTAGCACTATGGTAATATAATTAACTTCAGGATTAAAATAAACTACCATGAAACTACCTTGAATTTCAAGACTAAACTACCTTGAAATGGCAGTCAATGTTAAACCAGGTAAACCCACAACAGATGTCGCTAGCTATTGTCCTATATTATTGCTGAGTGTATGTTATAAATTGTCAGAGAGGTACTGTACAATAGCATAAAAACAATAATTGACAACACCCTGCCAACTGAGCAGGCTGGCTTTAGAGAAGGTGGATCAGGTATCTGTGCTTACCTCTAGCATTGAAGGACTCCAGAAAAAGTTAAAAACACCAGCGACATTCATAAACTTATTTCTAGGTATGTTACTGTTTGGAGGAACGACTATTAAATATACTAATAAGGGTAATCAAATGCAAAGCCTATAATAACATCATCAATGAGTTGCGATCAAATAGACAATACATCTTGGTGAGGCTCAGAGTAGGCCAAGAATATTAAATAATGGCTTGCCTCTGGGATCTGTTCTTGCAGCTTTATTATTAAATTTATACATAAGTGACCTACTAGCTACTAGATCCATGGAATTCATTTACATATATGATATTGCTCTTGCTGCACAGTGTAAAACATTCAACAAGTGTGAGAGTTTTGATCGAGGAGAATTTGAGATTTTGTATCTACTTCAATAACTGGAGTCTGAAACCTAACTCAACTAAAAAAAAACATAAGCTGCCTCCATTTAAGCAATAGAGATACCAGAAAATCACTGAACGTCTCATTTGTGGGGAAAGGACTGCAACAAAATCCAACTCCTAAGTACCTCGTAACGCTTGACAGAACCCTGACTTAAAAGCAACATATTTCGAATACTGCTGCAAAATTGAGAACACGAGGTAACATAGTTCATAAACTGGCTAGAAGCACTGGTGAAGCACATGCAAGTAGATATATATATAAATGGCCGAGTTTGGGACAAATTTGACCTTTGAACTTTATCATGTGATCACATCATAAACCCATTTTTATAATCTTTTGAAAGTATCATTCTCAAAATTCACATATTTTGCAGTATTTTCAGGTTTAGCTTCTAAATCTTGGTAGCCGAAATTCCAACCACCAAAATATTTAATATAAAGTATTTTTTCAATAAACAACAGCCTTTTGCAAGCAATATTTTCAGGTTAATGAATCTAAATTAGCTCATTCATATTTGCAGAACCAAAAATTTTGTCTTTTACAGAGTTAATGATTCTTTAAATGTAAAAAAATATTAAATTAATTTTAACGATTACTCTTGTTTTATTATTTTACCAGTTAAAGGTGAATAACTAACTACAGTACAATATATTAATAAAAAATATGCTGATGTATTGGGCTTCAAATTTTCTTCAGTTTCAACTTCAATTTTCAAATCAACAACTCCTATTTTTATGCATTCAAATTGTTGAGAACAATCACATATAAAGGATAATTGTTTTTATAGTCTGAAAGAGTGTATGGTGACTCGACACTTTTAGAATATGACTTTTGAAATTGTCAACATTCTAAATACCAATATTTGATTTCCTTATAAATCTTCACACAGATATTGAAGTGAATTTATCATAAATTTGATAATTTTCACATTACAAGAATCAAATTTTGACATATTTTTAATAACATTGTCTTTTCTATTAACCTGAAAACCTATTACACAGCCTTTTACTAGTTACATTACATATTTTACAAGCAATATTTTTAGGGTTAATGATTCTTTAATGTATCTAACTCCCTCTATGAATCATGAGACCTTGACGATGGTGAGGGGGCTGGAGTGCTCAGTGATACAGAGTAGCTGGACTGAACATGAAACCATATCAGAGAAGTATCTATTGAAAGCCAGACTAAGGAATGATTCCTGAAAGAGGGCAGCAGCTCTTTCAATAGTTGTTAAGGGTGAAGGTCAGGAAGACTTGAATGGCCAAATCTACATCATCTTCTGAGTACTCCACAGCTGAAAGCAATGGAAAACTGTAGCTGCTTTTTTTCCAAGAAAATGTTAATTCTGTATTTTCATGTAACAAAGATGGAGGCGCCTTCCTTGGTAAAATATTCCAGAGGTAAACTAGTCCCTCGTTCAGATCTCTGGGACTACTAAGGAAGGGGTCACCAGAATATTAAAAAAAAACCATTCTATGAGTCGGAGTGTGGAATGTTAGAAGCCTAAAAAAGATTGGTAGGTTAGAAAATTTAAAGAGGAAAATGGATAGATTAAATGTAGATGTAGTAGGAATTGGCAAGGTTCGACAGGAAGAGGAAAATGACTTTTGATCAAATATTTTTAGAATAATTAACACAGCTTCAAATAAAGGGCAAGCAGAAGTAGGTTTTGTAATGAACAAGAATATAGGGAAGAGAGTAGAGTATTCCAAAATGCACAGCGACAGAATTATTGTAATAAGGATGAAATCAAAACATATGCTTACAAGTGCCCATGATGATGATGAGGTAGAATGTGTATATGAAGAAATTGATGAAGTAGTTAAACACATAAGAGGGGATGAAAAGTCAATAATAGTTGGAGATTGGAATGCAAGCATCGGAAAAGGTAAGGAAGGAAATACTGTTGATGAATATGGGATGGGCAAAAGGAATGAAAGAAGGGGCTGACATATAGTTTTGCATGAAGTATAATTCAGTAATTGCCAAAACCAGTTTAAAAATCATAATAGAAGAATATAAACGTTGAAAAAGCCAGGTGATAATACAAGGTATCAGATAGATTATTTCATGGTTAAGCAAAGATTTAGAAATCAACTCGTCGACTGCAAAGCTTACCCTGGAGCAGACATTGGTAGTGACCATAATTTAGTGATAATGAAATGTAGATTGGGGTTTAAAAACCTGAAGAAAAGGTGTCAGATGAATTGGTAGAATTTAGAGAAGCGTGAGGAAGAGGTGGTAAAGAAGATTTTTGAGGAGGACGTCGCAAGAGGTCTGAGTAAAAATGATAAGGTAGAAAAAGAATGGAAGAATGTTAAAAAGTAAATTCTTAAATCAGCAGAAGTGAACTTAAGGCAGAACAAAGAGAACTGATAAAAAAGCTTGATGTCAGAGGATATATTGCAGCTGATGGATGATGTAGAAAATATAAGAATACTAGTGATGAAGAAAGTAAACTAGCAAACTAGTTACTAGAAAGTAACAGGTAGAGCAAACTAGCAAAAGAAGAGTGGATTAAGAAAAGTGTTCAGAAGTGGAAAGAGAAATGAACATTAGTAAAATAAACGGAACATACAGGAAAGTTAAGGAAAATTTTGTGGCACATAAATTAAAATCTAATAATGTGTTAAACAAAGATGGTACACTGATTTATAATATGAAAGGAAAGGTCGATAGGTGGGTGGAGCACATTGAAGAGTATGGAGGAAATGAATTAGAAAATGGTCTTATAAAGGAAGGAGGAGGTCGAAGAAGATGAAAGGAAAGAAACAATGCTGAGATCTGAATTTAAGAGCATGCCAGAAAGGCTCCTGGAGTAGACAGAATACCTGCAGAATTACTGTGCAGTGCAGGTAAGGAAGAAAGAGAGATAGATTATACAAGCTGGTGTGTAATATTTACAAAAAAGGGGAAGTTCCATCAGACTTCAAAAAGAGTGTTATACTCATGATACCAAAGAAAGCAGAAGCAGATAAATGTGAAGCATACAGAACAATTAGCTTAACTAGTCATGCATAAAAATCTTCTAGAATTCTGTACAGAAGAATTCAGAGAGTGGAAGAAGAGTTAGGAGAAGACCAATTTGGTTTCAGGAAAAGTACAGCGTCAAGGGAAGCAATTTTAGCGCTCAGATTAATAGTAGAAGGAAGATTAAAGAAAAACAAACCAACATACTTGACATTTATAGACCTCGAAAAGGCATTCGATAACGTAATCGAATAAAATGTTCACAATTCTAAAAAAATTAGGGTTCCAATACAGAAATAGAAGAACAATTGCTAACATTTACAGGAACCAAACAGCAACAGTAATAACTGAAGAACGTAAGAAAGAAGCCATAATAAAAAAGGGAGTCTAACAAGAAGGTTCCCTATCCCTGTTACTTTTTAATCTTTACATAGAACTAGCAGTTAATGATGTTAAAGAACAACTTAGATCCGGAGTAACAGTATAAGGTGAAAAGATAAAGATGCTATGATTTGCTGATGATATAGTAATTCTACCTGAGAGTAAAAAAGATTTAGAAGAAACAATGAACGGCATGCATGAAGTCCTACACAAGAACTACTGCATGAAAATAAACAAGAACAAAATGAAAGTAATTAAATGTTGTAGAAACAATGAAGATGGATCACTGAATGTAAAAATGGGAAAAGAAAAGATTATGGACGTAGAAGAATTTTGTTATTTGGGAAGTAGAATTACTAAAGATGGACAGCGATATAAAATGTCAAATAGCACAGGCAAAACGAGCCTTCAGTCAGAAATATAATTTGCTTATATCAAAAATTAATTTAAACGTCAGAAAAACATTTTTAAGTATATGTTTTTAAGTATATGTTAAGTATATGGAGCATAGCTTTATATGGAAGTGAAACTTGTACGATCGGAGTACCTGAGAAGAAAAGAGTAGAAGCTTTTGAAATGTGATGCTATAGGAGAATGTTAAAAATCAGATGGATGGATAAATTGACAGATAAAAAGGTTCTATGGCAAATTTATGAAGAAAGAAGCATTTGGAAAAATATAGTTAAAAGAAGAGACAGACTTATAGGCCACATATTAAGGCATCCAGGAATAGTCGCTTTAATATTGGAAGGATATAGGTAGAAGGGAAAAATTGTGCAGGCAGGCAATGTTTGGAAAATGTAAAACAAATTGTTAGGGATGTAGGATGTAGGGGGTATACCAAAATGAAACGACTAGCACTAAGATAGGGAATCTTGGAGAGCTGCATCAGACCAGTCTGATGCAGCTAAATAAAAATATCTAAATTAGCTTACTCAAATTCAAATGACCAAAATATTTCATAAAATTACATATTTTACAGGCAATATTTTCAGAGTCAATGATTCTTTAATTTTAGTTTTTTAACATTTTACAGGCTAAATTACAAATTATGCAGCCTTTTATAAGCTAAATTTAAAGAATTAGCCAATATTGAAATTCAAGTGTCGGCTTTTTAAAACTAAATTACATTACTTTTCAATCTTTTACAGGGTTAATGATTCTTCAATGTATCTAAATTAGCTTGAATTTCAACCAACAAAATATTTCATAAAATTACAGTCTTTTACAGATTTTACCTTTTTTGATTTTACAGTCTTTTACAGGGTTAATAATTCGTTAATGTATCTAAATTAGCTAGCTCGAATCTGAGCCAGCTAAATATTTCATAAAATTACGTATTTTACAAGTTTTTATCTTTTATTTTCGGGTTAATGATTCTTTAATAAAAAAAAAATTAAATAATCCTTAGAATTAAAAACATAATCTAACCTAATCTACAGAATTAATCTAACGAATTACAGAATTTTATAATAAAAAAGCCCACACTCAAATAAGATTATTGGCTTATTATGAAATTAAGAGGAAAATATTTCAAATAAAGTAGATTTAAAAATAATGGAAACAATTTAAAGAAGTAGTTTACAAATAAATTAGTTTTCTCCAATTCAAGTAATCAAAATATTTCACAAATGGGAATTATCCTTAAATTCAATACTTTATTGCTTTATAGATTTTAATTTTCAATTTTAAGCCTTAAAACTTTTTAATGTTTTCTTCAGTTAATTTGAAATGTTTTTTTGATCATCATCATCTTCATAATAGATAACTACCATAACAGATAACTGGCATATTGTTATTTTTGAAAGAAACAACAAAAATAAATAAGTTATCAAAGTTTATTAAGCAAATAATTATCAAAATAATCAATTCATCAGTTTCAATGTATAGTTATTCTGATAAAAAAAATATATAATGGATAAATTATTTATATGAAATATTTAGGTGGTTGGAATTCCAGCTAGCTGATTTTGATATATTAAAGAATCATTAACCTGAAAATATTGCTTGTGAAAGATTGTAAAAAGTTGCTGCTTACTGAAAAAAAGAATAATGAAAAAATTACTAAATGAAATATTTTGATGGAGGGAATTCCCACTACCAAATACATTAACCCTATAAAATACTGCTTGTGTAAGATTTTGGAAAATATTCCTTGCAAAAAATACATTAACCTGAAAATATTGATTGCAAAAGATTGCTGTTTATTGAAAAATTTAATGATAAAGTTACTTTATATGAAATATTTAACTGGCTTGAACTCCAGCAAACTAATTTAGATACATTAAATTATCATTAACGTTGAAAATATTGTTTGTAAAAAGATTGCAAAATGTGTAATTTTATGAACTATTTTGGTCCTGCAAATTTAAGTCACCTAATTTAGATACATTAAAGAATCAACCCTGAAAATATTGCTTCAAAAAGATTGCAAATTGTATAAAATGAAATGTAAAAACATCATCACGATTAGGCCATGCTGCGTTATTGTAGGTTTTCAAACTGATAAAAGATAATGTTAAAGATATGCCAAAACTTGATCCTTGTAATGTGAAAAACATTAGTGATGATAAATTCACTTCAATATCTGTGTGAAGGTTTACAAGGAAATCAAATGATGTTTAGAATGTTCACATAATTTCAAAAGTCATATTCTAAAAGTGTTGAGTCACTATACTTTTTCAGAGTATAAAAACAATTATCCTTTATATGTGGTTGATTGTTCTCAACAAAATCTATAAAAATAGGAGTTGTTGATTTGAAAATTAAAATTGAAACCGAAGAAAATTTCAAGCCCAATACATCAGCATATTTTTTATTAATATATGATACTGTAGTTAGTTATTCACCATTAACTGGTAAAGTAATATAACAAGAGTAATTGGTTAAAGTTAATTTAATTTTTTTACATTTAAAGAATCATTAACCTGTAAAACATAGCAAAATATTTTGGTTCCACAAATTTGAGTGAGGTAATTTAGGTTCATTAACCTGAAAATATTGCTTGTAAATGATTATGAATGATCACATGATTGATGCATGATGATCACATGATAGTCATGTGATGATTGCTTGATAGTCATGATATGATCACATGATCAAAAGTTAAAGGTCAATTTTGTGCCAGAACTGGCCATTTATATCTTCTGATGCAAGCATATGTTGAACATCAGTATTAGGCTTGGCCTATTCTGTAGCTGAGTACTGTGCACGTGGATGGTCGAATAGCTGTTATATTGGTAAGGTGGATACTGAGTTAATTAAAATCATGAGAACAATTACTGGTACAGTCTTCTCTGCCTGAATTAGATGGCTCCCAGTTGTAGCTAATATACCTGCACATCTCAGATGCAAGAATGCCCTCGTACTACTCTGGAAAAAGATTACCAATACAGTGACACTAATCAACATGGCCATCAGTGGATTAACTAATAATTGCTTGATATCTGGAATATTTGCATGGGAACTGGACCAAAAGCCTACAAAGCAGGATTTTAATGTCAAACAACGATACAAATCTTGTGGGATGAAAACTACAGCTGCCAATGGATAGAAGCAGTCCATGCGTAAGTGCCAATCTTTCGTCTACCAAGACAGTTGTGGTGCAGAATTAATCATATAAGAAGTAGACATGGTTAGATGTAATTATTTTATGAACAAATGAGGTATATAATATCAATGGTTGGTTATGAGTATGTTAAGCCACTACAAACTGTTGAACATTTAATTAAAGACTGTCCACCTGGCTACAGAAAGGATGCAAGGCGGATACACAAGATGTTTATCATGCTATGCCATCTGGAATTGAATGGCTGAAAAAACTAGTTGTCAATTTGTAACTATAATGAAATCTGTAATTATACCTACATAAATATTATATATACTTTCCTATAACAATTGTATGAAGTTTAGTTCAATATTTGGACACAGCACATCCAAGTACCATACAATAAAAAATAAATACTAGAAAGGAAAATTTAATGGTGCAATTTTGTTACATACTTGTTAAAAAAGTTATTAAAACACAAGATTCAGCTGTGTTTCATTGTTTTTCGTTATCAATAACTTAAAATATTTCTGACAATGTGAACAGCAGTTTATTAACATGTTACATATCAAATAAAAATCTATTTGGTAGAAAAATGTACACTTTTATATCTGCAATATCCTAAATCGCTCACCTTGATAATAACAGACTTAATATTACTGAAAAACTGAATATAAATTAAGAAGGAAATACTATTAATACTAATAATTATTATTATTAATAATAATAACAATTACAGTAATTGATTGCTTATTTATGTTACAGGTGCTGATATTGAATGGATTATTCGAGGAAGTGGTTCATTATCCGCTGGCTCTGCAAGAGATCGAACTCAGCTGGATAACGCACAGCGTGCTTTTGTGTCTCCCCCACAATCAGATACTCATTCTAGGTATACACATTCTTCTTCTCATCTTAAAATACAATATAAACAAATATATATATATATAACAAATGATAACTTCTTGGCTGTATGTTAAAATAACAGGAACACAAAACAATCAGATTCTAAATAAGTCACTACGCAAATAACAAAAATAAATATGAATACGCAGATAAAATATTTAGATCACAAATATTCCATATCATAATTTTTCAGGTAAAAACAAACATTTTACGATATTTCTTATTGTATGAATTATGGATATAAAATGCAATAAAATTGTTCAGGCAGCGGGTTTTACCTCATTTTAATGTTAACATGATTTTTCTTATATTGCAACTTTGAATGCTTATTACTTAATAACAATTATACAATTTTAAGTCAAAATAATCTTGTTTGTGCTCTTCCTATTGATTTTAAATTGCCACATTTGGATTTTATAATATAATTATTTACACAAAGACCAGAGTGCACTGCTATTCAATCAAACATCTGTTTTACACAACTGTTATTATGTTCATTGGACATTGTTGATTCTAACTTACTGTGAAGATATTTTCTAATAAAGGAGAGTTCTTTTTTAAAAACCTGATACAAAGGTGGTTATACTTTAACAATAAATTAGTGGAATAATCATTTCAACACTGTTCCACCAATATGGAATGCTGTCCCCAACTTACAAAAACGATTTGAGAGAAATGCATCTGCAGTGGACTGCTCCAGATCAGGTCAGGTAGGCCTTTATTATTAAGTGATGAAACTAAGCTTAAAGTTTTACAAGTGGTTATCCAGAATCCTAAAAAGTCTACTCATATGCTATCTCTTCAACAGAATTCTGTTCAGAGAATTTTACATAAGGTTAAATTTAAACATTACATACCTTATCTCATACATGGGCTAACATAAGAGAATATTGCTTGTAGATTTCAATTTTGCGAGATAATGTTAAGTGAAGTAAGAGAAGGTGATAATGAGTTGTTTTCTAAGATAGTTTTTAGTGATAAGGTGACTTTCAAATTAACAGGCCATTAACCCAATATTTAGATCACAACTGTACCAATATTTTTGACCTATAATTGTACCTATATTTTGACACAACTGTACCTATTAGTATTCAGAGAACCATTGAATTGTTTTTGAGAGGTGACTAAATCAACCTCATGTTACCGTTTGGGGTGGTATCTCATGTCATGAAATAATTGGGCTTTGGTTTTTGATGGAATAATAACTGGAGAGAAGTGCCTGGAAATAATGTCAACCTATGCTATTCCAGGGCTACAAATGAACTACGATAACTTCAATTTACTTTGCTTTCTACATGATGAAGCCCCACCCCATTACACAACAGCTGTGCAAAACTATGTGGATGAGTTATTTAGTGGGAAAGTTTTTGGATGGCAAGGGGCAATAGAAATAACACCCAGAGCTCTAGACCTTACACGTATGGATTTTTTCTTTTGGGGAATTATTAAAAGATAAACGTCTACGCTACAAAACCACAAATAATTGAGGACTTGAAAGATTCTATTCAAAATGCTTTTGAAGAAATAGATTTCAATAAACGATTGTTTAAATGTCCCAGGTCATCTGCAAAAAAAAGTATTAGCAAAGGTGGAAAACAATTCAAGAAACAATGTAATAAATAATCATGTAACTTCAATAAAGTGTTAGTTAAGGCAGGTCCTAGTTAAAGTCGTTCAAGCCTTAGTAAAGGCAGTTACTTTTATACGGATTTGAATACTAGATCGTGGATACCGGTGATCTTTGGTGGCTGGATTTCAATTAACCACACATTTCAGAAATGGTCGAATTGAGACTGTACAAAACTACACTTCATTTACACTCATACATATCCTCAATCATCTTCTTAACTAATACCTGACTGTAATTCCCAGAGGCTAAACAGGAAAAAAGGAAGAAGGTATATATATAAATGCTTGGGTTAACAACTAACTTCCAGTTATAGTTAAAAATTATGTTCCACGAAAAATATTTAGCAACAATCTATGATTGTAATCTTTTTTTAAACTTAAACAAAGATTCAAAACAACTTGTTTCCTAAAATAATTGAAATTGTAATTCAAGAAGATCTTTCTGTGCTATTTTTTTCTTCTTCATTAGCAATGTTGCAGATGATGATATTGTTAGTTAATTGCAGTGGTTTCAAAACTCCTTTATTATGAAGTCAAATAATTTATTTGATTTATATTTGTTCATTTTTTATAAAATTAACATTAACATTTTAAAACACACTTTGTAAAACTTACAAATATGTCTAATCATACTATATAATAAAGAAATGATATAATACAATCATATATCATAAAACAATTATACAAAGCTGTATTGCATAACATACATACCCCTGTCAGCCATAATATAATATCTAGCACACATTTATGACTACTTACATTAATAAGCGAGCTATTACAAATTTTTTTTTTAAATCAAAAACACACCACTCAACAGGAAGTAGTCAATCCTGGATAATACATAACATATGGTGCAAATCAAACAAAATTCAATTCTTAAACTTTTTAGGAGAGTTAACACTGCCACTTTCTAAACAACAATGAAATACAAAAGACTGTATGGCAAACTAACAAAACACAATGATAGGAGTATGAAAATTAAACAACAGTTAATTACTCTCTAAATACAATTTTGGATATACATTCTTTCACTATATAAAGATCACATACAAGCACTAGACATAGTATCAAAATCTACCTTAGTAAATTGTGATACAGAAATATTCACAAACAAGTTATTAACTACGAAATGCAAAATACAAACATAACCTGTAAAATTCATGATTTCAATGTGCTCAAATTACATGTGCAATTTACACACACAAAATTTTATACAGCAAAATACTAAATGAATTAACAAAGTGCAGGCCAAATATAGTACTGAACCATATATTTGAAGGGTTTCATAGTCACCAAGATGGATGTAATTAGCAACCATCTATAATACTGTGGAAGAAGGAATTGACTATATACATTTACTTCATCTAAGAAAAGAAAGAAAAAAAAACATATAGAGTAATGTTTCGTCATACAATAACAAAACTGATCAACTAATACACACTTAACTTTTGACAACTCTTTTTCTTTTAACTGAAATATTCTAAAATCAAAATGAATATTAAAAAACTATATATTTTTTTTACTGAAATGGAAACAGAAACAAAATTTGATTAAAAATTCAAAAAAGAAGTTGACAAAAACTGCTGCATATTTTTGATTTTATAATACTTTTAAAAATCTATTCTCAAAAAGGAAATTCAGAATATGCATTATACTAGACATATATGAATATAGAAATGTCACTAAAAGTTCAGAGTTGTCAACAAAAAATTCAGTTGAAATTAAAAAAGAAATCTTATCAAAATCTCATAAAAAAATTATATAGACTTGTCTTTTGATAATATACTTTAAAAAATACTTTTCCAGCTAAAAAATATCAAAATGTTACAAGAATTATTCGAGAGAAAAGCTCTTAAAAAAATCTCATTTCCATGATGTTTACTCCTACACAAATAATTTTTTTTCTTCATGAAGCAAAGCATCTTTAAAAGCAAGTAACAATGCTAAGGAAAGGAAGAAAAATGTTAATGATTTGCTAATTACGGTGTTATTTTTTGCTAAATTTAAAACAGTAGTTAAAAGTACTTCATTTCAAGGAAACAGTAAGTTTATGATTAAAAAATGTGTCCACTACAACCGATATTTCAAAATACTTAGATATCTCAGAGACCAACATACTGCAAATGAAAGAACATAAAACAATTATCAAGTACTAGTTATATCATTTGCAATAAAGTGGATCATGTACATTAAAAGTTAAATAACAATGAATTCCCACTTAGGTTGGTACTGAAAACTGCTGGTATCTTTCAATTAATGACCTTAAAAGCTAATTCCTAGATTTAAATAATAATCTGTTAAATATTAAAATAGAAAATATAATAATGTTTTAATTTATTTTGTTAACAAAAAAATTATCTTTTTTTAAGTAAAAATAGATTATTGTTTAGGTGTAAACAATACATCAAAACTAGATTAGTACAAGCAGAGAAAGGTTTCATTTAGAAATAAAATGTGTTTGTAGTTAGGGGAAAAGATCTTGAAATAATTATTTGGAAAATATAGCTATCCTTAACAGCAAAATATGGGTAAGAGGAAAATCAGATATGTAAAAAATGTAGACTTTAGAAATGCAGTGCTATAAAGGTATTGAAAATAAATTCATTTAATGAATTTAAAAAAAATTAAGATAAAATGGAAAACATTTGTCATAAATTTTACCAAAAACAGGTAATGGGTATATTTTTCAGTGTTCAAGATAAGTTGATTTGGTAAGGATCAATGAAGGCGAAGAAAGATACACACAAAGTAAATAAATAAATAATTGAAACAAATAATTGTAAATGTGCAACAAAGAGATTAAAAGATTAGCATAAAATAAGAAAGAATGGCGCCTTCAGAAATACAGTCTTGTGCAAATTAATGTGAACAAGAGTATATTTTCAAAAATAATAAAATTTTATTCCATATAAAGAATGTCCAGTGTTTATTACAGTATTTTTTAGTATTTAATATGTCCACCTAGCTCTTTAGTAATTATTTCAATCCTTATTCAATGCCTAAGCATTGAATCTATAAGTTTTTTACTTATTTCTTTAATTTATTGATCATGAAACCAAACCTTTTTCACAGTAAAAATCTTCTCTTTGGCAGTCCATTTTTCTCAGTCTTCTTCACAACTGTCCACAATTGAACCTATTTTCCAATAACAAGATGTACTTTTCACTGTTCATCATCCCAGAGATGGGTTAAGTTATTAGGTCCAAAGTAACCGAAGCATCCCCAAAACATTCTCTTTAAAGAACGCTTTACAATTTGTTTGATGTTTTGGCGAAACTTGCTCATCATTGCTTCTTTGCACATGATGTGCTTACGCTCCGAACTAGAAAATGATGCTCAACACAGAAAAGGACTTTCCTACCAAGTCTCAACACTACAGTTTTAGTATTTTTTTGGCCCAAAGAAGCCTTTTCTTCTTCATGGTGTCCATAAGAAGTTGTTTTCTTAAAGGCTTCGTGTCTTGCAGCTGCTTCCCAGAAGTCTCCTGAGTACAGTAGAATCGTGAATTTTCACACTGGCTGATTCTGTCTTTATATAACTCAAAACTATGTTTCTGAATATTAATTTTATTCTACATAAAATAGCATAATCTTTTATGGTGGTTTTATATTTTCTTTCACAGCGACCTTTTCATAGGAGTGAAATTGTACGTGTCTCAAGATTTTGTCTAATATCTTATTAACTACACCTAGACTAATTTTACATTGCTACCTGTCTTTGAGTCATACAAGGATGTTCATCTTGCTCTTTTCTTAGGAGTTAAATCCATATATTGCTGCTTTTCTAAATTTATTAACCAAATCACAAGAAGATGACACACTAGAAGAAACTAAAATAAAATAGGTAACAGATACACATAACCTCTCAAAACAAATAAGGTAGTTTCAGGCAATTCTTCAAATGGAAGGAAATAGCTGTACTACATCTGGAATCAGTGATATAACATAACCAAATAATTTTACCTCCTGTTCACATTAATTTACACAAGACTAAGCAAATAAATAATTTATTGAATGGTTTTTTTTTTTGGTTGAGGGTGGCAAACAAGTGGTAATATTGCCCAAGTCATAACTAGAAACACCTCACTACTGACGTTTCTACGCAAAACAAATCTTCAGAAGAATATTAACCATATAAACTAAATAAAAAAATTTTGAAATTTTTATGTTATACAATTTTTAGTGGGTAATCACGGTAGAAATTAATGCCACATGAAAAAGGGTTTATCTCTCTATTACGTAAGTAAATTTAATTGTTTGTTCCACTCTCTGTATTAGAATATTTACTACTTAGTAGTAAGTATGTAAGTAACTGATGACAAACTTACTATGCAAGTGATAAGATTTTGTATTTCTGTATTTTACAGTGGTGGTTCTTGGAGGGGACAAGATATAATGGCAATTGGCATTGGAATGAATGGAGTAAGAAAATATAATAGCAATTCCTTTGGGTATTCAACCAGTATTGTAAGTAACATAAATAAAAAATTATTTTCTTTTTTTAATAGTAAGTTTTTATCAGTGGAGAGTTTTCATTGATGTTACTGTTATTTCTTAATCCTATTAACACTTAACTCAATGAAATTCAACCAAATATATATGAATTAGTAAATGTTAGACATGTTAATAAATAAAAACTGGAAACTAAATCATTAAAAAAAAAAACATAATTTATACATTCTATTACATAACACAAAGGAGTTCATTAATTTATTGTTTATTATCATTACCAGATCTCTTAACATGTAACATACATAATTATGAGCTAAAGAATTATAACAACTAAGAACAAATTATTACAAATATGAAAAATATTATCTAATTCACGTTTTAAAAACAAACAAATGTATTTACTGTTGTTTACTGTTATTCGATCAACAACTACAAAAACGGTAATCAACTGTTTAAAGTTATAAATATAAGTTTATAAAAAGGGATCAACTTTTGTAAATTGCAAATTAAACGTAAATTAAAACCCAAATCAATCAACAAGATTTTAAAAATGAGTTATGATTGCGATTATTCTACAATATATTAACTTAACCCTAAAACATAACTAAATACATTAATGCTGCACTTACACATGTACTAAATACACTTGTGAAATATGTGTAACATGCCAGTTGGAATGAATAAAGTAACTAGTAGAACTGAGACTACAAGAATACATTTCATTTACGTTCGTACAAATCATCCTCTGAAGTAATGGTGGCTCCGGAGGGAAAGTAACAGTGAATGCGTAATTAATGTCCCAACTATTTTACTACAACTGGTGGTATTGTACAGTGGCCGTTATTACGTACTTAATAATATATTCCCAAAAACAAACTTATTTTAACTTCAACATCAGTCATTTTATCTAGAATTTTGGACTAGAGTCGATGTAATATTTGTTCAAAAGCTTTATAAAATGTTTTCCGATCTTTTTTCAAACTCAACTATAAAAGCATTTTGATTTTTAGTTTTCAAAAAAATACCTACGAAGCCTTTGCCAGCCTGTTTTTCCCGCGAAACTTCCTTAAATAATTTTGATGTTACGAAGGATGAAAGTAGGTCACGCTGGAAATAATATTCAATTTCAGTATCTGTTTTCTCTTGCTATACAATTTTTCAATAGAATAAGTAACAACAGACGTGTATTTCTTATTTATATATACTGTAATGTAATTAAATAGATGAGGGAAGGTAATGCATACAGTCTTCATAAAGGTTTTCAAACGTGCTGTGATGAAATGTAATAAGTTGCTATTTATTATGTGACATATTTCATTTTTTATCTACGTGTTTGGTATGCGAATAGTGACTTCATCATATTTCTTGTTCAAAACATTCCAGTATCATTGTTCAGTTAAATACTAAAAGGATAGCTCTGAATCGCCATCTGTAATGTAATATTCAAATCAAAATACTTCTTAAATGTACAATATTATCTACATTCATAATGCCCTGAAACTTTATTGTGATTCCTTTCTTTTAGCTCAAAATCGTCAAGCAATATCTCGCGATTTTTCTTCTTTATTATGTCACCAACTTGTTAAGTCAACAACTCAAGTAAATTTTTCACTCCTGACTCAGCCAATAGTTTTTAGGCTCTCTAGGATACTGTTCTAAGTAATTTACTGCACCAAACACGTTATAAATCGCTTTATATCCATCCTACCAATGCCTAACAGTATTTATTTTCTCTGAAACATTCATTCTTTAAAATGTTTTACTTCCTTTTATGTTATTCCATAATACTTGGAAAATCTGACACTCAAGCACAGTATTGTCTTAAACATTAATCGCATGTAACGTGAAGAGTCTAAAAAAAACCTAAAACATACGTTAATTAAGGCTCTTTCAATTATTGGTTATTTATTAGATATTTATATAATTTATTTTTTACTTTTCAGTGCATTTTTATATTTGTTAATATATTATATTTTTTCTTTAAAATTCTCAATTTGATTTAATTCTTACTTTTTACTTTTTAGAGGGTTTTTCTAATTTGTTTCCTTTTTTATTAATGTTAATATTTATATTAGTTAAATAAAAGCTTTTTTTAAATATAATTTTTTATATGTAATCAAATATATTTTTGTAATTTTTTTGTATTTTTTTTAAGACTAAAAATAAAAGATTTAAAAATATTAAAAATATTTATTTTTACACATCGAAGTTACATATGTGTACCAAATTTCAATCATTTTTATACGATAGTTCATGAGAAATGAAAATTATCAACTAAATGCATGAATTTAGCGTAGGTGTAGCGCGTGGGGGCGTGAGGGTGGATCATATCAAATTCCGGCACTGTAGTTCTGTATTGTCATCGAAGTTACATACGTGTACCAAATTTCATTGATTTTCATACGATAGATCAAAAGATATAGCAGTTGTAAGATTTGATTATTCCTAAAGCGAGTTAAATAAAAGCTTTTAAAAAATATAACGAAATTAAAAAAAAAACATAGATTAAACTGCACTTTCATTAGCAAAATAATAAAAACGATATAAATTTGGTTAATAAAGAAGCTTGAATTTCAAATAAAAACACATCCTGTCAAACTCGAAAAAATTAAAAAAATTAATTGGATTTCCTTACTGAGGTTTAGAGGTAAGCTAACATCAATCTTCATTCAAATAAGTGTCCCAAAACGACTTCTATTGTTTATTTCAACCATTAATTAAAGGATCTTTATCGTTCATGAAATCTAACCGAATTAAAATTTAAACTATATATTTTATACATGTGTTGTATAAAAATTATATTTGGAAATTAATAAATTGTACGATAGCATAATTAATTTTTATATAGTACATCATGCAACGAGCCTGTAATTATAGCCATTAATGCAAGAGTAAATATCAGTGTGAAATAAGTTACAATGAGCCTTGACGAGTATCGTAAACTTCGCAAGAGTGCATTAATGGTAATTTTGGAGAGTTGCATACCGTATTCTTTCTATGGCTGTAAAAATAATGTGATTATTGATTTAAATCACTGACAGAATACATTGTTACCGAATTTTTTTTTAATTTTTCGAAAATCCATTAAACAATACATTTCTGTGGCAATAGGTTATTTATTAGTCATCCTCAAAATCCGCCATAATTAACTAAAGGATAAACAGTGTAATAAAGAAAGCTAACTTATCGGTGTATTTGCAAATTAAGCTCTGCTTGTTAACTACCAAATCGAATTCAAATCAAAGTAAAAAACAGCTGATCCCCATTTCAATACCCGCTTCTGATTGGTCAGTACATGAAAAAAGTAGGCGTTTGATTGTTGAACACGTATTTTTCTTTTTTCCTGTTTAGGAATTACTGTTCAGGCATTACTTCAGAGGATGAATGAGGATGATATACATGAATGTAAATGAAGTGTAGTATTGTAGTCTCAGTTCGACCATTCCTGAGATGTGTGATTGATTGAAACCCAACCACCAAAGAACACGGTATCCACCCAAATTATTTCAGCCTGCCTCAAAACACGCTTTGCTTTTTCTTGAACAGTGAACGTAGCAGCTAACTAGACACACCTCAGCAACAATACAAAACAGGTCTGGTGGTTTGAACTGCTGTTACACAAACTTTTGGATCGGAGGCTATCAGGGCTACCGATATAACTTCTCAAATTTACCTATTGCCATGATTTATTACTACCTTTGTCTGTTTAGCCTTCGGAACCACCGTAAGGTATTACTTCAGAGGACGAATGATAATGATATATATATGAGGGTAAGTGAAGTGCAATCTTGTACACTCTCAGTTCGACCATTCCTGAGATGTGTGGTTAATTAAAATCCAACCACCAAAGAACGCCGGTTTCCACGATCTAGTATTGAAATCCGTATAAAAGTGACTGCCTTTACTAAGACTTGAACGCTGGAACTCTCGACTTCCAAATCAGCTGATTTGGGAAGACGCGTTCACCAATAGACCAACCCGGTGAGTTGAACACATGTATCTTAATGAAAATCATAATGACCTTCATTATGATACAGGCTCCATTCAAGTAATTCAATTGTTATAATACAGCCACAGAAAAATATACTACATAGGAGATTCCAGAAATTGACGCATTTTTTTTTAGCCAAAAAAAGTAAAAATGTCATCTTTTTAGCCACAGGCACGCATGTTACCGTACATTTTTTACAATAAAATCATCGATAATGAATGTCAGACGAGCACTAAAGCAGAAATATCTTATCATTACATCACAGATCGAAACAAGATATTCTAAAATTGCTGATGCTATGTTATCTGTATTAATATTAAACATTCCATTTGTGTATTTTAATTTATTAAGGATTATCAATTATCAACATTTCTTAATAATAGATTGAACTGAAAAAAATTTCTTAATTCTCTTTAATCTTGTGATAAAAAAGCCTCTCGGACCGGACACTAAAATAGTTTTTCAAATATACAGATCATTTTAAAAAATGACACCTTTTCATAAGTAAAAGATGCCTCGCACGAGGTGTTTGCATCACTTCACCAATCTAGCCTCACACGCAATCTCCACGGGAAGCCCATCATTATTAAACAGATTTTTTTTTAAACTTATTTAATATTAATTTACTCTAACGTAGATTTAATTCTATTATTTTTGTAATACTATTCATTCAATTCGATTCATTCAGTTCAAACCCAGCTCATATAATGATAAAGGCTCACAGTTCATAGTTCATTCATCCGAAGGTCTCGGGTTCAAATCCCGGCCAAGCATGTCATTTTTACTCGCTACAAATCATTCAATACCTAACGGTGGTCCTGGAGATTAAAAAAAGGTTCTTATAAAAGTTTATAGTTTATTAATTCAATTCATTAAAGTTTGTGATTCAACTGGCAAATCTCCATTACTATATATATATATATATATATTTATACACACGCGCGCGCGCAGAGAGAGAGAGAGAGAGAGAGGGGGGTCCAAAAAATGTAATCACAGTTTGTAATTAAATATCTAAACAACTAGACTTACACTCACTAATCTAATGTGTAGTGTAGTGTAAGGTATTAAATTTGTCATGGTAGGGGGAGCTAAAAATTTATGCCAGCTCCGCCACGGGTAGTTTACGGGCATCCACGGGTAGTTCGTGGTGAACGAGCCAGTCATATTAGCCAGTGCAGCAGAAGACAGTCGAGTAACAACAATGGCTGAAGTTCGCTTATCGTGTGTTGAAGTTCTGAACGCAAGGTCGTACTGAATTGGTACTGGAAGTACGAGAGCATTCACAAAATATAACGGCAGTGGCAGAGAGAGTTTGTAACACCGCCACCAATACGTCGAACAATTGCCCGCATTCATGATAATTTCAAAGCCGAGAACCGTTAAAGATGTGTACAAGGAAAGATCCGGTCGACGACGAACAGCTACAAGTCTGACAACCAAAGTTTCTGTGCTGCAATATTTCACCGAATCACCGCAAAAACCAGTAAACCAGGGAGCGCGCGAAAGTGGAGTGAACTGGTTTGTGTAAGACGCATTCTGAAGAGTGCAAAGTAGAAAGTGTATATTCCAAGACACGCGATGAATGAGAGCGACCCAGATCGAAGGACGGTTATTTTGAATGGTTTCAGCACATGGTTGGCGAGGATGAGCGATTTTCAGGGACGTTTGTGTGGACTTTTGAAGTGAAATTCAAACTTAACGAAATTCACAGTTACTATTCTTTAACTTTTTAATTTTTTTGAAACAACTGTTTGCTTCTGTATATTTGAATTCCTGAAAATCTTTGTTTAAAAATGGTTGAATAAAAAGTAGCAAAAATTTATTTTGTATAGTAAGAATAATAAGAAAGTGTTGGTAGTGCAAGCATAGCAAAGGATTTTTGTATATTATTTGAAGAAAGTCACACTACCTTGTGTTGTAACAATTGTAATAGATACTGTTAAAACAAGTGTCTGGCTAATTATGCTGGAGTTTATACAAAAATATATAAATGTAAGACCTAGTAATGGAATTATGGAAAGAGAGAAAGAAATTAAAAAGAAATGCAGTTGTACTCCTAGTTTTGTATAAGCTGTAATGAAATGGCAAAGTACAATAATCACAAGTGTTATGACTTGTAAGTTGGGTAAATGTGGATTGTGTGATGGTTGTAAAGGATTGGGATAAACAGTTTGGAGAGAAAATAAAGGTTAAGCAGGCTGACGATTGTACCTGTACAGAAAAGTACTTGTTCTTTGATTATGAAGCCAAGCAAGATTTTGAAGTTCATGAAGTTAAGCTTGTAAAAGTACAAGTTTTTAAAGGTAACAAGTGGACACTTTATGATAATGAACGTGTTTGCAGATGGCTGATATCAAAAGAACATAAAAATTATATTTGTACAGCTCACATGCAAGAGGATATGATGCTTATTTCATACTGAGTTACTGTACAGAAAATATAATCAAACCTTATACTACATATTCTGCCTCAAAGCTTATGATGTTGCAGTTCAGCCATTTTTTGATTAAGAATAATTAACAATATGAATTTTGTAATACAACTGTTAGCTAGTTTCCTAAAGACATTTGGTTTTACATAATTAAAGAAATGTTCAATAGATGAGAGAATCAATATTATATTAACCTACTCTAGATAAAAAGTACTACGACGTAGATAGAATGAAATCTGAAACTAAAAAAGAATTTAAACAACAGTATGCAAACAAATAAAAGAAAATTATATGTTTGCCTTTAACAAAGAATTTGAAGAATTCTCTGAATCGGATGTTGATATTTTGAGAAGAGGTTGCTTAAAATTAAGAAAGCAGTTCTTGAAAATTTAAATTTTGATCCTTTCTGTTACTTAACTATAACAAGTGTTTGTATGGCAATTTATACGTACAACTACGTTCAAGTGAAAACTATTGCTGTAAAATTCAAACAAAAAAAAAGTCAGTACACTAAGCAATCTATAACTTGATTTCAAACTCTTCCAGGAGTAAAACATTCACTTAATGGAGGAGAAGTTATAATTTGTGGATCAAAAGTAGAACAATACCATGAAAAAATAATATATATATCATTATCATGAGTGCTTTTGGCATGGTTGTTTGAGGTGTTACAGACCAGATACTGTAAATGTTGTTAAGAAGGAAAGTATGGTAGATTTAAAATACCAAAGAAAGAACAGAATTTTTAATAAAGGCTAGATATAATTTTGTGGTAATGTAGGAGTGTGATCGATTGCAGGTATATAACAAGATGGACAAAAATTTGAAAGAGAAGTTTGTAAAACCAATTACGCGATGCTTTCTTTGAAAGAAGAACTAATGCAAGTAAGCTGAAAGTTATCAGCAAGAAGATGAGATAAATATCTATTTATGTAAATCTTTACTCAACAGTGATGTTCTATGATAATTATCCTATTGGACACCTTGTTAAATTCAACACAATAAAGACTTACAATCCTGTGATTGGTTTGGACTTGTTAAATGTAAAGAACTTCCTCCATGAGGCTTGTATCATCCAGTGCTTCTAGTTAAGACAAACAAGCTGACTTTCCTGTTATGTCTCCTTTGTGTGGAGAATAAGACTGTCTGTAATCATACCGATAAACAGAGAGCTATCACAGGAACTTGGACAACAATCAAAGTGAATAAAGCTATTGAGAAAGGTTACAAGATTTTGGAAATACATGAGATTTGGGATTTTAAAGAAAAAATCAAATGAGTTGTTCAACAGTTATCTTAAAAATTCTATGAAGATTAAGCCTGAGATATTGCTTTGGCAGAAAGATTTTAAAACTGTAGAAGAATATATAACAGTTGTTAAACAGAGTACAAATATAGCATTATATTAAGATAAGATTGGTAAGAGAGCTATAGCAAAAATATATGTTTAAATAATCTGTGGGGCGAGTTTGGACAGAGAACAAATATGACTCAAACTGCTTATGTGACTGATCCTTGTGAGTTCTACAAGATACTTTGAATAAGACAAATTAAACACTTTTAAATGATGATAACATTCAGATATCATACAACTTAAAAGATTACTTTGTAGATGACTTTACCAACACTAATATATTTGAAACTGCTTTCACTACAGCCAACGTGAGAGTTGAGATTATAAGATATGTTGAACAAACTTGGACAGAGTGTCGCTTACTATGACTGTAGTGTATATTTACAATGGAAGCAACACCATAAAGATTGATTTATGTTGAATGAGTAGAGTGATCTCATCCCGTCTGAATAGTTATGCATATGCAATTTTGAAAGGTAAAGGTAATTAATTGCAAGATTCAAGATTTCACTTTGAACTACAAGAATGTGAAGAAATTAACGATGAAACAATGAATTGGAAATGAAACAAGTAATGGTAGATTCAATGAAAACAATAAGTTGATTAAAACCAGATCGTTAGAGATGTCAAAATTAAGAACTTAGTAAATACAGCCATAATTAAGAAATTTGAATTTGAATACGATAAGAAAATGTTACTTGGAAAAGTTGGTAGAATTATAGATAAAAATTACCTTGGGGATTTTAGAAAAATATAATTAGTTTCCATTTTAAGTGAAATCAAAGGTGAATAATATTTAAAAGAGAGAAAGGTGGGAAAGTCAAGGGGAAAAGGTTTTAATGGGCTGCAGTGCATTGAAATATGAAAAATTTTTGGAAATTAAGTGCTTGCTCTCAATATGCCCATATACTTGTACACACACACTTTACAACACTACTGAAAATAGACACACACTCTACTTCTATTATGGCAATGTATTACATTACTTAGACTAGGATTATACTTTTAGATAAGTATTATTTCTATAAATGTTTGTATTCTCTCCCTTTCTTCCTTAGTATGAAAATAGTACCCTAATATGAAAATAACCATTGAGATAATGGATTGAACTTATTCATTATGTCTGAATAAATACAGTGAGTTTGAGAAGTAACTATACACCTGTCACTATCTATACTGACAGTTAACAGTATTGTTACCTGTCAGTTGCGGTGAAGGGGGAAGAATAAATGACCAGGTTATACCTTGTATAGTTGCAAATGCGTTTGAATGTCTGATTTTAATTTTTCTGAATTTAAAAATCGAAACAAATTATAAAGTATATTTTTGGCGCAATGAAAATTAGAACCGTTATCAGAAAAGACTTGAGTGCAGATACTACCCCTACATGATATAAATCTTGTAAATGCTGAAATAAACGACTGTGAAGTCAGGTCAGAAACTAATTCTAAATGAATAGCTTTAGTAGTGAGACATATGATAAGTGTCTTATATGAATAAGTTAGTTATGAATAAGATTTACTTAAGGTCTTAGACCTCTGCCTGCTACGATGAATCATAATTGGACCGCCATAATCTACTGCGCATGTAGAGAATGGTCAGGAAGTAATAGCTCTGGAAGATGGTAACTGACCAAGCTGTTGTACCTGGCTTTTTCAGTTATATTGAAAGCATATTATACATTTATGAATGATAGAAGAAATAATTCTCTTACCATTTATAATTCAATATTTCTGACATAAAGAATGATGCGCTAATTGAATACTCGAATTCAAAAGACGCAAATGTTCAGCATTAATAATCAGTTTTGTAATATTTGCATTTGGGTGTAAAATAAGAGAATGTTTAGCAAGAAATGGACTACCGATTCAATGTTTGTCGCATTAAAAATGGTGCTCATGTTGAATGTATAAAATAAAACTTTGAACTTTCCTCTATTCAGTGTGTATCTATCTGTCATTCCTTCCAAAATCTGCTCTTTCTTTTTGAATAATTCTGTATAATGATAATATTAAATATATGTATAATACAGTGTTGTAATCTGCCTCCTACACAAAATAAGTCTAAATTATCCAGAAATGGATCAAGTTATATAAGTTTGCTATAATTAGAAATAATTTAATTTTTGAAGGTTATTTATTTTGTTACTGAAATGCATATATTGTGATTGTTGAGTAATAAAGTTAAGAGTATGATTTAATTCCTTTGTAGTTAGGGAACCAAAATTCGTTCCATTTTAATTGATTTAGCATTATGAAAAATCTAAAACAGAAACTAAATGTGCAAATTAAAGTGTGTAGTGAAGAAAATTGTTCTGTGTAATCGAATATAACAACAGATATAAATAATGTTAGTGTATTTTTGTGTTTTTCTATTAAACATTCAGAATCCATATTACAGTTATTAAAAGTAAAACTATTATCTTTTGGCCAATAGAAAGAAGATTGTGAAAGCCATTGAGGACCATGCCACCAAAGTGACATGTCACATAATTTATCTGGTGTACAACCTCTAGACAATACATGTGCTGGATTATCAGAGGATTTGACATAATCCCAATAAGCATTTTAAGTTCTTTTTCTGAATCTCAGAAATTCTATTGCTAACAAATAGTTTCCAATTAGATGGTTGTCCATGAATCCAATGTAGTGCTATTGTAGAGTCTGTGTATAAGTATATCTGATCAAAATGTATATTTAAGGCAGTAAATTACCTTTAATAATAAATGACTAAGTAGTAAACAACCACAAAGTTCAAGTCTTAGTAGTGTAATTTGTTTTAAGGGTTCTAAATTTTTATTTACAACAAAGTAAATTAGAAGAAATTGTATGATCAGTTTATACAATTCATATGTAGATGCAACAGTCATAGCCTTGCATACATGAAGAATCCATGTATTTGAATAGAATTAATTCTGCTATTAATATTAGGTGTGATGGAACGATTTATTTTAAATATTCAATCAAATGCAACTGGTTGTATAAATTGAGTCATTTTTTTAATAATGTGTTGTGTAATATTTCATCCCAATTAATTTTAAGTTGCCACAACAATTACATAAAATGTTTATGTGAAAAAGCAATAGGACCAATGAGTCCTAAATGATCAAACACACCTGCTATAATGGACAGAATGTTTCTCTTAGTGTTTTTTTAGAATCATTAGAATAAGTAATTAGGAAAAGTAGTGTGTCTGAAGAATTATTCCAAAGAACTCCTAACGTACGATTTAAATTAGAATGTTAGCTGTGAATTTCTTAGAGGTTACTTCCAAAATTAATTTTTCTTATAGAATATTTATTTTCTTAACTTAAAGATAAAGTAGTACCTGATGTAAATGTTTTAGGCAATATTGTTAGATAAAACAAAAAAACAAAAATTAAATACAGTAGTTTTCACCATTTTTTTATGTTAATATTAATTCTGAGAGATGTATCATGTTACTGTTATGAAGAGGTGCCTCATCATATTATAACTGACAAAGAATTTTTAAAAATCAGAAAAGTTCTATTGGAACTGTTAATTATGAAAAAATAGTAACGTTTTTAGGCTTCTGTATTGCAAGGTTTATTGACAATTTAAAGTTTGTATAAATATTTATATATAAGAAACCGTTAAAAATAAAAATGTTTAAAGCAATCTGAGATATTCATGATCATAACATAAGATTATAAGGGCATAATTCACACTGAACAACATAATTTAAATTTATTTTGAAAGTCCTTCCTTATCAGTTCTACAAAATAAATAATTACAAAAATTTCTGTTCAAGCACAGAAATGAAAAATCATTCAAAAGATCAATTATTTTTAACCGATAATATATTCTATTCGACTGAAGAATTCGTTTTTTGTAAAACTAAGTTTGCTATAATTAGGTACATTACATATATTTAATATTATCATTATACAGAAATATTCAAAAAGAAAGAGCAGATTTAGGAAGGAATGACAGATAGATACACACTGAATAGAGTAAAGTTCAGTTTTATTTTATACATTCAACATGAGCACCATTTGTAATGCGACAAACATTGAATCGGTAGTCCATTTCTTGCTACACACGAATTAACCGTTCCCTGGTTAACGAATTCACTGCTGTAACTAATCGATTTCGCAGATCTTGAAGAGTAACAGTTATAGGTGGTACATACACACTGTCTTTTATGTACCCCCACAGATAAAAATCGCAAGGTATAAAGATCTGGTGACCTTGGAGGCCACTTAAGATGCACAAGATCATGTACCCACCTCTTCCCATACATTACTTGAACTGCATCCTGCAATGCCTGAAGTAACTGCAACTTATACGGCTTTCAGGAATTATTGTAATCGTGAAAAATTTCGATTTTCAGATTTCAACGGAAATATCTATTTTTACCATCCCTCAATCCACTTTGACTAGTTTCGGCGAGACGTCTGCACGTACGTACGTATCTCGCATAACTCAACTACAATTAGCCGTAAAATGTTGAAATTCTGGATTTAGGACTGTTATAACATCTTTTTGTGCACCTCCACTTTTTATTGTAATCGACTGTACTAAAAGTGTCCAAAAAAGCCCAAAATCCAAAAAAAAATTGGATTTTGGACTTTTTCTTAACTGCAGTAATAAGCCCTCATTGGAAGCTTTTCAATGATATATCATAAGTGGTTCTTATTTTCATTGGTTACAGAATTATAGCCAAATAATAATTAATGCAATATTTGGATTTTATTAGGGGAAGACACATCGGTTCGAATCCGACTTATCCGATTTATTAATAATTATTAACCAATGATTGTAAAAAAAATTACAATAAATAATAATTTAATAACAATAAAAAAAAATCAGACTATTAGTGAAATAAAATTTTATGTACTTTTAAAAATGTGTGTATGTAATTTAATTGGCGTGCAAGGAAGTATGTGGTGTCCACATCAAATTTTATAAGCACATCCCACACTGTCGGTTGCGGAATTCCAAGTTCTCTGCTTCCTCCGCTCATGGGTTACCTAGGGCTACGTTTGAAAGCAGTTCGGATACGCTCGACATTTTCATTTGACGTGCGAGGACGAACGGTGCTTTTTTCCCCTTTGCATAATGCAACCACCTTCTACAAATTTTTTGAACCGATTCTACAAAAAAATTATGCAAACTGCACTAAAAAGATGGATTCACTCTTTGCATACTGCAGCACACAAAACGACTTTTCTTGAGGCGTCGCCATTTACTCGTAAACAAACCACGTTGCCGCTGTAAGCATTGAATGGAACTAATACTTAAAACTTAGAATATTTCTTCATTCAGTGATGTATCGTATGTGTCTATCTATTGTCGTTCATTAGAAATAAATATTTAAAATCTACTCCTTAAAAAAAAACCATATTTAGCGAAGACAGTAGCAGTAAAAATCTAAGTTTCTTTGATTATTTCTATGATTCTCTTGAATTCTTTACTATTTGCTACACAAATGAGTAATAATCTGTTTTATCTTAATGTTTCTATTCTATTAATTCTTCATTGAAGAACTTTATCAATTTTGTTTCAAGAATTTTTTAATGAAATACTTTTTAAAGTAAAGGGTCCTACTTTTCATAAACCTTAAAAACTGTAATATCTTAGGCAGACAAAGTGTTAAATGGTAAAAATCTCTAACACCTAAAAGTATATTTATTAAAAATTTATTGAAAAGACTGCACATTATAAAATAATGTTAAACTAACTTAAGTATAGGTTACTTAAAATAATATTTTCCTTTTTAAAGATATTCTATGAGAATAATAATTTGTATAAATCTATATTAAGAAATCTCTTCATTAACATTTTTGTATATATAAAAATTAAAAAAATACTGTATTAATGCAGAACTTAATTTAACTTAACAGAACTTATTTTATATTTTTATAATAAATATTTAAAATAATAAAAACTATACATGCTAAATTTTTAGAAATAATCATGGCATACAGATAGTGATACTGATAATATTAGATCAATACCAAGGCCATTTCAGTTGTTTATATATATATATATATATATATAATGTATAAAAACATATATTTGGTTGCATGACAACGAAAGGAAGGCCAACTCCATTGGCGTTACTATATTGATTGTAGTTCACGTCCAAACTTGACTTCTTCAATGTTAGTTGAACAGTATGAATGTGTACTTCTGTTGAGAAGATACAATACTTAGTACAAGTGACACTTTAATTAAATCATATAATATTTACCACTTCACAAATTTAAATGAAATAATCCAAATTTAAAATGTAACTATTCTGGAAATAACAGTGAATAATGTAAAAACTTAAAAATTCTAACAGTTGTGTTTTATTAATACATATACTGAACAGATTATAACAGTATAGATTTTTTTTAGTTATTAATAAAATGCTTCTTTGTCGTGTTGTGGGATATCGGCCTTTTATTTATACTTCATTCAAAGTGAGTTAAATTTTAATCCTTGAATATTTCATTTAGCATAGTATTAAAAAGAAAACAAAATTTGATAAACAAATTTCATTTATAAGAAAATTAGAGACAAAACACTTTCTTTTTTTTCATGATTGCATTTCATAAAATTCAGTTATATCATACTACTGATTTTTTGTCATTTATAAATTAATGTTTTAAATTTTATTTCTGTAAAATATTGATCTATATTTAGTAATCATTTAAATGTTAAAAATCAAATAAAAAGCATTAAAATTTTAATAAATTAATGTAAATTAATCTCCTTGCTGAAGTGGTAGCAACACAACCTTCATCCAGAGATCCCAGGTTCAAATCCCGGTCATGCATGCAATTCTTCATAGACTACAAATTACCATTCTCATATGTCCACATTCAAGCTTTATTGTAAGCTTCTGTGGTGAATTAATTCCATTAAATCCATTAATGGAACTGTATATTAATGTATTTATTTTTTAAACATATCCAAAGTCAGTGGATGTTTCATTTTTCAAAAGTAGTTTAATTTTATTCATTCAACTTAAGTTCCAATTAATTCTGTTTATTTCTAACTGAACATTTCATTCTTCCGCTTAAACAAAAAGCCAGCCATATAGTTGTGAAACTTTCCTGACTGAATTTAATTCCTTTCCTTCTGTAACACTGGGGTTCTGTAAGTTTTTCACTATCTTTTTATTATCAAACTAAAAAATGTTTTAAAAACAATCACAAAATTTCAAAAATTTAAGACATTTAGATCACTCGTTTTTTTGTTGTTTTTTTTTTATTTGGGAGTAGGGGATGGAAGAAGATCATTCAAATTTTCTTACACTACTTCTAATAATCTTTAATGTCCTGTGAATGTTTTCAAAAATGTTTATACTTTTATTAACAGTCCTCAAAGGATCCCTGATGAAGTTTTCATGAAAATACACTTATCTCATAAGATAAGTGCATAAGAACATGGTAGATTATCTCAAGATACAAAGACTTTAAGGGAAACTATCCAGTTCTGATGTCTAATTTAAAAAAAAAAATTGATAGCAATTGATATACCATATTTCAGAGACATTATGTAAAATAGTCACCAAAAAATTGCATCTATATCTTTTTGCAGCACTGCACTTTTTTTAGTTTTGTGCTCAAGAATTTAAAAATATTAAGAAATAAAAAAATCAGATATCCAAAATTTTAATCCATTTTAATAACTTAATTTATAGTATTCTGTACTATGTAATGGCCAGCAAAGTAAAAACTTTCTCATAAATAAAATTTCTGACTGCTACAACTAATGATTTAAAATACACACATTAATTTTTAACCAAATAATGATTGAAACTGGACTGTCTTTATGGGGAATTAGGAGTCTAGCTTTGCCAGGCCTCCTAATAAACCTAATTATTATTGCCGGCAAAAATCCTCAAGGGCTTAGTTCTCAAGATACCATGGTTGTTACTTGATGTATATAACAAGGAGTTGGAGGGTGGGACTTTTCCATCCTGTTGGAAGGAGGGGTGGTTGGTCTTCCTTCCTAAGGAAAAGACTGATGATATGATTGATGGGTATCACCTGCTATGTACGCTTAACAACCTGGGCAAGGTTGTAGAGAGATTACTGCTGACTAGGATCATGGATGAACTCCGTGAAAAAAGAGGCATACATGTGGATCAGTACAGTTTTGTTCCTGGTAGGTCGACTATGCAGGCAGTTTCTCGTGTGATTAACTGGGCCAAAAATGTTAGGAAGGGCACATAGAGAACATGAGGCATTCCAGTTCTTGTGTTGCTGGACATCAAGAATGCGTTTGGGTCCTTGCCTTGGCATGTAATAATGACGACACTGATTCGTAGAGGTATTAGTGGTTATTTGACTAAGCAGATTGGAGAATATCTTAATGAGAGGTGAATTGTGGCAGATACTCTTGAAGGCAGATTCAGTTTTCAGATGCTTCGGGGGAGTCCCTCAAGGTTCCATGTTGGGCCCCCTACTCTGGGATATAGTTTTTGATGAGGTATTGGGTATCCAGGCATATGCTGATGATTTGGTGGTTATCCTAGGAGGCAGAACAGAGCAAGAGATACAGCAGAGGGTAACACAGCATTAGCCTTGATAGTTGGTTAGTTGGAAGACCACAGCATGGAACTGGCTCCTAACAAGTGCCAGTATGTTACATTGACTGGGCAGAGGAAGATTGATCCTGTCACATTATTAGTTGGGAGTCACCAAATTTGACACAGCACTAAGGTTAAGTACATGGGAGTGATGATTGATCAGGCAATGTGTTTCAGTGATCACATATTGACGTGTTGTCAAAGAGTGGAGAGGACACTCATTGTTTTGAAACGCTTGATGACATCACAGGTGGCACCCTGGGCTCCTAAGAGGCGGACCATTATGTTGGCGGTTATGTCAATAACATTGTACACCACACTGGTTTGGAGAGAGGCAGTTAATGTACGAAGGAATAGAATCAGATTGGAGAGCATACACCGTAGAGCTCTACTCAGTGTGGTTCCTACATTTCGTACAGTTTCTTATGACACGGTATATGTTTTATAGGGGGTACCCCCTATAAATCTATTAATAAAGGAACGAGCTGTCAAATATGAAAATTGAGGTAGCTCAGAGGTCAGGTCTATGACACTGGATATGTGACAGGATAGGTGAAGATCTGGTGTAAAGGGACTAGAAAATTGATTCCTGACCTTAGGGCGTGGTACAACAGAAAACATGGTGATGTTTCCTCTTTGGCCTGATTAAAATTTTGTCGGGCCATGGGAATTTTTGTGTACTTGTATGGTAACAGGAAGAGGGAGTCTCCCTCATGTATGTATTGTACAGAGCGTGATTCGGTATCACATACCATTTTTGAATGTGCAGAATGGGAGGTGCCCCACAGGAGAGCTGGGCTGATAGACTTAGAACTGGAAGATTTTTTACCATACATGTTAGTCTCACTGACTAACTGGGGCAAAGTGGAGGGTATTGCAACAGAAGTACTCTGAACCAAGGACTCCAGTGGCAGGAGGAGAAGGTATTAGTAGAGTAGGGATGGGTGGATAGCCCCAATCACAAGAGGTGGCATGCTTAGGTGTGTCGGTTCCAATTAAGGACTGGAGACTCCAGGGGATCCTAGGTTGGGGAAATAAATAAAAAAGACTGAGTCCTGGCCACTGGGTGGGTATTTGGGGGTGACATAGTCAGCCCGGTTTCCTCCTCCTCCCCGGTGGTTAGAGGCAAAGATGGCACTGAAGTGTACAGACCAAGACCCAGTCCCTGTGGTGGGGCCCGGGAACAACATAGTCGAGCCCGGTTACTCCTCTTCAGGGATTTGAGCCAGGCAAAAAGAAAAGATCCAACCAGGGGGCTGACCAGCCATGCCGGATTTACAGCCAGTAGGTGGGGAGGCCCCCTTAGAGTGCACTTTCCTGGGCTGAGTTTTGCTAAATTGGATGTCCAGCCCATGGAAGTAAGGAAAAAAAGCACCATTATACTTAATAAAAAAAATTCCAGTAAATGAAAAAAAAAAACAAGAAACCACTTAAGACCATAAACTTACATAATACTATAATTACTACAATAATTTTTTTAAAGAAGTGAAACAATATTATACAACAAATTTCAAAATTATGCCCTCATCCACAAATATAGAAACATTTATAAATACAACATGTACCAAAGTAGTAGGACTAAAGAAATAAATCACCTTTATATGTCCTTTAAACAAGAAGTTTTAAAGAGGTAACTAGCGTACATCTTAAACCAATCTCTTTTTTCCAGTAATCTTCTGAAAATATTTTATTCCCTTTTTGCCAGCAACTATTTATATACTAATAAAGACATAAAAATAAAATTAATAAGTGAATCCAAGCATTATATTATACTTAACTAAAGTTCAGATAAAAATTGCTAAATCTGGATTCAGAGCATCTTACTAAAAGAGACTATTTGAAAAAAAACTCTTCAGTTAAAGCCCAGTGCATCTCAAATACTAACAAAAATTAAAAATATTTAACAAATGTCAATAACAAAATGTTAGCATCAACCAATTCTTACAAATGTACACTCTTAAACCAGAAGATAAATTTATTGTTAGCGTAACAAAATGAACTATTTTTATAAAATAATAAATTATTTAATTCACTTTCTAAATACCTAGAAGTAAGTAGATGGATGCTTCAAAGCCACCATTTCAGAATTACATAGCTATCACTTCCTCAGTGTTGTAAATGGTGCTCCTGTTAATGGCATTCATTTTAAAGTTGTAAGAAGATCCATTAAATATTTTATCAAATAATATACTCGGTAAAATAACACACAACATATTCAGCATCCTCAGTATAATAATGTACTCAGGAAAAGCAAAATAAACTTTGTTTACTCTATTTTGCTTTTGTCAGAATGAATGTTTGTCAATTTTAGAGTATGATTTTTGTGTGCTGTGTAAAAAATCTGCATTTTATGTTTAATATTTTTGTTTGTGTGTCCCATTTCTATAAGGTGATTTGCAATGTTAATTCTCGTGCTATGAGCAGTACTTGTATTTCTTTTTGGTATCTGTGATCCAGTGTTCATTTAGTTTAATTGATGTAATAAGAGGAAAAAGAAGAAAGACTTCATCCTTCACTTTTAATATTACAGCTCATGATGAGCCTTGACCTCCATTATGATCTTCCTCCGTATTCCATACTTCTATGTTAATCCACCATCTATCCATTGTGAAATCTATCCATTCAGGGTAACCAGGTCCTCTTTTTTTCTTCTGTAATGATATAGATTTCTTCTGTCAATGAATCTTGGCACTCTTGAGGGATGTCATATTTTCAATATGTCTCAACCCTTTGGCTTTTATCTGGTAATGTCCAATGCTCCAATCATAGCCTCTACCTCTTCATTACTTTGAATTCTTCATCGACCAGTCTCATAGGCTGTAGTGTACATAGTTTTCATGATTCAAGTATTTTAAGCAATTTAAGTGCATGTTCATAAGAATCAAAGTTTTCAGTTACATAAATCAAAATAGATTGTTATTTAGATCAGTCACTACTGTTTAATTTGTATACTCCAAGATTGCTGTTTTTATTTTGTCTGTGCTTTATTACCATGTTACGTGATCTAGTAATTTTTAAAGTAACATGATAACCTTACTTTTTCTGAAGATGTTTGTGATTTTGTGCCTATATCATCTCAATGGGATTCAAATCAGGATGATATGGGGCTAGGAATAAAACAGGAAACCTGCCTTCCTCCAATATTTTATCTATCTTATATGTTTTCAGATAATCTTTGTTTTTTTTTAAATGTCTCATACAACTGAATTTTGTCAAATTTTCATGGAATGGTAAGCTATTAGTTCGCAGCCAGTCAGTCATTGATTTTTTTGTTGATGCTGAATTCAGTGCTCGGCTTTCTTCAGCATTGTGATAAGAAACATTATCTAAAATAACGACACTGTTTACTGGCAATAAATTAATTTTTAATTAATTTAAATTTAATTAAAAATTAAATTTTATTATATTAAATTAAATTTAAAATTAATTAATTAAAATTTTTTTTAAATTAATTTTTCTCTTATCCACTTTAAAAACATGTTGCAGTTCATCTGAGAATGATAATCACAGAGGATTTGGCTTTCCATACTGTCAAGTAGTTGGGAACAAATCCCATTTCACTATTGAAATGGATAATTATTACCCTTTTAGACAAATGGTCTTCCTTCAACTTGAACTATGTCTCCTTCAAATCAACAAACTCCTCCTTTAGAGTGTTCTTTATTCAAATACACAAACTGTTTGTACTGAATAACATGTTTTTCAATAAGAATTACCCTGTTATTTTCATTTGAAGTCCATGTTTAACAAAAGTGTCGGTAAGCTACTCTTTTGCCCATAAAATATCCCATCACTTTTTATTTTTGTGGTAAGTTTTCTTAGAGAAGGCAAGCAGCCCTCAGTTAAGTAAAATTTTAACACTACGTCGTATAGCACTCCAATCAAAACTGTTCAGATTTGTTACTTACTTTTTGTATTTTATTCCTTTGTGAGGAGAACTGAAATTTTTCTGAAGCTATTTCACCAGTAATTCGATAAACTGTTCTTTTTGAGACTCCTGTGGCACACACAACACATTCTACAACAGTTTTGGGGTCACTAACAAACATTCCAACAGCAGCTTCTCCTGTCATGTAATTGAAAACATTGTGTATAATTTCTTTCCCTTGGGGTGGTGAATGTCTTTTCCACATAAATTAAACAAATATGCAAAATAAAATCAATTCACTATAATAAGAATACAGCCGACAAAAATTTATTAATTTAATGTGAATAAATTACTTTTACAATTTCACTTAAGATTTCAACTACTTTCAAGAACAGAAACTCAAAGAATGCTATAATTGAATAATAACCTTACTCTTGAGACAGACACACTCAATTAACTGGACAAGTTTTAAAACATGTTAAGTCTCTGATGGCTGTTACTAGACGACCAACCACATTAGAAAAATTCATTAAATAAGAGTAACAAAAAAATTGAGAATTTATAAAGAGTAACAGAAAAATGAGAATTTATTTAAATTTTAAAAAGAAACCTGAGTCTTAACATAATTGCCTGCAAAAATCATATGATTCATGTTATTGTTTGTAATAATTTAATTTATAATATAAAAACCCATATATATATATATATATATATATATATATATCACATGCAACTGCAAATACAGTATAAATTAGACCGGAATCATTTAAAAAACAAATTAGTCTCTGAATGAATGAGGAATGGTCTGTATGAATAGAAATTTAATGTTTCATTTGAATGTTTAGAATGACACATCATTCGGTTACTATTTACACAAATCTGAATAAAGAAATTTTTCTTATGTATGACTTGGCTAGCACATGATTGTTCGCCACTCCCAGAATAAAGGGTGAAGAGTGTAGCATAAACAGTAGACATCAATCTTGTGCTTGTTTGGCTGGGATATTATATACAGTTATAAAACTGCATATATAAATATACTTTGGCCTAAACACTAATCAGTAAGACATACTGTCTTTAATTAAATAGTATTATAAACCTGTGCTCATTAGGCAGCAAGATATACAGCTACGCTGTTCATCAGATCTGTGCCAACTCAGCTTGGACAAGCTATAACAAACTATTATATGTAAAATATTTCTAAAATCTATATATTATTTTTATGGAATGATTGTATGTGTTTTGAACAAGTATCATTTGTGGATTTTTATAAATATTAAAGGTGAAATCAATTTTTAGTGAAATCTAGGAATTTAAAATATTTTTTGATGATCATATTCTAAACAGAAAAAAATTAAGTATAATTTTTTGGTGAATATCAGCACAGAAGAATATTTAAACCAAAAAAAAATTAAATAAATTAACCCATCAGAAGGCCTTGTTGCGTAATATGAAACAGTGTTGTTTTATATATATATATTTATATATATATATATATATATATAAAAATGCAAGCGTAAAGTTGTATGTAATGTATACCTTTGATGATGAGATGTTTGTGCACTTAAAATATAAGATTTCTTTTTTCAAATATTACGTATGGTAGTTTTGTCAGTATATCTTCCTAGTTTATGTGCAGTAATAAATGTTGCAGTGTACTTTTTGACAGGTGTCTCATTTGTAGATTTTGAGTTAATTGCTTTATTTGTTTTAGCCGTTTTATTTTTATCAGAAATTTTAATATAGATTCAAATTCTAATTTAAGTTTCTTTGTTTTTGTAAATGTACTTAGTAATTTGTTTGTATATAATAAGATATATTGTATTATTCATTAACTTTCTACTTTTTTTTGAATTTGAAATTTTAATGCAGGGTTAAATTTTAGTTCAACCATTTTTATTTTTATTAATCCGGTGATTTTGTTGTGACTAATTATATATAGTGATTGTACAAATTCCTTTGTTGGCCAAGATGTAGATAAGATCAAGATTGACATATGATTTTATTATCAATAAATACTCTTATACAAATCAAATTTAATGTTATACTTTCAAGGCTACTTCATGCAGTACATAATAAATATACTATTTTATGATGTAATAAATAAGTCTTCTAACCACTTTTACGCAAATACTATTAACAGCAAGATTATCTGCAATATCATTGAGGAAATTACTGAATTAAATTCTAAATATATTACTTGAAAAAAAATCCAGTTGTTTAGGAAGTGGATTTGATAATTTATCATTTTTTAAAAGTAAATGAGTGAAGTAATAAAACGAAATGAAGATAACACAGATTCTAGTAATAGATTATAAAACAATTAACACCAAATGCCAAATGACCTCAATAAAATGCAAATATAAAGTATGAGATATGTTAACTTCATTTTTATAGAAAATTTTTTTTATTTTACAAGGAATATGTTTTTTCAGGGTCAGTACAAAATTCACTTGAAAAAAATAAAACACAAAAGATAAGCATAAAATTGGAATTTACAATTTCGTAAAAATTAAGATTAACCACTCAAAAAACTAAAATTAGTCATTCAGTTGTATCCAACCCTACGGCAATGTTTTTGCCATTGGAATTTTCCTGGTAGGTTTGCCATTGCCTTCCCAAAGTGGTTAATTGAAACCCAACCACCAAAGAACATTTGCATCCACAGTCTAGGATTTTAATCCAGTCTAGTATTCAAACCTTTGAATACTATTCATAGTCTAGTTAGTATTCAAAGGTTTTAGTTGTAAAGCAACTGCCTTTACAAGGACTCATACCTTGGACTCTCGACTTCAAAAAACAGCTGATTTTGATGAAGAGTTTAGCCACTAGACAGATGGATTAACTAATAGGATTGGAAAATTGTATTTTATGTCTTAGTAGGGCAAAAAAAAGTTTCATAGATATTTAAACCAAATTATTTAGAAAATGAAAAAAACGTTTTTCAAATTTAATGTAAAATCTAAAAAAATTTTAAATTTCTAGGATTTGAATCAACTTAATTCAACTGTTAATAGTTATTCCAAACAGGGTAACTTCCTTTTGTCATAAATTTATAAGGCCAAGTTTTAACAATGTGTGAAAACATAAATGTTCTTAACAAATAACATAAAAAAATTTCTGTAGTTTATAAAACAATTGAACATTCATGTTCAAAAAGGTGAAGTTAAATTATATGATTTGAATAATAAATTCAAACTAGAATAAAATATTATTACATATAAAATGTTTAACTACTTATAAGAAGATTCCATCAGTTACAACATGGTGATTCTGGAACCCAAAAATGTTTTAGGGTTTAGCAAACTGATATTAGAACTTCAAAACATTGCAAATAAAATTTGTTTCAAAATATCATTCAAAAAGACAGAAATTATGCCCCAAAAAAATTAAAAAAAGTAAAGATAAACAGTAATAGAATTAAAATAGTAATCCAATTTAAATACCTCGGAGAAGTAATAAAATCAACCTAAACGAAAAAACCTCAACACAAATAAGAAGAAACAAGCTAGCTAAAGCTCAAAAATTAACCTGATATACTTAAAATAAAAAATGCCTAACAGCAAACACAAAAATAAGACACTACAGCATAGTTATAAAACCAGAAGCCACTTAAGCAGCAGAAACACCATTCCACCTGAATGAACAATCAAAGATAGACAAAACTCCAGACAATTAAAAGAAGAATTGGAAGAACCTGCATTAATAAAAAGTACTAGGAAGATGGGCAGTGGTGGATTGTGCCTGACAAAGTCATAAGAGGAGACTTTTATTCTTTGGACATATCATGAAGATGCAACATTCAATACTTCTGAAACAGCTAGTAGAGTTCAATGTCGACTTGAAAAACACAACAACAGGATACAGATGGATCAAAGAAATAAGAGAGAATCTGAAGGAAATTACCTTACACCAGAAGACACCACAAATAAGATAAAATTAAACAAGAAAATCAAGAACAAAAACGCTCGCTTCACATTCACAGGAAAAATAGCCACAACACAAACATTTTCAACACTAAAAAGTGCACAAATATCAAAACATATGAAAAAGTACTAGGACCAAAAGGCCCAAACAATCTCATCACAGAGTCTTGGATAATGTACTAACTAAAGTGATCCTATGCAGTCATAAAAGATAACAAACCATTAGAGATTTCCAGATACTTTATCAGCACGATGAATTTTTGTTGTAATCAGTATTCATGTCTATTTAGCATCCATATATAATATCTAAATTGTATCTATAAAAAAATTTTAATCGATGATCAACAGCAGGAAATGTATTTTTTTTTTTTAAATATCTAAAATTACTCACTTTCAAATAGTACCTGAAATTTTTTTTATTTACTTATGCTGCTACTCTCTTATTGTAATGTAGAGAACTAAACTAATAAAAACTACCAACTAAAATTAGAAATAAAAATACTAAGATTGGTTTAAATTAAAACCATTACAACTTGTCTCTAAAGGAACTTACCATCTATATTAATTTATTTCCTCTTTATAAAAAAATACAGGCTAACCTCCCCCTCCAAATTATAACCACTGATGAGAGATAAAGTTTTGCAGCATGTGAAAAATACCAAGTTTGACTGGAACACAAACCCAGCATATCTGGATGAAAGGCAGAGACCTACATTTCATTGTGGAGGTCAGTGGAGCAGTGACTAACAACTATTATGTTCTGGTGCTATAACAAACTTTCATTAAATGAGTATAGTGTAGTGTTACTGGGTGTTATACGATGAATTTTTTATAATGCTGCAAAGATGGAAATGGCATGTTTATTGTACATACAATTAGTTGTAATACTATACTGCAACATATATTTCATACAATTCTGCTGTATTTAATTTGTCACCTTTTAAAGATACTGAATGTAACAAATATATTAAACATATAAGATACAAAATAGAAATTATTGATGAAATGCATCAAACTAGTCGAATAACTAATAATGAAAAAATAACTTTTTATAATTTACATCTGGCTCATGCGGTTTGACAATGTCAGAAAAGTTAGACATAATATAAAGTTAGAAACTATAATATAATATAAGGTATATTTTTATGAGAAATTTTTAATGGAGACCTTCTCTAGATTTTTCCTTCAATAATATAAAACACCATTTTTGAACTCTTAATCCTTTTTCCAACATAGTGGCCAACTTCATTATTTCAAATGGAAACCTCATATTTTTATTGCATTTTTAGCAATAAAAATATCTATTTTAAGACATTTAGGTTAGGTATTTTTCTCTAAACACAGCACTAGGAGCTACAAACTGACAATTGTAAACTTAAAAAACCAATAAATACAGTTTAAATGCTAAAAAAGTATCAGCTATTTTTTGCATTGTTGCAAAATTTCTCGAATTTAACAAAGCTATTGATAGTTAATGTGAACCCCCTTTTTATCAATTGTCTAGAAGTTAATAAATACCTTAGTTTTTAATACTCTTTATTTGCATTAAGATTCTGTTTTGAAGTAATTATCAGATGTTTGAATTGTTTTTATTTTAATAATGCAGTTTAATAACAAAAAATGGATGTGGTGGAAATTTATTTTTTAAGTAGAAGAAATTCAGTGAGAAATACATATGTACAGCGATGTCCTGATAGACATCCACCTCAATTTAAACTGTTTGCAAGATTAATTGGAAATCTATGAAGTAATGGGTTGTTTCAGAAAAAATTACACTGCCAGAACAGAGTTGTTACTAAAAATATTGAGACAATATTCTGGCCTTCTTTGAAGCATTTCCTATAGCTTCTGTAAATGAAGTAGGGCAATTGCCATATGTATCTTATGGCTTGATAGCAAGTGTGTTGCAGAAGCATAGTTACTGTGCATATAAGAACTGCAGTTCTTCACACTATGATACCTGGTGATGAAGTAAGAAGGCTTGAAATCGGTAGCTGGATTGCAGAACATGTTGCAAATTATCTTAATCTTTTTTCTAATATTATTTGGTGTGATGAAACTAAAAAGAAAATCCATTAATTGTCAGAGAATGACCCAATCAAGTGAGATTTTCCATAAACTGCTGGTGCGCTATCATCAACAACAACAATCAAATTTTGGCCGTGCATTTCTGAGGGAAATTTTATGGTAGCTTGATATCATCAATTGCTGGAAGATGTTCTACTACCATCTATTGATGACTTGCCTTTAGATTTGCAAATGCACATGTATTTCCAACGAGATGGAACTCCAGCACACAACCATGGCAAGGTAGAGGAATTTTTACCAAATTAGATGGATTGCTAACCATGGACCTATAGCTTGGCCGGTGAGTAGTCAAGACAATCCTCCATTGGATTATTTTATGTGGGGACACGTAAAAGACAGTTGTACACATTTCAGTATGCTTCATTATAAGAAATAACAGCTAAGTGGTTGGAAGTTTGTTCAACATCCATCACAACACATTATATAAAGCTGTTAATGACATTTTCAGGAGACTGTTTTCAAGCATTTTTACTAATTGTGGCCATTTCCAAAATCTGTAATAATTGACACTGCAATTCTGTTATAATTCCTACTTCATAATAAATAAAACTAAGACCACACTGTTTTACCATTACCATTACTTACCAAAGTTTTAATGTTACCATTACTTATCATTACTTACCATTACCATTAAAAGTTACCACTACCATTTAAAGTTTACCATTACTTTATTTTCTACCACATTTAATTTTCAAACTTTGAAAATATTGTTTGGCAATGAAGTACTAATACATTAGGTTTCCATTTAAAATAATACAGATCCATATTTGATTTTACAATTGTGAACCCACAGCTCCATTTAGAGAAATATTCCCAAGAAATTATAATTAAAAATGTTTTAAAAACTATTTTCTATCCAGAAATGCAATAAAAACATGAGGTTTCCATTTGAAAAAATGAAGTAAGCCACCATATTAGAAAAAGGGTGAAGATTTTAAAAATAGTAATACTCCATTTTTAATGGAGAGCCTTCTAGGGAAGGTTCCCCATTAAAATTTCTCATAAAACTAGAAAGTTTCTGAGATCCAATGACCATTTTGGGTTGATCACTCTAGTCACATTATATGTATTTTGTTCCTGATTTTAAATGGTTCCAAAACGTTTTGTTTCATAATTTTGTGCAATAATAGTATTTTGCAGTTTAATTTTCAAAAACAATGTGTTAATTTTTATACATGAAATGATTAAAAGTTATGATCTGTATTTTTTGAGGAAATTTCTAATTTTGTATACTATTTTTCTGTACATTTCAATAAGCATAGCAGCATAATTGTATATAATTATAGAGTGATTCAGTACGAAAGGGAAATAATTTATGAACAGATTCTACAGCTTGAAATAAGGAAAAATGTTCATATAAACATAGTTCAAAAACCACTTTGTTATTTTGTTTCACTTTGACATTGATTTTCTCAAAAGTAAATTATCTACAAGTTTCCATAATAAAATTTACACATTTAATAGTCATTTAACAGTTATTATCCTTCAAACCTAAAAAAAATATGTTTTTCATCACCAAATTTTTTTGTTTTACATTGGATATCATGAAAACTACAGGAGCTATAGTTCTGCAATCTGTTTTATTCAATTCTTTAGGTCAAAAAACATAAGATACCATCAAGTTTACCCCTTAAATAATGCCTTAAAAATTTAAGTATGAGCTCCTTTAACCAGGTGAACTAAAATCCAGACAGAACTTTTCACTAGCCATAACTCTTATCTCTTCAATAGAATAATATAAAAATATAGATCATAACTTTACTAATCATTTCAGTTATAAAAATTAACACATAGTTTTTTTTTTTTTAAATTAATCATTATTACATAATTTGATTTATGTTGTATGAACCTTTCCTTATTTCAAAAGCCCTACAATCAGTTCCCAAATTATTTCTCTTTGCTCGTGAATTATCATGAACATATTCATTGAGTTCATTCTTATATTCAGATTAGTCTATGAAGCGATGAATCATAATGTTGTATTCAATATCCATGGTGATAATTTCTACCAGTAACTAATGTAACCACCAGTTCTGTTCAATTTTCCTTCGTTATCTCTTTTCCAATATTTTATCTACAGCATCCACCTCAACTAGCACACCTTCCTTTGTACTTATTGGACATAATAATTTTCCTTGCAAGAAAATGTCTTATTTGCAGACTACAAATAAGACACTCTGGGAATGTACAAATAAAAAGTAATTTGAAATTTAGTAATGCAACAATGAACCTGTACTTTCACACAATGCAGTCGCTGAAAAGTATAATTTGAAATAAATATGATATTCATTGATGTAATGTTAATTTATTTATGTTTCAGGAAGAACAGAAACCTGTATATGAACCAGTTTGGGGCGATTCTAGACATAATCCATCAACTCAAAGCTATGGTGAGTTTTTAGACAAAGAAATCAATAGATAGTAAACATTCTTTTGTTACTTTACCGCTTGACTACCTTCATATTTTCCCTCTTGTCATTTTCATCATATGTCGCCAGTGAAAAAGTCGAGAACTAGGAAACCAAAGCCTAATCCATATGTTGAAAATCGTAAAGCATATTTTAATCAACTTGTTGAAAAAACAAAAATAAATAGAATGCTTTCAGCCGAACAAAATTCTAAGTATAAACAAAAGGTGTTTGATTATCAAACATATAAGAAAAAACTACAACAAATCACACAACCAAAAGCAGGTATTTTATATAAATTATTTTTTGACCTATTTTTATCTTTTGGTAAATAATTTGTAACATTGCAAATTTATTTAAAGAAACAATTAATTAGCTTTCGTGCTATCCACAGATACTTAAAAGTAAAACTTAAAAACTTTTATATATATATATATATAAATTTGTATTATATTTTTTTGTGTAATGAAAATAAATATTTAACTTTTTTATATGTGTTCGGTATATTATTTTTTCATGTAGTTTTTTTGTTTAATTATACCAACCAATTTCCAACTTTGCCACTGATATTAATGGAAACTTAAGTTTAAAAATAGTTATTCATATTTTTAATAATTTCTTCTAAATACCACATAAAAATTTATCAGTAACTGGCTTATACAGACTGTCCCATACTGAAAGAAACATACTTCACGAATGCATTTTGTAGCTCAAAGAAAAAACTTAATGCGACCACACATCCAAAAATGTTCTGTGTTAAGAAAATCTATGGCAGTTATACTGCCAAAACCCACCGAGTTGGTCTAGTGGTGAACTCGTCATTGCAAATCAGCTGTCTTCAAAGTCGAGAGTTCTAAGGTTCAAATCCTAGTAAAGGCAGTTACTTTAATATGGAATTGAATATTACATTGTGAATACCGATGTTCTTTGGTGGTTGGGTTTCAAATAACCACACATTTCAGGAATGGTCGACTTGAAACTGTACAAGCCTAGACTTCATTTACATAAATATATTCATCCTCTGAATTAATACATACAGTGGTTCTGGAGGCTAAACACAAAAAGAAAAAAGATTATACTGCCAAAAGATTTTTCCTGAATTTTGATTAAAAATTTTAATTGATACTATATTGCAATTCTATAGATGTCAATTATGAAGCAACTATTGTGATTTTAAAAACAAATTTACTTAAGTAAAATAATTGTGTTCCAAAATTGTATTTCCATTATTTTCTGACGATTCGTTTTATAAAATTCAATTCAAAAATTTTTTTATCTCTGGAATAAATAAATTTGTTAAACTGTAAATAAACTAAATACTCAATAAAAATAGTAGCAAATTTAATTTAGAGCAAATCGACAGCAAATTTAATTTAGGCCACAGATGTTTCTTTACCTTAATGGTGTACTCACATATTTTTCCATAAAGTAAGACATCAAACAAAATTTGACTTTTCCAATCACACAAGTTGTACAAGTAGGCCCAATTAATTGGCCTCCAACATCCCCTGATTTAAATCCTCTTGATAATTATATTTAAGGGCACAATCAAAATACAAAAGAGTTTACAAAGTAATAATGTATTCAAGAGAACAATTAATCAATAAAATTTTTAATACATTTGAGATACTTAAAAAATAACTCAACAAGTGTACTTCTTTAGGTATATTAAGTAAGATTCCATAAAGAATCAAGGAAAACATTCTGAAAGTTTATTGATGTATAATAAATTAAATTATTCTTGTTCGCTTTATATGTCAGCAATTATGATTTTTAGTAAGTTTAGATTTTAATAATTTCTCCACTTATTTTGTTCTTTTCCTTTCCAATAAATTTGCTTTTTTTATTGTTTATTTACTCTAGTTTTCACAGTTAAAGTTTGAAAAAAAATTGTTAGGTAATAAAAATATAGCTTTGAAATTTAGTTTTCAACATTTTCAGGTAAAGCAAAAAACATCTTCAGTTTTCAATATATCAGATACAGCACAGTTTGTAAGGGTAAAAATTATTTAAGTTCATGTTCAGCTATTTCATAGGGTGTGCAACAGGGTTCAGTGCTTGTTCCAATAAGGTTTTATAATACATATAAATGATCTTTGTTCAGGAAATCTGTCTGGACTTTTGTCATGTTTTGCTGATGATACAGCATTGTGTTATTCAGCTAGAAATATCAATGAACTTAGATTTAGAATGCAGAACTGTTTAAATTATCTAAAACTATGTTTTGTGACTAATAGAATGGCACCAAGTAAAGAAACTAAATTTATTCATTGTAATTTTAGATTTTAGAAACAAACAGGAACTTCTAGTAACATTTATTTTAAGTGTTAAAATTGTCTTCAGAGAAGATTATTCATTGATAAAATTTGTATTTAGTGTGCAAGTATAGAAAAGGTTTCTATTATTAAATATCTGGGTTATGTTTATGAGAACTGTACTTGGAAAAAGCAATTTCGTTAGAATGCATGTGTACAAGATTTGCATAAAATGTATATTTTAAAGTTTATTTGCCCAGTTTCTGTTTTGAAATTAGTATGCCCAGTTTCTGTTTTGAAATTAGTATGCCCAGTTTCTGTTTTGAAATTAGTATATTACGCTTTGGTAAATAGTAAATTGCAATATGGGATAAGTGTGTGGGGTGGTACCTATTGTTCAACAATAAAATGGATTGTTATAGCTAAAAAAAATAATAATATGGTAGATCTGTACAGTGAAGAGATTTGAGTGTACTTTTCCCCTGTTTAAAGACCTGGGTATACTTCTGCTTATGATCTTTTTATTTTCCATGTTATGCGTACTTTCTTCATTAGGGGAGGGCAGACGATTACAAATACCCTTGTTTACTTGGCCAGGTAATGAATTATAGAGTAATATTCACTTTATTATTGATTTCTTTTTGTATTTTTTCATCTGCCATCTACCTGCTCTTTGAATTGTTCTGAAAGTGCTTCAACACAATTTTCTTAATTCATGAAATACCTAGTTACTTTTTTCTAAAAGTTTTTTTTTTTTGTATTTAAAATGTAAATTTTTAGCATTATATTGTATATTTTTATTTATGAATACTAATTGATTTAAAATAATGAATAAAGACTGTGTGAATTTTAGTGGAAATAAAAAATTTGAAAACTTTTGGTCAAATTACATTTAAAACCATAAAATTTATCCCATAAGTGGCATTCATAGAAACACATTAGTAGCATTAATTTACATTTAAAATTTGCCTCATAAATAGCATTAATTTACTATACTTATGGTAGAAATTTGAGAAAAATCTTTAACCAGCCATAAACAGAAAACAAAATGTAATCAGATCCATATTTATATAAAAAAAAAAACACATTTTCTTAATTTTGATCTGTGCATAAATCGTACAATGATGCTATTATTATTATTATAACTCTTCAGATCTTTTCACAAACCCAGTCTTAGAAATCTGAATACAAAAATTATCTATTTTTTGTAAACAAATTTACCTACAGAGGTGACAACCTTAGCATGGGTCTATCATGTTTATCTTCAACAATTTCATTTATTTCATCTTTTTCATTAATGTGTGTTCAACTAAGAACAATCATAATATTAAAAAAAAAATTGTCCATTTTTAACAAAAAACGAGTAAATTATAATTAAACAATACTAACAAGTACCTACTGTATAATGTAAATCAACAATAACAAATTCTAATATGCATCTCTAATTTACATACATCTCAAATATGAGTAATTCTATTTGCAAATTTCAATCCAAAGCTAAATTCTGATGTTGAGTTCAGTGTTTGTTTTTTGTACACTTTATTTCTATGAATGAATTACATACAGTTTGTCCAGTAAATAATAACCAGTAGATTTCTAATACATATGATATACATATATATACACACATATTTAAATTTTATTAAATAAACTACCTAGTACAGAATATTGAGATAAGATATATCTTACATTAATTTTTCATAAAAGTAGTTTTGCAGGATCTCACATCCTCAGTTATGATTGAATAATTCAATTATTGCATATTGAAGTAAGATATATATCTTATCTCAAATTTTGTTCTAGATGATTTATTTAATATAACTTAACAGGACAGATGTATAATATGTATCTATCTATCTATAAATATATATATATATACACAGCATATAATTATTATCTTTTATGACTGCATAGGCTCACTTTTGTCTGGCCATTACCCAAACGTCTTTGATTGGGCCTTGCAGTCCTCTGAGTACTTTTTCATACATTTTGATCTTTGTGCCCTTTCTAGTATTGAAAATGTTCGTGTTGTGAGTTTTTCTGTTCTTGATTTTATCTTATTTGTGGTGTCTTCTGGTATAAGACCAATTTCCTTCAGATCCTCTCTTACTTTTTCTGATTCTATTTGACTGTCTTGTTTCGAGTCGAGATCGTACTGTACTGACTGTTTGAGAAGTTTTGAATCTTGCATCTTCATATGTCCAAGGAATCCTAGTCTCCTTTTGCACATGACATCAGTGATGAGTTCTAACTCTTTCTACACAACTTTGTCAGACACGATCTTTCTGATACTTTTTATCGATGCAGGTTCATCAATTCTTCTTTAGATTTTCTGGAGTATGTCTTTCTTTGATTGTTTATTCAGGTGGAAGAGTGTTTCTGCCACGTAAGTGGCTTCTGGTTTTATAACTGTATTATAGTGTCATATATATATATTAATTATTTTACAGAAATTAATCTTTTTAAGATTCATATTATTCCTCTGTACTGATAAAATTATATTTAAATTCTATTTACTAGGTGGTTTATTTAATAGAATTTAAATATAGTTTAAAATATATATATTTCAATAACTGTTTTAATATTATTTCAGGAGTTATTCGACCACTGTACCTTAAATTTCAACCTGATAATAACTATGGAGGGAATTTACCTCCAGAAGGTAAGAGAATAAATTTTTATCTAATCTAGATTTATTAAAAAGCAAATTTTTAAAAATAACAGCAATTCTATAAAAAAAATAAGAAATTTGTATATCTACTTTTTTACGTAACTAAATAATAACAATAAATGTGAGATGTAACATTACTTAAAATCCAACTTGTTTAACAAAGTATGTAAACTATAAATTGCCAGGTCACTTTCCATCATCATGAGTTTCATGGTATTTTCACTGGAAATTTGACTTATTGTCATACTTTGTTTTATTTTAATAAATCAAAAATAGCAATAGTATTTCAAAATGATGTTTCATGACAATTCAACTGCCAATTACTTTTAATAATTTAAACAATTACTTTAAGAAGCGTAACAATCTTTTTATTAGAATTTTTAATTTTACTTAATTTCACTCAAATAAAATTTGGATAGATAAATACTTTATGAAATGATAAATCAAAGCAAATGTTCAAATTTACAAAGTGTCCAGAAAGTCTGGAAATGGCTTAATTATAGCAAACCGTGTGACTACATAATACCAAAATAAATGTAGTTGATACTGTATCAAAGAAACTACTCTGAGTTGTGTTTGAAATTATTGATGGCCATCTTGGATTCACCATACTGAATTAAACTTTATTTTTTAAATGGCATGATGGTCATATTACACATGATTTCAATGTAGATTTGAACAGGAAAAATGTTATTGAAAACCACCCCACATCCGTAGTTTCATCTCTGTTTTAGATACTGACCATTCAAGTCTCCAGAACGGGGTAAAACTGCCATCCCCAACCACCATTCAAGATAAATATTTTCAGTAGAAAGGGGGATAAAAACACCTCATATAACATTGCAATTTCATGCTGAAAATGATTCTGTAAATGGTTTTCCAAAATCTGTTCTCATTACTTAATTATTCAAATTGTATTATTGATATTCAATAATGAAATTTTAACAAAATTAGAAACAGCTGATTCATTGCATTTATTTTTTTTATTTGATATTAGAAAAGACAGGTGATTTTTATAAAATTAATGAAAGAATGAATCATAATTTTTATTAAACAATATTTATTTATTTGAGAAATAAAAATTGAAGTGATTTAATTACATAATTTTTTTTCTAAAATTAAACTCAAAAATTTTACTTTGCATGGTAGGCAATAGCTGTATTGTTGAGCGAATTATTTTACTATTTTCTCATTAAGGTAATGGAACACAGTGAATATGAAAGGATAACTCTTCTAATGATACGTGGATAAGGCGATCAAGTAAGATCATATGACCAAGTAAGAGATTTATTTAATGATACTTCTCCTGATAGTGTTCACATTACAAAATCAACATTGTTACAAGATAGTACTAAGATTTGAGAAATGTGGAATTATAAAAAATTGTTGCAAATCTGGCAACTTAAATCCACTTTATGTGGATGTAAAAGTAGATGTCATGTTAAAGGTAACAGAGAATCTTCACACCTCAATTCGGATTATTAGAAAGCACCTTGATGTAAACAAATAACAAATGTAAGGTCTTGATTAAATAGCAATTGAAGCCTTTACTGAAAACCAAATAAACCCTTACAAAATTCAGCTGGATCAAGAATTATTTGAGGATGATTTTGATCAGTGTGTTGAATTTTGTGAAATTACAATGAATAGGATTATTGAGAACCCAAAACTCCATAACAAATGTTATCTTTTCAGACAAGGTTACTTTTATGCTGAATGGAAATGTCAATAAACATAATTGCTGTTACTGGAGTGAAGAAAATTCACACCGGTTACAAGAAGCATACCCAGCATCCTGAAAAGATTAATGTTTAGGCTGACGTATCAGATACATTAATTGGGCCATTTGTTATTGAAGCAAATTTAACAGGCGAATCATATGAAGATAAGCTTCAAAATAAATTATTCCAGCTATTGAAAATTATTTGGGGAAAAATTTTAACAGTTCATGGTTTCAGCAAGATGTAGCTCCTGCCCATTATTCTCTTCAAGTTCATACTTTCTTGAATAATATTTTCCCACTAAGTTGGATCAGTAGGAGAGGACAAATTGAATGGCTTCCATGATCACCAGATTTGAGTCCATTAGATTTACTTCTTTTAGGGATATTTAAGAGACAAAATTTATAAAACTAATCTGGAGAATCTGTTAGAACTAAGATGAAGAATTCTAATTAAAGTAATTGAAATCTCAAGAGAATTAATTCAAAATACTGTACATAATTTTTACTTGCATACAGGATTTTGTCAACAAGTAGGAGGAGGAAGCCACTTTGAACATCTGTTGTGATTTTAGTACACATTCAATATGTTTTTATTATGTTATTCATTTCCTTGAAAAAATACTTTTTTATAAATAATTAAAACTAAGTTTCTTATAATTACTTAAATAATAAATAAATAAATGCAATGAATCAGCTATTTCTAATTTTGTAAGAATTCCATTATCGAATATCATATGATAGATTTCAAATACAGTAATTATATAATGAGAAGAGATTTTGGAAAACCATTTACAGAATTGTTTCCAGCATGAAATTGCAATGTTATATGAAGTGTAATTATTTCCCTTTTCACCAAAAATATTTATCTTGATTGGAGGTGGGGAACAGCTCTTTTACCATGATCTGGACAGTTTTATGGTCCAACTAAAACACAGATGAAGCTATAGATGCGGAGTTTCACTTGTTTTTTTCCCATTCAAATCTTCATTGAAATCATGTGTAATATGACAATTTTGCCATTTAAAAAATTAATTTGAATTCAATATGGTTAATAATAATTTCAATCACAACAGAGTAGTTTCTGTCATACAGTAATCAACTACATTTATTCTGGTAATATAATCACAACTGGTTTTCTATAATTAACTCTTTCCAGACACCATCTATACATATAACGAAGGGATATATTATATCCCTTATATCAAAAACAAAAGTATAAAAACCTTTTACCACCAAGAGAACAGAATTCAATAATGCTTCTTACCTTATGCTTGTTATTTTTTTCAAATAGCGCTTTTTAGGTTTTACCTTATCATCAGTTAAACTCTTTCTTCCAAATCACACATAAAATTCAAATTATTAAAATTATAACATATAAAAATATGTAGTCATAAACATTAATTTTATTAATTTTACATTTTTTTAATATTTATGACTGCATATATTTATATGTTATAATTTCAATGGTTTGAATTTAACATGTAATTTGGAAGAAAAACTTTTAACTGATAGGGAAAACCTCGAAAGAACTATTAGAAAAAAATAATAAGCATAAGGTAATAAGCATTATTGAATTCTGTAGTCTTGTTGGTAAATGGTTTTTATACTTTTGTCTTTGAGATATTAGTACAGAGAGGAATATGAACAGATACAATAACAAAAGAATTGTTTTTGCTAAGTTATATATACTAAACCATACACCACCACGTTTTGTAAGCAATATATTATGTAATTCATATCAGAAATAGAGAGATGTGCGACTCAAAGTAAATTCTACAATAGTTGCAAAGATGGATCAAAAAAAATATGGGAAACCTAGAATTACAAAATGAAAAATTGTGTAAAAACATAATTCTGCTAATGATAAATTCTCTTAGATGAAAATAAAATGATATAGAATAATAGTCATATGAATTAAATAGACAGAAAATAAGTAAGATCAATAAAGAATAAAACATTTTTAAAGCAATTAACTGAAAAAAGTTTCAGTTTATATATTATTTGTACATATGCTCATAAATTAAGGTTACAGAAAATTGACATTAATTAAAGTCTTATTATTTATTATTTTAAAAACTCAACCCAGTAATTTATTCTTTATTAATTTATTCTTCCCATTAATTTATTCTTTTGAAAATTCAAAAGAATTTTCAAAGTTGAGAGTAAAAAAGATTCGAGTCCTTGTAAAAGCAGTTGCTTTTATATGGATTTAAATGCTAGACTGTGGATACTGGTGTTCTTTGGTGGTTGGGTCTTAATTAACCACTCATCACAGGAGTGATTGGCCTGAATCTGTTCAAGACTACACATTTACTTGTACATTTACACTTACACCATTGGCACATTTTACATGGTACAGTTACATTTACACCAGACTGTGAACAGATGTCTTGGCATTTCTGCATTAGAAATATAACAAGTCGCTTGCATAAAGCAAAGTAAAACTTTGTTAGGACTAGTAAGATAGAACTAAATGTTGTTATATAATTTTTTTAAATAAATATTTAAGTTAAATGATTACAGTAATAAATTCAAAACAATAAAACACTCAAAAACCATTACTAAAAGAAAAATTTATTTAAATTTTTAAAACTATATGGCCATTTAAACTGTTAAATGATGACCACCAAGTAGCTAATACACAAAAACATGAAATACTTTTTAAAAAATAGAAGAAAAGTAAGTCAATAACCAAAAAGGCAATACTTAAAAACCATTATAAATTAGTATTCTACCTATTTTAATAAAAAAAAGTTTAAAATTCCCAAAATTCACCAGAGATGTTGTAAACACCTCTTTGTTTAAAAACTAACAAACCTTTAAAAAACTAATGGAGTTTAAGAAAATTTATAGTTTTAAATAAATTTTCTATTATAGCTTTATGTTTTCAGAATTTCTGTGTAATAAACCAAGTTTAAAATTTTATTTCAGTTTTAATTAAGTCAAACATAACTATTATGATTTGATTTCAGGTTTCCCTCAACTTAATTCTAGTTATTCTCCAGCACTATCCACTAGAAAGATAACTAACAATTCCTTACAAGACAGAATGAATCAATCATGGTCACAATCACAGAATCAATCATGGTCACAATCGCAGAATCAATCATCACCACAAAATGCAATGTCACTGGTGAAATCGACAAGAAGACACGCAGCTATTGAACCGGCTGAGAATTCATACTATGGAAACTATATGTCCCCTACACTGATACCACCACATGTTAGTTTCAATAATTCTAGTCTCCCACCTCTTGTTGCGAACCAAGAGTGGAGAGGAAACAATTGGAATAATTCAAACGAACATTATCATAAGCAGGTAATTTTTATGGTTAAATTACTAAATTCAATGGGATTTTTATACAAGAATTAGTTGCTATGACCGTCAGGCATGTATACAAACACTTAACTTAAAGTTAAGAACACACAGAAAAACGTTTTAAGCAGTAAGCTATCTGTAGTAGAACAGAGTGTGTAAACATAATAGATAAAAAACAGATCTAGTTGAATTTTAGTGGGAATATAAAGGTTCCCATGATAAAAAGTAACATGCAAAAGATGTGAGAACATTAAAACATTCTAGTCTAATGGAATACTGTTCCATTAGAATACTCAGAAGTCAGTATAACACAACAATAATTAAATATTGTTTAATTAACTGTTATTTAGACGGTTTAATTTATTTTGTTGATATGTGCCCACTCAGTATACTGCTTTCATAGGCGACCTCTACTCAGAACATTTTTTTTTTAGAATCTTCAGTCATTTCATGATTTATTTAAAGGAGAAGGGAGAGTTAATATACTATTTCTGTCATTTAACTAAGATCAAACTGACATTCAGTTTTTAATCAGAAATGAGACAAGAGCACATTAACTCTTTCTCTTTAATAAGATAACTTTTTACATGTACTGAATATTGTCTGGTAAATAAGTATGCACTATAAAAGCACTTAATAGTAAAATTAGTAATAAGTAATTACCTATATTTTTTTTTTAAATATTCAAAATTATTTATAATTACTTTCAAATTACAGGGAAATTTTCTATTACATTTTTTCATTTTATGGAGTTCCTTTCAAATTTCTTCAATGGGTTGCCAGTAGCACTCTGCAAAATTCCGGTATGCTGTTTGTTTGAGGGCTGTTCGGAAAGGTCTCAGCCTAACAAAGAAAACACAAGTTTTCTGTTTATTTTTCAATTTAGGCACTTTGTAATTTAATATGTTTAGACCAACGATCTTCCAACTTTTAATACCCTTAATTTAATGCAATTTGTACAATTCTGCAAACTACATAGTTGTGTCAGCTTTGAACTCCTCATTTGAAATGAATCATCATCCTGAGTGCCATTTCTTTAGGTTTGGGAACAGGAAGTAATTGCTAGGAGCTAAATCTGGCGTATAAGACACAAATGAAAACATTTATTGCAGATATGGAAATGTGCATTAGGCGCACTTGGAACTTGTCATGGCATTTTGCAGCAACAACCCAGGGCATGTGAGGAAGTGCATTATCATGATAAAAGAGCACTTTCTTTTAGACCAGATGTTCACATTTTGCCTGAATAACACCCTTTAATCAGTCCAGTAATGAAGCACAATACTTTCTGGTGACAGTCCTGCCTTTTTCCAGGTAGTCTATGAGTACTGCATCACAAGAATTCCAAAAATCCATAGTCATGACTTTTCCTGCAGATGGATCTATTTTGCCTTCTTCAGTGGGCTTTCACCTGCTCCAACTCACTGTTTGGTTTATGGCATGTTCATCATTGTTGCAAAACATAAAAAAAAACTCAGTAGAATCAAGTCTAAACACACACATGAGACTGTTAACAAACGAGTATGGGACTTTGTGTAAAGTTTCTTCATACCCAAAATATCATGCAAAATGCAGTATTCACAGTCTGTAAAAATGTTTGCATATCAGCAACCTCATGCATCTTCAGTCAGTGGCAGTTCAATACAGCATTGTGAATTTTTGTAACAATTTTGTCTGTCATAGAAGTTTTTGGGGATCCCAAGTGTTCTATTGAATGGATATATAATCATGTTCAAATTCAGCAGCCCCCACTTTTTTACCATCAAAATAAAGGGGAAGAATCCTTTGAAGCGGAATCTAACTTTTTTTGTATGTTCATTCTGGTTAAACCTTTTAAAATAAAGTATAACATAAAGCTTGAACTTCAAATTTATCCATTTTTCAGAAAATATCAAAACTTGTTAGCTTTTCTAGACTGCCACAAACAAGTAACTAAAGACTCTACTGAAACCATCCAAAGGATCATACTTGCCAAATATCATAAGTCATTTGATCATACAGTGTATACTTGCTCCATCTCTGTGTAAGGCTATGAACTTTCCAAACGACCTAGTAACTCAACTGATGAAGAAGCACAACAAAAGGAAAAGTTATAACTGTAATGTAAAAATGAGCTGTGAATAATTCTTAATTTTTTAAAACGCTTAAGACACTTCATTATGCTAACTGAAAGATTTTATTTATTAAATAACCAAGAATAGTGTCAATTTTGTATGTTGTAGCAAATTTGCACACCCTAAGTGTTAAGTGTGAAAGTCATTATAAAGAATATAGAGATTCACAACTCAATTATAATTATATAGAGCATTTTGTTTTCATTACTACACTATTATCACTTCTGGCCTTACTTAATCTCACTGATCATGTTTTGTAAAACAAACAATCCAAATATGAAGAATTAATTATAGTACAAATCAGATAATTTTCAAAAGATGTAATTATTTAAACAGAGTAGTTAAAGAAAGAATATATGAAACACAGTATTGAAATGCAGCAAATAAGTGAGTGAAATAATAAGGTGATATTTGATGTTATTAATTTATTACCAAATAATAATTGTATCAAACCAGTCAGATGACTGATAGCTAAATAAGAAAGAATTTTTAAACTAATATAAGTAAATAAAAATACAGATATGATTTCTATGACTATATAGAAGAAAGAAATGCATATAGATGAAAGAAATACTTCTTTCATCTATATAATACGTCTTTCATCTATATAGATGAAAGAAATACTTTTATGAGAACATTTTTTTATTCCAGAATGAAACCATTCAAAGGATAATACCTTATGAAGAACCAAGACAAAGTCGATGGTCAAGAAGAACTGAGCCAGAAACCTTTAATTATCATACAAAAATGATTCCGTAAGTGTTTAATCCAGTTATAATACCAAAGCAATCAATCATTCTCAGTTTGCTGCACACATAATTCCTAACTTTAATTTTAACGACTGGGATTAGGAAAATATAGAATAGTAAGACATTTGATTTGGCAGGTCTCTATCTAGGAATCACAGTAAAACTTGCACAACTGCTTATAAAAATTTATATTTCCCCTCCATATAAAAACAGCTGTCTTGCAACAACAAAACTGCAAACTATTTAAGGTCTAACCAGGTTTTTTTTGTTTTGAATTTTTTATTCACATTTTCAAACGTGTAAAAGCAGTTCACTTCTATGAATTAACTAAAAAAAAAATTTTTTTAATGAAACAGGCAACAGTAATCTCAGAAACCGAGATGTTAAATCTACATGCAAACACACATCTATTTATGAGATTTTACAAAATTCAATCAGCTTTGGAATATAAAAAATTCTAGTGCAGTTCTACACAGAAGATAGACTTTTTGTCTATTTTGCATTCAAAAATGCTGCACTGATTTTCAGAGTACAAACCGCTACACATTTTCGATTAACAAATAGATCCTATATACAAGCACAGAGTTTCAATTCACTTAACAGTACGACTCACGGCATAACACATATTAAAAATGCATCAATGCATTTTTGTGATCTGTAATACTATGATTCCATATTAGAATGGAATCATAGTATTATAGATCACAAAAATTAGAGATTATGGAGATTTGTAATAATGATAAAAAAGTGTTATATTTACAAATATAAAGTGATGAACCACCAGATCACATTTGAGGATGATGATTTAATTAACAATTTAATAAGGCTGTTTCAGACTGGAGAAGATATCAGCCCTCTGGAAAAAAGGTTTCATTAATCTCAAATTAAGTTGTTTATAATTTTTAATAACTTAAAAATAAATAAAATGTTTTTTATGCAGCAATAGAAAGTAACAAAGACAGTCTGTACAAAAAATTCCGGCAAACAAAAAAAAAAATCAGAAAAGAGCCTTGTTGTCAAGAGCCTTAGAGAAGTCTTCTTTCGGAATCACCTTTAGGATGCTTGCAACACTTCTATGAAATATAACGAGTCGTACCATTTTCCCTACAAGGGAATTTGAGTTTAGGAAATAGAAAAGTCTGCAGGGGATATATCTAGCAAGTATAGTGGTGGTCCAGCATTGTCACCTGTTGTTTTGATGAAAACTATCGTACAACGACAGCCATGTGAGCTGGCACATTGTCATGATAAGATAACAATCCTTGGTTTTATGCAAATGCAGTCACACATGATGATTTCAGTCCAATAAACATCTCGGTAGATAACAGTAGTAATTCCTACATGCATTCAACATTTTCATAGCTACAGCTGGTTATCAGCCTCACCTCTCTAACAGTCTTATAATGATATCTAACCATCACAATCATGAACAAATCACTTGAACACATGTAAATGAGCCAAAGCCTCATCACCATGTGCTTGTATCATTTCAAACATTTCTGTAACATTTTTCCAAGCAAAAAAAAAATGTATGTTCAACCACCATTTCATTTTTTTTAAATCTAACAATAGGCTCAAAAATACCTTCACAAGAACAGATATACAACAGTGTTAACCAAAACTGAATGAGTTTTGGTTATGTTGTTCACAAGGTATCTCTTGACCAGCCTCAACCTCGCCCACAAGATTGCATCTCTAGTCTGCTTTTATAGCCTCAGTCCTGGAATATTTTGTAGACTGAGTATGATATCTAAATACAAAATTCTCAAAACAGGGACTTCACTAATATTAAATAACATTTTAAAAGTTCAAGTTTTCTTTAAATCTACCGTTACCCCCAGGTTAGAAAAAAAATTCCCATTATTCATGAAAATTTAAAATTGTTTTGTTTTATAAAGATCACTTTTCTCTTTAAATGTATTTAATTGTTAATTCTACATTTAAAATAAGGCATCTTCTCAGAACTGGTTTTGAAATAGTTTACAATGATTTAATTGTAATATTTTTTTTTTTTTTTTTGTCTTCAGTCATTTGACTGGTTTGATGCAGCTCTCCAAGATTCCCTATCTAGTGCTAGTCGTTTCATTTCAGTATACCCTCTACATCCTACATCCCCAACAATTTGTTTTACATACTCCAAACGTGGCCTGCCTACACAATTTTTCCCTTCTACCTGTCCTTCCAATATTAAAGAGACTATTCCAGGATGCCTTAGTATGTGGCCTATAAGTCTGTTTCTTCTTTTAACTATATTTTTCCAAATGCTACTTTCTTCATCTATTTGCCGCAATACCTCTTCATTTGTCACTTTATCCACCCATCTGATTTTTAACATTCTCCTATAGCACCACATTTCAAAAACTTCTAATCTTTTCTTCTCAGATACTCCGATCGTCCAAGTTTCACTTCCATATAAAGCGACACTCCAAACATACACTTTCAAAAATCTTTTCCTGACATTTAAATTCATTTTTGATGTAAACAAATTATATTTCTTACTGAAGGCTCGTTTAGCTTGTGCTATTCAGCATTTTATATCGCTCCTGCTTCGTCCATCTTTAGTAATTTTACTTCCCAAATAACAAAATTCTTCTACCTCCATAATCTTTTCTCCTCCTATTTTCACATTCAGTGGTCCATCTTTGTTATTTCTACTACATTTCATTACTTTTGTTTTGTTCTTGTTTATTTTCATGCGATAGTTTTTGCGTAGGACTTCATCTATGCCGTTCATTGTTTCTTCTAAATCCTTTTTACTCTCGGCTAGAATTACTATATCATCAGCAAATCGTAGCATCTTTATCTTTTCACCTTGTACTGTTACTCCGAATCTAAATTGTTCTTTAACATCATTAACTGCTAGTTCCATGTAAAGATTAAAAAGTAACGGAGATAGGGAACATCCTTGTCGGACTCCCTTTCTTATTAGGGCTTCTTTCTTATGTTCTTCAATTGTTATTGTTGCTGTTTGGTTCCTGTACATGTTAGCAATTGTTCTTCTATCTCTGTATTTGAACCCTAATTTTTTTAAAATGCTGAACATTTTATTCCAGTCTACGTTATCGAAAGCCTTTTCTAGGTCTATAAACGCCAAGTATGTCGGTTTGTTTTTCTTTAATCTTCCTTCTACTATTAATCTGAGGCCTAAAATTGCTTCCCTTGTCCCTATACTTTTCCTGAAACCAAATTGGTCTTCTCCTAACACTTCTTCCACTCTCCTCTCAATTCTTCTGTATAAAATTCTAGTTAAGATTTTTGATGCATGACTAGTTAAACTAATTGTTCTGTATTCTTCACATTTATCTGCCCCTGCTTTCTTTGGTATCATAACTATAACACTTTTTTTGAAGTCTGATGGAAATTCCCCATTTTCATAAATATTACACACCAGTTTGTATAATCTATCAATCGCTTCCTCACCTGCACTGCGCAGTAATTCTACAGGTATTCCGTCTATTCCAGGAGCCTTTCTGCCATTTAAATCTTTTAATGCTCTCTTAAATTCAGATCTCAGTATTGTTTCTCCCATTTCATCCTCCTCAACTTCCTCTTCTTCCTCTATAACACCATTTTCTAATTCATTTCCTCCGTATAACTCTTCAATATATTCCACCCATCTATCGACTTTACCTTTTGTATTATATATTGGTGTACCATCTTTGTTTAACACATTATTAGATTTTAATTTATGTACCCCAAAATTTTCCTTAACTTTCCTGTATGCTCCGTCTATTTTACCAATGTTCATTTCTCTTTCCACTTCTGAACACTTTTCTTTAATCCACTCTTCTTTCACCAGTTTGCACTTCCTGTTTATAGCATTTCTTAATTGCCGATAGTTCCTTTTACTTTCTTCATCACTAGCATTCTTATATTTTCTACGTTCATCCATCAGCTGCAATATATCGTCTGAAACCCAAGGTTTTCTACCGGTTCTCTTTATTCCGCCTAAGTTTGCTTCTGCTGATTTAAGAATTTCCTTTTTAACATTCTCCCATTCTTCTTCTACATTTTCTACCTTATCTTTTTTACTCAGACCTCTTGCGATGTCCTCCTCAAAAATCTTCTTTACCTCCTCTTCCTCAAGCTTCTCTAAATTCCACCGATTCATCTGACACCTTTTCTTCAGGTTTTTAAACCCCAATCTACATTTCATTATCACCAAATTATGGTCGCTATCAATGTCTGCTCCAGGGTAAGTTTTGCAGTCAACGAGTTGATTTCTAAATCTTTGCTTAACCATGATATAATCTATCTGATACCTTCCAGTATCGCCTGGCTTTTTCCAAGTGTATATTCTTCTATTATGATTTTTAAATCGGGTGTTGGCAATTACTAAATTATACTTCGTGCAAAATTCTATAAGTCGGTCCCCTCTTTCATTCCTTTTGCCCAGCCCGTATTCACCCACTATATTTCCTTCCTTGCCTTTTCCAATGCTTGCATTCCAATCTCCAACTATTATTAAATTTTCATCTCCTTTTACGTGTTTAATTGCTTCATCAATCTCTTCGTATACACACTCTACCTCATCATCATCATGGGCGCTTGTAGGCATATAAACGTTAACAATCGTTGTCGGTTTAGGTTTTGATTTTATCCTTATTACAATGATTCTATCGCTATGCGTTTTGAAATACTCCACTCTCCTCCCTATCTTCTTGTTCATCACGAAACCTACTCCTGCCTGCCCATTATTTGACGCTGAGTTAATTACTCTAAAATCACCTGACCAAAAGTCGCCTTCCTCTTCCCACCGAACCTCACTAATTCCTACTATATCCACATTCACCCTATCCATTTCCCTTTTTAAATTTTCTAGCCTACCAACCTTTTTTAAGCTTCTAACATTCCACGCTCCGACTCGTAGAATGTTATTTTTTAATTTTCTGGTGACCCCTTCCTTAGTAGTCCCCACCCGGAGATCCGAACGGGGGACTATTTTACCTCCGGAATATTTTACCAAGGAAGGCGCCTCCATTATTGTTATGTGAAAATGCAGAGCCACATTTTCTTGGAAAAAAAAAAGCAGCTGTAGTTTTCCATTGCTTTCAGCTGCGCAGTACTCAGAGGACTGAGTGATGTTGATACGGCCGTTTAAGTCGTCCTGACTCACGCCCCTAACAACTACTGAAAGAGCTGCTGCCCTCTTTCAGGAATCATTCCTTAGTCTGGCTCTCAACAGATACCTCTCCGATATGGTTGCACCTTCGGTCCAGCTACTCTGTATCCCTGAGCACTCAAGCCCCCTCACCAACGGCAAGGTCTCATGATTCATAGAGGAGGAATTGTAATATACATTTTCAAATACTTCTATAAATTTATTGAACAAATTTTTTTTTAATTGTAATCCTTTTTATTAGTGTTAAGATTATTTCAAGTGAATGATAATAACAGTATTTTTTACTTAATTATTCTGGAAGCATAACATTACTACAAAATGATGTTAATACATATTTCTGAATCAGGTTTGTCCTCCAGTACCATAAACTTTAGGCCAAGTACCATACACTAATACATTATGAGGGGAAAATTTTCTTATTTATGATTCTGGTTTACATTATAATAATATTATTCTGCTGTTTTCAACACTAAAAACCATATGATTTCTTTCTGGGAGTGACACAATTTTCAGTTAAACAGTTCTTAATAAGTTTGTTCAACTGTTTACAATACACAGTTTAATAAAAAATTATATGTCTCTACTTGCTTAATACCTCATAGTTCAGCAAACTGAAACATTTACTTCAATATATCGAGAACTGATTACACTAGTCATATAAATCCAACATTTTCAGCATCACATTTTGAGTTGGCAAACATTAACGTGCTGAGAAGCCTTTTGAAACATCAGTATAACGACCTGTCTCTTTCATTTTACACAATCCATTCAGAGAAATATTACAAATAAGGGGGCTGAGACATGCATACTTCAACATGGATCATCAGTGAATAAGGTACCAGGTACAAGAATTCATGGCATTACCATTATTCATTCCTTTGCAAGATTTAATTCAGGTATGAGAATTATTAAACAACCAGTTCGACGAATAAGTGCTGGAGTTGGTTGGCATTGTACATTGAAGCTACATACATCTTTGGCCGAATTGCAAGAGGTTGGAGGAGAGCTGTGCCTCTTAAGATTCCTCCCCCACACGGTGGACGTGCACAATTTAGTGGAAAATGGTCAACAAACCAATAATTCAGTAGAAGGGTTTAATTCACGATTCCTAAGATTAGTTTTCATCATATAAATAAATGGCGCTTCATTGAACAACTCCAGCAATAATAAAATGAAACTGAAACATTGGTTACACAAATTTTGGCTGAAGAAATCAATATAAAACAACCATTAAGCAAAACATACCTCTTAAACCAACAGAGAGTTGGCTAATACTGGTTGACCAGTATTAGCAGTATAAGAACAAAAACATCTCCCATTATTTAAGAGCCATCTCTTATCATTTGAAACTTCACAGCAATCCAGTTCAGCAGAATGATGATGATGGTAATTTTGTTTTACCATTACAGCAGTAACTGTCATATGCAGTTTGTAGCTATTCAAAATAATAATGATTTAATGAAATGATAAACATAAATAGGTTTGTAAATAATATGTTAAGTACTTTCACAAACCTTGAAATACTATTTAATTATATATGCATAAAATAAATTAAAAAATATTTTGTTTTATTACTATTTTTTGTTGGTTTTTTCTCAATTTCTCACAGTGAATTACTCGATAAATAATCACATCCATTCAACACCCACATTAATCTTCATTGATATTAGATTCTGAGGAGTCATATTCAAGATTAATATAGAGTTTATCCACCTCGATATCAACAAAATAATCCATCTTCCACATTTTTTCTTCTTCCTGCAGCACACATTTAACACAGTTCTGCCACTTAATCTTAGTTACCTCAGCAATACAGTTTTCAAGTAAAATCTTTACAGCCACTAATTTATAAGTTCTGTTATTCTGAGCTACAAATCCTTTTACTTGACTCCACACTAAATTCAGATTGCAGTGGTATGACGTAAACCGTAATACTGTTTTGTCCATTTGTTTGTCATACCACCCATTTCGTATTTGTTAAATTTTTGCTTATTTTTTTTAACTTTTACTAAGAGCTCAACCTTTAAAAATGTAGAATCAAATGGCATTTGTTTTTCTCTCAGCCACAACACTATATCTGATTTTAGCCATGATGTATTCAGGATTTTTTCTAATTTTACACTATAGTATGGTGCATTATCCATAACAAGTAACACTATTTGGCGGAATTAATTTCATAATTGTATAAAACCAGTTTAAAAAAAAATTCCCGTTCATATCTTTGTGGTAATAACCCTTTTTAATAGATTCAAAAACTAATAATGCACCTTTAATAAACTTATTTCAATTCCCTACATGAACTGCAATTAACAGTTTTCCTTTGTTACTTGCTGATTTTATTCTGGTACCTCAACCAGATGGAAAAGCCTGCTTAGATGTCTTAACAGAATTGTCATTCAAACTTAATTGACTGAATGAACTTTGTTCACTAAAGTTTCACCCAGATAAAAACGGTTTTTCCCATTTTTCTAAAGTTTTTAAATTGTTTCAAATCTTCCTTCACCAAACATTATGTCATCTCTATCAATTATAAATGCAAATTTGAGACCCATCAATAAAAGAAGTTCATGTAAACTAGCTCGACCAATTATTGGTAAATCTGAATCACTTTTGAAGCTGCAAGTTCCTTTTTGAGTATGGGCGACTCATTTTAAAAAAAAACCAACTTTGAATCTAACACCATTTTTATTGAAATAGTCAAATTGGCCTAAAACGGGTTTTGAATGTTTTCTTTTCTATTTTTGTGTGTATACTATGCCGTATTTTTCCTTTCAGCTCGCGATCTCTCTGTACTTAAAATGGATACACCTGTGAATCAGATGTAAGCACTTCTACTTGTTTAATTTCTAAAGTAGGGTATTTTTTGCGAAACTTATTGACAACATTAAGAACTATCATCTTTTCCCCAATTCTAATATTTTACCTTTCTGTGTTTCAAGAAGTACTCTTGGCCACAGTTATTAAATTTGACAAAAACACTAATAAAGAAAAAATTATTTTCTAGCACTGTAATAAATAAAATAAGTCTTAAATTTCAGTATGATACTTATTTACACCAAATTAATGACAAAAACAATAAAGTAGACACAAAATAGTAAAAAAGAAAACTTTTTTTCTTTCTAGTTTACCCAATGAACTAGCAGTCACTCTTTCTTTCTGTTTATTCTCTCATGGACTTCAAGTATAGAAAATTTTACAAAACTTATAAAGATAACTATAACTATAGCCTTTGTTTAAAGTTCAGCTATGTTTCTTCAAAGTAATTGATTAACATGCGTCATTTTTACAGAATACAACCAAAGCTAGATGTAAACCAAGTAATCAAGAAATGGCTTATTAACATGAAGTTGACTACTTCTGAAATTCAATCCCTTAATATTTAATGAATATACCATCTCATACAGCTACACATATTATTTGTACCATTTACCTTATTTTTTACATACCATATTTGAACCATAATTCATTATATTATATTAGCAATAATCATGTGTTTAATAATGAGAGATTAATAGTCTCACTAGACTATTAATGCGATAAAAAAACTGCAGCTACGGTAATAAAAAGATTACAACCTAAGACACTGGAATTAAAATATAATAATAGTGACAACATGAATAACAGAAAATGAATTTTATATTAAAAAGAAGAAAAGCATTTTATAAATTGAACCAGGTTTGGATTCCAGTTGACATTATTTACTTCTCACTGGGAGAAGGTAGCTGTAAATTACTTAAGAGGAATGACACTGCTAAATTAAAATCACCACAGAATCTCATGTATTTTTTATTTCACATGGAATGTACATAAATATTACACAGTTAATAATGAGAATAAAGTGCTAATTTAAATGCATTTAAAAAACATACATCAAATACACTATACATATTTGAATCATTTCATTTTCATTACTATATCTGTACTAATTTCAGCTTAACATTGATAATTTAATATAAGTGAATAAAATAATAATGTAGCATAAAAAAAAAACAATGTTTAATAATTTAAAATTAATAAAAAACACTTGTACTTTATGAAATAAATGTGTTTTGCTCTGGGGTTCAGAGCGAAAGGTCATGGTGTTCAGAAAATTGATTATCTTCAATCTTCTGCTGTATGAACAGACTGTCATTTAAAATAATTCTAATAGGAAATTAATAGCATACAGAGCTGTGTTAGATATTACTGTAAAAGCAAGAAGCCATCAAATCTCATGTTTATAACATGGAGCCAAACAGAATGTGTAATTTAACCAAACAGGTTTAAGATGATTTGTTCTGACACATTAAATTTTTGTCCTTTACATGCAATATATAAAATTGATTAATAAATTGCAACCAAATACACGTAAAGACCAGCTTCGATTTAAATGACACATCCACTTTGATGCAGAATCACAAATTCCAAATACATCTGGTTCATCAAATTTACTAAACCACTACCAACAACTTTAAACCAATGTAAACATCAATAATAAATACCAAAATGAAACAGGTCAATTTCATTATGAGCAAATTTTGTGTTACAATAAGTGTTTATATTAATTTAAAATTTGGAATTAAAGTAGCTGTACTAAGGAATTGATTTGTATTTTTCAAAATCATATTTTAACATACATAATAAACCAAAGAGATAACATATCTTTAAAAGAATACTTTGGAAACACTATACTGCCTTAAAAGTAAAATAATTCCATAAGTCTTCTTTTACCAATAGTAGGCTTCAAATTATATATTCACTTTAAGAATGCATCATGCTGTTGATTTAATAAATGATTACCAATAACTACACCAAAATCATGCTTTACTTACTTTTTTTTTACAGTATCATCTACAAAAAAAAAAAGCCTGCCACTGTTAACAATTAAAATCTTATGTACATCACAGATAATTATCTCAAATAAAAAATAAGTACATATTTTTTTACAAGTATCACCTAAAAACAGGAATTGCCAATTATTACAATTGACACCTTGCCAATATCATTAAAGTTAAAATCTCCAATAAAATATACATAAATACTTTTCAACAATTACCCCTAAAAACAAGAACTGTCCATTATTACAATTAACACTTCACACAAATAATTATTTCCAATAAAATAAAAACAGTCTGGCTTAACAGTATATGGCTAGTTATACACATAATTTCAAAAAACATTTATTAATATCGTACTAAATAGCAAACAGTACAGTAATCAATTTTACTGTAAAAAAAATTACATAAGCTCAATGTATTAATCAAACTCTTAAGCTCTATACCACAATCCACTTTATATAAACTCATTTATATCACTCATTTTTATCTAGTTTCCTCTTTACTGAATTTTATTATTGTGGAAAATCATCTATTTTAAATTTACTTTTAATTTAAAAAAATAAATAACAGATAAAAAACTGTAGACCTGGGAAAAGGCAGTAATCTAACCCAAAGCACCCAAACATTTAGTTTTCAACAATATGTGGAGAATCTATGGAGTGTAGCACATCCTAGATGTGAAGTAAAAATAAGATGTCAGCAGTACAGCCATGTTCTGTAGATTACAGATATTAAATGCTGGATGTAGTTTTTAATTTTTCACTGCCCTATTAGCAGTTTTTTTTAGTAATTCTGAGTAATTAATTGATCAATTTTATACTTGATGACTGATGACGCTCTTTGTAAGGCGATTATCCCTCGTACAAATTACTAATAGCATGAACATATGGTGTGATCTCTTTCTGTAGCAACTTTTATTTCCATTTTAACATAAATTCAACAGTGTTCTACGAGATCATGTTAAGTATTACCATACCATGATGAAGTAATTACTTTGAATTACAGTTTTTTTTTGTTTTAGCAACTGCATAAAAGATTTTTATGCAAGGAAGAACTGCATAAGACTTTTCAATATTGTGAGCAATAAATAACAGGTATAACATATTTTCATTTATTAAAACATAAGTTTTGTTTATGAAAAACACTTTTCTTGCAAAACTCTTTTTTCCATTTACTCTTTAGTATCCTTAACCCATAATAAGCACAATCACTTGGGTAAAAAATTATACTTGTCCTTAATAATTCCAACTACGCAGATGAAACATAATTAAAACTAAACTCTTTGGAATGGTACTGTAAGTACAAAAATATTAACAAATTATAGTTTTTCCACTAAGAAAGCAATATAAACCACTGCATTTCAAATATTACACTTAACTCCTACCAGTCTTAAATTTTACAGTCTTCCAATGTACTTTGTTCTCGGATATGTTTGCTGCAAGTCAGGCCATTGAACTAGAATTTCATCAGCAAAAAATAAAAGTATTTTACCAGTTAAAGAAAGTGTTTTTACGCGGCATATACTCTCAATAAACACTATTCTGTTATCTGACAAAAAGAAAACTCTCATCATGAAACCAATAAGACATATAGGAAGACATGTACCTGGTCCATTACAAATAACTAGGTCGGGATTAATTTTATAAAAAACTGGTATACAATAATATATGGAATATAATGTAGAAAATATAGAAGTAAAATAAGACTGATGTACCTCACGACTTCTAGGAATTTTTACGATTTCAAAGCGTTTACAACTTTCATCAATTCCAAAATTATTTTCCACCATTTCAATCCTTCGTTCACTCCAAGAATCGGTTTCTGACATAATGTATGTTCTGGGAGAATACCTACGGGGATCTAAACATTTAACAAGCATCAACATTTCGGTAGTATGACCACCTGATCCGATCACAATTGCCGTTTTTACACTATCAGTTTTGCTACGTTTTTTTTTTCTTATTCTGGTTTCAAAGATTACTTGATACATCACAACGGTAGTTCTAGCTAAAACTAAGTACAACGCAGTCAAAACAATCAGAAGTACGGTTAAATACATTTCTTCAAATGTGAGTCTACGCAGAAAAATTAAAAAATAACATAACCTATCACTTTCTTCATTCCTATTGATACGTACAGTGTACAAACAAGCACCAACATTTTGGTAAAAGATCTAATTAAATAAAACATTAACAGTACGTTAAACCTTAGACAAACATCGATATCACTCAATGTCTTGTAACTGTCTACCAACGAAACATTTTATCAATACGTTAACAAATTCTGTACTAAAACGCTATCTATTAGTGACTTTAATAAACAAGCTAGCGGCAAAATCTTTAACTAGATGTAGCATTTCTCATAAATTTATATAATTATACTAAGTCTCATTAATACTTTCGATTAGAATTATTTGCTTCTCCTACTTTAATTATCACTTTTTTTAAAAAATACTATTACGTCAAGGGTAAGTTTTTGTTTTGTTTACAGCATTTTGCTTGGGCAATTACTTCTTACCTAGTATCCATTCGAAAATATTGACTATTACACCTTACATTGAGTTTATCCACATATGAATTATACGTATTGGCGTCAGTACATTCATTATTTCAAAAAAAAAGATTCACAAAATCCCCCGCTACACGATTCATAAAATCGTATTTAAAATATTATGTTAATAAAATCTTGCGTTTACTAGGATTCACAATTAATTAGACAAAAACTGTTACTATTTTTTTTTTAATTTTTATCTTATATAATAAATAAATGGTGCAGTGAAGTTAAGATTAGCGGTGCTTATACGGATGGCAACTACAACGTTCTGTACGTTATACAGAACAGAAAATATTGATCCATCATCTAAACAGGAATAGTGGTGGAGTTTCTAGTCAGTACATGATTGCAACAAGCACATCAATAACAGCGTGTATTAGATTTTTCTTTTTTTATTTCATTTTGCTTGTATCTGAATGTTTGAATTAGATTTTCTTCTTTAATTTTTATTATTCAAATACTTTAGTATAATTTTATTTTCACATTTATACTATACATATACTAAAACTACACTTTTAAAACAGACTGAGTGAACACAAAAGCAGCAGACTTTTTTTTCTAATAATCGCATAATTAAAATACTGGAAAAAATTATACATTAAACCAACTGAAATTTACAATTTCATAAAATATGAAAGCCATTCCATATTTTTTTCTGGAAATTTACGTTTATTTCATAATACACCTGCAACGTTATCAGTTTTTACCTTTCAATATTGTAATAATTTACTTGTTCAAAAGCCATTTTAATTGGGATAAAATCACAGTATTTAAAATAATATCATATAAGTCAACATATCGTGAAACACATAAAACCTATAGTCGTTACAAGATTACGTTGTTCGTAGACTCTTTAATCGTGGGTTGTACGTACACTTTCTTAAGTAATGTTAGTATTTTTTTTGGCAATGTTAACAATAATTTGGTAACAAATAAACATATTTGAACTGTTAGATTCTGATCATGGAGCACAGAGGATATGCTTGTGCTTGTACGTTGGTGGAGGCGTTAATATCCATATAAATAATTGAAAATATATGTTACTTTAATAAAAATTAAAAATTTGATACAAGCCACATAACTTCCTTGTACGTCTATTAAATTACATTTACACATTTTTTTTTTTTTTTTAATGAAAAAAGTACATACAATTTTATTTCATTAATAACTTCTGATAATTTTTTATATTGTTATTATTGAATTATTATTTATTGTAATTTTTTTTTATAATCAGAGGTCAATAATTATTAATAAATCAATAAATTAAAATTAAACAAAAAAGGAGATGAAGTCTAATTCGAACCGATATGCCTTTTCCTTCTGAGATCTAAGTATTTCATTAATTAAAATTTCATTTGACTATAACCCTGGAACCAATGATATATCGTTGAAAAGCCCTCAATGAGGGCTTATTACTGCATTTAAGAAAAAGTTGAAAATCCAGTTTTTTTTGGATTTTGTGCTTTTTTGGACATTTTAGGTTCAATTGATTACAGTAAAAAAGGGAGGTGCACAACTATATGGTACAACAGTCCAAAATCTAACATTTCAACATTCTACGGCTAATCGTTTTTGAGTTATGCGAGATACATACGCACATACATAACATACATACGACGTCAGACGTCACACCGAGACTTGTCAAAATGGATTCAGGAATGGTCAAAATGGATATTTCCGTTGAAATCTGAAAACCGAAATTTTTCACGATCACAATACTTCCTTTACTTCGTACAAGGAAGTAAAAAACACATAAATTGACAGTGTTCGTAATCTTTTCTTCTCTCTTATGTGGTTTGTTTTAGTACTTTTTATGATCCAAACCGCACAAAGTTAATCCTTCTAAGCTCTTCATTCGGCTTAGAGCAACATACTTTTGGTCTCGGCTAATTTTTTTTTTTTGCCAAGATCGATTATATTTTATTGAGCTTCGTAATTGTGTATCTTCACGGCCCATTTTAGAATTTATGGAACCATTCGACGTTCAACATCGCCATATCCTTTAGTGGCATGAAAAATCGCTCTAAGTTTTTTTAAAATTAATTAAAACAATATCTAGTTGCTCTCTATCTTCTAATTGGTTCCTCCTAAGAGCTGACCCGTTTGAATTTCTTAACTATATCCGTAGCACCATTTAAGAGGTTATCACTTACAAAAATGTTACAGCGCAACATTACTTGTGATCCCTTAGTTAATTTTATTGCGTGAAAAAAAGACCACCAACAAATTGTTGACGTTAATTGTAATTACTCATTTGGTGGTTTTCTTCCGTATATGGCGGCTTCCGAGATTCGTCTTTTAATATTTTTTTTTTTTTTTTTTTTATGTTTGTCCAGGCATAACTTTTGATCAGAAGTTTCGAATTAGATGATTCTTTTTTAAATAATAGATTAGTTAATAGCGTTGGTCCCCCTCGATTGCTTAATTATACAGGAGCAATGGAAAAAAGGAATGGAAAAAAAATTATACTGTTTTGTTTTAGGAGAATCTTACTTTCTCTTACGAGCAGTCTGTTTTGTAGGACTGCCCTTATTTCATCGTTGACGAAGTTACAAAATTAAACAAGAGCAAAATAAAAATCGACTCCAAAAAATAAACAAATGATTAAAAAATAAATTGCAATGAATTGTAGGAAAATTGTTTAGTGGAAAGTAATTTTTTTCCTATTACACCTTTAACACAGTTTATGAATCTTATTTTTTGAAGTCGGCATCAAATTTTTTAATAAATTACGAAAGCACGAAATACAGATTACGAAATTTATTTGAATTTGGCGCCAACTTCAAAAAACAAGTTTCAAAGATTGTGTTGAAGGCATAGTAGAAAAATTATTATGCTCTTTTCAGTGAAATTTTTTTTTAATTTCATTTATTTTTTGCAGTGAGCTCAATTTTTTAAAAGTTTTTTTAATAACACTCACTCTTTCTAAATTTTTTCAATTTTTTAAGCTCATGTTACTTATTTTATCCTAAAATTCATCTACATCTTTTAACATTTACTGAAGATTTCAGGGACGGAAATGAAATATGAGGCTGGGATAATTTTTTTTATTAAAAAAAATATCAAATTAACCATAAACATCCAATTGCAGAAAGAGTATGAACATATTTTTATGAATCTGACTTCTCATTGTTATATTAAAAGGCTATGTGAAGACAATTATGTACCACTGCACTGTCATAACAAGTTATTAATTGTTACAGCACCACTTCTAGTAAGTACAACGTTATTTCCTTCTTTCTTACATCATCAAATTCAGATCACAACATGTAATGTACTTTATTGAGCAACTGCTTGCTCAATTCTAATTAATACCACATCCTAATTTACTTCTCAAATTTAATCAATAATTATTGTAAAACAGACAGTATTAAAGTACAACCATTTAAAAAAATATATATATATACAGTATATGACCAAATTCATTAATAAAATATGCTGTCCAAAAATTATAAAATTTTATATATATATATATATATATTTAAAGCTGGCCCATATAGTCAGAACCTGGACCCTCGTGGCTCAGCCCAGGCGAATCCTGGAGCCAACTCCAGGATTACAGAAGACAGAATTATAGTAACTATGGTAACTTAAGATATTAATTGTTAAGATATTAAGAATATTATATATATATATATATATATATATATATATATTTAAAGCTGGCCCATATAGTCAGAACCTGGACCCTCGTGGCTCAGCCCAGGCGAATCCTGGAGCCAACTCCAGGATTACAGAAGACAGAATTATAGTAACTATGGTAACTTAAGATATTAATTGTTAAGATATTAAGAATATTATATATATATATATATATATATATATATATATATATATATATATATATATACACATTTATACATAAATACATAATTTATACATTCTATACATTTATATATTTATACATTTCCAAATAACCATTTTCTGTTATATCAAGAGTGTACTTGCATGCAAAAGTTATTCAACCTTCTAACAAATACCCTGTTTGAGTTTTAAAAATCAGACAATTGTTTGCAGAGATATTATAAGAGCCCCCAATTTCACCTCCCAAAACAGTGCCCCAGAGGCACCCCATTTATAACCAGTTGATGGTGATGATTGGTCTAGCCTCCTGCAAGATGCTCACATACCTCACCCCTCATATGCAGTCCCCATGCAAAGCCCACTACTGTTAAACAGAAATTTTTTTAATTTTTTAAAAATTTATTTTACTTAACATAAATTTAATTCTAAATATTTTTCATTTGATTGATCTGAATCATTCCATTCAAACCCAACTCACATAGTGATAATGACTCACAGTTCACAGTTAATTAATTCAATCAATTAATGTTTGTGCTTCACCCAGCAAATTTCACTACTACATATATAGCTTCACTACACTATAGCTTTCACTACTACATCATATGTGCGTCATGATGAAATATATCTAAAAACCTTCTCAGTTACAGCAAGAAACATAGGTAAAGATTTGGTTGCAATTGATGAAGTTTTTTTTTATTCCAAACAAACAAAAAACTCTTCCTCTATATATAATAGTATGCATATAATATATATATATATAGTGCTCACATAGAACTAAAACTAACTTTTTATACGTATTTCATTTATTTAAAATGTCATATAAATATTAAAAATTGAATGAATAAATATTTATGTAAGGTACCATAACCAAGAAAATTGTAGTAGACAACCTTATTAAGAATAACTTGCTACCATGCCAGGCTTAATAGAAAAAGTGAATAGAGAATTGGATTCTCATCACCAACCAAAATACTGTTGTAGATTGCCTATCAACCCCACGAAAATGGAATTGATATTCAGCCCTAAAGTATCTATTTCCCAAAGGAACAGATTAAAGGTTGTGATTTGACTGTGTAATTACTTTCAGAAGATTCAACTTCATATCCAGCAACAAGGGACATTTGTCCCTTGTTGCTGGATATTTCTAATCATATGGCAGGTATTTTTATGAATGGATATAGATTTAATTTATGTTGTTTTTAATAGGATAGAATTTGAGATTGTGTTTCGATCCTTCCTTTAGATCGTATGATAACATTTTATGTAACATTATTTCATGGGAGAGTTGTAAAATTTTTGCATCCTTTTCCCGGCGCAATTTCCCTTTAGTCCACCCTCTGAAGGCCAACAAACTGGGGACCTAGCAAAAAATTAATGTACCCCTTCTGTCAAGAAATATATATATATAAAGTTACACAAATTACACCCATTCTATAACATAACTGATATTTAATTAATTTATTAAATATCAGTTCTTTAAAATAACAGGTAAATCATTAGAAATCTACTGTTTTTCTATCTTGCTTTTTGTAATTTTTAACATCCTGGTCAGTCAGTCATTAATTTAAATATTCTTTGAATTTAACTTCTGCATGATGATTTAACTATGATTTAATTTAATCCCACTCAATCATTTTTACTGAAAAAAATTAACATTTAAAAAGTTTTTTTTGAATGGAAATATAAAAATAAAACATTCCTTATTAAATTAGATTAATAATTCTCTTAGCAAAAATAATTTTTTTTTATTGATTTTATGTGAGGTTTTTCTTATTTCCTGCTTTGTTATATATTTTTCTCTTCAATTCACATACTGAATAAGCATTTTTTTAAATTGATTTTCTTAACTAATGTTAAGTAGATGAAGGTATACGTAACTATTTAGTTATTGTATAAAATAAAGAGAAGAATTATATTTTATTTTATTTTTCAGAAATATATAAAAGAACCCAATATACTAATTTTTTTTTTACTAAAAAACACAATTTCATATCATATAATGACCTTTAGTGAACAATGTTCTACAGCAGTTTATTGTTGTTATAATAACATTGCATGCTTCAAATCTAAACACAACCTATTATTTTAAATATAACGTGAAAGTACCTGTAATAAATTTCATAAATGCAACATAAAATAGCCAAAGAAATCTTTTTATGCATTATTAAAAGAAGTAATTACGTTAACATAAAATAAATAAATGTTACATGATAACCATAAATTCTACATGCTTCTAGATTAATCATGAAAAACAATTATTATTAACGGTTTAAAAAAAATTAATTTCATTAACCTACGGGTACTTCACCTCAATATTTTGTTTGGTAAGAAATTGCTAACATAAATTACATTAATCAATTTTTTTTTATTAGAGCACTAAATCTAAGAACAAAATATTTTATTTATCCTACTGAAAATAAAATAAATGTTGGTAAAATAGAAAAAAATATTAGATTGTTTTTTTAAAAATCATCCATTAAACAACAAGAATTTTTACAGGTTTGTATTTTTAATTGCATCGCCTCAAAAGAAATGAAACTGAACAAAAATATTGCAGTTGGTTTAATCTATAACAACAATCAACCTACCCCGAAAAAATTAAACCAAACAACCAAAGGCTATCAAATCCAGTGGAAAGCTGCTGTACTAGATCTGTACTTTTTCTGAGAGATTGTCTTAACCGTTCAGAAATTCCGGGAGTATTCCCAATTTCTTGAAATCCATTTTGGATCCTTTGTTGAAGAACTCAATGTTGAGTATTGGAGTTGAATAAACAATAAATTTCAAATGGTCTCACAGGTATTAGTCAAGAGAGTCAGATGATCGGGTAGGCCAGGACACTGGCCCTGCGCGGCCTATTCATTTTTTCTCGGGAAGTCTGATACCGACTGACTGAAATGTGCTGGAGCTCCATCGAGGTTTAACCACCTATTTCTTCTTAATTGTAGAGGTTGATTTGTTTCGGCAAATGAACAAGATAATTTTCTCCATTTAAACGATTTGGTAGAATGACAAAACCCAAAAGATAGTCATTAATAATACCTGCCCGTATATGGAGGAAAAATCATTGTTTGGAAGGTATCGTGAGGATTCTTATCAGTCCAGATACGCTATGTGTACAATTTTGAACACTTTTCCTCTTGAAAGACGCTTCATTTTTACATTGTTAACATGATCAGCAGAAATAGTCGCTGTATAAAATTATTCGTAAGTGAAAAATTAATATCAATTGGTTTATTATTATAAATTTTATTCTGAGAAAATTATTAGTTAATTTTATACTAATTTACAATATTAGAATTAACAATAAATAAAAACAATGTTTAATCGAATTTAACATAAAGTGGACATGAAAACAGACACAAAATTACAACATCAATTTTATGTCATAACTCGGCTATTTTTTAACCGACTTTAAAAAATAAACGTCATTTTGTTCAAAATAAAGGCTTAATAGTTTATCAAATAACATGCATTTTGTTAAACCTTATTTATATTTAGATATAACGGATTGAAATTAAAAATGGCCGCCATTTTGTAATATGCAAAGGTATTTAAGTCCTGATTTTTTACGAATTTAAAAACTTTATTACCAAGACGTTTACCAAATATTAATATGATTCGTCTATCCGAACTTGAGATATAAATTTTTATATAAAAATAATAAAATGGCGGACAGCAGGAGAACGAAGGAGAAATTGCCATTTTTTCTAAGGATATTTTTTGTTTAGTTTTACAAGTAGCCGTAAAAGTATAGCCAGCCCACCATTTAAGAAACACCTATATATGTATTTATATATATTTCACTTTCCTGTGGACACGATAACTGCCGTAATTTTCCGTCAATCACTTTCAAATTGATACATAAAACAACGGGCAAAATCGGACCGTGCGGGTAGAAAAGACAAATATCGCTATAACTTTCTTATTAAGTAAAATATTGCATTCGTTTAAATTCCTACTATTCTTTTGATAAGGGCCTAAAACTTATCTAAGTGCAGCCTTTCGTATCACCAACCATTGGCCCAGGGGATGGAAAAATATCATACCTCCCTTAATAGGCACAGCATCGAATCGGTTTAAAGCGGTCGTTAGTTTTCTAAACATTACCTAAAACTTTTGGCTGAAACAATTTTTGATATGATCAACCCTTACGGCAAGGGATGACCAAAATGTTGCTGGAATTGTAAGAAAATGGGGCTTGTCGTATGCTAAACACGTGAAACTTTTTTCACATGCAACCGTTGTCGTATCGAGTAAATTAGTGTTTTTCTTAACTTTAAGGTGGAAATCTTTTTTATCCCCTACTTAGCACCGGTGAAATCTACATCCGCCTTCCGGCGTGCAGAAAGAGATTTTTAAAATGTCTTTTTTTATTTTATGTTTGTTAGTCATGTACCAGGAGAGAGGTGCAACAATTCGTGTCCCTCATACAGTAATAGCGGTAGTGTACGAGTATGTGTTGGGTTGTGCCACCGCACCGTACATCGTCAAACCTTTAAAGCTAGGAACATAATCGATTATGTTCCTTACCGATATTAAAATAAATTTTTTTATTATTTTACCTTTACGATATTACTACCGCTTTTATACGATAATAGATTAATTCTTTAGCGTATGAAAAATGGCAAGCCTTATAAGGATTTGAATCTAGAACTTTCCGGGAGAAGAACAGACTACACACCACCCCACCAGGATGATCGATGAAGTTTACAAAGAATAGATTTCTATGAAAGACAGAAGCAGAAAATTAAGAAAAATGTTAATTTAAAATAAAACGAGTTAGCTAATGGAATATATTGTATGATCGATACATATGTACGTAACAACAATAAAAAATTTTGCGCAAATTGATTTTTCAAAAATATTTTTTGGCCAAATTATTTTTGTGCGCGCAGCTCTGAAAGAAATTAAAGGGAACTTTGATCATAAGGTCGGTATAGAATGTTTTTTACCGGTGTAAAAAAAGCGTGTTTTTTGTATTGTTTACGAATCGATTTATGATTTACTGATATATAATAGATTATAATCTCCTGCTAGCAGAGAAAAGCATAATGAATTGATAAGAGAAATAAATTTAATTTGTTGTTTTCCATAATGTATCCCAGTTATTCTTACGGCTGTGACGTATAACAGCTACTAGTCTGAGTCGCTTTCTCTTACAGTGATGGTATTGAGTGTAATGGCAGTCCACCTGGCATAGGATGATTGTTATGTTGAGAAAGATCATACCGGTTTCAAGAATAACTTTGTCAGAGCAGTACAATATTTTTTTACGGGACTTAACCGAAATAGATTAAGCAAAATGGAATTAATTATACTTTACAAAACAAATACACGAGAAGAAGAAATCATTTTTGACCATCCGATACAGATTGCTTCTTTGTTAACAATGCAGGAACTCCACAGATGTTCTTCCGTTGCCAATTATTTCTATCACATTCATGAGCTCTTTAATAATAATAATAATAATAAAACCTGTAAAATATGTCATGGATACAGTTATTAGGGTAAAAAATCTGTGTTTTTGAACACTCTGTAAAAAATACAGTGTTCAAAAAGTGACGCAACCTTATGGGGAAATGAGGAAGTTAAAATAGTTGTTGAAAGTGGCCTCCATTAAGCGATTCATATAATTGAATACGATGTTGCATGCTTTTAAACACATGTTATAACATTTGTTGACGAATTTCAGCGAAATTCGGCAACGGTGTGAGGATGAGTTTTGTAAGCGGTACCTTAAGGTAGCCGCACAAGAAAAAGTCAAGAGGCAATAAATCAGGAGATCAAGCGAGGCCCCAACCCTCCGAAATCACTTGTCCGTGAAATCACTGATCCAAGAATGTCATAGTGTTGGTTGTACGAACCGCAGAATTGTCCTGCTGAAACCACGTGCACTCTACCCGGTCTAGCAGGTATAATGTTTGCTTGGCATTTCTCCCGCCACCCCATTCGGTTGTCCTAAAGCACAAGACCGAATGTCTGTGCCACAAACGGCAACTGAGCCTCGAACAGTTTAGTTACCAGTATACTAACATAGCTCCTAGAGGTTACCTAACAGCGTGAGCGGACTAAGCGCGGTGCCATACCATACACCTCTGGCTTACGTGTCCCAACCGCTCATTTGTCATATATTTACTAAAATAGAAAGGCTCAACCCATCGACTACTAAAAATTTCTATGACATCCATAAATTGAAATTCACTTCGTCTAAACAGCAATTCGCTGCCCCGCCTAGGTCGCTGAATTAGAGACAAGTACCTGTCCACCATTTTATAGCGCTTGGAGCCATAATAATTGGCTGGCGGTCAGCCATACTCCGGGTAAGCTTCCCACGGCAAAGCGGTAAGAATCTTTTCCTTAAGCAAACTACAGATGCCGGATGAACAAAGCAGCCGCATCTAGGAACTCCCAAACGGACCGACAATGCGGCTCTCGGCGCATTGACTCGCCGCTTGTGGTGGCAAATTTTCCCCTAAGTTCCAAAGTGGCCCGGTCTCTGCCCCCCCTTCAACAGCAGGACACTCAAACATCAGGTGTTCATTTGACTGGACCTCCGTGCAGACGCACAGCTCATCAGCTGCCAAGCGGAACCGAAACAGATATTGGTTCAAATTAGCGTGGTTGTGACCACCCGGGCACCCGCTGCCCTTAAAAACGAGCTCGCGGTATACCATCCCCCAGATCCGGTATAAATTTATACAATATATAGTAGTAAATTTATAGGTATACTGTTTACAAGCTGTTGCACCATCTGTATGTTGCATTTACAGTTTACTGCCGTAAAATAATGTCATGAATATCCGCCTACGTGAAATCGCACCACCAGACACCCCTATTGTTGTCCGTGCAGAGGAGACTCGGGCTGCTGATGTGGATTTTCCGTACACCAAATGCGTGAATTCTGTGCATTCACGCATCCTTCAAGGTGGAACCGTGCCTCGTCAGACCGAAACCGATCGTCGAGTTTTTCCCCGTCTGGCGTTACAGATGGCATGAACCGCTAACAGAAAGCTACACGTTTTTCAGTGTCTGCAGGTAACAACTCGTGAACGACACGAATTCTGTACGTATGCACCTTTAAACGCTTGTGCGATGTTGTGCGGGCACTAACGACGGAGAGACCAGATCGGCTAGATAGGCGTCGCACAGACTTCTTGGGACCAACAGAATATGCAGAATATGCGTCGATCAATTTTTCTGGTCTTAGCGCTTTCGGTCTACCGCTTTTGGCTGTATCTGCCGCATTCCTTGCCTCTTGGAACTTTTGTCGTACAGCCGTTTGATGAAGGACTTGTTGAGCGCATCCACATCGTACTTTTCTGTGAAGACAATCTAGGTCTGTGCGAAACCTGCACATCTAATGTATTTAGAGACGATGAATATTCTCTGCCGCATTGTGTAATCCGTTAAACGTGCAACAAAAGAAGGAAACATTCTTTCATAAGGTTGCGTCCACTTCTTAGACTCTGTAGAAAATATATAATTAAAAGAAAAAAAAATCAATTTAATACAGTTTTCTTATTTTTATCAAAGCAATAAATAGGTTGATTTTAGATCGTTTGGTTGCTATTAGTACTTTCACGGACTACAATAACACTTAAATATATATTTATAAATATTCAAATTATTTTACTAAGCAAACCCGTTTAACAAGTAAATATTCAAACGTATTTTCATTTATGTATTTTTTAACACTATAGCATTATTAAGTTATAAATAAAGAATGTTTTTATAAGTTCTGTTTTTATTAACCCACAAAAGAATCATATTTTAATTTTAAATATGCTAACAAGATTCTATCGTGAAAAATTTACGGGGTTTGTAGGTTAGTTATCTTTATTTACGTGCAGTAATATCCTTTCTTATTATCCTCGTACAACTCAAACTGTAGTTTTCTTTAAACGCATGCGATATTTAAAAGAGGGCGACCTTTACAAAGTTTACATTTCAAAGAGATGTAGTACAGTCCTTTAAAAAAAAAATTACACATATTCTTTTGGCTTAGCAAAATGAAAATCTAAACAACTGTTTTAATTAAATAAATTATAATATATTAATTAATTTAAGATCGCATCGTCTCATAATACAGTCGAGTACGATTTAAGACAAATTTGATTACAAATATATACAGTTTTACCTGCTTTTGAACCGGGTTTCTTCAAGATCAATTTAATTACAACTGATTAACCAACCACTCTCTCACCAACCGGCGGTTGTCGTAGTTAAAGTACATTAACAAGTATCTATACAGAAAATACTAACAGCAATTATGTATGCGATTTCTGTTTATTTAACTTAAATCTATTGTACTTTATTTTATTTTTCAAGTACAACTTAACACTGTAATGTTATAAAAAAAAAATAATCAGGGTCAAATGATTACTCAAGAGTGCTGTAAAATAAATTTCGTATATATTTCAAATTAACTTAGCGCTTTCATTTAATTATTATTTTCTAATCTTATAATAAATCGATTAGTCGTGCTTGTTAATTAGATTTTAAGATTTAAGATACTTTTACAAGTATGCTGACAAAACTTTTGAGCGAGGCGATCTGTTCAAGTGAGCGATTATGTTAAAGAATTTATCACCCAGATAAATCTTTACTTTCCCGTCTAGATAGCGCTATAGAGGACTTATAGCTATAGAAGAAATATTGTAATCGACCGGATTTAGGTATGCGGTTTTCACCGGATCTTGACGTTTTGACACCTACGGAACCCAAAAAACCGGATGGAAATTTTCCGTATGTTAATGTTCGTATGTATGTTCGATGTCAGCCTCTAAATCAACTTACATCTTCAGAACTATTAGATCGATTTTGCCCAAACTCTGTCAGATTACTTTTATATACGGGGCACTGATACCATTAAATTTTCAACTTAAAAGGTCAACGGGTTGAAGCTGACCCTCATTATCTCAAGATTTCGCCTGATTAAGGTCATATTTTTTTAGGCGTATTTGTTAACGGTTCAAAAATAAAATTTTTGAAAAAAGTTTTTGAAAAACCGCACCCCAATCCCAAAAAGTACTGCTGTACTTTTGTACAGCATTACTTTTTTTGTACTTTTGCAGCAGTTTTTGTACAGCAGTACAGCTGTACTTTATGTTTTGACGTCACAGGTGAGCGGTAGAATTAAATAAATGAATAATATTTAAAGTGTAAAAAAGTAACTCCGACTGGCCGGCTGTCGAACTCGATCTCCCGGTCGATTCTGTACTTGGTGCCTTAAGCCTCGCGGCTACACAGTCTGCCGAAGGAACAAGCGAAATCTGTTTTATTTAAGCAGTGAAATTGCATTAGTTTAGTTAGTGCCGACCGTCGCCGTTAGTACCGCCACACCCGGGCGAATTAAGTACGGTACACGCGCGCGCCGTAAGCATCAGATGCGCGCATGTAAGCCGTGCATCAGAAACAACTGTGCTGTCAGCTTTTTTTTACGATGATTAATTTACCAGTTGATTCTGAAGTTTGAGCTTTGCAATTTTAAATAGATTTTTGAAGCGTACGAAAACATTCCATGAGCTTAATCGAGATTGGAGCCAGGGATCTTCCGGATGAAAGTGTGAAACGGGGTACGTATTGGTCGATGCAAATCTCAAATAATTTTTTCACAATCTATAGGTCGAAGACAACTTCATTTTTCTTGTAGTACCTTTTGATCGTAAAACTGTGTATCGTTTAGGCGATGCATTTAGTATTCCTTTCAATCGCTGATAATATTTTTTACTAATTGTCAAAGTGATTTGTTAAGTATATTAAAATAAAATTTTACTAAGTGTTGAACAAATTATGATCCTCAGTCTTACGATTCAGAGGATAGATAAAATGTATTTAACATTCTAAAAGAATATGGATTCGATGATAATCTAGAGGAGAAATCTCAGAACCGTTCCGGATTAAGGCAACACTTAGAAAGCCGTTGCAGTGGCGGCTCGCGTATAGGCCCTGTGGAACTGCAGCACCCTCTATTTCAACTTGATATTATTTTTTTTTTGTCTTCAGTCATTTGACTGGTTTGATGCAACTCTCCAAGATTCCCTATCTAGTGCTAGTCGTTTCATTTCAGTATACCCTCTACATCCTACATCCCCAACAATTTGTTTTACATACTCCAAACGTGGCCTGCCTACACAATTTTTCCCTTCTACCTGTCCTTCCAATATTAAAGCGACTATTCCAGGATGCCTTAGTATGTGGCCTATAAGTCTGTCTCTTCTTTTAACTATATTTTTCCAAATGCTTCTTTATTCATCTATTTGCCGCAATACCTCTTCATTTGTCACTTTATCCACGCATCTGATTTTTAACATTCTCCTATAGCACCACATTTCAAAAGCTTCTAATCTTTTCTTCTCAGATACTCCGATTGTCCAAGTTTCACTTCCATATAAAGCGACACTCCAAACATACACTTTCAAAAATCTTTTCCTGAGATTTAAATTAATTTTTGATGTAAACAAATTATATTTCTTACTGAAGGCTCGTTTAGCTTGTGCTATTCGGCATTTTATATCGCTCCTGCTTCGTCCATCTTTAGTAATTTTACTTCCCAAATAACAAAACTCTTCTACCTCCATAATCTTTTCTCCTCCTATTTTCACATTCAGCGGTCCATCTTTGTTATTTCTACTACATTTCATTACTTTTGTTTTGTTCTTGTTTATTTTCACGTGATAGTTCTTGCGTAGGACTTCATCTATGCCGTTCATTGTTTCTTCTAAATCCTTTTTACTCTCGGCTAGAATTACTATATCATCAGCAAATCGTAGCATCTTTATCTTTTCACCTTGTACTGTTATTCCGAATCTAAATTGTTCTTTCACATCATTAACTGCTAGTTCCATGTAAAGATTAAAAAGTAACGGAGATAGGGAACATCCTTGTCGGACTCCCTTGATATTATAGATAACATTTAATATGACTCCTTTTTTTATTTAATTCTTTCTTTATACTTGTACAATATATAATCCTTAAGCTTAATGTCAGCAGCCATCCTCAGTTTATACAAAAATGTTTGTATGGCACTGTGAGCTTCACAGTTCCAGCGATGTGATGTTTGGCTGTTGTGCGCATGCGCACATAGGAAGCTGCACACGAGGCTGCGAGAGAAAGAGAGCACTATCTTTCCCGCAGTGCCGATCCTGGCGTGCTGGTAGAAGATAGTTTTTTTTACTCCGCGTGTGTACGGAACGCTCCTTGTTCGTTCCCTTTTCTAGTTTAGTCGGTGGAAGAAATATAAAAGCGGTTTAGTTGTTTTTTCAGTAGTGATCAGAAGATGGCGGAAAGCAAGGGCTCTTTGATCGCCAAATCTGACCAAAAACAAGCTGGCAGGGCGAAAGAGAAGGTGATTGATAAAAACTAATTACGTATTTGTTTCTGTGTATATAGAAATTTAAATTAAGCACCGTTGGACTATAGTGTTTTTAAGCGGACATTTTATTAAGTTATCTAATTATACTAAAAAATATTATCTCTATTGACATTTTATTATTTATTCTGTTAAACCGAATACGGTTTTTAAGCACAACGTGCTTAAAAACCGTGTACCATATTGTTGAATGTGATAAAGTGTAGAATTAGATTATTATCTTGCTTTCAGCTATTCTATTTGATTCATTTTTTCTGTTCTTTTAATTTACAGAAAACTTTAACCATTGCTTTGAAAAGCCCCAGGAAAAAAATTTCTGGAGCAGCACCCCCACTAATTTTGGCTACGAGCCGCCACTGGGCGATAGCCTCTCACTTTATTATTTAACGTAGTCCTTGACAAGATTATGAACATCTGGAATAAGCAAATGAAAAAAATCAAAATATTAAGTTATTTATACGAATAGTAGACGAGGAAAAGACAAAATCTCAGTAACTACTACTCGGCTTTCACAGATGACCTGACCTCTCCAGAAAAGACAATAAAACAGATAAATATTTTGAAAAAAGTTGCTGAAAATGCGGGACTACAAATCTCTTTCAAAAAACCGAATAGATTTCTAACAAAAAAGAAGCTCCAAAAAACTGTAGACAAGATATGTGGCTCTTGTCGAACGATTAACGTATTTTCAAACGAACAAAAATAACCCAACACAAAATAATTACAATAAAAAGTCTCACTCCATCGACACTTAAATCAGATAATATACTATTGTAATAACGACAGAAAGTTTGAATTGCTAAAGGTGAATAAAAAAAATTTTCAAAAAAGAAAGAAAAATATTGACCCCCAATAATAAAAATAATATCAGAATCTTTCCTGTAAAAAAAGGTACGGTGCGTTAGTTTGCTGTGTGCGCTCACATTTTTATTTTGAATGAAGCGCACGAATGATTCATTCGTTTGAACGATTTATTCTCCTGTAACGATTTATACTTTATTATACGAACGATTTATCTAAAATTATATTTGTGTTTTGAGGATAAAAAAGGAAAACATTGGGGTTAGAGCCGTGTTAAAAAAGATTGTCCATTTTAGATTTGCGTTCCATTAAAAATAGGTACTGAGCACTTAGTATGCACTCTGATGGGCACAATTCTTCCAAATTTGGTGGATCATCTTAACATGCAATAAGACCACTCTTTTTTTTAGCTTAAAACTGTTTTTACCTTTTTATTAATAAATAATAAAAACTCAAATTTAAACTTTACTTGATATTTAGTACCTAAAAATTATAAAATTAGCTCCATTATAATTAATATAACAGGACGCTAATTAAATCAATTTTAAGTTAGAATTTGTAGAACACTGGACGCAGAAAAAACGGAAAATGAGATGCCGTACGGAATCTACGTGTTCTACAAATTAACTGTTCGTGAGATTCCAAATGGAATCTCATATAACCTATTATAATATGCGAGACCCCGATCGAAATCTCATAGCCGGTTAAAAGTGGCACAAAAAAATCGGCGTGGTAATGAATTATTTTTAAAAAATCGTTATTTAGAGCGAAAGACTAATTTATTTTGTAATCTGAATTAAAAATTTATTTTTCTTCTACTTGCTATTCCATTAATTATGAGAGAAAACTCTCTAATTAATTACTCTTCACCGAAATGAAAAAAAAAGATTTTGACCAAAAATGATTAAAATATTGTCATTATAAGTTATACTATACTGATAGCAAAACATGTATGCTACTTTGTCTTAATTCGTTTCACGTTTTTGTAAGCGGTTTTTTTCTTTTCCACCAATATAAAATAAATAGATTTAAAAATATTCGTGATAGTCAGAGCATGCCCTTAATGAACATCATATATCGAAGAGATACATTTCGTATTAAAAATTTACTTTTTTTTACAAATATAGTTCTGTCATGCGATAAACTAATAAAGCCTTCTAAAATATTATATACGCTCCCCCCCCTCCCCCCCACACACACACACTTGCAGGTGTAAATATTGTATTTGGTGAAAAAAATAGATTAGAGACCATTTAGTTCAGGAATAAAACAATGCCGGCTCGTTTCTAGACAAGAAAAAAATGCGGGTTGTAACTTCTTACAACCCGCATATGAGTTCCACATTCACTAAGCTCGCTTCAGCCAACAATATACTTTGATGGTAAACAAATTAGTCGCTGTGGAAACATTCAAACTATCTAATAACATACGAAATTTTCTGTTGCATATCTGTTGTTGTTTATTTGTATGTAAATAATGAATTAACAATAAAATGTCAAGCCTATAACGAGAATTAGATTTACATACCTTTATTCATTTTTGAAATCTAGATTACAAACATGTAATTTCAAATTCAAATACACCGAAAAATAATATTCTCATTCGTAATCGGATAAACCATTACAAAAGAATTTAAATAAAATGTTTTTTAAATTCTAGCTTCCCATTGAACTTAGAAAAAATTAAATATTTTAATCCAAAAATAACTATTTTATTCAAAAGAATATTACATTAAAAATAAAACTAAAATACATAAAACGACCTCAACAAAAAGTAAATAATAAAAACTGTTCGATATTTCTTAACAGCTTAATAAAACTAATTTGATGTCAACTTAAAAACTTCTATATTTAAAAAATTTAAAGATTTTTTTCTTTATAGCGCCAAAATTAAAAAAAATCATCGTTAATTTTATATTAATAAAAAATATAAATATAATTTAGAATTAACTTGAATATAGAAAAATAATTCAAAAACCGATCGCAGTATTTTATATAATAGTACTTGTATAAACTTAAGATACTATACGCCGACCTCGTGGCCGAGTAGGTAGCGTCTCGGCACCTCGTGCAGAGATTCCGAGTTTGAATTCCGGTCAAGCAGTATTTTTTCAAACGCTATTGTTCTCCACCGGGCTAATGAGATCATAGCTGCTGATGATGTCCGCTCTTTCATAACAAAAAAAGAAATAATGATACATATTTCCAGATTTTAGAGATACACTCACGCTCTGCGCAATCTCTTTAAATCATTTTATTTCTCTCGATTTTTACTAATAAGCCTTCTTTTTTCTGTTTGGCCTCCGGAACCACCGTAAAGTATTATTTAGGGATGAATGTAGATCAAAGAGCACCGGTATCCACCATCAAATATTCAGATCCGTATAAATGTAACCGCCTTTACTAGGATTTGAACCTTACAATTCTCGACTTCGAAATAGGTCTAATACAAAAAAAACTGTCCGGATGAAAAAAACTGTTTGAAAGAAATGGAAAAGAAGAGAAATACGGGTATTAATAAAAAATACAAAAGGAAATCTAAAGAAAAAAAATGATAAGAGATTATTGAGAGCCTGAACAAATTATCTCTGAAATTTGAAAATACGTATTATTATATCTTAAGTTTAATTTTCACCTGGATCAGGACTATCCAGGTCATCTTCCTTGACCCTGAGAATGCCCCTGACGAATCGGGCCACGCCCTCCCAGCATCACCCCAACCGCGTTGTGAGGGCTCAGTGCTCCGAGATCCGCCTCTAATGTCCCTCGATCTGTCGCCCACCGAGCACATTTGAAAACGATGTGTTCGGCGTCGTACCGTACACCGGGGCGATAGAGTCAGTAGGGGGGCGGCGCTTTCCCTACGGCATGGAGATAAGCGCGGAAGTACCTGTGATCCGTTAAAGTTAAAAACCGGATCGCGTAATAATCCACCTTTCAATCAATGCCTTCGCTCTGTCCACGGTCTGACCAAGGGGCTAACCTTTCCGGTCCATCGTCCTCTGGTCTCGTAGTCCCAAGTCTCTTGCCAGGCGAGGAACGTGCGAGTCCATTCCTCCTTGGTGATGGTCTCCGGCCCGTCCCCTCATGTAGGCCGCCTGGCGCTCCCTTGTTAAAAAATCAATGGGTATAACGCCGGCGACCACTAGAACGGCAGGCTCGGAAACCGTCCGGTACGCGGAAGCGACTCGTAAAGTCGCGGTGCGTTGGACCTGCACGAACCGCTTCCGATTTTTCTCGAATCTTAACGCCTGGCCCCACACTTCGGCCGCATATAACAAAACGGAATGCACCATGTGAATATCAGCAGTCGCCCCGTCTGCTGCCTTCGGCCCGCCGACATTCGCCATGCGCCAGCTGAGAGCGGTTATGGTTCTCGCAGCTTTACCGGCGCCTTTCCGAAGCCGCTCGGCAAAGCTAAGTTTCCGGTCAATCATCTTACCGGGGTACTTCGCGGCCGGCTTGGTCTCGACAAACTCATCCTTGACCCGCAGGGCGTAGAGGGTGTCAATACGCTTCTTCGTTAGAACGACGATCTCCGTTTTGCCGAGGGCACAGATAACCGTAATTGTCCAGCCAGGCGCTAACCTTGACTATCGCTCGGCTGTGTCACATTCGGGCGCGCTCCACGTCGCGGTCTGCAAAATGTAGCGCAACGTCGTCAGCGTACCCTACCGAGGCCGATTCTTCAGGCATCTCCTGCTTCAGCAAGCCGTCATAGACGGCGTTCCAAAGGTCGAGGCCGAGTATCGACTTTTGTACTGCCCCCGATATAATCACGATCCTACGCCAGCCCGCGGTTTCGTGGAACGTGCAGAGTTGAACGCGATTTTCATGTCCGATGTTTTTATTTTAGTAAATAAAATAAATAAAAATAAAATAAAATGCTGCAAGGAAAGTTTTTCAGATCCTTTTTCAAACCTATTTTTTGTATTTAAGTTATTATTTGTTGTTAATATAAAATTTGTACGGTTCTGAATACTACAAGAAACCAGGCTTTATCGCTATACTAAATTATAATATTATTTTGCTACATCGATTTAATATTAATGACCTATAATGATGATACGTAAAAATATATCTTTAAATCGTCACTGCAGATCGATTTTGTGAACTAAAACAGTTTTACTCTACCTGTAAATTAATTAATTACTCGATTATTTTTTGACAATCTTAATATTTTGTTAACCTATTTGATATCTTTTTGGCGGGAAACACACTAATCGTTCACTTACGTTTTTATTTAAAATAGGTTTTACGTAATGATAATAATCACATATAAATATTATTATTATTTTACGATTCATATAACAAATTATAAAAATAGTTCTTAGTAAGACTGTACTAAAGAAGAGAATCGATGAACGGTCGAGTAGAAAAACATGCCGGACATTAAAATTGCGTGCAACTGGACGGTATGAAAGTACAGCCGTTCCCTTTAGCTCCCTCTACTGGTACAACACTACATGTTAATGAAGTCAGTGTATTGTTATTGTATCTACTTTAGAGTGCTGTGCGTTCTATCCTTACCGGTGAATGCGATTATATTAAACCGTAAAAACAATACCGTTTGACCTGTTGAACAAATTTTTTTGTTTCTTATTTAATTATATGTGAATATTTTTTGGTTAATATCGTTAATTTTTTTTAATATTATTAAAAGTGCTGTGCGAATAGAATTTACGACCCGACAAATGAACTATACGTTATACTTAAAAGTTAATTCGAAATATTTTTAGTTTTGATTCAAATTTATCCCCGTTTAATAATTTATTTTGACAAGCGATCGCTAGGTAAATAAATATATTTCTTTTACTCGACTGAAATTTTAACTGAAGAAATTACGGTACGTCTAATATTGAAGTTGACCAGGACCTTTGGTACCGTAGTTAATCGCTGTACAGCCATCGTGGACGCTAATAATTTTTATATTTTATTAATTATTATAATAAATTTTTGTAGACATTATAATTAATACTTTTAATTAATTTTTTTAAGTAATTTAGCGTTCAAAATATTACTCTTATGCAATTATTACCGCTCCATCGACCTTGGGGCAAAATATTATCTGTGGGATTTCATCTGGAACGTTCTGGGTTTAAATCTCGGTCAGACTTGGAATTATCACGGCTGTAAAATTTATGTTAAGTAACTATAACGGGGGATAAGTATGCTGTCGCTTTGAGAATAAATAAATAGATCGGTATGTACATCGACGTTTCACATATATTCAACAAAAAATATTTTCTTCTGAATTCATAACGATTCGATTTTATATGTATAAAAATACCGGAAAAAATTATTGTTTTATTCGTCAAAATATTAGTGCGATCAGATGTATAATATACAATTTGGTAAGCACAATGCTTTTCAAATGTTGTCGTTTCCAATCTTCCGTATCGCCTGAGGCTGTGGGAATAATACATACGGAGAAGTATGAAGATACAAAATGCGATAATAATAATGATGTCATCGTAAGAAGGTTGGATTTAGATGACTTTGATAAACCTTCTGATCATCGATATTTAAAATGTTGTTGTTGTTACGGTAATGCTATCGCTCCGTTACAAGAAGGTGGTGTTGTTTGTCGTAATAATAACCCTAGCATCATTTTAACTTCACCGAGGTTAGTTAAAAAAATCTTTAGGTACTCGTACGTATGTCGATCCTATTCTTAAATAAATAGTTATTTCTGGTAATATGTTTGAATAAAATTCGGACACCGATAGAGAAAGGCAGAAGTTACCGCTACGCCTAGCGTATCTGCCTGTCATACTGAAGGTTCTAGGTTCAAATCCCAGTTAGACGTGTCATTTTACACGCGAAATAAAATTTATATTCTGTACTCCCAAGCATAGCTTAATGCTAGTATTCTAAATTAATCTCAAAAAAAAAAATAATAAAATTAATTATTACTCGCTATAACAATGATTTTTAAAGTACAATGTATACGGTAAATTATTTTTACGCGTACAGAATTTTACTCAGAACATACAAAAAAACAGAAAGTTGTTTAACGGTTAACGCTACCTGAACAAATCAAAATCAGTCTGACGATATCCTTGTTAGATAACAAGTTTATATTTTAACAGCGATTTAATTTTGTTTCGATCTTTTTTTGATTCGCAATCGCGAATTAAAAATATAGTAAAAAATTATTCACTCTGTTACATAACACCAACTACTATTCGTAAAACAACTTGCAAACCGAAACGACTAGCTCCTTACTCCTACTTTGATTTTAAAGGCGAAATATATACACTGATATTTAGCAAATTGAAAATTGCATCCTATGTTATGAATACACTATACTACCTTTGTTCATTTACCCGTAAAACGTAGTACCCGACTGTATCAAACCAGACAATAGATCGATTTGTTTTCACGTATCGCAAAACAATAACTTCAATTCAAGAAAATGCTTTATTATTCATCTGCTATTTTTATAAATCATTTAAAACGAAACTATTTTCTTAATATCGATCTGCACAAACAATATGCGTTCAAATAAGTTTCATTGACTCTTTAAAATTTTAATACGTCAACGCTGATTTTATTTATTAAATAAGCCCTCCCGTCACATTTTTTCTTTACTATTATTCGATAAATTTATTTTTCGTACTAATAGATAGTACAGTTTAACCGCTTATATTTTTTCCATAATTAATTAATCGCATATTTTTTTCCTTATCCAATCAAAGTTTTTACCTCAGTTCACTTCGATCGTGTAGACAAATGCCGGGGCAGTTCCTTCATTGTTACCTGTGGAATAACATTTCTACCCGTTCCTTACACGATCTGTATAATACGTAAGTAATTTACGAACGATTTAAGGTAACAGGAATTATTATTACTACCTTCGGTTATTTTAGAATACATCAAAAAGTTAACTGATTATAGTATTTTTAGCGAATTTTAAAGATATTGTCAAAACGGGTGTGTATATGTGCCGATTGTTAATGTTCGTAACAGCAAGGTTGAATTGATTATTAAAAAATTGTTCGTACTCTATCAAGAGATCATCTATCTGTATACTGCTGATTTTACAGCCAGATATTTATGACGCTAACCAAAAGTGAAATTTCAAAATCAAATAGCAGGAATAATTCTACTGAAAGCGCAATTTGTAACTGAAAGCGGACAATTAATTTACAGCCGCTAAAAATAAAGAAAATTTAATTTTTTTAATTTCACGTTGTTTATTCGAGTTTCGTGTTTGTAAATTTTACATCGTTCAAGCACGTTGTCGTTTTACGTTTTTTAACCGTTCAAATTTACGTTTACGTTTTAAATGTTCAAATCATTCGAATTTTGCACGTAGGATATAAAAAAAAAACTAAGACATCATTTTAATGAAAATTTACAAACGGACTAAATTTGATAAAAAACAACGTATTAAATGGATAAAATACAATATAGATACAATATTATACAAAGACATAATTAATGGATTTCTTAACCTTTTTTAAGACCGATATACGTACGGTATCCATCATAGGAAACAACAGCGCTTTCGAAAACTTAAATTCAGTCCAAAAGGCTTTCTGAACAACACGTTCTAAAAATGTGAAAACGAATCGTATTCGGTTTTTAATAATTTTAAATTGCCCTGTTTTGTCAAGCCGCTTAATGAATTTATTATAATATCAACTGCTGTACCTTAGTTTAAAGATACACTTTACTTGGGTTTTTTGGTACTTACGTATTAACGCCACCGCAGCTACAGCTTTATTTAAAAACATAAGTCAATCGGATTTCGGTGGAAAATAAACAGTCTCTTTATTAACTTTAATAATTGGTTATTTATATTTATTTATTTTATAAATATAATTTAAATTTAACCTACGCTCGCTAACCTTGACTAATTAACACCGTAATTTTTTGAGTATTTAATAAATTCAGTATTCAATAATCAAAACACTCCTGTTAATTAGTCAAGGTTAGCGAGAGTAGGTTAAGTTTGATTAAATTATATTTATAAAATAAATATAACCATTTATTAAAATTAATAAAGAGACTGTTTTGAATCTATGTTAAACTCTATATCGGCCCATTTTCCACCGAAATCCGATTGACTACTTTGTTTTTAAATAAAGCTGTAGCTGCGGTGGCGTTAATACGTAAGTACCGTTTTTTTTTGTTTTCTGGATATTCTAATTTTTTAAATCGTTGATAGAAATTTCTGCAACATCTTAATCCTTAACAAAAAGTACAATTAAACGACTCTTGGGGAAAAATAGAATTTTGCTATAACAAACCGAGCCAAATTTTATGTTATCTTAATGTTATACTGTATAATTAAAAAACAAGTTTTGACTGTTTTCAACAATCGGTGGTGTTGTTTATTGAAAGTCACCGAAGATGAAAATAATTTGAAATAAATTTTAAAATTTGGTTCCGTTTGTCGCTGCAAATTTCTATATTTTTAATTAATTTCATCGCTGACCATCGTAAAACAAAACATAACAGATCGAAAAAACAATTAGAATTTAGTTAAATGATGACCGCGTATCCGGAACCAAAATCCAAAATCAAACGGAAACCAAATCAAAACCAAAATCCAAACGGTTACATGTAAAATAAATTAGATCGTGTTCAAAATGTTTTATCGATGTATAGATTGAACGACTATTCAGACAGCTAAAAACTACCAAATAATTTATAAAAATTTACACCGTTAAATATTAATACAAACCGATACACATTAACCTTTTACAAATGCTGTTTTATTATTTTCACAGAAGCAGTGCTGACGACAGAGAACTTAGAGATCATGGCTTCCCTCATAGACCAGTTATGGCACCGAGGCAATTTGGATCACCTCAAACTAATGAGACGGTCGTTCAAGGATATCCCAATCATAAAATCGCACCAAATTTTATCGAACCGGAAACACCTACAGAAACTGAACCACCAAATTTGGGTAATATGTTTATCACTTATTATCATTACTTTTATTACCGGTACATTAAACTTATAAATAATTATAGTAACTATAGTATTATAAATTAATAATTACAATCGTTAAACCTGTTGTTAAGATAATATCTTTTCTACTGAGATCGCTATAGTCTCTATGTTTAGTACTGCTTACCTTTCTTAGCTTCATTCTTTAATCTCAACAAGAGATTAAAGAATAGAGATTAGAGGTTTCGGAACCACTCCATTGTCAAAACTTATTGTATTGGTACTTTTAAATTTCTGTTAATCTTTATATATCGTTTAGTCAAAACCCCTCCCCGCATTTAATGTCACGCCTTATCAGGCCTTCTTGTTTATATATTATTAACGGTTATACTTATATTTTAATCTCTAATCGACCGCTTAATTGCTTAAAATATTTTATGATTTTAGGAATTTGTAGTTACGATGTTACAAATTCTCTGTTGTAACTAACTAATCGTGTTTTAATTCAGAATATTGTTTTATAAAAGTTGATAATGATTTATCCAATTTTACGGTTAAAAAGTTAGTTTACCTATTACAATCGATTATGCGAACGGTAGATCTTACTCGTTTTGAACTGAATTTAATAAATTTAGTTCTACAATGAAATCTAATTAAAGCGAAAAGTAAAATAAAACACCAAACCGAATCGTCAGTCGTTACTAAGAATTTAAGTTTCAGCTACAGTAAAATATTTGACTGATGCGACTTAAAAAATAGATGCACGGTCTTAAGAAATAGTAACACGTAAATAAGACAACGTAGCTTATAGTTTCTTAAAATATTTCTGATGTCGGCAACAGAAATTTAAATGTCCGATGCCGTATAACTGCCACAGTCTACAAGTATATAGACTACCGTCGGTTGCAAGTCGCAGTGAACACAAACAGGTGCATTTGTCTGAGCCATGAGATGTCCGTGAGCGAATCTCAAACTGCAAAGTGCAAATAATAACCTCCTCTCGTCCGTTACTCTTGGACGAAGCCCCACGGTGATAAGGTGTCCTTAACCGGACGAAGTTTATTATCGATAGTAGAATGCCATTCGCTTTGCCGCATCATCACGAACCACCTTCTTCAGAAAACGCATAAGACCTTCAGAAATAATGCGATCGGTGAAAGGAGACTGAAAACAAACCTCTTTTGCCGCACGATCAGTGCGTTCACTGCCTGAATTTCCAACGTGGCCCGGAGTCCGATAGAAGCTCTCACACTTGTGATACGTCGAGTCGTTTCAGAAATAACAGACTGTAATCTCACGCAAAACAGGGTGTCTGGAGTACATGTTACTATTCGCCTGCAAGGCGCTAATGCAATGCGAGCAGACAAGTACGTTTCGTAATGTCGGGCTAATTATATTTAAGGCTTTATTAACGGCAAATAGCTACGCGACAAAAACAATGGCGATGCTGGGAAGACCAAACATGTATGTTCGACTGTCAACCGACAACCAACAGAGTTATCGTGTTTAGAGCCGCCTGTATAAACTACAAGCATCAGGTTTCGTGCTATTCACAATATTATAAACTTTTTTTACAAGATAACAGGATTCGTATACTTTTACAATTTCGACAGACCAAACAATAATTTACGAGAGAAGACCGAAAAAGGAGGTTAATAGATGTACAGTGATAGGAGGGTAACTGAAGGTAATTGTAAAATTAGAGATGAGAAAAGGCGATGAGCTCTAATCCCTAAAAGTGCAGCAGATCTTCACCGTTCCTGATATCGATTAAAATGTTTAAGAACCCTGCATCAAAAGCGGATGATTTGATTGCGCTTTAATGCGGGCTACGTAGGAGCATATCGTTTGGTTTCGACTATACGGAACAGATAGCTCACTGCTCTTCACTAGTACACACCATAGGGCTTGAATGAAACGCACCTGTAGCAGGACGGATAAATAAATGATAGACTACATCGAGCATCCTAAGAGCAGTGGCCTATGCGTAAAAATAAGCTCTACAGCTGTAGTCCAAGCAAGAACGGACCAAAGCTAGGTACAACCCCAACATGAATACTCGATCAGCTCCCGAAAGAGTATTAGACAGAACTCTCAGCCTGCGAACAAAGATGTATTAGATACATTAACATTTAATAACCCTAGATTTTTAAAACATAAGTACCTATATTTTTTGATTCCAGCAACTGTTGCTGCTGCTGCTTCTTGAACGCCCAATTTCAATCTTTTCTGCTTATCTTCAGTTCTAGATCTCTGTTATCTCAACTTTAGGCCTACCGCTCTGGCAAGCTTTCTGAAAAAAAAAAAATTCTCACGGTTATTATTTTTTGCGATTAATAACTCGCACATTAATTTTAAATCAATATGACAGTTATAAACATAAATGGCTATGTTTATAAATATATACATATACACATATATATGCTCTATCATTATATATATATATATATATATAATATATATATATATTATATATATATATATAATATATATATATATATATATATATATTATATATAATTTCACACACGCTACATATCACTCATCTATTCTCTGAAGCATGCCTAACGGTGGACCCGGAGGTTAAAAAAATTAAGACAATTGATATTGACAAACAATTTTTTTTAATTTTTAATGGAAAACCAATCTTTAAGATTTTCTTGGCAAAATCATAATAGGAAGTTGTGAAAATGTATAAAATTCATCAAATATATAAAATTATATATAACAAAACTTCACCTTCCCCTTTTTTCTTTTGTTAAGCAGATGAACCCAAGGATATCCAGGGCGATGGGAACGAAAAGGTAGAAGCAGAAGATTCAATCGATACTCAGCGACCGCCAGAGCTACCCCGATCTCCTCAAAAACCTCCAACTCCTCTGTTGCTACCATCATCACCGTTATCGCTAGCACTGACACCGACTTCACCGTTACCTCCACATTTGCAAGAAATAAGACCTCAGCAACTACCTCCACACTTACAAGAAATACATCCGGCATCGTCTACACCTTTGGATATCGAAAACTATCTTGCTCTTGGAAATCCCGTAAGTAAATGAAAATATTATATTAAAATATTTATTTATCGATATTTTTTAATAATCCGGTCTACTTACTTATCCGATCATCGATACCGATATTCGTAAATTAACCGTAAAATAAACCGACCGAGCTGATGAATACATTTAGAGGAAAATCTCATATAAAATGATAAACACAAATACAAAACACCTACAGAAAATACAAACCGCAGCGATTATAATACATCTTAGGTTGAACAGAAAGATAAAAAAAAACACATCGAAACAATTTATTCAAAAATAGAATCGTTTACGATTCATTTTATGCGAGCAGGATCCTTGCACGCAAACAAATTCTATACAAACAAACTATAACAAATTTCAAAACAATAACGTTTAATAAAAATAATATACCAAAAACATTATTTGGCGAATAAGTCGATTTTCTGACTTTTTTTATACCGCCTACAACTGGCTTTAAAGCTGGAAGGCTCTGATTAGAATTTTTGGGGGCGCATTTATGTACACAGTTTTATTTACATTTGTTTTTCCATGTTTAAACCGTACTTTAACAAGCTTTCATTTTGCCTTTCAGCCGTTAGATATGTTAATAAATGCTGACCGATCGCTTGATTAGGATTCACTTTTCGTTTTATTTTATAGCAAATATTTTTTCTGCAATTTATTTCATTTTGTAATTTTTTTCTCTTCTCTTTCAGTCCGATAATTTTGTTTAAATTACGGAGTAACAAACAGCCATTTCTTTTCTTAATCACCAACCTACATAATTTTAAGAGTAGTATTTTATTTCTTTCCGACGATTCTATATTCTCATTTAGAACTTGCTGCTCCAAGCTATGCTTGCAGCGTTTAATTATCTTTTAAAATGTAGTGAACTTCCAGAATGAATTTCTGATTGTATTGAATAACTAAAAACTGTAATGTTGGCGCTTCCTGTACCTCATTTCCTTTCTCCTTCAATGCCTTCTAAACTTTTGTCGTAACAGGCGTAGTGGAATATCCATTGAAGCCTAACCCCGTACACTCATCGTAGACTATGTTTAACTATGTCACAAAATCTTCAATGACTTTGGCAATACTCACGGCATTAACTCATTCTTCAAGCTCTACAAAGCCTAAAAATTCCTCTTCGATTTCGTTGGCCTATTCATCGAAGAAACGTAATCTAATAAGACAGCTGTTCTTCGCCAGAAATATCCCCGCGGAATCTTAAGTAAGGAATTATTAGAGACCTCTCCAAAATTCGGATAGATTTTCGGCTGAATGATCTCTTCTGTACTTCTGTCGGACAGCAATGAGACTGGCGATAATATCAACATTCAAATCCATTGCAATGTCAACCGCTTCTTTTAAAACGGCAGTCGTGACGTTCTCCCCATCTTCCCGATGAACTCGTAGCTTGTCAAGAATTGATCGGCGAATATGCTGTAAACGCAAGCTTTTTTAAATTCTTATGACGATATGTTTCCCGATTGTAGTGCCACGTAAATCAATTATTTCATTTTGGATAATAGGCGATCGGTACGATGTGTTTTTCGGTTCGTGCTCTAGATGGTTTTTTAGTTGTGAATCACCTGTTTCTATGTGTAAATTGCGTAAGGCGATAAGTACACCTGCATCCACATTTTTGCATCCGAGAGGTAAATAATGTCTGCCGCAAAAATTGACGCGGAAACAACTGAGGACAGTACTTGTTTATTTCTATTAATTTTCGTGAAGACTGGTGAAGTCGGATGTTCACTGGAACGCCCTCCATGAACGATTTTGCAGATTCCATTGCAGTCCCTGGGGCTGTACATCTGCTTTGCAATAATCATGCACATCCTTGTATTTAATGAAAGAACCTTGTACTTTGATGGAAAAAGTACCCCTGTAGACCCCCCCCCCCTGTACCCCTACATCCTGACCCCTGTAGGGGAAGACACTCGCCTTGTGACGATCCCGGTCGCCACACCATCCTTACTCAGACACCGAAGGTTTCCCACAAAACCTCTTTGTATATCTATCTATATAGGAATATCTCTTCAATTAGACTACGCACTTAGATCATTACATGATCCAGTATTTAAACACCAAAACTACTACCCTCATACAAACAAAACAAGTGTTGATCGCAACAACGACAATTTTATTCTACAATTCAATTTTCTCAAAGCGAGTTGTTTCCGTCATCAACTATATCTCTCATAGTTCTGGCTGACGGCGGAAACAACACACAGTATTTACAGAAAACACATTGAGTCGCGTTGAATAAGCTAGCCGTGGTTTTTTCGTGCCGGCCACTTGCTGGCACGAAAAAACAAACTTTACAGTAGTAAAAATATTGCATATTTTATTTACACACTTATGCGAAAGTAACAACTGCACAGACTCTAACCAGAAATGTGTGCGCTCTTATATACTTTGCAAATAGCTTCTGGAATATTCCCGTAGTGTCGTGAAACGAGATGAGAGTGACGAGACTATTCTAGAAAACCCTTGCAAATAAAATGGCGCCGGCATGTAACAGTAGTTATTAAATCTTCTCACAGATGGTACGAGTGTTTCTATTTTATAATTAATTTCTTTCAAAATGTTTAATTTTAAATTTTACAAAAATTTGTTATATAACTTTCTTGTTTTATTTTCTTTTTAATTTTTCTCATTTCGGAAGGGGGGGAGCTGCACCCCTTTTCCCCCTCTGGATACGCCCAAGCATATATGTCTTTTCACAAACAATCCAGTTAGCTCCCTAGAGCATAACTTATTCTGAGCAAAGTTTTGCGACTGTGAATACAAAATTACTGTTTATTACATGTGTATCTAAACAATAAATTTGGCAAACGTCATATTTTAAGTTTGATACGAGTAAGATTTTGCATTACGTACAATAAAGTAAGATTACAGTAATGCGACCTACAAACACGCAAGTAAAAATGTTGAATTAAGTTTTAAAAACGGTGATTTTTTAGAACTTCATTAAAAAAAAAATGGAAGCTTAATTTTTTCGTTAGTTTAAAGCAGCTTATCACTGAAGCTTGCCGTTCAGATTACTGTCATATTCATTACTTAATTTGTTTTTTTAATAACAAGAATAGTTACTTTCCAGTTCAATTTTCTCTAAAATTGTTGTTCCGATAGGATTAGTAATTAATGTCACCGAATCTGAAAAATGAGAATAGTATACGCATCTTATAACATTACAGTTTCTATCGTAAATTTCTGAGGTGATTTTTAAAACTTTTAAAGGGTAAAAAGGCTTCATAAAAGGTGACAAAATTAAAATATACAATAATGCAAATTTCTTTACAGGACCTGCCAGAAGTTCTACAGGAAGAATCTGTCATCGATACTCTTCCAGACAGATCTGCTGATATTGAGAAAAGTCCTCCAAAAAGGAAGATAACAAGACCGACAATGTAATTACTTTTATTTTTAAATATATATATACATAAGCACACACTAGATTGGCTAATCTGAACCTCTAATAAGAAAGCGGTTAATAAAATAAGTTTATTTTGCACGTTTAACTTGATGTATACTCCTTGTAATTTCGCTATGAGAGCGTCATGTTCAAACATGCATGTGGTACGTTTAAATACATCGTGCTCTTAGCAGTATAAAAGAGGCGTAAGGGATTGCAGAACGTCAGTTTAGTTTCGAATATGAAGCGTGCGTTTGGTGCCTTTATTTAAATTTTTAATAGCGTAGTTTTATTGAAAATAATAGTAATTGAGGTTTCAGTTTTGTTAGTGTGCGGTCAAACGGTGTTATTTATTTATTTTTTTTCAATTAGATTCTTATGCAAAATGGATATATTTGTGAAAAAATGAAGTAAGCCATCTAACTCCAGCGAATCGATCGGTAAAAACAAGATTGTACGATAACGTTTAAATTACGGTTTTACCCTATCGGATGGAAAGCCGCAGTGCATTGTTTGAAAGCATGAAGCCATCAAAAGTAATTCGACACTTGGAAACTAAACATCCGATCCTAAAAACAAACCCTTGAAATCTGTAAGCAAACGGCTTCAATGCAAATCAAATCCTACTGGTAAAAGTACACTTGGAGAGTCTTATCTCGTATCACTAAGAATAGCTTAGATGTCCAAACCCCAAACGATTGCAGAAAACCTCATATTGGCTACAACAATCGATACGGTCAGTGTTTTTTAAACGTGGAAAAAGCAAAACAAATTGAAAAAACTTCTGCTTTTTAATAACACAGTATCAAGGCGAATCGATGACAAAGCTGCCATCTTGGCAATCAGATATTTCAGCAAGCGAGTTCAAGTGAATTTTTTAGTATTCAATTTGATGAATCTGCAGATGCGGCAAACACGTCTCGGTTCTTATATTTTGAGCGATATAAATGCGATAGGGGCAGTCAAATAAAAACAAAATATGTTGCTTTGCAAATCCATGCCTGGTCGTACAACGGATGATGTCTATTTAATGATTTTTATGAAGCTACCAAAAACTATAACATATATTGGATAAAATGTATGGCAGTATGTAGTGATGGTGCAAAGCGATAACAAGAAAGAACAGAGGATTTCTCAAAAAAAATTGAAAGATTGTCTTATACCACGAGCGGGATGGGCGCACTGTTTCCTTCATAGACATGTTTTCGCCACAAAAAATGCACAGGAAGATGTCAACAAATTCTTTGTAAAGCTATAAAAACGGTTAATTTTATTAAAACCGTTACAGAATAGGCTGTTTCTAAATTATGCGATAAAATCGGTGAAAAAAAAATTCATTTACATGCAGAAGTCAGATGGTTATCGCAGGGAAAAGTGTTAACTCGGTAATTGAAATCGCGAGATGAATATTTTTCCAGGATAAACAAAGCCATTCTCAACGTTGTTACAGAACAACGAGTATATGTCGTTGTCGGCTTGCTTAACCTACGTATTTTCGCATTTGGAATGTGAATTTAAAATAACGCGATAAAAACATTTTATTAATGACAAAGTTCACGCTTTCATTAAGAAACTTGATATTTGGATTATTCGCTTTCGAAGCAAAAATGTTGGTATGTATTCTCTCGCTTCCGATCGTATTGAGAAAAATTTGGATGAAGACACAATTATTCAAAACAGTTTGGATAGCGTAAAAATGAGTTTACGCGAGCTAAAAATTCAGCCGACGGAATATTTCCCGGAAGATAAACGAATCCGTTTGAAAATGTTGCGGCACCGGTTGATATTCACGATCGGCTCGTCGAAATCTGTGCTGATAAAACGTTACAACTCCAATACACATCTGAAGATTTAGATACGTTTCGGCTCGCTCGTCGAATTGAATATGGAAATTTAGAAAGCGTAGAAAATATTTCGCTATCTTACCTCTGCGAAAAGCATTTTTCGTCTACGGTTGCGCTAAAAACGAAATATAGGAATCGTCTTTTTATCGCTTGAAAAGTCCGCGTTTATAAAAACTTTTAAATGAAAAACGCAACCGTCTCACCGTGTAAAATGTTTATAATAAATGATTTTTTTTTCGTAAAGTGATCTCATTATTGTTTACGTGTAAAGTTGTAGGCTAATTTCGCGACCCCCAGGTTGAAAAACGCTGTTGTAGAGCGACTTACCCGTTTGTGAAAAATTTGATAGAAGTAGTCTTCAACTCGAATAACACGGTCAGGAAATACCCTAAACATAGTGATGGCGGATGTCAAATTCAAATCGATTTAATAAATCTAGAATAACATTTAGATATGAAACATCCGTTACAATTCAGTCGCGAAAATAAGATCCCGACACTACTTTTCTGTGATTCCAAACAAGAACTCCAATAGATTAAGTTTCTTCTCCGTACTACAAGGTTATCGATATACAATGTCGCTGAAGTTTAAGCACGCTTCACGGTTTCAAATTGTTGAAAGGATATGCTTTACGACAAATAATAAATTCCCCGCAAAATTAAATCCTTTAACAAAATAACTTCACGAATTAATATATTAACATACCAAACTCCATCGTTTTAAAATTTTACGTTAAGCAGGATATTATTTTTACTACAGATTAATAAGCGACACGACTACCTGAATAGTAATTTTATAGATTGCAAAACCAAAATTTCCCGCCCGTTACAGAACGTGAATGCAGGAGAAACCGACTTTCAGTCACCGTAAGTTTAGTTTTTGTTTCACATCGTTTACTACAGCTGCTTTATCGTGTTATATAACATTCAAATCGATGGGTCCTCCTTAAGCAATAAAATACTCTACCTTAGCCTAAGTTTTTTTTGTTAGTGAACAGATTTTTAAAGGAATCATTACAATCGGTTGCCGTTGCTGCTACGCACGTTATGGATGTATTTCAAGTAAGATATTGACAAAATCAAATAATTATTATTTTTAATATATAATGCGCATTTAATTTAAAAAATCACTCATCAGGAAAGAAAGGAGTGGATAAAATAATATCTTTTTTGTATTATTAAGGTAGTTCATTTTATTATAATTTTATGACATTAATTATTCCCCTTTAAGATAACAAGTTCTCACCTATTTATACATGGTAATATATTTTGATGCAGTTAAACTGAAATTTTAGCCAAGTTAAGCGATAAATCGCCTAGAAAAGAAAAACGAGAGAAAAAATGAATTTAAAAAAGAATACTAATGAGTAACAAAAGCGCAAATAAAAAGACTAGAACTCGATCTAGCAGAGGTTACTGCCCAGAAAAAACCGGCTTCTTTACTATGCTGAATACTGATGACGCGATTCCTTCTGACAGATAATATTTTGTTTACATTTTCTTCCTAATACCGTTCTAACAAGGTTTAGCATCTCTACCTTCTGGTCAAATCGATACGGTTTTAGTCGGTTTTGATTTTTTACCGTTAATAGTTGTTTTCAACTTATCTGACGTTATACGCATAAGATCGATCGGAATCTAAGATTCGTGTCTTCAGAAGTAAGTAGATGAATACAAATTTACAACAAAAAGTGTACTATCAACACCTGTGCTAGCTCTAAACAGAATGCGGTGCAGTCATTTTTCAAATCTGTATTTATCAGAAGCAGTACGCACAAATAAATAATGTACATATCGTACTCGTTTAATAACTTCAACGTTATTAAAGTTATCCGAATGTATATATTTAACTTCGATCGTTAAAAGTCACACAAATTTCACGGAGAAGATATTTCTCTCCATACCTTAGAGAAAGCGATTTCATCGTTCGATATATTTTTTTGTAATATTGCACAAAAATTTCTTTCATGGTACTGTTAAATTCTAATCTTAATCAAATTTTCCTATTTATAGATGTGTACGCCAAAACCAAACTCGATTGTATTTTGTACAATTAAGTAAAAAATAAAAAAAACATATTTAATCTGACCGACCCGATCGGAAAAAACAGATACAAACGAATAAGCTCTGTATTCTTTTAAAAGCGTAAGCGACATCCACATAATCGAATAACAAACCGTCCGGGCCCCGATTAGTTCAACTATACAAAATTGTTTTTAGTGAAAAAATTGTTCCAGATTTTTTTTTCTGCGCATTTTAAAAGTTCAGGAAAGATACCGTAATACCTCAGAATTACGAAATATTATATATTTGGGTAAAGTTAAACGAAATCTACTAAAATGACCTTGAAAATTCACATTAATTTCTTATAAATGTACGAGAGCTAATGATGTATATTTATAAATATAGATATCCGATTCGGTCATCTATACGTTAAAAATGTAATTTAGAATTTTCTCTTAAACCGATCTGGATTAACAGGTTTAAAATCTGTTACGATAAGTTTTAATTTGGAATACCCGACAAGGATAAAAAAAAATAGTTTTTCAACTCGGCTGAAAATTATTGAATCGTGGGAAAACTTAAAAGAGCTCGACTATATAATACGCGTTATAGAAAAATGTAGTTAATTTATAACGTTTTAAAACCCTGAAAATAACGCCGGCACGTTTCTCTAAAGCGCAGTTCCTTTTTAAAATAACCAGATGAAAAACAGCGCTTCAAAATGTTTCACTCGCATCGTATCTTACGTAAATGGACCGATCGGTTATAAGCTTTCTTTCTTTCTTTTTCTTTTTCCTGTTTAGCATCCGGTAACTACCGTTTAGATAATACTTCACAGGATGATATGTATGAGTGTAAATGAAGTGTAGTCTTGTACATTCTCAGTTCGACTATTCCTGAGATGTGTGGTTAATTGAAACCCAACCACCAAACAACACCGGTATCCACGATCTAGTATACAAATCCGTGTAAAAATAACTGGCTTTACTAGGACTTGAGCGCTGGAACTCTCGGCTTCCAAATCAGCTGATTTGGGAAGACGCGTTCACCACTAGACCAACCCGGTGGGTTGATCGGCTATAAGCTGAGAGAAAACCTAACGCAGAAATAATTACTACGCACCCCGTTAATGAAAATACACCCGCAAACCAGTAATTTAATTGTAATAATTGATTAGTACGATACCAATTTTTATGTTTTATACACAGGAAACCAGGAAGACTAAGGAGAGGAGTTCCAGGAAAGGATATCACAAGATTAGAGGCTTCAAAAAGTCCAACTCTTTATCCTGAATCGCTTCCTCCGTTCGATCGTCCCAAAGAAGGAATCAATAAATGTTTAATGCAGCTTGAAAATCCGGATTGGTATGAAAAAAGTTTTAAATGTTTTTTTTTTATTTTAATATTATTCGTTATATGTAAGATATAGGCTGTATGAAGAGTAAAAGCCGTGACGGATCTACGGACGTAGATCCAATTTTCCAAACGCATCTACGCAAATAAAATTGCACGTTAACGTAAATTAAAGATCGATATTCAAAATTATCTGACTTTAGAATCCCTACAGAAGAATGTAACTTCATATTTTGTAATGCATTTTAGGGAATTAAAAATAAAATTATATACTTGATATTGTATAATAACGGTGACAAAAATAAATTACATTAGAACGATTAGAAAACTGCAATATTTAGAAATATAAATCCTTTGCCTTTCTCTAAAAAATAAGACGGTGGGTTAACGGTAACTTAATAGCGTAAAACTATTAAGTCACCGTAAAAAAAATTTCGGCCGAACAAAAAATTATATGAAAAAAAGAATCTATTCGACACGTAGAGCTTTATACGTGGAGATGGATCCGACATCAACTTTTCTGTAATCGGTCGTTTGTTTACTATAGATTTTCAAAAATAAGGTGTCGTTTTGTTTACGACGAACAGCTTAAGGTTTTTGCCAAAAATAACTATTTTGATAACAGTAACCGTTAACAGAAATAAAAGATTTAAAAAAAATGAATGTAGCCGCCGTTTGAAACTAGGTAAACTGTTTACACAGTAACTTTTTATTTATTAAAGAAAGTTACAGATTTCTCAAGGTAACCTTGAGATTATAAATTTTTCTTTAACAAACACAAAATTGCAGACAGAATGAAATCGCCGTATATCGATAAACGCTTTACACGATTAGATAATAGATGTTTCACTCAGAATTAACCTTGCTGATCTGAGCAAATCGTTTTACGTTGTATACATAGCTTATAGCAAGACTAAGACTTTGGGGAATAAACCTGTTCCGTACTACTATGTAAAGATTTTATCACCTATTTTATATATATATGCTATGTATGTATGTGCGTATGCTTTTTTTTACATTTTAGGGAGGTAACAATCCAGGGTTTGCAGAGCGTAATCAGATTAGCAAGACATCATCCTTCGTTACTTACTTCACACATACATACAGTCTGTGTGGCTCTTGCAAGACATATCAGAAGCTTACGATCGCAAGTCGCAAGAGCAGCATGTCAAGCTGCTGCATTATTATTCGCGTTATTGGGACGAACACTTGAAAACGTAAGTAAAATAAATACGGGTACACTGAAATTTTTATCTTTATTAATAAAACTAATCTATTAAAAAATATAAAATCCGATTTTAGAAGAAAACTCTCAAACTGAAAATATAACATACACCGTAAGAATAACATTTTAAGCATTATGATCTCTGTAAAAATATTCGTCCCGGTAACTAACATTGTCCTTTCCAAAATTAAATAACAATTTAAATACACGTTACAACTTTTTATCGATTTGCCGACAGAAATTAGTCGAAATAAAACTGTAGAATTATAAATTTGTAAAATTAAACGCGAGGGTTGTGCGGAAAGTTCTTAGCCTGAGAAAGAAAAAAAGTTTTTCAAATTATTTTCTATTTTTCAACGTAGACGTGGCACCAAATGTTTTAATACTCTCAATATAATGCGCAACTGTACAAAATTAATGGAATTTGAGGTTAATCTTTGTCCAGACACCAGTTTCTTCAAGTTGAAATTTTAAAATAAGCGATTACTTCTCGTCTCAAAGTGAGAATTTTACACGCGATGTAAATTTTAACTTAATTTCTTATTAATTTTTTAATCCTTACCTAATAAAAAAATATATACAGACTGCGTTAAAATAATAAACAAACTGCGCGTACAAGTGTTCAGGAGGCTGGTACATTAAAAAAACTATTCTTCGTTAATCGCGCGCTAAAATTATTATATCTACTTTAAATTTAAAGTAATAGAAATTTTGAGTTTTTTAAAGTTATGAAATCGTCAATCGCCTACAAACAATAAAAGTTCATTAATATCTTAGATTAAATTTCTACGATATTAAACAAATAATAAATTCAGTTCCGTTTTTGTCATATGATTGCGAGAAATCTGTATTGCTGTCGGTATTAAAGAGATATAACAGGAGGCTAGATTTTGTTTCCTATTCTATTATCAGATTCCCAATAAATTGGTTCAACGGTATCAGTTACATATTTACACTCTTACATTTTTCCCATTGTTGCCGGCTCGTTTTATCGATGGCTTTTAAGGATAGATTTTTTAACACCAGATATTTCATTAAAAAACAGTTGAACTAAGCAGCATTTTGATATTCTTTTTCAAAGACGCGGTCGGAATTCTTTCCTTTTTACACGAACGATAAGGGGCGTTGACTAAGTCAATAACCTAATAAGGTTATCCTCTTCCACAGGAGGTAATATATCGCTAAATCGTTCCTCGATAAATAAAATTCGTGTACTTTTTTTTCTTTAATTGACCTGCTCTTTAGGAGACCGTAACTCATTAACTAGATTTATACTCGCGAATCACGTTGTACTTTGAAGCGCCACAACTTACACTTAACGGCTTATTAACGTCATCCGAAATCAACGCCGCTGGATTATTCTGTAATTAGCTTTTGTAAGCGTTTAAAATGTGTTTTTCCGCACGAATTGAGGGCTTTTTTTCGCAGGGGATATCAATAATCATACATTATTATCGGTCGAATCTCAGACACGGTGTCAAAATAACGGTACAACTCGAGTCGAACGGACACAAATGTAGGAATACATTACACTCACGTTCCAGTTAACTTAAAAAATTTTCATTACCGGTATTAACTTTAAATAAGTAACAGAAATATAAAAACGAACACGAAAAGAGTGAACCGAGAAATATTATAAATTTATAAACGTTTGGTTACACGAGTACTATGCGACGAATAATATGAATAACGATTACGTTATATATACGTAGATACGGCCGCGTTCTGAATCGGCACCGACACCAGGAACGTGACTCGGTAGAAACATCGTGAAATCATTAACGTAAACGCAAAGTTTTGTTCTTCGAATACGGGATAGGTCAGCAAGTAGACGGTTCCAGATCGTCTGAAGTATTTCAATAAAAGTAGCATCGCCGGAAAAGTATGCGAAGCAAGAATAAATATGCTTGATGTCATAGATTCAAGTCGTGTTTAATAAACCGATCCCCATTATCGATTAAATTAAATATCAGAGTGCAGTTTCCTTAATATGGACAAAATACATATTTTACCGATTTTTATAGATTAAAAAAAAGAAAAAAAATGCTTTTTTTTCTTTTATTGTATAGCTTATTTATTATAATAGTAATTATATTACTGACATTCTAAAATCCTATTTATTGTTTCAGGATGTTGAAGATTTGGCATCCGCTTTGTTTAGTCGGACAGCTGATACAAATAGATTTTTACGAGGCGACTGTAGTCACGCTTTAGATTCTATGATTGAAAATATCAGTCCGGTCAGAAGCTTACCGGCGATACTTTCGAAGGGAGCTAAGTAAGTTTCTATTCAACAAAAAAAGTTTTTTTGTTTTTAATGAAAGATAAGTTACTGTCATGCGCTTCAATTTTTTTTTAAATTTTGGTATCCGTGATAAATCTTTTAAAAAAATAGCGCACGGGTTTTAAATTTATTACAATGTATTTTAAAGTGGAATTATAAAAATAATTTGCAAATCTGAACTAGTTGTCACTGTAAAATCGAGCTGAAAAAAGCTCCGATTTAGAGTGAAAGCTAGTTTGGACTCCGGTAAAGGTTTTAAACTTTATCGAATCTAATTTACACTTTTTAAATTAAATAATTTTAAGTTAAGCTTAAATAAATACTACTTCGATGTAGAGATTTTCAAGTAATAACCTTTTTTCCACATAAAATACGATTCATCTTTTATTTAATCCATTATTTGGCGATTCGCTTACATACCGATAAAAATTATAATTATCGAAAATGCTCAACGAAATGTTCAAAATGGCATCCGCATAAAATAAAGTAACCCTTACGCACGGTATATATTATATTGTCGGGATGCCATATTGAACAGTTTCCTTTACAATTATAATTGTTATCGGTACTTAAGCGAATCGTCAAGTAATGGATTAAATAAAAGATAAATCGTATTTTACGTGGAAAAAGTTTAATTGAAAATCTCTATCGCAGTAATATTTATTTAAGTTTAATTAAAATGATTTAATTTAAAAACCGTAAACTAAATTCAATAAACTTATAAAGTCTTTACCGGAGTCTTAACTAGCTTTCATCCTAAATTTCAACCGACTAAATATTTTTCTTAGTTTCTCGCCTTAGAAATATACTTACCAGAACTATAACCGTAAACTTTTTAAGTCTTTTCGGAGAACAACGACTCTCTGAGAAAAGAACCTTCTGAAAAAATGCATAATTAGTTCTGTAAGGAGAGTATAAATTTATAATTTTTTGTATATCGACGTTAATCGTTTCACTAATTTTATTGTTGTATTTATTTGATCAGACATCAGAATGCTGTAGTACGAACAGCAGCGTGCCGTTTGCTGGTCGACTTATGCAGCCGTATGGGAGCTGACAGAGTTCTTCTTCTACCTCGTGATATCAGAGATGGTATTTTAAATACAGGCGCTAAACTTCTCTTAGAAGGAAGCCTTGATACAAGGTAAGTATTCTATGAAATTAATCGATAACTTACCGTGTTTTATTTCTATAACATTCAGGAGAACGAACTAAGGATTAAATTAACATTTATTCGACCTGGTTACGATCGTTTCAGAAATTTTAATAAAAACTTTATATTCTGACCTTGTATAAACTACAGGTGCAAAACTAACATAATTTACAGAATATGTAGAAAATGATGTCCATTTGCTTCTATGCGCCGGTCTTCTAGCTGGCGAAGAGAAAGAACACTGTCAAATGTCAACACATTTGACAGTGTTCCTAGCAACTGTACTCTGTTTTCTGGACGGCATCGATAATGTTTGTCAATTCCTGCAGGGTGTATGAACTGCTCCTATAAACGATTTCTTTGTTAAACAAAGTAACCCCGCAGAAAGAAGTTTGCACTAGTCAGATCAGGGAATTTTGGTGGCCACAATCTTTCAATGATTTTTCTACCGAAAAAAATCTTGCAGCATCACCATAGTAGAGCGATTTATACGGCAAGCGGTGCTGTCCTGTTGCAACCGGCAGTCACGCTCATACTTTTTACAGCAAGGCTATGAATTTTTGGTTTGCTAGGCATTTCTCCTGCCACCACCCCATTCGGTCGCCATAAAGTATAAGATCGAATGTCAGTGCCACAAACGGCTACTGAGCCTCGAAACAGTTTAGCGACCAGTGTCCTAAATAACTTCTAGAGCTTACCTAACAGCGTGAGCGGACTAAGCGCTGTGCCATACATCAGCGGCTTACGCGTCCCAACCGCTCACTTATCATATATTTACTAAAATGGGAAGGACATCCTATCAACTACGAAAAATATATATGACATCCATAAATTAAAATTTACTTCGTCTAGACGGCAATTCGCTCCCACGCCTAGGTCGCTGAATGCCAGCAAGTACCTGTCCACCATATTAAAGCGCTTGGAGCTTTAATTGGCTGGTGGTCAGCCATATATATCTCTAGGTCAACTTTACACAGTAGGAGTCTTTTCCCTTAGGTAAATTACTGATGTCCTGAGGCAACCGCATCAAGGAACTCCCACACGGTCCGACAATGCGCTCTCGCCACATTGACTTGCCGCTTGTGAGTGGCAAATTTTCCCCTTGATCTCTAAGTTCCAGAGTGGTCCGGTCTCTGCCCCCCCCCACCCCAAGAGCAAGGCAGTCAAACATCAGGTGTTCGTTTGACTGGACCTCCCCGTAGACGCACAGCTCATCAGCTGCCAGGCGGAACCGAAGTAGATATTGATTTAAATTAACTGGTTGCTGAGCACTCGGGCACCCGTTTCCCTTAAATGCGAGCTCGAGGCACCCCATCCCCCCCAGCTGTATAAACGGTGTCCCATTCCAGCTGCCATGTTTCCTTTGCGAGGCTCTGCAGCCTCTTCCGCAGGCGGGAGATGGGCAACTGAACGAAATTTAGAACCGGTGCATTGTGATCACCGTTCCGCCCCGGCTCGAAACCGCATACCACATACCTCGGCCTCTTCGCAATCTAAACATGGCTGCCTGAATTTTCACCGCTATATCGACTGGGGAGAGTCTTTCCCAAAACGGTTGTAGCCTGGTAGGAGGTTGTTCTAAAAACACCAGTGCATAAAATTAAGGCTCTGCGCACTCCTTAAATTTTGAAGAAATGCTCTATTCATAACCAACCTATGCGCACAAACGGGCGCCGTGTAAAAAGTCATGTTTTCGAAGACACGTCGGTACACCATGTACGTTTGGCGGCCCGACAAACCATAGTCTTTCCGAGCTTTGTAAATCATTGAGACGGCGTCCGCCGCTACTTGCCTAATGTAGTTGCTAAACAGCAACTTTTCATCTAATAAAACACCTAGGTACTTTAAAACTCTAACTCGGTTGATTACACATGTTTATATTTAATATGCACGATAATTTGTCTGCACCCTTGAGAAGCGTGTACTTCGTCTTGGGCACAAATCTTTAAATTTTGTATGTCCATTCAGCCCTCTGCGGTTGACAAGGCCGCCTGCGCCCGGTCTTCTAGCTGTGGTCGTGAATTACCACAAACTAAAAGGAGACAGACATCGACGAAAGTCTGGACCGTGACTTCTTCTGGATGTCCATCCCAGAAATCCGTCGAATACCAAGTTCCACAGCAGGGGACCGAGAACGGAATTCTGCGGGCTTCCCTTGGTAACGGATTTTCCACAACTAGGTGCGCATCCTTAAACAGAGCCGTACGGTTAGACAAATAGTCACGTACCACGGGCCTGCAGGGCTATGGGAACATTGCGGCGTTCCAAATCATAGAGGACAGAACTGAAACACAAGGAAGGAAGCCTTTATGTCTATAAGAATTGCCAAAACATATTTACAGTCGGCGCTTTCCGCCTCGGCAAGAGCATTTAAGATAAAATTCTCGACGCGAACCCCTTTCGTGAAGCTATACTGGCCTCGATTTAGAAAACAGTTCACCTCAATGCTTTCCCAGAGCCGTTCCACAACCAGCCCTTCAAGCAACTTGCCGATTACCGGCAAGAGGCTGATGGGGCGATAACTACTGACCTCATTAGGATCCTTACTTGGTTTTAAGAGCACCCTTACCAAAGCCACTTTCCAACAAGTCGGGAAGCAATCCCAGTTTAGGCAACCCGAGAACAGCCTGCCAAGCGGCTCTCTTATGACAGGCAGCAGATGGTGGAATATATCCGGGTCAAGTTGGTCAATCCCCGGTACCTTTTGAGGCAACGAAATGTTTGATAATTTCTTGGTAAACGGCAGTATCTATGGTTTTTTCTCCAAAAAGTCTTATTATTCGTAGCCCTGAAACTGCACACCGTAGGGGAGAATCAAAGAAAATGTGCGGGTTTTTCGTTCTCCCGATACGAAACATACCATTAACACACTTGCCAACAAAAATCACGCTTTGTCTGTGAAAACTATTTGAACTCAAAATACGAATGTTGCCTCTAATGAAGTTCTTGAACCGATGACCTTTTATGTAATCGGCATTAGTTTACTCGTAGAAGATCTGCATTCGATAGGGATATTTCAGCATTCTACTCGCTGCAGCGTGGGCTGAAACCTAGTGAAATATTATTTTCCTGGCTTCACAAGATTTACTAGATCTTGCTTGTAACTGCAGCCTTAATATCTTGTATGAGCTGCCTCGTTAAAACTGAGATGTGACAAGACACGTTTCCAGTCTAACATCGAACCTGTTTTACAACATTTTTTTACCAACTTCTGAAAAACACTTTTCACTAGCGTTTTCTTTTCAAATTTCTCCCTGAACTTTTACTGACACACAACATGAGATTTCATCTTTAAAACAGTTTCCATTATGAAATTTGTATTTATTGTAAAAACAAGTTAAAGAATGTAAGTATTTTACATACATCCTTTTTGTATGTTTTTTATACACAAAAATTTGCCTCAGTGAAGAACAAATACTTCAGCTAATCTCCAATGTATGTAAAATAAAAATCTTAAAACGTATTTACAAATCAATATGAAATTTATAGTCATTTATTGCAGGAGCGATAAAAAATGCTGAATAGCACAGGTGAAACGAGCTTTCAGTCAGAAATATAATTTGCTTAATCAAAAATTAATTTAAACATCAGGAAAACATTTTGAAAGTATGTTTAGAGTGTATCTTTATATAGAAGTGAAACTTGCACGATTGCAGTACCTGAGAAGAAAAGATTAGATTTTAAAATGAGATGCTGTAGAGAATGCAAAAATCAGATGGGTGGATAAAGTGACAAATGAAGAGTAGTTGCGGAAAATTGATAAAGAAAGAAGCAGTTGGATATAGTTAAAAGAAGAGACAGACTTACAGGCCACATACTAAGGTATCCTGGAATAGTCACTAATACTGGAGGGACAGGTAGAAGGAAAAAAATTGTGCAGGCAGGCAAAGTTTGGAATATGTAAAACAAATTGTTAAGGATGTAGGATGTAGGGGGTATACTGAAATGAAACAACTAGCACTAGATAGGGAATCTTTGAGAGCTGCACCAAACCTGTCAAATTAACAGTCATTTTTATTAACAGCCAGTACCTCATGTTAAAGTTCAGTTCATATATGCTTTTAGTAAATCTTACCAGCATTTGGAATATAAACTGGAATTACAAAACAACATTATCCAGTTTTATCTCTAAGTACAGTCTGAAAGAAAATCTGAAATAAAAGTTCCATTTTATAGTTAGCATCTTTTAGCGTAGTATATCTTTAACCTTTATAATTTACACGTAAAAAGCATTAATTAAATAATCCATACTTATTTTTCACCCTAACAAGAGCGGTTAAAAGTAAAGGTTAAATTTTTTTTTTAGATACTACTTTCAGAGCTGAATTAAAATTTTTTATGTTACAGTATCTATTATTAGGTCATTTTTTAGAATGTTGGAGTAATCATTTATGTTAAATTTCAAACTTTTAATCACAGTATTGTAGATTCATATGTACAAGGGGATACTCAAAAGAAGGGGACTTTTGCAAAGCAAATAATCTAGACATACTAATACATAGACATACATAACTATGAATTCTACCACTAGTTATACCAAGTTTACAATGTTCTGTGGCAATTTGTCAGGTATCATTGCTCTCTATTCTATGTAAAGCATCCATCGGTTTTGTTTAATGCTTGTTAAATGTGTCCTATGACTTGATGTGTCCTATGGATGATGATACAGAGCAGAGAGCCTGCATGACATTTTGTTTCCTCTTAGGGAAACTGGCTGCTGAAACAAGAAAAGATGCTTCAAAATGTTTTTAAAGGAAGGTTTTTAAATGCTAAACCTTTGCCTTTAAAGCGTGAAAAACCTTTGAAAACTTTGACAGGATTTATTTAAAGGTAGTTAAATCATAAAAACCAGAATACAGTCTTCTTGACAGAAGACATTATAATGGCCATTAATCTTTAACAACTAATATTGCATTAATAACAAGATATGACAAGTCTAAGGTTTATAAAATTCCATTCCCTGTAATACTGTTCCTGCTTACAATAGAACTACGCCAACAACTTAAGAAAGAATTTAATATCAATTCAGAATTGGCTACAATAACTCGAACAACTTCCCACATTCACCCACAATCCACACTGCAATGCTTGTGACATCACTTTATATGTTGTTACTACATATTGACTGATAACGCTGTCTAACACATCTCTTGACAATCGCATCTGATACATCTCACTTACACTCCTTAAGTATTGACTTTATCCCTTGTCTGAGGAGTCATATATACTGACCTGCAGATCCGGCCACATTCCTTACCAGTTGAAGCGTTAGAATTATTGTTCACACAGAATTTGCTTCCCTGGACATACAGTAAATCAGCATTTTTACTTTGTGTGCGAGTATATAATGAAAATCCTTGGAAACTGGTTTTTGCACCGATAACAGCACTGAACATCACATCAAATGAACAGTTTTTGTAAAAAAAAAAAAAAACACAAGATGACTGTTTTTCCCTAGCCCTTCCTACTTGTTAGATCTTGCTCTGTGCAGTTTTCTTCTTCTTGCATATTAAAAATGAATTCTAAGAGAAGTGTTTTTGTACCGTGGAGGAAATCTAAGCTAAATCACTACAGGTCTAGACAACATTCCTCTTCAGGACTTGTTTGCAGCAGTAGGAAATTTGTTGGGACAAGTGCATTCAGTCACAGAATGAAAATTTTGAATGAAATTAATGTTTCAGTAAGTAAAAGTTATTAAAAAAAAAGATTTTTAACAATTTCACTTATTTTTGGGTACCCTATGAATGAAGAGTAGAGAATATAACTTTTATCCCATTTAACTCTTCTAAGGGTGGTATTAAAAAGTATGCTTAAATTTCAAAATGTTGGAAAACTCAGTAAATTCCAGAGATAATTTTTGCTCATTTTTCCTAAAGAGCTCCTTAAGACAAGCCTTTTTACTATTTAGAAGATAAGGGAGATTAGTGATGGAAAGTCAGTAAAGGAATTTTTAATTACCTAAATAAAAGGATATTATACAAATAAGTATAAAATGCTTTTTTTATTACACTAGAAAGAAATATCAGAGAATAATTTAAAAAATAAAGATTACAAGAAATTTTTAGCACAAATTTCTTGAGGGCAGTCATCACTTTCTCTGGTCTCTTAAGAAAATAAACGTAATATCAATATAAATGTATAGTTCATTGACAACAGTAAAGTAAAATTAACTTTTTTTGGCACCTTCCCAAACAATAAGCGATTACCTCCATCTGTAAGCACTGTTAATCATATCATTCTGAAAATATGTATCGCACAAAACTAACTGATCGAGTAATAAACAATAGCACCAATCTTAATAAAGAATCAGAAGAAAAACAATAAAGAAGCCATGAAAAATTTCTTAAATTGATGAAGTATAATTAATCCAGTGAATTACAAGGGGTTCTGTTTACATTGAAATGTTCAACCCAGTTGATTATAACCTCAAGTAACTCTTTTGATAAAATTTCTATGATTTATCTCAAAGCTGCATTTTCAATAAATGCTCCTCTTTTTCAAATATAACTAACGACAATCAAAATCTAGATTAGAACTACATTATCACATTTCAGGAATGATTGATTTCCTAAATATGCATTTTTAAACATATTGCTTTAAATAGAAATATTTAAATTTTCCAGTATAATATAAAAATCAAACAGTATTTAGTAATTGAAATGTATTTTAGAATTTTAAATGCAAGAATGTGTTAAATAATAAACTACATTTGTACTACTAACTGTACAATAAATATATTTTCTTTACTTTTTTCATTTAATAGGAATTATGCAAAGGAGTTGTTTACAGTATTATCTAAAGACAGCAGACTTCCAGCAATAATGTCAGAAGTTATTCCTAACAGTTTAATGAGAAATATTAGCAAAACTTTGAGCAAGTTACAGTTGAAGAAGAGTTAATTATAATTAATGTAAATAAATAATTATAGCATGTTAAGATATAGTTATACCATTACATTTAAAATGTCACATATCAGTAATTTTATTCTTTTTTTAATGTTTTTGAATGGTTGTAGCTTTAAATTAAAATTGCAGAATTTAAATCATAAAATCTAAAGAACTGAGCGGTAATGGTATAACTATCAAGTAGAAAGCTTTTGAATCTTTTATTTTGATATTAAGACTTAAGTAGCATTCTCTTTGATAAAGAATTTATTAACATATTTTAAATCTAGAACTTCAAAAAATTAATTACTTATGGTGTATAGTATACATTTAAAAATCAGAAATTGCTGTAAAAATATTTTTCATCTGTAAAAAGTAATTGTGAATATGACAAACTGCTTAAGGTTTAATAAATACAGGTTGATTAAGGTAATGATACCAGTGCCTTTCTGAACTCAGTCTACTAGTGAAAATAATGAAAAAAGTATATATAAACATGGATCCAGAAACGCTCCATTAACGAGTTATGCTAGCGAAAGATTTTGTCCTGATTCTGGAGCAAAGCAAGAAATTAAACTGTACTGAAATTCTAAGAACCCAAATCAAGGGGTAAACTTAATGGTTTCTTATGGTTTTGACCTGACAAATTTAAAAATGAGGTTCCAAAACCATATCTCTACTACTTTTCATAATATCCAATGTAAAAAAGAAAATTTGTCTAAAACATGATTATATAAATCTAACTGTGTTACATCAGGTGACATTGGTGGGATGGAGTACAGCCTGCCATGGCTAATCCATCGCTCAATTTAAATATGGAAATTGCTCATTTAAATATGCCCATATGACACATGAGAAGTGAGGCACACAATCGTGCTGAAAGTAAATGTCAAAATTTAGACAACCTGGGAGAGAGAATGGTCCAATTAGTTGACTGAAAACTAGACCACACCACACATTTATTTAAAATCAGTGTATTATGTTTTACTTCATGCGTGGATCGACTTCTGCCCAAGTGTATTTTGTGTGAAGGTTATTGATACCGTGCTGAGTAAACTGAGCTTCGTCAGTAAATAAAATGAACATGTACAATCGGCAGTTCAGATTCAATCAGTTGCAATATTGCAAATACTATGTCGATGTATTCCTCAGTTGTAAATAACAAAGGCATTGTTGCAGTATGAACTAATTTAAACAAACACACACTTAATTGTGTTACCAACTTACAAAATCATAATTTCTCAAATTTTCAATTTGACAATGAATTCAAGTAAGATTCATAAAACTTTATTGTCTGAATAAGATTAGTACCTTTTCTATTTTATTTTTCCTTTAATATAACACTATTCTTTGTATTATTGCACTTTGTAGGAAAATAAGCTTTGTACGTGTAATCTCTTAGTTTTCATGTGTTAAGTGTAAGTAATACAATTAAATTTCTTGAACTTTTATTAATTATTTATTGAGCTATTTTATTTACATCAATTTTCTCAGACTTAAATTATCTACAAGTTTTGATAATAAATTTTACATATTTATTAGTTGTTTAACACAGTTTTTGTATTACAAATGTAAAAAATAGTTAAATTTAAGACAAATTTTTCTGTTTTACATCTGGAACCTATTCTTTCAATCTGTCAGGTCAACAACCGTAAGAAACCATCAAGTTCACAACTTAATCTGGGTTCTGAGAATTTCAGAACAGTTTTATTTCATTTTTTCCTAATAATTAGGATGAAATCATTCACCAGTCGTAACTTTCTAACGGAGCATTCCTGAATCCATGTTTTGGACGCTTGTCATTATTTTAGCGCTGGTAACAATACGTGAATCACTCTGTATAAAAGATAATTACCATCAATGAAAGTAGTGTTTTTTAGAAAAGTACATGAGTCAGCTTAATATTTGTTCTAAAAAAATAGATTTCTATAGCCTATTATTAAAAAAAAATTGGTTTTCAAAGCAAGGTTCTCTAAATAAAATATTACTACACAATATCAATTTTTCTTCTCCAGTATTTGTATTTTCATAATAATCAGCAATTAAATCATAAGTACTTACTGTCTTATATATCTAAAACCTCTAATTATCTTTCAATATACACTGACAGATAAATCATGAGAAAATATAATTGGATAAATATATATATATATATATATATATATATATATATATGAATGTATCCAAATAGAAATTTATAAACACAAACTAAATTCAAATTATACTTTGTACAACATTGATTAAACCTGACTTCAGTTGCCTTTTAAAGGAGGTAGCCCAATACTTAACATCCCAGAAACATTTCAGCCTTCTGATGCAGAGTTTAAAGGTTAACAATTAAAACAAGTATTACAGTAAAACCTCTCTAATTTGTCACATTCCATCATTTATCACTCATCTGAATATGTACATGTATTTTTTAACTGTATTCACACACAAAAACTGAAAATAGATTATAGTCTATTCATTTGGTCTTTTTACTTCTAAAGAGTAGTTTCTTGAATTAAAATAAATATATCATATATACGTATAGATTACACAACAGACAAAAGAAGGTGCTGCTGATTCCAAATATAAAATTTTAAGTGAGAGTTCTTCAGCTGAAAAAAACTCACTGACTTCCTACAATGTTAGTGAAAAAATAAATTTGAACATATAATCTCAAAACATTAACCTAAGTAATTAGTCTGTTAAGGAAAAAGTTTAAACAAGAGATAAATATCAAAAATTAAAAAACATGACTGCCGAAAAAAATCATTGCTGACAAACACTGCTCTGTGTTCTGGTTTGGTTCCTTCATGATTTTGTATTATACTAGCAAATACTCAATTTGAATTTTTACAATCAAAGATTGGTTGTGAAGATATAACATTTCTGAAAAACAGCAATATGTTAAATTGTAATGTACCTGTAGCATGCAAAAGTTAGCTTTCAACCTACTAACAAACAACCCGTTTGAGATGTTGTGCTTGCATACCTCACTCACAGGCTCCACAGGAAGCCCACCCTTTTAAACAGACATTTTTAAATTTATTTAACCAACTGACAGTGATGAAGGCTCACAGTTTGTTAAATCATTTCATTAAAGTTTGTGCGTCAACTGGTAAATATCCACTACTAAATAAATATATATTTATATAGCCTATGACTACCAGTAACATAAGGATTCCAACATGATGTCATACATCTACATCGGTTCGGCCATTGATCTGCTATGGTGGAACAAACATACATATATACAGATACACCTTAAATACTAGTACAGCACACCTCTTTTTAGGCAGTCATGTAAAAAGCATTTATAATCTATATTTATACTGCAAATGCTGATGATTAATTCAAAATATTTAATAATTTCATCATATAGTTATGCCATACTATGTCAAATCACCATAAGTATTTTTTTAATACAAAAAATAGCATATATAAACAATAATTAAATGAAACCATAATGCAATTATAAATATTATAAACATTTGTAATTTATATATTAAGTTTTGTATGAATATTAAACTAAATAGGTATTAGAAAAAAAATGATTATTTTATGAAATAAAAATATTTTAATAAAAATACATGATTAATAAAATAAAATCTTGCGTAATTACATATTTATTTTTGGAAAAGAAATCCTCTACTTTCTAAACCTGAGACCTGTACGAAGTCTGAAACTCAATAAGACATTCTTGGATCAGCCATTAAGGCAGATCCTAAATAAATAAATAATTATATATATATATAATTTATATATATATATAAATATATATACGCACTTCCTTTGTATAACATTATGTCCATACATAATATGTCCCTAGTAATATCAGGACTTGTTTAAATGATGAAGATAAGTGAGGTGGCATTGAAACTTCCCAGATTTTACTCACATAACTACACTTTACTGTTGCAGTACGTATACAGTAAAGTAAAGAACATTATATGTCATTATCCAGAAGTTTACTCTGTCATTTTGCAAATTGATATACAAGACTGAATCAAATATTAATGGTTATTTTGCTATTTGATGCAGCAAGTTCTGAGCTGGATGGCAGAGTGGGGGGGGGGGGGGGCTAATGTCTGTGTGTTAGAAAGGGGGAACCAGCTTGGTTAGCTCCTCCAGTCTGTTCTGTTGTTAGTACAGTCATGAGTGAGCAAGAGGTTCTGTCATCTGTTGCACAACATACAATCATAAAGTTTTTAACTAATGAAAGCATTTTAAACCTGCTGAAATTTTGAGTCATTTAAAGGTATAATTTGGGGATGCTACACTGTCCCAGAACAGAGTGTATACAAGAGCCAGACAATTTAAGGGCGGGGTGAGTAGAAAATAAAAGTCATGATTGACACCCAAGGTCAAGTCTCACAGCTGACAACATCTGTGCCGTTCGAGAGCTTATCAAAGGTAATTGCCGGTTTGCTATTGAAGAAATCGCGTTAGAAATGTGTATCAGCTATGGGAGTGCTCAATCCATTATCACTGATCATTTTGGCTTTAGAAAAATTAGTGTCCGAGGAAAGCATGATGTCTTGCCCTCTAACTTTTTATGAACACGGAATAATCAAGCTTCCAAATCATTGGCAAAAGTATGTAGATCGTACAGTACAGGAGACTATAAAGAGAAATGATGAAGGCATTGAATTGTGTATATTATCCACAAACTTATACAAAAAAATTACCGTTTATATTTGATTCATCCTCATACTATTGGATGCACTTGCTCAGTTTAGATAATAATAGTTCACAAGTAATAACAAGATTAAAACTGTATCTAATTTTATAACCTTGTTATTAGTTGTCTGTTTTTGGCCAATAAATTTGAACTTTGGGCATGCATAAAAGTTTGTGTCACACTTGGTAAATCAGCTTCTGAAGACTTGCAGAATGATTTGCGAGGGTTGTAAAAATTTTTTTGGGGTTTTTCTGGGCAATAAATGCTTTCGCATTATCATCACCTGGACACAATATATTTGTTGTAATAAAAAAAAAAGTTCACTGTTGTATTAAATCTAGTCATTTGTGAAATGACGCACTGAATCTCACAAACAACAGGGTGTCTGGAGTACATGTCACTAATCGTCTGTAAGGCACTCATTTGTTGTAAAGAAGATTCATTAAGTCTAGCAAAGATTTTTGAATGGCATACTTGTTTCGATGTCAATAGAATGTCATCTGAAGATGATCATTCAACACAAAGCAAACAACAATGATCCTATTTCTCTAGGATTGTAAATGGACATAAGGTGGGTTTATGGTTATGATTCAGAGACAAAGCAATAATTATTACAGTGGTAGAGTTCACATTCACTAAACCAAAGAAGGTACAGGTAAAAAGCACAACAAAATGCATACTCATTATGTTCCTTGACATCAAAGGTATTGTTCAATGAGAATTTATTCCTACTGATACCAGAGAAAACTCTAACTTTTATTCTGATGTTTGAAACGCTTGAGAAATAGATGGAAAAAACCAGAATTGTAGGGGAACTATATGAAAATGCACCTATACACACCTTCCTCAAAAATAAGCAGTTTTTGACAAATAACAACATAGTATTCATCCCATACCTTCTCCACTTTCCTGATTTAACCCTCGGTAGCTTTGCTTAACATAAATTGAGCTGAAAGGCCTGTATGTGTTGATACCACAAAGATATCAATGAAGAAGAATCAAAGATGATGCTGGATAGTCTTCAGTGAAAAAGAATTTCACTGATGCATTTAATTAGTGGAAGAGGCACTAAAATCAATCTATACACTTCCAAAAAGATTATTTTGGAAAAGGTAGAGTACATTTAATAACGTAAGCAAATTTTTTTTTTACGCTTGATGAAAGAACTTTCCAACATTACCTTGTACATATATTCATATCATAAAAATAAGTAATGCTGTAATAATTCACAATTCTATGCAACTAAACACAATTTTTTCAGAGGTATAAAGACCTGTTTTAAAAACAGAACAGTTTATTACGCTTAATTTAGAAAATGAACAGACAACTTCTTCACATCTCAATCACAGATCGAACATATTTTTAAAAATTTTACTGGACAAAATTACATTAATAAAAAACAATAGTTTTAACAGAAACTGTCAGTGCAGGAGAAAGACTGAGAGTAACAATGTGTTTTCTAGCCACTGGTATATCCTCAAGTTTTCATGTTCAATTTCTTAAATGCAAGAGATGAAAGTGGCTGAAATTCAATGACAGATTACTGAAATATACAGGGATAACTCTATATCTGATGGAATGAATGGAAAAGGGTTAGAACAACTAAAGAGGAACGGTCCTCTTTAATGTGTGCATTTGTCCATACAAATGCACACATTGTGGCATGAAGTGGGCCACCGTCTATCATTACTGACCTGGTGCAGAGAGTTAATGGGAAAGTCCATGAGAATAGCGTTTATGATTTCATTACTATGTTTCACAAAATGTTCTCTATGTAATTGTGTTGGTACTCTTAAATTATCAGAAGTTGTGCTCATGTTGGGATTAAAAATGATGACTGAATTGTAAAAAAAACAAACGTTTAGCAAATGCTTTGAATATTCTCATGAGATAAAGCAATGAAAGTGATCTATTTTTAAGTCAAATTATTACTGGTGACAAGACATTGGTGACTCACACTGCACTGGAATCAAAACAAGTTCATGGAATGGAGACACTCAACATCTCCTAGGAAACTGAGGTTCAAGCACACAATATCAGCCTGGAAAATCATGTGCACTCTGTTTTGGGACAGACAGGGGCTGCTTGCTTGTTAATTTTTGCCTTGGAGTGTAACTGTAAATGCACTTAGAAGAATCATACTGGAATCTTTTGAGACCCTGACTAAACTGTTGTGCAATCCAAAACAAAAAGCATGGCATGTTCAGTACAGGAATCCTGCTGCTTTACAATGCTCACCAAACACACAGCTCCTCCACCCAAGATCTGATCACGTCACCTCATTGGGAGCAAATTGATCAACCACCATACAGTCCTGATACGGGGCCCAGTGTCTACCACTTACTTGTTCCTGCATGTACACCAGCACCTCAGCAATCAGTACCACAACAACAAACAAAACAGCCATTCAGCAATGGTTATCTTCTCAGATGCAGATTTCTATGAAGTTGGAATACAGAAGCTGATCACACAAGTGCCTTAACATAGGCAGAAATTATGTAAATTGTAGATTAAGATTCAGGCTTTGAGATAAATATAAATTAAAAAAAAAAAAAATGCCTTTTATAACACAGGAATTATTTATGTACATACACATATTTTCAAACATATCAAAATGTGTATTTCAGATTTTCTTTATACTAACAAACTTTCAGAAAGTAATCCTCTGTGTAAAGATGAGAATGGACAGGTGATGGATGAAGAGAATAGGATATTGGAAAGATGGGCTGAATTTTATGAAGAAAAGCTCAACAACAAAGTAGAAGCAGTGCATGAAACGTAGCATAGTGTTGGTGTTGATAGAGACGATTGTAGTATCTCCTAGTATCCAGGAGACTGAAATGTAATAAAGCACCAGGAAACGACTCCATTCCAGCAGAAGTCTTCAATTATGGAGGTCAGAGATTGAGGCATTCAATACATGAACTTGTGATCTGGATATGGCAACAAGAAAAACTGTTGAATGACTGGAAAATGGGAATTATTTGTCCCATTTTTTAAAAAGGAGACAAATTAAATTGCGATTGCTGCAGAGATATACCACATTGAATACAAGATATTCTCCTCAGTTGTTTTGCTATGAGTACAATGTTGACCTGCATTGTATATTTTTTGATTTTCAGCAAGCTTTTGATAACAGTAGAAAATGCTTGTCTGAGCTAATGCTCAAAAATGGGATACCAAATAATTTGGTAAAGCTTGTTATGATGATCGTGAAAAATTCCATGGCTTGGGTAAAGGTAGGAAATCGAGTAAGTAGATCTTTTGAAGTGAACAATGGACTGTGAGACAGGATGATGCACTGGCTGCAGTAATTTTCAATCTGGTTATTGATAAGGTTTTAAAAACTCTGCAAGCAGATGGGAATGTTTTCCATAAGATGAAACAGTTGTGTGTTTATCTCAAGACCACAAAGCCATAGAAGAAGGTGGATGGAGGATGTACAAAGTGATCTGCGAGTCCTGGATGTCAGACAGTGGTGTGCACAGAAGTAGTAGTGTATAAAAGTTCAAGGTTCATCTCAAGACATGTTCAGACAATAACAGAAATATTTAAGATGTTGCAGGTCAAGGGAAAGACAGTGGGTGTTAAGTTTTAATATCATGTTTTCTTATTCAAAATATTGTAATGGTAGCTTGTTGTTGTAGTTACATTTCACGCCGCTAGGGCTGACCAGACGCGTACACTTCCTTTGTTACATTCGGGTGTGGACACACGTTGCAAGATGGTGTAGTGGGACGGTAACATACAATGCATGTAGTTATTCAATCATTCATTTACGTTAATTCAATTCAATATACTTCAATACTCAAAATGTTATATGTATTATTAATATTCAATGTGTTATTACTAAATTGAAATCAAACTACAACAAAGAAGACTACCAGATATATCTAATCAAAAATGTATTCTACAAATGAATAAATACTATATAAACTCAATATGGATTCGTCTACTTATTCGATCTACAACCATAATCAACACACACTTATAAAGCCTGTAGTAACATACAGGTCAGAGGGTAGGACAGTAAAAGATATGAAACATCCAAACAGGTTTTTGAAAGAAAGATCATAAGAAGAATTGCAGGACCTGTAAGAACTGAGGATGGGTGGCATATAAGGAATAATGAAGAGATATATCGGTGAAGAGGATTTAGTGGCAGACATCAAGGCATGCAGGATAAGATGGCTGGGACATGTGGCAAGGATGGAGAATGATAGAATGCCTATTGCAGTCATTGGAGGAGAAATGTTCAGAACAAGACGACAACGAAGACCTAGAAGATGGTGGATGGAGGATGTACAGAGCAATCAGTGAGTCCTGGGTATCAGACAGTGAGTGGTGGAAAGAAGTAAAGACAGAGATGTTTGGAGGTGTATCGTACGGACGGCCAAGGTTCACATTGGACCAGTGCTGGTGAAAGAAAGAAGAATCCTCTTTTATTTATTAATTCATGTAGTGCCAAGATATTTTTTGTTTATATATGTAAATTGGCCAAAGCTGTATAACTAGAGCCTTAACTCAACCAACTGAGCTACTTCAGCAAATGATTGATTATTAGTCTGTTTATTATCAGATTTAACATAACTTACAATTAAATTTGAGCATTTGAGTTGAGTAATTTGAGCAATTGAATTTTGAGCATTAAATTAAATATCTTGGAATTGAGCATTTAGACTCAAAACATCATTATTAGGTTTTTTAGTGCACGTTTCCAGTATCTCAAGTTCATGTGTAGATTTTTAATTTTTGTTACACATAATTTATTTGAATAATATTATGTTCATTTTTTATATTTTCATTATATACCACTAATATATCAACATATCTTAACAGAAATAATACATGATGTGTATGTGCGATGGCAGATACTCTAATTTTTTGAAGTGCTGGATGTTAATCGCTGATAAAATTGCTGACAAAGGTAAACCCATAGCAAGACCATCTGACTGGTGATAACATGTTTTGAATACATAACTACAACTACCTAGATGTAAGTATTAAAATAAAAAATAAATTTAAAACTGATGTTTATAGAAAACGTAATAATAATTTATACACAATTCAAAAATCTTCAAACACACCTTGGATATACAAAATGAACATTTATAAAAATATGATCTATAAATCATTTATATATACAAACAAGAACTTGAATAAAAAAAAGAAAGTTACAAATTATTATTATCATCATCTTTTATGACCGCATAAGACCACTTTAGTCAGTCATTATCCAAATCTCTTCTATGGGACTGTTAGGGCCTAGCAGTCCTCCCAGTACTTTTGCATACATTTCATTCTTTGTCCCCTTTCTAGTGTCGAAAATGTTTGTGTTGCGAGTTTTTTTTTTTGGCGAGTGTGATGAGTGTTTTTGTTCTTGAATTTCTTGTTTAATTTTATCTTATCTGTGTTGTCTTCTGATATAAGGCTGATTTCCTTCAGATCCTTCTTTCTCTGATCCATCTGCATTCTGCCTTGGTGTTTTTCAAGTCAAGATTGAACTGTATTAACTGTTTCAGAAGTTCTTCAATCTTGCACCCTCACGGTATGTCCAAAGTTTCCCACTCTCCTCTTACACATGGTATCAGTTCTAACTCTTTGTAAATGACTTTATCAAGCACAATCCACCACTGCCCATCTTCCTGGTACTTTTTATTGATGCAGGGTTTTCCAATTCTTCTTTCAATTTTCAGGAGTCTGTCTGCTTGATCGTTCAGGTGGAAGTGTTTCTGTCCCATAAGCAGCTTTTGGTTTTATAACTGTGTGGTAGCATCTTATTTTTGCATTTACTGATAGGCATTTTTTACTGTAAGTGTACCAGGTTACTTTTTGAGCTTTAGCTAGTTTGTTTCTTCTTATCTGGATTGAGGTTTTTTCATTTAGATTGTTTTTTTATTATTTCACCGAGGTATTTAAATGGGGTTACTATTTTGATTTTATTACCATTTATATTTACTTCTTTTATCATGTTGGTTTTTTGGACATAATTTCTGCCTTTTGAATAATATTTTGAGGCCAATCTTATATGTAACTTTTTGAAGTTCCAGTATCCATGATTTAACTTAGTTAATGTAGTTTGCTAGCAGTGCCAAATCAGCAAAATCAAGACTGTTTGTTTTCATTTTTCGGCCTATTTTTACTTTTGGGGGCATTTTTTGAGCCATTTCCCCCTCATTACCATTTCTAGAGCACAGTTGAATAGTGGTGAGAGCCCATCACCTTGGCGCAGTCCTGTTTTGATCTCAAATGGTTGTGAGAGTTCACCTCTGAATTTTACCTTCCATTTTGCATTTGTATTGGTCAGTTTTATCATGTTTATATTAATTTGGAATGTAGTCTGAATTTTTAGAAGTCTTAATTTTTAGTAGGGATTCTCTGTGGATGCAGCTTTCTTGAAATCTACAAATGTTATTCACCATGCCTCTGTTTCTTTTCTCATTGTATACTATAATTAGCTTGAGACTCGTGATATGGTCTGGACTGCTCCTCCAGAATCTGAATTCTCCCTGGGTATTCTCATAGTTCTTTCAAGAGTTGTGGACCAATCTTGTTGGGGATGATTCTTGAAAGAATTTTTTATGTTGTGTCTAGGAGTGAGATTCCCCTGTAATTGTTAGGGTCTGTTTTGTCCCCTCTTTTGTATAGCGGATGGATGAGAGCTGTCGTACAGTGTTCTAGTAGTTCTTGTTTGAGCCAGATGTTGACAAGCTGCTGATGAAAGTCAATTTTTGCTTCATATGAAAGTTACAAATATAAATGGTTATAACAATGATTTCATTGAAAAATTATATATATAAAAAAAAAATAACAAGGATGTATCAGAAAAACCACACTAAAAAATTTCATATAAAACAGGTAAATGTATAAAATATATAATTCAAAATAAAGAAGTTGATTATAAATTTGAACTTTGTGGCTATATAAAAGTATACGTAGGAACAATCACCAGATCATTCATTAGGAGATTTTCAGCGCACTTTACTAATTATAAAAGAGGTGATAATTTTCAAACATAATAAATCACCTGATAAAAGAATAAGCATACAATTACTGATAAACACAATAATTTGGAAATAGTAGAAATGGATAGAAATAACAAAGAATTAAGTAACAGGGACATTACATTAAGTACATGGTTTTTTTTTAATGTGCAATTTGATAAAATAAATTCAATCATGATTCAGGATGTGGATCCTGCAAAATCACTATCATGATAAAATGAAGGTAAGAAATGTCTTATCTTAATATTCTATACAAGATGGTTTACATTAGTAAAAAATATATATATATTTTTTTTAAACACAGCCTTCATATATATGTGAGGGCTGTTTTTTTTATCAACCTTCGATGGGCTATAAAAAAATTTAACAAAATGATTTTATTACTAAAAGTTGAGTAGTATCTAACCAATTTTTCTACATAATCGCCAAAATGATTGAGGCATTTGTTGTATCGTAACACCAGCTTCCAATGCCCTCTTCAAAGAAGCTTGCCGCCAGTGAAGTAAGGTACATCTTGATAACCTTCTGAGGTTCTTCATTGGTAGCGAAGTGATGTCCACCCAATCATGCCTTCCATTCTCAAAAGTGGTAAAAATCGCTAGGCGCAAGGTCTGGACTATACGTGGATGGTCAAAAACTTCCAACTTGAATTGTTTGAGGTCTTTTGTCATGTTGGCACAGTGCGGTCATGTATCAAAAACACACCAGATGAGAACATGCCTTTTCGTTTGTTCTAGGTCGCTCTGTGAAGGTGAAAAAGATTCATAATAAATTTCCTTTATTATTATTGTCTTCTATTCCATAAAGTCCACCAACCAAACACCTTATGGTCCCAAAAAACTGTAGCTGTTGTTTTCCTGCAGCTCAGTATCTGTTTGAACTTTTTCAGCTTGTTTGGAGAAGTGTGCTGCATCCACTGCTTCGACTGATGTTTGGTTTCTGGATTGTCATACTGGATCCAAGACTTATCAATATTAACGATAGACTTTAAAAACTCTTCCCCCTCATTATCGTAATGTGTGATAAACATTAAGGCTGACATCATTTCTTGTGTTTTGTGATTGTCACTCAACATTTTAGAGACCCAACATGCACACAGCTTCCAGTATCCTAGATCTTCAGTCACAATTGTGAAGAGAAAACCTTGAAATTTCTGCAAAAGTTCACTTATTGCAAACCTGAGTTTGTCATGAACAAAATATCAACACGCTCAACCAGGTGTACAGTAGCAACAGACTTGCATCCTTGCCCACCTTCGTCATTCTTCCTTCTTTAAATTTCCTACACCATTCCTGTACACTACCATCACTCAAAGTTTTCACATACACTAGGCTCATTCTGCAGTGGATTTCAGTAGCGCTACATCCTTCTGCTTGCAGAAATGTATCACACTTCACAACTCGCACTTGGCGAGAGCATTGATCATATAGCAGCCATGTTCAATTGCCTACAGCTCAGCTCAGATTGATGCAATGGAATCTGTAATGGCAGAGGTTCAGAGGTTTGATGGGGGGGGGGCAGTGCAACTTCATGATGTGCAGGCCTGGCTCCTGCCTATCTCTTGTTTACTTAAATGCACGATTGCAGGTTGAAAAAAAAGCCCTTGTGTGTGTGCACAAACAGTCACATGTCAGATAAATCACAGATTTTAGAACTTCAAAACATTGTAAATAAAACTGGCCTCAAAATATTATTCGAAAAGGTAGAAATTGTGCCCCAAAAACCAACACAATTAAAAGAAGTAAACATAAATGATAATAAAATAAAAATAATAACCCCATTTAAAAACCTCTGAAAAATTATAAACAAGCTAAACAAAAGAAACTCGATCCAAATAAGAAACAAACTAGCTAAAGCTCAAAAATTAATATGCTACTTACAATAAAAAATGCCTATCAATAAACATAAAAATAAAATGCTACAACAGTTATAAAACTGGAAGCCACATATGCAGCAGAACATACTTCCACCTGAATCAACAATCAGAGACAGACTCCAGAAAATAAAAAGAATTGGAACAAACATACCAAATCTAAAAGGATTCCTTGTATTTAATATTTACAATGTACAAGTGCATACAAAGATTTGGAAAATTTAATCTTACAATCCTTCTAAAGTACAAGATGTGATTTTATTCTGTCTATAGTAAAAAAAAAAATACAAACAGATAATTGAAAATGCTAATTTAATGCTAAGTAAAATATATCTGACAAAAATCATAATTATAGAACATTAAAGAGTATATGTATCTGATGAATGTACTACCATCGTAACAAATAAGGCATAAGTCTAAGAAAAATATTCCATATACAAGTGAAATATTCTAAAAATAATGTTACGGATAGGTTTATTAACTAATAGACTTCCATAAATTGCAATACTCAAGATGTTTATCCAGTTATCTAGCTGCACAACAGATTTTTTACTGTTAATATCCACACAAACATCTCTTTTATGTACACACTTTTCATGCTTTTTCTACCTGCTAGACCGGGTTGTTTTGTTCACAGAAATCATACAATAGACAAAAGGTTTTTTAGCAACTATTTTATTATTATAATAACACTCGCATAACTTGAATATCAGTTTTATAAAGCATAGTACACATTAACATAATTACAGAAAACAGTAAACAAAAACCCAACTCCAAAATTTATTCCAGTATCACAAAACAAAGATATCATATGACTAATATTTTAACAATATACTAGTAAAAAATTTGCTAAACAAAAAATTTTAACTGCACACAGTTATCAATAAGTTAATTATTTTCAAAACACTCATTTTTTTTTAACAAGAACTTATTTAATTATAAGATGATAGAAGAATAAAAAACTGAATAGAAATCTAATAAATAGATTAACTTTCAGAATTTATAAGTTTCTAACAATTAAATAATAAAAATAAATTAATTAACGCAGTATCTTTAAAATTAATTTTCTAAAACATACATAATATACTGCTTTAAAAATGAACGCACAAAACATGCCCTGTTTTAGTACTTTACTGGGAATCATAGTCTCTAGCTAAATTAAGTTTATAGGATATGGGACAGGAATTTCTTGAATACATTTTTTTTTCACAAATCATTATTTATAACAATTATCTTGAGATCTTTTAAATATGTATTTTATAAAAGAAGATGAGTTTAATGAAATGATAAGTGAAGAAATAATACAAAACCCTTGCATGAATTAAACTCAATACAAACCAATTCAAAAGCTAGTCAGACAATCGGTAAACAGCTAACTGGCCAGTGGGCTTTACTTAACAAATGTTAATTTATTAATAAAATACTACACATATAAAGTTGTGGAGCTATTATTCTATAAATATAAATAACTTTTCACTGAAACATATTTTAGAAATTATAATAGACAAGTTATTATAAAAAAGTAACAAACTAATTATTTAACACAACCACAACTTTCATAGTATAGCTATATTAAACAGTACTTCCCTTTAAGAATCATGAGATCTTGTCTATAAGGGAAATTCTTGCCTTTTGAGAACCAGGCATCATCTCAAATGTACATAAACTGATACCATAAGTAAAACAACCAAAGCGTGTAGCTATTAAGGAAGCACGATTAATCGTGAAGCACGATTAAGGAATAACTCCTGAAAGAAGGTATTAGCCCTTCCTGTAGTTGTTAAGTTTAAATACTAACTGATAGTCGATATGCCCTAAACTTAGAACTAGTTTATTTTCAACTATTGAATGTAAAATCTATTCGGCCATTGACATGAAAGTGATGAAATGGAAAAAACTTATAATTGGAGATGGGATGAAGATAAATTAGAAAAGAAAGATCTAGATTACAATTTAAAGAAATTGTTAAGAAAATGGAATAAAAATGGCCAGCAGATAATTTTACAAGATGTAATATTTAAAGAAGAGAATGAGATCTGGAGGAATTATTCTTTTGTTAAAGAAAAAAAATTATTTTTCAATAAAAGAAATTTCAGATTTTTTTATAAATTCCCAAATAACTTCTTAAAAGTTAGAATGTTTTTATATTTTACTAAAACAAAAAAAAGCCTAAAACTATTTAACTGCAAGGTTTATGTGCACTTATAAGGATATCTTTAGAAATAAAAAAAAAAAAAAATAGTAGAAAACTATACATTCAAAATTAACTCTGGTATTTAAAATTAATCCATCACCAAACTGATTACGAAACAATGTATTTTTAGCCCTCTTTTACAACAATGCCATAATGCAATAAATAAAATTGGACAAATAATTAGCTAAATAAGTTAATGATTATTTCTCTCCTGTTATGGACAGCAGTTCAAAAAGCAGTTATTTAAAATTAACATGTAAATAATCAAAAATAACTGTCTACAGCGGCTCAAAATAATCAACACGGTCTCCAGATTTATACTTACCATTACGTAAAACTTCTATAATTCTAGCAGTCGTCTGATCTAAACTAACTAAACCTCCAGTATTTCTTAAATTTTCAAACAGTGTTTTAGTTTCACCACTTTTAACACTTTCTATGACATCAGTAATCATTCCAGTGTTAACTGGACCTATCAAAAGGAAAGATAAAATTACGTTAACAAAAATTATATAACTAACTGCAACATAAACATCAAAGAACACAAAGTATAAATAAATTATATCTTTTGTGGTGAAATTCTGTAGCAAATCAAATCAAGTTTTTCATAAAATAAGTCATTTTGATTTGATATGAGCTACACTGGAGATCCAGCACAATATCCCACATGAACCGATTTCTTGCCAAATTCAATCGGGACAGAACAACCCTCAATCTTTAATTAAATCCATAAAAATATAAAATCAAGCTGTGTTAAATTTGGTTATGCAAGGTGACTGCTTAACCAATTATTGACAACTAGTTTTACTAGCACAAACAGTATATTAGAAATTAATCAAATTACACTGTAGAGGGAAATTTCAGTTAAGTTGGTCAAATTGCTATTTGCAAAGCCAATTTTAATTTTGTTGGTGATTTTGCAATCGGCTATGTTCACAGTTGTTTGTCTTTTATAATCCAGTGTGAAGTTACATATACAATTGTTTTGTAAAATTATTAATTAAATTTCATTTTTGTAGTCTTTATTGTACTGTAGTTTATTGCATAATTTTTTATTGGGAACATTCAATTTAATTTTTTATATGGTTATTAAACAAAAATCATAAAGCTCCATGAATATTCTTTAATGTCTTAGCAACATAAAGCACAATAAGGGGGTGAATTTAAAAGCTGTCAATTTCATTATACGCCTGAAAAAAGAAACTGGTTCTGTTGAGTCATGAATAAAGGGGAAGCGTGACAAAAAAAAACTGCTAAAAGAGATGATGAGTTGTTGGTTAGGTTATCTAAAGCTGATGTTCAAAAATCAAGTCATGATCAACGGGAAATGCCAGCAATGAACAGTTAAATTCATTATTCAACTATACATTGATAACCTGAAGATCAGAAAGCATAACTTCCATTAAAAAACGGTTTCTAACTGAAAAAAAGAAAAAGAGACTACAATCTACTAATATATAAAATGGACTTGAGTGGTTGAAAGTAATCACCTCTAACAAAACTCATTTCATTGTGGAAGGGAAATGTCCACTGTTTTGTTCAAAGGACAGAAGGAAAATCAGTTTCTCCCAAATAATTGTTCTGTATGTGAAAACAAATGATTTGAGGATGTTTATTTATCTTTTGAAGAACCTCAATGCCTTAATCCTGTAAAAGGAATGATAAATATAAAGAAATATGAAGCGATAATGAAAAATAGAGTTTTAACTCTTGTGGAAAACAAAATTAGGTGTTCCAACACCATCATGCTCCTTTTCAATCTTCAAAAGAGACAAAAATGTCTGTGAATAACGATAATATCCATTTGTTAGATAGTCAGGAAACTTGCCTGATTTCAACCATATTGAGAATCGTAAGTTATTTGTAAAAGAGAAATGAGAATGCTAGATTGTATGACTAAGGAGAAAATAAGTAATAGTGCAATCCATATAAGTGGTTTCAGGATAAGAAATTTAAAGAGCAATGTATAAAACTTATTCAATCTACACAGAAAGAGTGAAGGAGGTAATAAAGGTGAACATATTTAATACTAGGAAAATTATACAATGTAAACTCATGGAAGTAAAAATACAAAAATTTATTAAAATTTAAAAGTAATTCCATTTACCTGGACAATAAAATTCAAATGATGACTTTTAGATGTGCAAAGATTGCACATGTAAAAGTCATCATACCACATCACCATAAACTTACGGATGGAGAGATTTGGTAATATTTTACAACTACATCTTTATTTTTTTACAAAATGATATACAGACACCTCCAGTAATCAAACACTTTTTGTCTAACTGCTGAGGCAATTCGTGTAATGTCACTATTTTTTTTTTTTTTTATATATGCCATCAGAACTGATAGCAACAGAGAGAAGCTACAGCCAAGTTGTGAATATGATGTTTTAAGTGAGTAGGACATGGTAATGTGGAATACTCTTGTACTTCACGACTTGTACAGTACCGGGCGGAGTCTGCAGATGGCATTAAACTTCTTACAGTATCTTACTACACGTCTCAGTATCTCATGATCATATGTCACGTTTAATTGTCATATTCATTTTAACATGTTTTCCTTATCTTAAAGCATCCAGTTTTCTGTATCTTAAACAGTACTTAGTTTTGAAGATGTTGAAACCACAAAAAACATAAGCTCATCACACTAATTTTATTTCAAAAAACAGAAATCCATTCTTGACAAAGGCGAAAAAATTGGTGACATAGCTTTACTGTATAGGATTGGAAATGCAACGATTTATAACTTGCAAAAAAATTGGGTTAAGATAAAAAAATTTGTAAAAGATAATGTCAGTGGTAAAAATTATCAGAAAAGAAGTCATGTTAGATCTCACACAAGCACAGGGAAAAATTCCTGCTAAAACAATAGTGTACGCCTGGAAAAATTTGTGGCTAACTCATCCTCTATTACATTTACATTTATACGAAAACACGAAAATCGGTGAAAAATGAACAAATACTGTAGATCACAGAAGTGCTTTGAGTGCGTTTAACGCATGTATCAAGTGGGCTAAAGAAAATGAAGTGGCAGCTGCCGATATTTTAAAACATTTGAAAGAAAACAATTTTAAACTGTCCATTAAAGCAAAAATACAAAAAAACTATTGATCAGTATTTTTCTGTTAAGTAGTTCATTGTGATATTGTTATTTTCTTAATAAAATTACATCAGTTATTCAAATTAATAAATGCATATGAAAGTACATAACATTTTCTGTTGGTTATTCCATTGAAATTATGGTAATTCCAGTAATACGACACGAGGGATGCCTGATATGTATCGGATTATCGAGAGCCTATTGTATCATCCTGACCCTCAATGGGGAAGACACCCTCCATGGCACAGTCGCCACTCCACCCCCTCTGTACGTAGTCCTGAGGAGCATTACCAGAGGTCATCTTCAGTACCTCAGCAACAGTTATCTTCCAGTCTTGATTGTCTCAATCAGGATGCCACAAACAACATTCCCATTGATGTACTACAGTAGCCTAGTTAACACTGCAAATACTTTGAAAGTCTTAAATAAAACTGTCCCAATTGAACTGATAACTAACCCCACACCTACCCGAAAATGAAAAAAAGTGAGTTCCACACACAATACCAAGTGATATACTAAAACAACAAACAATAAATGAACAAAACAAAACCTAAAAACATAAACTTGAAATCCAACAAAACATAAAAACATACAATAAAATAATAACAATAATTATTAAATTACACCAAAACTTTATCATAAACATAAATACACACAAACATGAACATAAATAAATAAAAACATGCACAAATAAAAACATAAATATGTAAATAAACCTAAACACAAAAACATAAAATGAAATCAACAACTATCTAAACACTAAAACTAAAAAAACATATACATAAACCCTACTCCTACTCATAACCATTAAATATAAAACAGGACAAAATAAAAGCAATACTAAATCAATAAGGAAAACTAACAAACACCAGAACATTAAAATATCAACTATCTATTTATCTATTCACATTTGTAAGCAGGACATTCTTCTGACGTAAAGTTATTACTAGTCAGCTTCCCTACTCGAGAACAATTTATACACATAGGACCCCCCCTTCTTTTTTTTTACCAACAATCTTTACTGTGATGCTCTTCTTTATCACAGTAGGAGCAGAGCTCCTTTCCTTTGCATGATTTGGCTACATGCCATGACCTTACACCAAAAACACAGACTCAGCTTTATGTAATCTTTTACCCTACAGGATCAAAAGTCTATAAACAAACATCCTTTATCTACAGAAGCTTTCCACAATTCATTTTTGTACTCAATAACAAAGTGTACCACATTTCTATCCATCTTTTCAGCCTGAAATACTATTTTAAAAAGCTTATTAAATTCCTCTGCTGTATATTTAGTGTTTTGAACTTATTAACAGTCTTATGGGATACTGATGTATCACGAATAATAGTAAGATAGAGAATAGTATTCGGCAGAATGGGGGGATGATACACTACTAACTATTCGTACACCTTAGGATTATCTTTAAAACTTATGATCTATAATCTCTATGATCTACAAGTGATTCACACCCGGGGTCATAAAAAAAATAATGTTTTTGGAAATCAACATAAAAAAATGAAGTTATTGTTGCAAGTCAGCAAAAAAAATTAAAAACTAAAAAAGATTTCAAAGTCATTGTCGACTGCACGAGTATCAGATTATAACACTTCACAGTTGTTTTTAACACATTGAAAACATTACTGAAATGTAAGAAATGTGACCGATTCAAAATTGAAACAAAACTTTGGATTCAAGATCAATATTTCTGTAATTGTGACACTTATAAATTTTACATGCATTTTTGTCGAAACCACTTTTATCTGAAATGGTGGAAGTTGTCAACAGCTACCAAGTTATCCAAACAGCATGGGTCTGAGCTTAAAATATTTAGAAACAATATCCTTATACTAAAGAAGAGAATAAAAAAATAATGTTTTCATTAAATTAGCCATAAGTCAGTAAAAATTAACTTTTTAATTTTATTCTAGCCTATTTTATGTGCTGATGTTGACAGACTATAAAAACTGCTCAATCTCTAAAATTTAAGATAATTCCTTCAATAATCATCACTTCTATCAACCACTATATGCATTGATACACTGACTATGACCAGCTTTTCTTACCTTTGCATTGATTAACTTTGTATATTTTTTTTTACTCAAATATATATAATTTAATTTATTTTTTATAAATTTTCTAAAAATTGCCTGTTTTTGATGCCCACTAAGTAGAAGACCATGTTAAAATGTCATAAAAATTAGCAGTACAAAATTTACACAAAACATCATACATGTAAAATACTACTCACAAATAAATAATAAATTTCAGCTCTTCATTTTATCTAAAAATCAAGTTTACATAAGAACCTTCTCACATAGTAATAGCAGTTTTTAAAAAACACTATTTTTCCAATTTTTTTTCTATATTAGTGATAATTTACATACATAATGGGAACAACAATATCTATTGAATTCATGCTGAATACCAACAAATGCTTCACATGAATGTAGCGTGTAAAGGGTTAAATACAAATAACGCAAAATATAAATCCATAATTTTAAACTAAAAAATACTAGTATTAAAATGACCTGGAGAGTAATTAAGTATATCTAATGAAGGATTTTCTTCTGCTAGCACACGAAAATACATTTCACGACTGGTTTTACCAATACAGTAGTAACCCAAGCTTTTGAATGGTTGTAATGCACATAATGATGTGACGTTAATCAGTGTTCTATGACCAGTCTTGAATACATTCAGGAAAGCTGCTGTTAACATAGTGACTGAATATAAATTCAAAGCCATGAATCTGCAAAAAAAATTGCTAATTAAACAAAATATATTTAATTTACTTTGTGGACTGAATTAAGAGATATTAGCCTATTAGATATTTTTCTACATGCATTAGAAACTTGTATGAAATTTTTTTCTTAATTGATCAAAAGATGTAAATTGAAAAAAATTCTAATTTGTTTGAGATTAATATGTTTGACAACTTAACATGTTTTCAATAGACTCACCTTCATCAGAGACATAATGTCAGACTATATGTCGAAAGTTAAATATGTAAAAGATACAGTGTTTCTCTTTAATAAAATAAATTAAAACTAAATTTTTAATTATTTTTCACTAGAAATGTGATTATACGTATCACTAAAAATGGCAGCAACTACAATCTGCATCTATATAGCAACTTCTCCTGACTGACTGATTCATCAACACCCAGCAAAAACTACTGAAAATAAATGCGTAAGAGCACACTAGGAGAATTTTTGAAATTCCGAGTTTAAAAGTTAAAATATAGTAAATAATGAAATTAATTTTTTATTGGTAAAAAATGAAGGGATTTTTTTGAAATTCAGCATTTAAAAGGTTAAAATGTATTAAACAACGAATTTATTTTTTAATTTATTGGTAAAAAATGAAGATACCTAATTGATTTTTGGTGTGAGTAATATCTTCATATGAATATGTCAAAAATATAATTTTTAATTTTTTGGAAATTCCAATTTCAAAAAGTTAAATAATGGATTTTGAACTTTTTTTTGAAACCCAGCTATTTTTTTTTTTTAGATTCTTGTTAATAAATGAAGATATCAACTTATTTTCAGTTTATGTAATTTTCATGTAGATATCTAAAAATCAATTTCTGATATGCCTTCCCCTTTAGATCCAAATATTTCATTAATTAAAATTTAATATGGCTATAACTCTGGAACTAATGAAAATAAGTACCACTTATGATATAACGTTGAAAATCTCTCAATGAGGGCTTATTACTGCAGTTAAGAAAAAGTCCAAAATCCAAATTTTTTTTGGATTTTGGACTCTTTTGGTACAGTCGACTGCAATCAAAAGGGGAGATGCACAACTAGTTGTTACAACAATCCTAAATCCAAATTTAACATACTATGGCTAATTGTTTTGGTGTTTTGCAAGATACATACATACAGACATCACACCAAAACTAGTCAAAATGGATTCAGGGATGGTCAAAATGGATATTTCCATTGAAATCTGAAAACCTAAATTTTTTGCGATCACAATACTTCATTTACTTTGTACAAGAAAGTAAAAAAAGTCATGATAGAAAACAAAACAATAAACACAAACACGACTTATAACACAAAAACATAAATAAAAGCAATAACTATCATATATCGATCTTGCGACATAAAATGTCCTGCGCACACTTGTACACAGGACATTTATCTGATCGACAGTCATGCCCGGCCAGTTTCCCAACACAAGAACAGTTTGGATGTACAGGCCTCTCCCTCTTCATTAAGCAGTCTTTTGCATGATCGCCATTTTTTCCACAAAATGAGCATAGTTCTTTATCTTTACAAGATTTCACCACATGCCCCAGCCCAACACAATGATAATGACTCACCTTGACATAATCCTAAACCCTACAAGAAGTGAAATCTACAAACACTCAACCTCTCTCTATGAAAATCCTATGTAATTCTTTATCGCACTCTATAATGGACCTTGCCACTTTCCTTTCTACCAGTATGAAATATGACCTTAACTTACTAAATTCAGCTGACTTATATTTTGTGTTTTGGACACGAATGGCATCCAAAAAGCCTTCTTCGCCAAGTTCTCGCGGTACATCATATACGATCATGTGGGGCCGCAGAGGCTTGGCAACAATTGACTCAATGGTGTACTGATTCACCTCTTCATTTCATCCAATATTATTCTCGTTCATATATTACTGTTATTTGCTACAATTCATACACTCTTGAAGTTTTCTTTTAGACTAACAATTCGTAGTATGGCTTCTTAGCTTAATAATCTCTCCTTTAAATGGCTCAGGGGTAACATCAGCTGGCTTATAAATCAGTAACACCTTTGGTGACAACACTGGGGGTGTCTGAACCACTTCTGAAGCCAATTTCTTCTTAATTAGTAACAGCATTGGCAGAAAACCAGTAGATACTTTCTACCACTCGCCCATTCCAGCCTTGAAGCCCTCAATGTACCCCTGCAGCCTATGATTCCTTTTAACAGTCGGAAGGTGTAAGAATCGCAGCTTGCGCAAAGGAGACTACATATAATCACAACTCTCTCTTTGACATTCCACGTATTGCCTAGAAACTCCTCCACCTCAATATATATATATATATATATATATGTATTTAAACATACCAATAATTCATTAGCAACCTCATTAGATACTATGTCCATTGTTACCAAATGCATTTCCAAATCTTTTCTGCCTTTTTTGCTTGCAGGGAAGCAAGACCTGGCTCACTGAAGGACCAAATATTTCCTTAACCAATCAAATATCTGAGTCAGAATTATTTCCTTTCTTGACAGTCACCTTAGTTGCCAACTCTGCAGTCCCTGTCACCAGAACTTTCTTTCGCAGTTGCTGTTGGCTAGATGAACCACTAATTCCCTCATCTGATAGTTCATCATTACTACCACTCTCAGCAACCGCCTCCACAGCCCATCATGAGCAAGCCTCCTGAGCCTCTTTTGATGCTTTTTCATGAGCAACCCAAGCTTCCTCCTCCTTCTTGGCTTCCTGGGCTGCTTTTCCCTGGCCTCCCTCTCAAGCCATCTTGCTTCTCTATTTGCCTCAGCATCCTTGCAATGTACCCTCCATTCGCGGGCCTGTTGCTCAGCTGCTGCCTTATCTGAAAGGAGTTTTGTATTTCTAGGAATGAATGTTTTTATTTCTTCATCCGAATCATTCATGCTACTATTAAGAAACAAACAAAATAAAAATAAAACAACTAAAGGAGTAAAAATGTCAAAATAAAAACAAAAAATATACTATCAACCAATCACCAACTATATAAACAAAATGTAAGAATCAATGAAAACAGCAGCCAATCAGAGAAGGCCAATATGGCTGCCATTGCTATGGTATACAACAGTCCAAAAAGCCAAACAACTAACAACAAAAAACACTAAATGAAAATCTTAAACAAAGTTGTTGAACACCAAACACAGAAAATAGGGGTAAACCTGAAAAGAATACACCCCAATGTTACACTGCAGATTGTAATTAGGAGCTCCCAAGATTTGTAATCTTTTTTTTAAGCAAATTATACTGTAAACTCTTTGGCCAATAGTAAAGCAAAAGTCATACAGATGTTGGATACCCAAAACAAGAATAGCACCATAAAAACATTTTACCTAACTGTTTTTCACAAAAAGTGTAGAATGAAAATTTTAATTTCCAACCCCTGCAAACCAATTTTAGTTTCAGCTTTGTAGAATATTATTGTATAATAGTTTTATTGCATTTAAACTGAAAAAGTAGTAGTGAATGCAGAGCAAAGTTAGTAATACTTTAATTAATACAATTGTCACATAACATCTAGTACATATAGCCTCAGTTAGTTTATTTAATTTAAATATGATTAATTTTATAATTGACTGAACATGTTTTTCATTGTGTTTTCATAAATATTTTACTTCTGTGTTTAATATAAACAAACACCCCACATAATAATCTACCAAATGTTATTGTAAAGAACAAGGACTCATAAATGAGACAAGTCATTTAAATAATAAATGGAAAATAGGGCAAGTTACGTCAAAAATCAAGTTATGGAACAAACAAGCAGTTACAAATTAGCTTTTCTTTTTAATGAACACAGAACTTACACGACTAACAAATCGAACTGGTATTTTTAACAACTTGATTGTATTTTTACACATACAAATTTGTTAAGTCCAAAGTAAAATCAGTCAGCACTCAGCACAAATTATCAGTAAAATATAAAGATGACAGACGTATAAATTTAAATCCTATTAGGGGGGGGGGGGGAAGAAAAAGGTTAAACACACCAATATAACAAAATGTTCATTTCTACTTGCTTTGTAATATCAAATATCATCTAAAACTACTTTAAAATAAAATTAAACTTACGTGTTCCATTCACTAATATCATTCATTTCAGAAGCAAGATGATTTACTTTTCCGAGTGAACCAGCATTATGAACAAGTATACTAAGACTGTACTGTGATGGATCACCAGCAGATTCAGTAACAATAGTTTCCAAAGCATCTTTCTTGGGTATACTCAAATCCACAATATGTACCTGTAAAACCACCATCAAAGTTTATGTGCATACACATAGAAGATTTACTCAATATAAATGGACACAAAAAAAGTAATTAAGGTTACATGAAGGTTATGATTTTTTTTACAATTTTTGTAAAAAGAAAGGAGGGAGGGAGTCATGCAAATATGTTTCGTGATGAACCAGGACCTAGAGTTAGATTATGTGTATCTGATGCTGGATCTGAAAGTGAAAGTTTAGATATTTCAGTTTTATTTACCACTTCTGAAAAGAAACTATCTGCAAGCAGTAGTATTTATTCAAATACTGAAATAAGCAATAATAAATTGCATGAAGGTAGGTAATATAATTATAAACATAAGTCAGCTTACTTAATTTATTAATGTAGGTGCCAAGTGTAGACATTGTAACAGTGTTGATTGTTTTACTGTATATGAAAATAACAAGAAGAAGAATTTTTATTCAAGATTAGGCTTGCTTCAAAAATTCATGTTGAATGTGCTGTCTGTAAACACAATAATTCTGTCAGGACATGCAAAAAAATTAATGGCTCTTATGAGAATAATACTCCATTTATGGCCTACGTACCATTGGTAAAAGGCAAACATCAGGACAATGTTTGCGGTGCAAGCTTTGCAATGTGTGCGGTTATGAACTTAACTCCGCCTCAAACTAAGTTGCTAAAATTTTATTACTTGCTAAAGTCTGTTACTGAACAAGTGGCAAATGAAAAAACCAATAAAGGCTCCATTGATTTGGCTGTAGCACTAGATGGTACATGGCAAAAGCAAGGGTTCAAGAGCCTGAATGGTATTGTTACTGCCACCAGCCTTGACACTAGGAAGGCGATAGATTTAGAAATACTTAGAAAGTACTGCAAAAGTTGCATTAGTTGTAAAAATGAAAATATAAAAAAAAAAAAACCATCTTGAAAGTGGCAATTTCACCAAAAATTATTCAGGCGTAACTGGTGGAATGGAGGCTGCAGATGCAGTAAAAATTTTTATTCAGTCTCTGACAAATTACAGGGCAAGGTATGTGAAATATTTAGGAGATTATGATAGCAAGGGCTTTGATTCAGTGTTACAGACAGTACCTTATGGCACTGTTAGGATACAGAAATTAGAATGCATTGGACATATCCAGAAAAGGATGGGCTCCTGGCTTAGAAAATTATGCACATATAATAAAAATATTTTACTGTCTGATGGAAAAAAAAATGTCTGGCAAAGGTAGACTGACAGACAGGGAATAAAAAGTTATAGTCTTACTATGGTAATGCCATAAGACAAAATTGTTCCAATGCAGACCAAATGAAGTGAGCTGTTTGAGCCATTTATTTTCACAGAACTTGATTTATTTTACTTACTTTATTTTCACAGAACAGATGAAAAACCAGCACATAACCTCTGTCCCACTGGAGATGCAACTTGATGCAAATAAAATAAATGTAAAATTAATAGTGGAAACTATGTTCATAAAAACCCCATAACAAAGGCAATAGGTGAAGTAATTAAGGCAACATTCAAAGTTTAGCTGATCCAGATTTATTACTGAAATGTTTGCATGGACTTGCACAAAATCCAAATGAGGCCTTCAATTATAATGTACGGTCACGCACACCCAAGACAGTATTTGTTAGCTTGACATTATTGTCATGTGGAATATGTGATGCTGTTATAAGTTTTAATGATGGGAATGCTGGGCATATTAAAATTACAGTAGCATTTGAATTAAATCCGGGAGTAAACATGGTAAGGGCCTGTAAGGGATTTGATAACCGATGTTTGAAAGACACCTACAAAGAAGCGGATTTATATAAGAAGAAAAGGGTGAAAAGAAAAGCTGCTAATGAAGAAGAACACTCTGATGACCCTTTTTATGGTACAGGAATGTCCTAGTATTGTGGTAAGTGAGAAAGTATCATATTTATATGCGTTTTTCTAAAAATTTAGAAACTCTCTACTTATGTCCCTTTTTCTAAAAAACAATTGAAGGTAGGTGAATGAAATTTTTACAGTAGTTTTATACGGTGTAGATGTACTACTGACTTTTTTATAGCAAGAAATTCCAGTTTGAAAATAAATTAAAAATATATTTCAGCAAAATACGGCAATTGAAAACAGACATTAGGGAAAACATTATTTGAAAATAAGTTTCCAGAAATTTGTTTCAAAAACTCAGTAGCTTTATAAAGGGCCCAGAAAGGTCTGTGCATTTTGTACGCCTTCGGAAGCTGAGAAAAAGGAACACAAAATTTGAGAAATTAACATTGTCAAGTTACATAGTACCATGTGATCTTAAATCTTCTACTATTTTATAAAATGAGAATAATAATGGATAACATATATTATAATATAATATTAATGAAATCCTCACCTGTAAATTCACTTAAAGCAATGCAATTTCCTCTAAATATATATGAATTTATATTAGTCCAATTTCTAACATTTAAGTTGGATTATAAAAATTGCAAAAAAGTAAATATAATAATTAAGTAAAAAAAACCAAAACAAAGTAACACTTTACGACTATGGAATGAGAAATTATCAAATGAAAGGTTTCTCACCTTTATCCAGAATCCTGATTATCAAAATAGTATTAAAAATACAAACAATAATATTGATAGTAATAATAAATGTAATCCTTATAAAGATGTAAGGCCACGATCAAAACATTCAAACAAAGAAGAACAGAGCTACATCGATTTTAATGGCCACAATTCTTTCAATCTCATCCAATTATGATTCATCATGGCAGGCAGAGGTCCAAGACCTGTATAAATTAAGCCTACTAACAATTTCAAGGGGTTGATTTAAATAATATTTTTAAGTAATAATTTTTTATTGATTGAATTATTTTCATTCTATATTACTGTAATTTCAATTGATAATTTTCTTATAATATGATTGTGAAGAAACTGAAATATTGTATTAACATTTATAATTTAATTTACATACTTGTACTTCGTATTTATATTATACATTATATTTTATATTTTTAACGATGAAACATATTTTCACCCTTAGTGATTACATCAAGTCAGAACAATACTGGTCAACTGTGTTGATACTGGTCAACACAAAATCCACGTCTTACATGAATCACCACTACATACAGAAAATAAGGGTTTGATGCGCAGTTTTTTGATGACAAATGGTGAGCCTGATCTTTTTTTTTATGAGACCCTTGAGAGTCCAGCACCCCAGGATATAATTATGTGATCTGTAGCTCTTCTCTGGCCTGATGAACACTATTGTTACCTGCAACAAGACACAGCAATGTGCTGTACATACAAAAACGCCATGGAATTTTTGGAAGAAATGTTTGGTAATTGTATGATCTCAAAGGTCTGTGGCCCCCTCATTCCCCTGACTTATCTTCAGACTTCTTTCTCTTGGATTTTTTGGAAAGACATGAATATCGAGAGCAAACCCACATACTCTGCAAGACCTGGAGCGAGCCATTACTGCAGAGATAAATTTCATTAGCCCTGGTGTCCTACAAAGGGTGACAAAAAAATTTAGATTGAACATCAGCAAAAACAAATAAGTGAATGAATCATTCCTTTGAATCAATATGATATCCTAATCAAAGGTAAAAGAGTGCTGGTTGCTCTGGCCACAAACGCCAAGTCTTCCTCCAGAGGTTACTACTACTCACTGATCCCAGAGGCACTGGTCTCTTACAGTTCATTGAAGCCAGGAACCTCTACTTGCCTAACGAGGCAGAACAACCACTGACGTTCTCTTCCGAACTGGGAGAAACTTACTTTCGCCCGTCACCAGGTGACGGGCGATCTGCTTAGGTGTACCAGTAGCAGACTGACTGTCTGGCCCGAGGCTAGTGTGAGTGATCATAGGGTTAAAACCTATGAGATTGCTTACGATGGCGATCCAAGAGCTCCAGATTCAGGTTGCTATAACCTAAGGGCCTGGATCAGGACAGGCTGCATTGCAAGTGTGTCACTGCCTTACAGGGGTTGGAATGGCACATGGAGCACAGGGAGGAGGTGGAATTGATGGCTGAACAACTCGGCCGGGCCATCAAGACTGATTGTGATAGGGTCCTACAGCGGCCTCAGCCAATGGATGAACCCTTGGGTAGTAGCCAGTTCGCTATCTGAGAGTGCCTGAAGCCATTATGACCTCCGCTTCCAGGGAGCCGTCTGTTAGCTGCTGGTGGAATCCTGGAAACAAGTGGTGGTCCTCTGACCTTAGCGTGCTGCACGCAAGAGTTAGGTCCACTAGGAAAAGATACCAGCGTTACCCCCACCAGAGATTATCGTTGACAACGTGCATGCAGAGAGTCTGCAGATCTACCGATGCGTCTGTAGTGAGCATATTCATGCCATCAAGGAAGCCAAACTCAAGTTTTGGCAAGACTTCATGCACGAGTTGCAGCACAACCCCTGGATACTGTTTCCAGATGCTCCAAAGGAAGATGCAGAAGTCGGTGTTAGGACAGGTGAGACACCATTCCCTGGCATACGGGCTGTGGAACACAAATATATAGACCGAGTGGTCTATTGAATGACACTGGGGATTGGCCAACTTGACCCAGATATTTTCTATCATCTGTTGCCTGTCATAAGAGAGCCGCTTGGCAGGCTGTTCTCGGGGTGCCTAAGCTGGGGTTGTTTTCAGACTTGTTGGAAGGTGGCTTTGGTGAGGGTGCTTTTAAAATCAGGAAAGGATCCGAGTGAGGTCAGCAGTTATCAACCCATCAGCCTCTTGTCGGTAATTGGTAAGTTGCTTGAATGGCTGGTTGTGGAACGGCTATGGGAAAACATCGATATGAGCTCTCTTCTAAGTCAAAGCCAGTATGGCTTCATGAAAGGGGTTAGCACTGAGGACTGCATCTTAAATGCTCTTGCCAAGGTGGAAAGCGCTGACAGTATTGGCAATAGAATATGTTTTGGCAATTTTTATTGACATAGAGGCAGCAATTCCTTCCTTGTGTTGGAGTTTTGCTGGAACGTCACATCGTTTTCGTAGCCCTGCAGGCTGTAGTACGTGACTACTTGTCTGATTGTACAGCTCTGTTTAAGGATGGACACCTAGTTGTGGAAAATTCATCACCAGGGGAAGCCCACAGGGCTCCGTTTTCGACCCCTTGCTATGGAATCTGGTATTTGTCAGATTTTTGGAACTGATATTCCCATACGGGGCAATTGTCAATCCCCATACGGGGTTGACAAGTACAGGCAGCTTTGTCAACTGCAGAGGACTGGATGGACATTCAAAATTTAAAGATTTTTCTGCCCAAGACGAAGTTGATGCTTCTCAAGGGTGCAGACAAATTATCATACAGTAGTAACCCCCATATTAAGTATAAAGACTTTGCAATCAGCCGAGTTTGAGCTCATAAGTACCTAGGTGTTTTGTTTGATGAGAAGTTGCTATTAAGCAACCACATTAGGCAAGTAGCAGCAGATGCCGTCTCTGTGATGTACAAGCTCAGGATTGCTCAAAAGGATTACTGGCTGTCGGGCCGTCATTTGTACATGGTGTACTGAGGTGTCTTTGAAAGTATGCCCATTTACATGGCATCCATTTAGGCACATAGGTTGGAAAGAAATCGAGCACTATTTCAAAATTAAAGGAGTACCCAGTGCAGAGCCTTAATTGCATGTATGCACTGGTGTTTTTAAAACAACCTCCTATAAGGCTACCATTGTATTAGGAAAGGCTCCCCAATCAATTTAGTGGTGGAAGTTTGGGCAGCCATGTGGAGATTGCAAAGAGACAGTGAGGCCAAGGTATTTGGGATGCAGTTTCGAGCAGGGTCTGTACCAGAGTGGAATGATGATATCAATGTACCAGTTCTAAATTTTGAACAGTTGCCTATCTCCCATCTGCGAAGGAGGCTTTACAGCCTTGCGATGGAAGCATGGCAGCAAGAATAGCATGTCACGACTAAGGGAAGGTCCTTGTATAGATTTATACAGGACCTGAGGGGATGGTATGCCTCTCCTTCATTTTTAAAGGCAACAGGAGCCCAAGTGCTCTCCAACCATGTAAATTTAAACCAAGATTTATTTCAGTTCCACCTGGCAACTGATGAGCTGTGCACCTGCAGGGAGGTCCAAACTTAGAGGTCAAAAGGGAAAATTGGCCACTTACAAGCAGCAAGTCAATGTGGCGAGAGTTATATTGTCAGACCGTGTGAGAGTTCCTTGATGTGGTTGCTCTGTTCAACTGACATCAGTAGTTTACCTACGGGAAAAAACTCCTATTGTCCTGCTGTAGAAAGCTAACAAAGAGATATGGCTGGCTACCAGCCAGATTAAGGCTCCAAACACTTTAATGATGGACAGGTACTTGCTGGCAATCAGCGGCTTAGGCGTGGCAGCGAATTGACGAGATATATTTAATTATTGATAGTCATAAATGTTTTAGTAGTTGATGGGGTGCGCCTACCCATTTTAGTGGCATATGACAAGTGGGCGGTGGGACACGATGGCGAGTGGTGAATGGCACCATGAATTTAGGTTAGCTCTAGGAGCTAGTTATGACACTGGTCGCTGAACTGTTTCAAGGCTCAGTAGTTGCTTGTGGTACAGACATTCAGCCTTATGCTTTAGGGCAACGGAATGGGGTGGTGACGGGAGAAATGCCAAGCAAACCAATCTCCTAATAATAAATAGGTATTTAAAAAGGAAATATAAATCTAAAAGAGAATTAAAGCCAAGTTCTATTCTGAAATGATGAACGAGAAGATGGATGATGAACCATCACATAGATGGATATTTAGAAAGAAATAAAATATATCTAAAAATGTCTTCCAAATTATTGGTAATAAACAAAAAGTAGATGATCAGAGTATGATCTAAGCAGGTGGTTACCCGTCGTATTTGCATAGTTTCGAGCTGGACCACTCAGACCTATGACCCCCAGTACAATGAAAAGGAGACCCCTCTCCATGTATTTTATGAGTATATAAGATTCCATGTGGAACGCACAGAAATGCAGCAGCATACACTGGGCCCAACAGATATATTCACACCCGAGGAAACATTAGAAATAATGGAAGACTGTCGAGTATTATGTTAAAAACTTGATGGTGAAACTTTGCCAGTACAAGGAGTTCCACAGGGGAAGCAGACTTAGCTGGTGCTGGGTTGGACAGGTCTGTGGCTGAGTGCCTCAGGGGTCCCTGTGAGTATGTGGGGGTAGCCTTGGTATGGTGAAGCCATGGACACTCTGCTCCCGGTGCCAGAGAGTGTGCTTTCATTTTCGAAGCAACAACAATAAGTATGTGAGTTATGTGCATGTGTGCTGGGTGATTGCATGTATGTGGTAATTAAGTATGCCTAAGAGTGCCTTTTGGACTTAATCTGTTCTCTTTTTTAGTCCTTACACCATGTACTGTGTCTGTGTGTTGGCATGGTTTGTTCTTGAGAGTGTAAGTGCATGTGGTATGTGTGTGCGAGGTATCTATGTGCTTGGAATGGCATTGTGTTGATATTCTAATGTGTTTTGTATGATGCACGCGTGATGGTTGAATTTTCATGTTTGCTTATGTGGTGATTGATTAATTGAGTGAGTGGAGAGAGAGAGAGTGCGTACTCGCATTTACCCCCTCCTAAAGTAATGCTCTGTTAGCACTTTCAAGGAGAGATGGGTTGCCAGGGGTGAAGGTTTAGTTGCAATTAATAACATCTTGCGGAACCTGATAGTGAGCTTGACACCGCTTCGACGCCTGTAAATGGGGTTCCTCCACCTCGTCAAAAAAAAGATCAGTTCATACAAAATTTAACATGTATATATAATGGGCGACACAAAATTAAAGCAGGATTCAAATTTTGGACTATTTTTTCCCACAGGATTGGCAGCACAGTGTGAGGTTACATGTAGAGTAAACATGTTGTGGTAACCCAATATGATTGTTATACAACGGAAGAACAAGTAATAATCATTAAAATACATTACAAATATGGAAATACTGTCATTGAGATTGCACAAATTAAATGACATTTTTGAAGAAAAATGATTCATATGAAATGATTGTGAAAAGACTAGTTGAAAAATTTAAACAAACAAGTACAGTTGTAAACAAAAAAACAGGCCTCAAGCTGAAAACATTGTCACTGTGAGTATAGTGTGACCGATTGTCCCAAAACCTCAATCATCAGTCGCTAAAAACAGACATTTCAAAAAACACAATGCAGTGGATTTTAATGATAGATCTGCATCTGCATCTATTCAAGATTCAGCTTACCAGGAACTAAAGCCAGACAACCATTTCAAACATTGATTGGGAGCCAAAGAATCAAGTGAATAGTGATTTTGCTAAGAAAATCATCTTCAGCAACATGGCACATTTCCACCTAGGTGAATATTTCAACAAGCAAAAGTGCCACATTTCATGACATACTGTCACATTAGTGATCAGACAGCCCTTTTATTTTAAAATGAGCAAGAAATCCAGTGACTGTCAATGCTGAACATTATTGTGAGATGATATTAGACTTCTTGTGGCCTCATTTGGAAATCAAGATTTTGAATGGCAGCAAACCACTTGTTTCTGCAAAATTCAACGGGTAAAACCATTTGACGCAATAGTTACATGAATTAGCCATTAATATCAGTCTGGTTTTCTTCTGGGGATTTTTAAGTTCTACTTTTATGTTGCAAAAATAAAAATGATTCCTGAATTAAAATCAGAATTTCAAACAGATGCTGACACAACTCTGAAAAACTCAATTTTTCAAAAAGTGATCCAGAACTTTGTCAAAAGAATTCAAGGACGCATTTGACATGGTGTCAAATGCACCTTGTAGGACATTGTTGTACAATGCATCATTTGTTAATATCCTACACTACATTTAATGCTAATTTTAGAATAATTTCACCTCTTCAACTGCTGAAATAATGGTGCCAACCAATAAATTTTTTTAATGAAATTAAATCCATCAAAAAGAAGACATAAAAATGAGAGCATTTTTCATAATTTCAATTACATATAAAACAAAACAAAAAAAAGTAAGCCAAATTTAAATCTCTTATAGATATTAAAAATAGCCATTCTAACCTAGCTACCACCTACTTGGCCATTCCAACCAAAGAAAAATCATTACTCATTATTTTTCCTCCCTTCTGTCACTGTCCCCTTCATTACACGGATTACCTAGAAAAGCTCAGATATCTTACTGGTTGCTGTCCTCCCAGGCTAGAATATTCATTACTATGTCAAACTTTTTTTTAGTTAGTAAATAAATTATTGATAGGTTTACATCCTGTTAATAATATATATAAAATAATCAATGAGTTAAAACTACTCATACCTTAACTTTCACATTAGGATTAGCAGCAGCAATAAGCCGTGAAGTACTCTCCAAGCCACTAAATGACCTTGACATCAGAACAATTACCGAGTCACTTCCAAACTGTTTAGAAAATTCAATTGCAAAATTTCTACCAATTCCTTGACTTGCACCAGTAACTATGCAATATGTTTTCTGTCCCCAAAACTTGCGAACCATTTCATTAGCCATTATTATTACTTCTGAAAGTAAAAATTTTAATAATAAGATCTAAACAAATAAAAAGTACATGGTTAATCTATTTCAGTCTGACAAATATTTGTCTAACAGTGTAGTTAATTTCTACCATAGTTTTAGATATAATATGTGTGGTTATCACAAAGACACTCACACTTCCATACACCTCATGCAATTCCATATTTCTTGTATATCAAAATTAACTATTAATCAGTTTTTAATGACAAACAAATCACTTTTATGAGTAGGTCCTCCAAATATAAAACTTTTCCTTAGCACATAACTACCAAACAATACATATTGTTTGGTACATAACAGTATGAAATATTGTGAATCACGTATATAAATCAAGTAGTAATAATTACAAATACTTACTTATGTTGGTTTTTCTTCTATTTCTGGATCAGAATTTTCAATTCCTAAATAATCGGCTTTCACTAGTTCAACAAGTTCACCAACAGTTAAAGGTTGCTCCGGTTTTATATGTGATTTTACCCAACAAGCTGTTGAATTTAAATTAACTGGTGTATCAAGAGCAATATCGTCACTGGTTCCTACACTTGCATCACCAGCAATTAATCTTAACATACAAGATTTACGACTATCTTCTAAAGAGTTCAATAAATCTTGTTGATCTTTTTCAGCATGCCCAGTAGTTTTTTTCAATTTACTCAATTTTCGCTCTAAAATACAAAAATTACATTTAATTATCTCATAAATAACACACAATTCCAGAAGTTTAACAAAAACTCAATTACATTTATCTTTATGTATGAATTTAACATGAATTATTGTAATAACTCATTAACCAAAAAATGTTTTAATTATTAAAATTTGAATGCTATAAATCCATAACATCAGTTTAATAAGAAAAACAAAAGTTACTAAGAATAAAATTTAAATTTTAACAAATGCTTCAAATTAAGATAAAATAATTGTACACACCAGATGAAACATTTACAAATTAGTTAATAAAAGTTTTCATGATCATAGTTATAATTTTATATCATTCTATGTACAATAACAAAATAATTAACTTTTAATAAATACAGCTCTAAGTTTTCATTTAAAATTTATCGTATAACTTTCACATATGATTAGTGTTCAATAAATAGAAATAGCTCTAAGTACTTAAAGCACTACCTGTACAAAAAAAAAACTGAAAAATTCATTTGCAGTAAAGAGTTACAGCAAGAATTGCAGTAAAGTTGCTAAGATAACTGAACATCTGGCGTACATTTGACGTGTAGTTATGTAATACATCTGAAGTGAAAACTATTGCACTACAAATCAAAAAAGGAAATAAACAATTATAGCAACTAACCAAGGGCAGCTAAATATTCCGCAGAATCTGGTAATTTTTGGGAATTATCAACAAAATTATCCTCAAATTCACATTTATGTTGTGTCTTAGTAGGTTCAATTACATTTGATGACCAAGGGTCGTTTTCCTCCATTAATAACCGACAAAAATAGGCGTGTCCAAACGATTACACAATAAATCAGGAGAAACAAAACACGAAAAAGTAAACAATATTAGTATCTAACCGCTCTGTAACAACTGCACAGAAAAACGTGACGCGACTTCAGTGCCTTTGTAACATGTAATCGTTGATGTTAAAAAATCGATATATATCGTAAACTCATTCTCACTTAATTGTAAAAAAAAATTGATAGCTCGTTTATTACTCATTTCTCCCGTTTTTGTACTTAAAAAAGTTATTATTTATGTTCATTTTATTTTATTTCTTTATTAAATTATTCAGAAATATTAGTCTTTTATGTTAGCTATCCTGCTACAAACGTAAACAATATAAAAACAGCTGACAGTTTTGTGAATCATACACATACTTTGTTTATGTGTGTGCTATTTTTCATTGTGTTTGACGAGTGGCACGATAATTAAGTTTTAAGAATGAATAAGGATCAAGGAATAGAAAGGTAAAAATGCGTAAAGTTTCCCTTGATAACAAAACTTACAAATCGCAATTATTTACTTATTTGACCTTATATTTTATACGGTGAGCGCAGTAATCAGGAAGTAGTTCCTTCCGATGATAATTGCTTAAGCATACGTAAATGATTGACTTTTATTGTGAAATGAAACTTCCTTATAAAATTGATAACTTTCTTGGTGATTTATTCTGTAATTGAATTTCCTTAGCCAATTTAAAAATGTCATTAATAGTGTTTATAATTCTACATATACCTTTGCTGATTCCGTCTCGTACATTATTGAATTATTGTAAGGCTTGATTTATCAAGTTTATACATTTCCGTTTTTTGTTAATTATGTTTCCTACAAGAGATCTTTTTTCACTAGGAAGTTTTTTATGTAGTTTTTCGTAATTTGTTTTACACTGAAAGATAATGATTCTTGGATAATTTTGTAGTTTATTTAAAAAAAAATTATACTTAGCTAAAATTGTTTGTGCTTTTTATTTATTATTACTTTCTTTATTAATTTTGTTATTTAATCCTTAATTATTGATGAATTGCTTTGTAAAAATCATAATTTCTTTGTATTAATCAGAATTTTAAATGGAAGTATTACAAGACACTTGCAAACTGTAAACATATTTTAGGGTTACAAAAACCTGTGCCTGAGCTGACTTAGACAACAGGTTTAAGTGTGGTACATCATGACAGTAATTTGAAACTTATTTTTTTTACCGACAGAAAAAGTAGTCAGATTATTTAACTTATTCAGATCTTTAGTCTAAATAATATAAATCATTCCACTGTGTAAATGTTCTTGAAATGTTTTGTCCGTATCTGTATTTTACAGCTCCACTGCTACAAAAAAGGTATATGAAGTAGAGCATGTGGTTAAACAAATCGTAAGTTATCAGATTTTACAATTATGACTATTTTTGATTATTTAAAAAAATTGTTATTTCTGTATGTTAAAATATACATGCTTTATTTTTTTTTTAAATGCAACAATGATTGTTTTAATAAAATAAAAGATAATTAAAATTTTTATATCCATATCCACCTTACCAGGAAAAAAGGTAATATATACTACTTTGTGTAGATAATACTAATGCAATAAATTAATTAAATAATAAATTAATACAATAAACAATATAAAATTTACCAGAAAAACTGAAAAACATGCAATGTAGTTTAAAAATTGAAAAATTTTACAAAAAAATTAACATAAATATATTACTAATATATAATATTATATTATATATATAATATTAGTAGTTAAATATATATATTACTAATGATTATAATAAAACATTACATAATAAAGATTCTAAATTTAATAAACAATGTTTTTTTTTATTTATTTTGTCTTCAGTCATTTGACTGGTTTGATGCAGCTGTACCAAGATTCCCTATGTAGTGTCAGTTGTTTCATTTCAATATACCCCCTACATTCTTCATCCCTAACAATTTGTTTACATATTCCAAACATTGCCTGCCTGCACAATTTTTCCCATCTACTTGTCACTCCAATATTAAAGCGACTATTCCATGATGCCTTAAAGTATGGCCTATAAGTCTGCCTCCTTTTATTTTTATATTATATTTTTCCAAATGCTACTTCATCAATTTGCCACAACACCTCTTTATTTGTCACCTTGCCCACCCATCTGATTTTTAACATTCTATTATAGCATCACATTTCAAAAGCTTCTAATCTTTTCATCTCAGGTACCCCAATCGTGCAAGTTTCACTTCCATATAAAGCTACACTCCAAACATATACTTTCAAAATGTTTTCCTGATGTTTAAATTAATTTTTGATGTAAGTATATTATATTTCTGATTGAAAGCTCGTTTGGCCTGTGCTATTTTTCATTTTATAACCCTCCTGCTTCGTCCATCTTTAGAAATTCTATTTCCCAAATAACAGAATTCTTCTACCTCCGTAATCTTTTCTTCTACTATTTTAATATTCAATGATCCATCTACATTATTCTACTACATTTCATTTCTTTCATTTTGTTGTTTATTTTCATATGGTAGTTCTTGCGTAAGACTTCATCCATGCCATTCATTGTTTCTTCTAAATCTTTTTTACTCTCGGCAAGAATTACTATATCATCAGAAAATCGTAGCATCTTTATCTTTTTACCTTGCACCATTACTTCGGATCTAAATTGTTCTTTAACATCATTAACTGCTAGTTCTATGTAAAGATTAAAAAGTAACGGGAATAAGGAACATCCTTGTCAGACTCCCTTTTTTATTACAGCTTCTTTCTTACGTTCTTTGATTATTACTGTTGCAGTTTGGTTCCTTAAAATGTTAGCAATTGTTCTTCTATTTCTGTACTTCAACCCTAAGTTTGTTCAAATGCTGAACATCTTATTCCAGTCAACATTACCAAATGCCTTTTCTAAGTCTATAAATGGCTAAATATGTTCGTTTGTTTTTCTTTAATCTTCCTTCTACTATTTATCTGAGTGCTAAAATTGCTTCCCTTGTCCCTATACTTTTCCTGACAAATTTGTCTTCTGACACATCTTGAATTCTCCCTCTCAATTTTTCTGTACAGAGTTCTAAGTTAAAATTTTTGATGCACGAGTAGTTAAGCTAATTGTTCTGTATTCTTCACATTTGTCTGCTCCTGCTTTCTTTGATATCATGACAATAACACTCTTTTTGAAATCTGATGGAACTTCCTCTTTTTTGTAAATATTATACACCAGTTTTTATAATCTATCTATCCTATCGCCTCCTCACCTGCACTGCACGGTAATTCTGCAGGTATCCCATCTATGATTTAAGATTTAAATGGCAAAAAGGCTCCTGGGAGCCTTTATAATATTATATCATCTTATATTATATTGTAATATAGTATATCATCTTTGTTTAGCACATTATTAGATTTTAATTTATATACCACAAAATTCTCCTTAACTTTACTGTATGCTCAGTCTGTTTTACCAATGGTCATTTCTCTTTCTACTTATGAACACTTTTCTTTAATCCACTCCTCTTTCACTAATTTGCACTTCCTGTTTGTAGCATTTGTTAATTGTCAATAGTTCAGTATTATAATAAGTATTATATTATAATAGGTCAATAGTTCAATAGGATCATTCTTATACTTTCTACGTTCACCTATCAGCTGTAATATATCCTTTGATATCCAAGGTTTTCTACCAGTTCTCTTTGTCCCATCTAAGTTTGCTTTTTCTGATTTAAGAATGTCCTTTTTAACATTCTACTATTCTTCTATATTTTCTACCTTACCTTTTTTACTCAGACCTCTTGCGATTTCCTGCTCAAAAATCTTCTTTACCTCCTCTTCCTCAAGCTTCTCTAAATTCCACAGAAAGTTTTAGAAATGTTTTTAAATCACAATCTACATTTCATTATCACTAAATTATGGTCGCTATCAATGTTTGTTTCAGGATAAGTTTGCAGTCAACGAATTGATTTCTAAACCTTAGTTTAACCATGATGTAATCTATCTGATACCTTGCAGTATCACCTGGCTTTTTTCATGTGTATATTCTTCTATTATGATTTTTAAATTGGATGTTGGCAATTACTAAATTATATTTTGTGCAAAACTCTAAGTCTGTCCCTGCTTCCATTCCTTTTGCCCAACCTGTATTCACCCACTATATTTCCTTCCTTGTCTTTTCCAATGCTTGCATTCCAATCTCCAACTACAATTAAATTTTCGCCCCCTTTTATGTGTTTAATTGCTTCGTCAATTTCTTCGTATACACACACACTACCTCATCATCATCATCATGGGCACTTGTGGGTATATAAATGTTAACAATTGTTGTCAGCTTAGGTTTTGATTTTTTCCTTATTACAATGATTCTATCGCTATGCATTTTGAAATACTCTACTCTTCCTTAACTTCTTGTTCATATCAAAACCTACTCCTGTCTACCCTCTATTTGAAGCTGAGTTAATTTTTCTAAAATCACGTAACCAAAAGTCGTTCGTTTTCCTCTTCCCATCAAACCTCAGTGTTCTTCAAACCATGTCTGTCCTCAGTGTGGCTGCCAACAGTACACCACATCCTTGTGGACTGTTGTCTGATATGCTGCATTGTGTCTTAAGTTTAAACTAGGGGCAAACATCCAAAATATCTTGCCCAACATATCAATGTTATCGGGATTTTTTAAGGCCATGCATCTGGATGCAAAAAATTTAAATGTTCACATCTATTTAAGTTTATTAATCTTTTTTCATCTATTTATGCTATGTGGCATATGCTAAATGATAATTTTCCTCTTTTAAGTTACATTTTAATATTATATTTCATTGTGGTTTTATTTTGCTTTTTGCGTACATTATAGATGTTCTTCATTCATCCTGTTTTTATATTATTTTTTGATTTTTAGATTTTAAGTTAATTTTTAATATTTCATTGTTAACTATGTAAATTGTGTTGGGGATCTGATGACGACTCTTTGTCGTACACCCAAGAAAAAAGGAACTCTTTCCATATTGACTTCTGAATCTGATCCCATATTGTAGCTCTAATATTGTAAAATCACAGTACAGACTAGTTTTTATTTCTTTGCTTGTTTGTATACTGTAAAAAAAATTACATAGCAGGTTATGAAATTTATGGTATACAGTTTTCCTTGTAGTTTAATTTTACTTTTCAAAAGTTGTTAAAAGACAGTAAAATTTGTTAAATTGTAAAAAATGTTTACTTTGTGCATTAATACTAGAATGAATAATATATATTTGTTGTCAAATTGTTGTTGTCAAATCATACAATAATGGCCTTCCACTTTTTGTTTTTCTTTTTTTTTTTAATGTATCTATTTTTTAAGGACACAATCAATGAATGGAAAAAGAGGCCCACCACCACAAAGAAGAGAACCATTGCCTCCCACAACCTCACAACATGATGATCTTATAAAATATATTTTTGACTGTAAGTGAAGAGTGTATTTTTAGTATTGTTAAATAATTATTTTTGTCAATCTCTTTGTCTGCTAAGACTATACGTTTCTGTTATAGGAATGTGTTAAAATCTTTGAGTAGAAGAAAGTTGCTGTTTGCTGAAAATAAATATGTTAATTCCTTAGTTAGAAATGCCCTCTAGATTTATATCTTATGGAGAGTGAATCTCAGCTAAGTCATTTCATATAGCTTTACACCAAGCCCACAGATTCAGATCCTATTCTGGAAGAAAACTTCAAAAACCAAATTTCTTTTGTATTAAAGACTTACATTAAAAAAAAAATACTACTCTTGGAGTAATTTAGAGACAAGGTATTCTACATAAAAAAAAGGCCTCAAATGACACCTGAACATATCATGTCCAGTTAGGAGTATTGACTGGCTCAGTTAAGTCATTACAAGGTTCTTGTTTGAGAAACCTAGAAAAAATCATTGTTATAGATTGGGTTTCACTTTGTTTCTTTACTGTTTAACAGCTGTTCTGGCCAACGCTGTACTACACCACAAACAGGTTCAGGACTAATAGAAAATTTGCAATTTTTCTAGTGCCAAAACATCTCTCACTTTCTCACAACTCTTGAATGCCTTTCACCCAGCAATTCTTCATTATTAAGGGATGAGAGGATAAATTATTAAATTGAAAATTTTGTTGATTCAAGATCTGATTTTTTTATATTAAAAAGTTTTTTAACTTAGTAATTGTTAGAAATGTTATAGTTGTTGGAGTAGACTAATTAAAAGTGTGAGATATTATTTCTTGTATTTAATAATTTTTTATCTTGAGAAATTATTTGTTTTAGTTACATTAAATTCTGTATTTACAATAGGATGATTTTTTTCAGAATTAAAAGTAATATTATTCCTTTATCTTGTATTAAATTGTATTAAATTAAAATCTTCCATTAATCTTTCAGACTAATGTTGTTGCAGTTTCTTTTGCTTATCTATGGAAATGTTCACTTATTGTTCCTTTTTAAAAATATAATATAGTAATTGAAAACTTAAAATGAATTTTTATTTTAATTCTATTTTCATATGAAATAAAGGATATTTATTTAACAATTATGAAGCTAATATGTTAAAATTTATTGAATTTCTATAAATAGTGTTAGTGGATGTCATCAATTATGACATATTGTTTTTTCACTTCCTGGACTAATGTCACAAAAGGAATTTTTGGACTTCTTCCAAATATCATTAATGAAAAACTTTGTAAAGTTGTTAATTCATTCGTGTTAATTATTAATTCTGTTTAAATTATTAAATTACCTATATCTTTAGAATATAATTTGTTAGGAATGTTTAATTATACAACATGAATAATATTGAATCTTACTTCATGACTATCACTATGTTTTATATGACTTTCTGATTATAAAAAATACAGTTTGTTCTTTTGATGAATGAAAAGAATACACTGAAATACAAAGGAATATCATTAATTTCCTGAAAAAATATTCCTTTGTCTGTTTTATTTATGCAATACTAAATGTTATTTGACTTTTTATTTATTTCAAAAGTTTTATCATTTCTAATTCTTTCTTTTTTCAGCTTGGAATAAGGTATGGAGAGAAATGCAACAGAATTCAAACGGTAATTATTGTTTATTAAGATAAAATTTAAAAAATTTCACTTTAGTTGAAACCTTATCAAGAAAATTAAAACAAAAAGTTGAACACTCCACTTCATTTTTGTACTTGACCAAAATAAAAATACTTTTTCAATAGTCAATCAGCTTATATTTTATGTTAGCCGCTATTTTATTTCTGAATCCCAAACATAAGTTTTCTTAACAGAAAACAGAAATTATAATCTTTTATTAACCAATCTTGCCATTTTTGTTTAAAAAAACTTTTTTCCATTCTTTACCCTGCCTGTTTTTGTAGTAACATATTGCTTAAGTATACACTTGAAATTGCACATTATTTTTTAATCTGACTACATTCTATCTCTTTTTATTTTCTCTTTCTTTAATTTTAATAAACTTCATAACCAAATTATAAGAATAACATATTTGCTCCTGTATCTGGTTTTATAATCTCCATATAAACATTCTGTAGTTTATGTAATATCCCATATTCATTCTTTACCCTTGTGTGTCATTTTATCATGTTTAAAAGAACATTTGATGCAAGTAGTTTATGTTGCATAAGGCATTCTGGAAGCCTACATCTTTTTCAAACTCCCCAACTATTTTTCTTTCTTTTCCTTCTCTTACATTATAATTACCTCTTATAGGATTCCCACAGGCTTTGAAAGTGAGGGAACCTTTCAATTTATTCAGAGAAATCGATTGAAATTTGTAAAATGTCTGGGAAAACTTAAAAAATTTTCAGAAGAAAAATTTCTAAAAGATAATGACTACTTATAGATTTTCCTCACTGAAGAGGCTTCAATGAGTTACATTTCAATCAAGTTTGAAATGTAAAGTCTATATCTGAGATTGAGCTTTGTATTTATTACGTAGCATAGACCATTCAACTAATATATGTAGAAAAAAATTAGCCAGTATATTTTGTGATGTGTTGTTTTTTATTAGATGTTGATAGGCGTTGAAGAAAGTTTATTAAGATGAAACGAATTAATAAATTGAAATTGGTATAGCTATTCGTCTGTATGAGGGTGATTCAAATATTTAATTAAATTTATAAAAAATATTATTAACGCAATTCATACCTTCATAATTTCTCTATGTAGTCTCCTGCACAATCTACACACGTTTGCCAACAATTTGGAAGCTTGAATATTCCTTGTTCACAAAAAATTTGAGAATGAGTCGGCCAATTACGCACAAGCTCCTCGATGTCAACATTGTTTTTTAATCATTCCCCTCTAAGAGCTTCTCTCAAGGGCGCAAACAAAAATTAGTCACGGGGGACAAATCTGGACTGTAGGGAGGGTGATTGAGAGTTTCCCAGTGCATTTTTCCCAGTTTATCCCTTGTCGAAATTGGAGTGTGCAGCCTGGCAGTCATGAGGAAGGATGACATCTCTGATGGGCATACCATCCTGTCTTTTGTTTCGTTAGGTGGCTTAATTGACTGTAGCAGCTGGCAATTGTAAGCCTTGTTCACCATTCATTGATTGTGGAGAAAATCAATGAGTTAAGCTGCCTTCCACTCAAAAAAATCATTGCAAGAACTTTTTCTGCTGACAGATTTTCAGTGGTAATTGATTGAACACTCCCATAGCTGATATTCACTTTTGATGCGATTTCTTCAACAGTGAACTGGCAGTCATCTACGATAAGCTCTTGAACAGCACAGATGTTGTCCACTGTGAGTCTTGTCCATGGGCTCAGTCATGACTTCCGTTTTCTATACTTTCTCACCCACTCTTAAATTCTCTGGCCTACATATACACTCAGTTCTGGGACAGTGTAGCGTCCCCAAACTGTAACTTTAACAAAGTTAAAATTTCTGTGGGTTTAACATCTTCATTAGTTAAAAACTTTATGATTATATGTTGTGCAATAGATGTTGAAACCTCTTGCTCAAACATGGCTGTACTGATGACAGAACAGCTAACCAAACTGATTAACCCTTTCTAACACACCGAATATTAACCCCCACTCCACCATCCAATTCAGAACTTCTTGCTGCATAAAATAGGAAAATTACAGTTTAAATTTGATTCACCCTCATATATAGATATTCCTATTTAAAACTCTTGCCGGGGTTGGCAATAAAATATTTCATGAAGTTTCAATAAATTACATTACATTTTAATATTACAGGGGGAAATATTCTAATTTGAAATAGAAAAGACCACTCATCAATATTTTTAAAAATGTACATTTCGAGAATAGCAATAAAGAATTTTATACATTACGAACATTAATAATATAAATTAGGAGTGTACTCCTGTTTAAGAATAATAGATTCATTTCAATTAAATCTATTGAAATTCATTGAATTGTTCAGTGTTGTTCTAACCAAACCCTAATCAGTGATTTTATTCAATTACATTTGGCTGCAACAGGTTTCTTTAACAGGCAACCAATTAAATCCAACCAAATTTTATTCAAATTAGATAAATGTCTAGTCAGATCCCATTGAAATGAAATCAGTTGGATTCAGTGGATTTTTTAAGCAGGGCTGCAAATTTTAAATATCTAACAACAATTTGCACCATAAGTAAGTAAAAATTCATACTGATAATATATATATGTATATTTTGTTCCTTTTTATATAAATAAAAGGAATTTTTAGAAAAATCAGGGAAAATTACAAAAAATATCAGAGAATTGCATTTTCAGAGGTGACTTTTCCATTAAAAAATCTCTTAAGGAGAATTTGCACAGAGACAATAATTTATCAACGAAAAAGTTTTTATGCCATTGTAGATACTGGGGGTAAGAAGAATGTTTTCATTACCAAAAAAAATGCTCACTGCAGTGAGAAGCTCTAGAAGACTGAAAAATGAAAAAATGTCTTGTAGAAAAAAGAAAAGAATTCTCTCAAGAACAAAATAGTCCTGAAAAAGATCAGGCAGAAATTTAAAAAAAAAATGGAGGAAGTAAAAAGTTGCAAGCTGCAATCTTGGTAGAACAGATAGTCACGAGAATTAAACTTTTAGAAAACAGCAAACCCATTAGGAACCTAAAGATATTGAAGAAAATACATATGCAATGAGATCTCATATTATTTTTTGGTATACGTTATTTTGTCACTGTGTTTTCTTACTTTTAGTCACAGTAATTTTCCTTTATGTTGTGATCAAAAAAATTAATTAAAAAATAAACTTTAAAAAGTGAATGTAATAATAAATAGTAAAAAAATGCATCATTTGGGGAGCTATGGGAATGGTGGAGGCTGCAAAAAAAAAATTATATTTTGCGGAATAAATGGCAGCAGCATAACATTATGAAAATTAAGAAATTTTTACTAAATTGGTCAGGAAAAACAAATCTTAAAATTTGGTGGGAACCCCTGTAAGTAAACATAATGATAAGGATACTGTTTATACTGTTCATATATATTTCTCAAGAAAATTTCACTTTATTTGCATTTAGTTTAATATTATTTATAATGTTGTTATTTATCATCCATTTTAAATATATCACTGTTCAAAATAATGGCTTTCTAATATTGCATTACATAATGTCAAAAGAAGAGCGATACAAATTGAAATGAATGATTTCATATATTAGGTTAATCATTATCAAAATGAAAAAAAGGAATTTTTTACTCCTAACACTTACTAGCTCAGTCGATGTTTTTGATGGTTAAAAGATATATCCAGGTTTAAATTTGCCTTTTTAAGGCGTCTGGTCTATAAAGTAAATGTATAGTCAGCATAAGAATGTATGTAAAACTATAGAAATCATGCTCTAAACCCTTTATAGCTCTGTTTATTTGTTATCGATGAAAGTCTTAAATTTATTGATGAGATTTTTCTGTGTAAATTGATAAATCTCTAATATTTAACCTACTTTTTTTTAATTGTAATTTTCTTCATAGGTGCTCAGCATATTGGATACTATCATGAGCCTCATTCACAACTAAAAGGTAAATTAATGCATTAAATTTAACTATAATCTCTGAACTTAATGTAACTCATTCTTTCTAATCTGAATATTTTAGTTTGATTGTATGAAATTTGAAAACTGTCATACTGCAGGTTAAATATAGTTTTAATGTTATAAAGTTTTTTACTTAAGATAAAATATTGTGGTGTTCTTTTTTTTATAAATGTTTTATTATTATACGCTTAACACTACCACAATGCTTAGCACACCAAACACGTTTTGTCTATTACAGTTTATAATTATATTAAAAGGTTTACTATTCTAACATTATCTGGTAATTTAATGTAAATATTCTATTAAAAGATTTATCAATGATAATGGATAATGAATATTGAATGTAATATGAATGTGTAGTAGGAAAGCATACCTCCAACAAACAAATATAAAATTGTTTATTAATTCTGTTATCAGTTTTTTTACATATGAAAATGTAAAACATTGATCGTCCTATATTAGATGAAGCGCATTACTACTATACTTAACTAAAAAGCAGTATTATTCATTTTACTATTAATTTATTTATTAAAAAAAAATGTACTTTTGTGTTGAGCAAGGTACATTAAATGTTGGGAAATGGGTTAATTTATTTTGTTTACATATTTTGTTCCTAAGATGAATTTTAAGAAAGTATTAATACTGTTTAAAAAGTGTAGAGTAAGCATATTTCAGCATAAAAATTTACAGGAAATAAAATGTTTAATTTGAAAAATATAACATCAATTGTTTTACAGAAACCATCCATCCACAAATTAAAATAAAGAATAGAGCAACCATTATCGTACATAAAGTTAGAAAAAAAAAGATTCACAGATGATGGAGATAAAATTAACAGTTACGAACATATTAATTTACTGCATCATTACGAATCAACTATTTAAAATCTGTTTTAAGTAGATAATTGAGCAGACATTTACATTTAGGTTATGGATTGCGTCTTATAAGTGCATAGTTTGTCTTAACAGTTTAAGGTTGTTGTTGAAAGGGGGGTTCCCTATTTTAAATCCAACTTTGCTCCTCCATTTTGGAATAACTCCATTTAAAGATTTTTTAGTAGTTCAGGTAGGTTATTTGTATATCTACAGTCTAAAATTTGTATATCTACAAGGATACAGTGCGAGCATGAGTACTTCAGTCTCATAATCTTGAAATCTCAAGTTTTTTTTATTTAGAAATAGCCTGCTAGAGACCACACCAGTATTTTTTTTTTGTGCTTTTCTATATTTTCTCAGAGTCCACCCATGTTTCTATTATACTGTCCATTCTATTATACAGTTAAGTAGTTGTTTAGCATTTGTAATAAAATAATATTTTTAAAAAAACTGTAATTAACAAACCTATGTGATTTTTTCTTCAAGTTTTGTAAAATAGCATCCTTCATTTCCTGTGTAACCCCTATTCCCATACGTAAAGAATTTTAGTCTCATTATTGTTATAATCAAATAAAATAAAAATAAATTCATTTAGTTAATGTATATGGAGCAGAGTTAGAAGCTATCATTTTGGATTTGAAATAGGATACCTATTTCCTTCCATCCTGCAAAAGAGCATCAATAAACACAGATGTAAGCAGACTGCCTGCTTTTTGTTAGCACATGAATAGTTTGGTACCAGAAATATAGTTAAAATAACGGGTATCAAATTATTCATTGGAATTGACATTAAAATATTTTAATTCTCTTAGATTAGTTTATTAGCATCTATTTTTCTCCATTTATAAATAGTTTTTCTGCTTATGAATTTTGCACAAATAAAAAATTATATTTTTCTATATGCGATTAAAGTACAACCGACCTCAGTTCATATAAACAAAAACTCATTTGTACTTAACCACACTTACATACAATTCTATTTCCATTGTTAGAAGCATTTTTAGTGATCCATTGTTAGAAGCATTTTTAGTGATATTTTGATCTCTTAACTTTAAGTGGAGTTTTCAGCTTAGGAAAGAGCCAAAAAATTGAAGGGAACCATTTCTGGCAAGTAAGGACTCTGCTGAAGTTGTTTAATGATCCTGCTAATAATGGTATGTTGTCATGATGAATTTTCTAATCACTATTTTCTTAACGCTGTAGTCTCGTAATGATCAGAATCTTTTATCCAATGAAGAACGGTTATGTTCTTCCTCTTCTAACCATCTTTATTTCTTTATTGACAGTTTGTCTTTAAACATATTCAGAATCTCGTAATTTTTTTTCTCTTCATAATCAGGATTACTGTTTGCACAATTCAGCATGTTCTTGTGGAACTCGCAATCTGTTTTCCTTTCACTCAGGAATGAGAAGTTTTGGATTATCATTAATTATCATCTGTCGAAGTCACTCATTTTTTTCAGGATTTTTGCTGATTCATCACTTTCAACAGACATTCAGTAATCTTGGAAATGACAATTCCACTCTTCTAATTTATGTAACACCCATAGCTTGATTGTCAAAAATCGTTTGAAACTTTTTTATCATCTACTTGTCTAAGTTTCTGACAAAATGTAATAGATTGTATACTCAACTGTACAGTTATTTTTGAATGGCAACAATAAGCACTACTTACACATTTTACTTTCACAGCAGCTAAGAGCAACTGGCTGCAACGTTATTAAAACAGTGAATGTGCAGCCAGTACAAGTCATTCCATGATAGACACCCCCTCTCCAACAGTACAACTTAAATCGCAACAAAAATTTTTGGATATTTTTTTATCAGACCCTTTTACATCATTCAAAATAGTAGACATATATCATAAAAACAAATGTGGTATTAAACAAATAGAATAGAATAGGATTAAAAACTTACCGAATCAAAAGAAATATATATATGAATGTGAATGAATAAACAGTTTTAAAGTTCGGTTGATTCACAGACATGAGCGTTTGATGTGATCCAGAGCTTTAACGATTATTATACATGCTGTCATAAATATATATTTTTATCTTTGTAATAATAGTAATGGTGGTAGTTGCAACTTCACTGCTATTGTTGCCTGAAGAAAACGGTAAATGTGAATGAATGAAAAAAAATTTTCATGATAATTAAACTCTACTTACACACCCAATCTTTTTTAATCCAATCCCTTAAATGAGATTTAATTTATATTCCAAGATTAAGCATCAATCTGCCCATTTCTTTATGTTATTTATTTTAATTTTTCTTTTTCAGATTTTGAACCATTTGATTTGGAAGCTTGGTGGGGACGAAGGGTAGTAGAAAATTTCACTCAGCAGTCGTAGTGGAGAGATTGTCTTATGACAAACCATCAATAATTCTGTTATGAACTGATTTCATAATGGTTCCTTTTTATTTTGTACTTGTTTTATATTTCTTTACAGTCTTGTATGGTACAGTAGTTTGGATTTTTCTTTAAATCTGTAAACATGAATAATAGTATTGTTTGTTTTACTAAATTGTTTTTATGATAAGTATTCCTTTTTTTATCAGTGTGTACTATTCTTGAAATCTTATTTCTCTTCTTTTTTTCTACATTCCACTTTTCCTTTAAATTATTAGATTTACTATGTGAAATTAAAATATTATACATACTCCACTGATGTGCCACAGATTATATATATGATATATATGTTCACAAGTTTGTATTGTTAATAACTTTTAACTACATTAACTTTTCATATTCATTTTTGTATTATATGTTTCCATTTATATTTGTGTGTAAATTTCTAAGTTAATAAACTTATATTAATTTATTTACTTTTTTTGTAATTATTTGTTTGTTATATAATAATGGTGAGGGAAGCGTTTCAGTTTACACTTAAGGTTGCATAATTTGTTTTACACAGTTTATAAAAGTAAAGTAACTTTACTATGACTTTTTGGATTTGTTGAGCTCAGTTTGCTTAACTTCATTCAGTTATGAAGGTATTCCTGAATGATGCTGTTTCACTGATTAATTACTTTCAGTAATTTTCTGGCTTACCCATGTTTCACCTGTAATTATATGATTATCAAATCAAGTAAGTACTTTTTTCTTTTAAAGAAGCCCTAGTAAATGAAATTAGTAGACAGGCTTCTTAAAAAAAAAAAAAAAAACAATAGAAAGTTCTTTCATTAGTAATTCACACAAAAGAGGTCTTGAAATTTGAAATGACCCGCTATCTTTAAGAATTTCATTGTCAGTTTTTTTGTTAGACTGAAGGAGACTTTCGATCTTAAACTTCAATAATCTTCTTTATAAACTTCCTTCAAGGAACATGATACACTATCTTTTCTTACTCGATTTGTTCAAACTCATCATAACCTTACCTTAACTGCAGTTAGTTCCGAGATGAAATTTTCTTGAATTAAAAAACTAGATCAAGGTCATATTTGAAATTTTGTGCTTGGCAGGATTTTGTAATTTAAAATGTAAGGAAAACAGTAATAACTTTACAACGATGAAACTTGATTAATTGTCACGGTTTTATACTTGTCAAGCAGTCACTATTTTTAAACTTAGCTGTGCATCTACTGTCTAGTTGACTGCTAATTAAATGCCACAAAGTTGAACACTATGTTCCCAACATACACTAATGGCTACTTGTTATTACAAATAGTGCCAGTAATGTAATTTACATAGTCTTAATTTTCAAATAAAGAGATAGTCAAGTGAAACAAGCATGACATAACTTTTTTTATATTTCATTAATGAAAAAAAAATGCTGGTGTCTTTCCTTAATCAACGACAACACCCTGAACTCCAGTTCATCATTCATCATCTGTGGTGAAATGAATGCTTTAATTTCAATACTAATTGAAAAAAAAAGAAAATTTAAGGGCGCAAAATCTGGTGAGTATGAAGGGTATGCAAAGGTTGAAAGTCTAACTACACAAGAACTTTGGTTGGCAGTTGCATGTTGTGTCTAGCCAAGCATTATAATGTTGCAAAATTATTAGTTCTGAAGATTGTTGAACACAATACACATTCTCCTAAGATGTTTTTGAATCGCACAGTATTTAAGTTGACCTGACTTCCAAGTAGTCTGTAACATTTACACATCGGGAATCCCAAAATACTGTCAAGAGAATTTTCTCATGCAATAGTTGTTTTAAAAAAATGTTACTGCGGTGAAATACAGTGCCAGTATTCCAACCTCTGCTGTGGTTCTTCTAAGTCATAATAATGCACTTGAGTTTCATCTTCTGACGCAATATTGAAAAGAAAGTAATCTTCTTCATTTATCGAAAGTCACAATAACGTTTCAGAAGCGCACTGTTTTATACATGTTAAGGTAGCAAGTGTACTCGACAACATGATCAATAGCAACTAAGAAAATGAGAGAGGGTGTAGGTCAAAGATTTTTGTAATAATAAAGTGGTAGTAGGAGAATGAAATACAAGAAGGCAGTACTTATCGCTATGTACATTTTGTTCTCCTGTTGCGTTGCAGTTTGCATTACATTTTAGCTGTCCCTCTATTTTTCACCACCTAACATGTGTTGGTGACAAGACACTAATTCCTCACATTAAGAATAAAGTCTTAATTAGCTGATAATTAAGAACAGAGAAGAAATAATCTTTGGATTGTGGTAATTTAATACCAGATACAAATGCAAAGAGAAATTATTTAAAAATTAGAAACCAAATATGTAACCAGAATCAAATAGAAGGAAAAGCTTGAGACAAGAGTGGAAAAGGCTAGTATCAAAGAAAATGTAATGACAATCAATGAAGTAAAGGAAGACAAAAATTGTGTTATACTTGTATAATAAAACATTTAATACAATAATTATTTTTATGTACAAAAGGAAAAGTATAAATATCAGAACAATTTTAATTTAATTTTTTTTTAAATTCAAAAACAAACAAAAATTTTCTGTACACTAATATTTACATAAAAATAACAATTTGTATCTTCTAAAACTATAATAATATTGTAATAAAAACATTATTATAAATAAATAAATAATGAATGAACAAAACTTACATTGCTAATATAAAAAAAAAAATGTATGTAAATAGGCGAGTTGATTTTGGAGAGGTAAGTTATTAGGAAAAAATTTCCCTTTTGAGATACTTTTCATTATAGTTATTTATAAGTATTTTTTACTAAAACTTAATCCTGAGTATTGTTAAGAAAGAGTACTTTTGTGTAAAAAAAAATGTGCAAACAAATGAAATTTCAAATAAAGCTCATTATATAACTGTATTTAAAAAAATGATTACAGACCTTACTAAATAATTATAATTAAAAAACTAACAATGAATATAACACACAAACTATTTCATGCCTAACATCACCATGAAATCTAAATTAACAAAAAAAAAAAAAAATGCCTGAAGCAAAACCATAATGAAAACAAATGTTTAAAAATTTATTTTTATTTAATACTAACCTTAAGAAGCTATAAAAAAGTATATTTGTAGCCCTAAATTGCTATTTTAATTACCAGTACTACCAAGTAACTGAATGAAATCGAGAAATTTGAAATGAAATTCTTTACTATCAGCAGACTGCATGTAGCATAAAATAAAAGAGTATTATTTATTAAGTTCATACAAAACATACTGATCAATACCCTCAACCATGATAATCCAGTTCATTCTGGCCATTCATTAACATCCTTAACAATGCAAATAAAGCGTGGTAAAGATTACCCTTCTTCAAATTCATTAACTTGTTTAAATTAAATGTTTATCTTCTTTATCAGTCAGGTAACAGGTAACACAATTTGATAAGAAATTTCTAACAAGACTTTATGAAATAGTAAGTTTATCTGTTTTGGTACTGCGAAAACAAACATGCATTTTTAACATCATCATGGACCTAAGTTTTGTACATTTTCTATAATCGTTTCAAATAAATACAAATTACTAATAATCTCTGATAAACTAAGGACATGAACAACTATAATAAAAACACTTACAAAAAAAAATATTTGAAGTATCCCATTATATACATATGGGATTACAAGACAAAACTTAGCATCAAGGTGACAACAAATTGGTTTATTCTTTTAACTGCTGCTACATCACCATCCTGGGGGTCATTGCAATTTGAAAACTTATCTTATTCTAGGCTACATGGTACAATATTGTATTTTTTTACAATAGTTTTTCTGGCAGGCACTGTTATCCATGGCCTTCGAGCACAACATAGTACGCTTAGCAAATAGATATAGTGTTCTTTTTAATTATATGACTTTGAATATACACAACATTTTTTAAATTTTCTTTGTATTTTAGTGTTGATATTATGAATTTTTATATTTTATATTAGAACAGTCCTGATTTTATTACAAAATTAATATAAAATATGAAGCAGAAAATCACTCTCTGAATACACTATTTATTTCTCTCATAACCTCACCGGTCTGTTCTTAGCGAGATGAGTAATGTGTTTATCAAACTTAGTGTTTATTTCATTTATTTGTTACACATAAATGTAATGGTTAAAGAACTAATTTTGAAGGAACAAACAGAAATCCTGAATATAAGTACAGATGACAAGGAAGTGTTTGGTTACTATGATAGTGATGCGATTCAAGTTCAGATGAACCTGGTGTAATTAATGTTACTGTAAAAAACTAAATGTTGAGAATCTTTCTTCTGTCAGTGAAGCAAAGATTTTTGAAATAAGGCAGGGTGAAGAAACTAATGATGTTACAGAAGACACTAACTGTTGAAGTAACAGAAGAAACTGAAGATGTTGACAGAATAAAGGAAAAGAAAACTAGTAACTAAATCAGTCAATGAAACCTGAACAAAAAAATGGGGACCAGTTGGAAAATTAAAAAAAATATTCATTATAATCCAGATGGAGACGACTTGGGTATAAACCTAGATCTTATAGACACAATGGCAGAACGAGTACCTAATGACTTTTAACAGCTACTTGTAACAAATGATGTTTTCCACCACTTTGTTGTTGAAACCAATATATATGCAAATATAAAAAAAATATCCCAGTTATCACCATGTACAAGAATCCGCAAGCGGTTTGATACAAGTATACATGAAATGAAACTTTTTTTAGGGATGATAATAAACATGGGGATACATGTTTTGCCATCTCTTTGGGAAATCTTTGTCCATTTTGCCAAAATTTATGTCGCGGAACAGGTTTCAGCTGTTGCTGGCAAATTTTCATTGTGCTAATAACAATGAGGCCCAAGACGTAGAATCAAATTGTACCCAAAGGTGGCTCTTGACTTGATGCTAAATGCAGCAGTGGTGAATGCATGATCTCTGTTTAAAAGTATTAGAAATACACAGTTAAGCATAACAGATTTTTGAGAAATTATTATAAATGATTTTATTATTTAAAAAAAGATCAATTAAAAATTCATAGAGCTCTTACTTTTGGCATTTTTTTCCACCTCTACAGACGTAAAATGATCGTACCAATAATAAAATTTCAACAATGTGTCTCCTTAAAGGGAGAATCTATATCACAGTAAATTAATAAAACAGTATATAAAAAAATAATAAGTAATTAAACAGAACATAAATTACCAGAATTTATATATATATATATATATATATATATATATATATATATATATATATATATAAAGATTTTAAACAACTGGGTAGCAAAAATGGAAAATCATTTAAAAGCCAAAAGTAAAAAAAAGGATAGAAAAGAATTTATGTTCCAAGCTGAATAAAATGGTCAACACTGAATGCACCTTGAGATTTACATTTTGGTTGTTACAAATATTGTTAGGTTGCACTAAGGTTATATGTAGCTGGCTGTGTAAAGTAGAGAACAGTGAACGTGCCAGCGCCATTACTCTTTTAGATGTTTCTGCGTTAGGTGTGGAATGCTTTGTTGCAGTGTTTATAGTGACTCTGTGATCACTGTTTTCATACAGAAAAAACCAAATAATTTTGTCATGTTTAAAGCGGAACTAAGATAATTCATGTTTAGTTTGTTTTGTTTTTATAATGATTCCTACAAAGAGAATAGTAAAATAAAGTTCACAGAAACCCTAATACTAGTTCAATTAGAATACATGTACTGGCTAAGAATCCTTATGACATTTTTGCAAGTACAATTGTGAAATACTAAAGAATATAAAAAAATCACTATTTAAGCAGTTATATAATCTGAGTTCAGAACTTCATGGAAATAATCTGTTAGAAACATATGCAGATCATAAATATTAGAACAAAACATCACAGCGGCTATAAAGAACTGGCTAAACATAGAAGACAAGTAACATTTATATACACAGTTTTCGAGGGCAATGGAAATTACAAGTATATTCTGAAACTTTTAAAAACATTTTTTCACTGATCGCAAGTAATTTTGTTTATAAACATTACAAACAAAAAAGAAGAAATGCCTTCTAATTTTCACAGATTACTGGGGAAAATTTGAAGATAGTAATTCAAACAAGTTCAAATTGACAGAAAGGGATAAAATTTAGTTAGATATCACATAAAACTTTTACCGTGAGAGTTAATGATAATGAGATTTAAATAAACTGTTTACGGCATTCAAAATTAACATTCTGAAAGGGAAGTGTAATACTTCATATTTTTTTAAAATCTTCAAAGCTTACATATGGTAAACCATGAACACAAACTATCAGAAATGTAACAGACTTCAGACTTGTTCAATTAAAGCAGCTGCTGACTACAATCTTAAGAGAAAGTTTTTCCTGATTTACAACTCCACCAAGCAAAAGATGAAAAGACAGTATCATTAATGCATTAGGAAAAGAAGAAAAAACTCTTAAACCCTCAAATATTGGTTTTTGGTCTTTAAGTATGGATATGCAACAAGTAATTTCTGTTTGTTCTGACTAACTTATTCACAATGTTTTATTCTAGACAGTTATCCTGCTACAACTTCTGTATACATGATTACACCGATGATAAATCTTACATGCTCTGTGGCACGAAGGGATAGCTGACAGGGGTGGTAATAATATCACTTCATGTTTTTAAAATATCTTTGGGCAGACAATTGCATTTCTCAAAACAAGAACAGAATAATTTTAATGGCCATGATTTATTTAGTTGCAAAGTACATAAATTCAATTGAATTAAAATTTCTTGTGTCTGGACATAGTTTTGTGGCTTGTGAAACAGATTTTGGCTTGATAGAAAAAATCAGACTTATACTGGTTTCTGATATTAATAAACTGATTGTATCAGCAAGACTTTAAATTCCTTCTTATTATAGTACAAATGAAAAAAGAAGATTATTTTTGGCTTCGCAGATTTAGCTCACAGCCAATGAACATAAAAACTGTAAATATAAGCAAACAATTCTTTATAAGTGTTAACTACTATGACTAGTCAGTTTTACATAAAAAAGAAGGGCACACTGATTTGATACAACCATCCTAATGGGGCATATTCAATAAGGTTTCTAGCCTTCCCTCAGTGTTAAGACACTGAGGGAACACTAAGCTCCTTCCAATGGTAAGAAAAAAGATAGCACTGAAAAAAAAAGATTTCGTAGCAGTGTACCCCCTTTCCTGATTAAAAATTATTATAAAAAGTTTTATTTTGATTCGTGTGGACATATTACAATGAAAAGTTCACCCGATGACGAGGTTGATTAGGGTGACAAAAATATAGTTAGCCAGAGAGTGTATTTTATGTAATAGAATCTGATTTGTTTAAATATAAACACGTGTAACAAATTTATATAATGATTAAAAGTCTAAGTTATATAATGCATAGAACATTAAGAAGAAAGAATGTTAACCTAATACCACATTCAAAATGCAATCAACAAAAAAATTTAAGAAAATATTATTCATTATTAGTATATAAATAATATACTATATAATCTACACTTTATAAATAAAGTGCCAAAAAATGCTAAAACCCATTTTTTTCTTATGCTTTAATATTTTGTTTTCGGCACTTACATGGTTTACCATTTTTGCTACTAAATTTAAAAAACTACACATTCATGCTAGAGTAAAAATACTCTCTTATTTCAAATAATTTGAAACAAGTAATTTACTGGTATAAAAAAAAAGAAAAAACACCTGAATAAAAATGTAATTTAAAATATTCTGTCACAAAGAACATAATTTAATACTATTTTTAAAATTTGTTTTTCGACACAGCTGGTCAAAAAATCGTTAAAAATTCAAAAAACTTTGGTAATGTAATTCTTAATAAATATTTTACAACATAATAATGAGATTTAAGAGAAAGAACATTTTAGGAATGAGCATTTATTACACTAAACATACATCATTAAAACTTTAGTTATTTAGAATAACTGTATTTTATTCTCTTATCTTTATACAATAAGCAAACCTGTAACAATACATGAGAGGACTTTGCACAAATTTATTCCTAAAATAAATAATATTAAATAAAACTAGATATAAATATTTACAATAAATACATATCAAACTATAAAGTAACTGATTAAATAATAGCAGTATGCATTATTATTATTACTATTACAATATCTTACAAAAATCGTATAATTAATAATGAATGTTCAATAAAATTAAAAAAAAAAGCTATTTCAGCAAAATCGTACTAGGTGTACTGAACTGACCCACTCTTGAATGTACATCAACAGCACGAACAGCAAAATGGTATTTGTGTCCCTCCACAAACTGAAAATAATTATAAGTAATATAACTTGCATTATTAAAATGTACTTAACAAAATAAATATTTTTGTTGTAACAACTACATAATTAAAATCAAAACTGTCTATATAATTAAAATCAAGAAAAAATGTACTCTTGACAGATAAATCAAATTATTTTCATCCTGTGCAACAGTGGTTCTCAAACTGTGGTAAGCATACCACTGGTGAAAAACATAGGCTCTTAAATTAGTACACAGACACAACAATAAAAAAAAAAAATGATATAAAAATTTGTATTATGATATGAAAAGTTTGTATTATAAAATTATTAGTATAACATATTTATTTATTATTAATACAGTGGATCAGCAGTTCTCAAAACCTTTTTTGATACAATACAAACATTTTAATTGTGAATTTCCTTTTCCTTTAATCTGAGGAAGTTGTTATTTGTGAGTAATAACAATAAGATTACCAGTTATTTGGCTAGCAAGGACAGACACATGATGCCAACAGGTTCTTACATACCTCAACAGATATGTAATGACTTGTCATGCAAGTTTCTTAATGGCCACTGTAAGAGGATTGCCATATTTTCCTCCAGCATTAAGCTAATCAGTTGTGCTTATGTTACAGACATATAATAATAATTTATTTTCCAAACAAAGAATACACTTTTTAAGACAAACAATAATATCATTTACAACTTACAACAAAGTTACAAATTAAACATAGCTTACGAATTATATAGATACTTCTGTTGACCTACAACAGTTTGTACCTGTAGCTTCTAATTGAACTACAACAGGCTCACAAGAGTAACTATAGTTTTCTAATTTAAAACTAAAACTGATGCAATAATTTTTAATGAAATAATTTTTGTAATTTTATAATAGTTTGAAAAATCAGGTACTCCTTGAGGACAATAGTCCTGTTTTAGGAGTTACTATTAATTTATGATTAAAACATATTGAAGAATATTAAAGATATATAAATGAGGACAGAAGTGGCTGAGTAGAAATTTAACAATTACTATAAATTATAGAAATAGTAACGAGAGGGAAAAATCATTCAGGTTCTCATTAGAAGTCAAAAGGTGATTCACAAAAGCTATAAGCTTTATGCTTCCCTACGATAACTTGTCAATTTTAGTCACAATTGAATCAATAAAGAACTCAACGTTTTCATACTGAATGATCCAGTACTCAAGAGAAATTCTGAACGAATTTAAACCTACATTATCTTTCACACAATTTGGCAAAAAATCTACGAAAACACTCCTTCCAGAGTCTAGAAAGTACAAAATTAGCCTTGCTTTGCATATCTTGGTCAATTAGTCTATATTTAAGAGCCTTGTCTCCAGTCCTAAGAAAGAAAAGTTTAAGTTAGCACTTAAACTTTTCCAGTATAAATGCCTCGAAAGAAGCAAGTTGAAGATACAAAATAAATGGGAATGAATGTGTTCTAGCAGGTATTCTACATATTATACGTGTAAGATGTTTCTGGCTTATCACTATAGGATGGATTTTATTAAAATATGCACCACCCCAACACTCAATTTCACATCTTAAACGAGATTCAACCGAAGCCAAGTAAAGCATTTTTAGAACATCAATTGGGCAGAAATTGTGAAGATATAACTTTCTCATGTAAAGTAACATTTCATTCTTTAGATTAAGAATATATTTTTCCTATGAAAGATTCTAATCGATAATTACCCCTAGATATTTCTTACCATCAACTTGATCAATACTAATGCAACTACAGCCAGCTATTCTAGAGCAAGTGAGACTGACTAAAGTGATCCTATGCGATCATAAAAAATAATAAATACACATAATATACATATATGAATATTAACTTAAATGTAATATGTTTAAGTTTATTTTCCTCTTGATTGGATAGAATTAAATTTTATAAAAAGACATATTTTACTTAAAAATATTACCGTTATTAGTTTCTTGGGTTAGCCAATCAACTATACAAACTTATAAATTAAATACATAACGTTTCACTTAGAATTCTCTAACCGTCCTCAGGTGAAAATATACATTCATACACACATCATACAAAATTTTCTTAGATACAAGAAATTAACTGGTCTACCCATCCTAGATAACAATATTTTATCCCCACCCTTGTTGTAATAAATCTCTTAATCATACCTCATTCATCTTTAGATAAATCTATATAACCCGATTGCTACTTCCTGTGTATTGAAACCATTACAATGCACATGTTTTTCTAAAAAATTACCAACATTAAACATTATTTTCCTTAAAACTAAATTTACAATATAAATGATTTTTTTAATTAAATTAACATATATATTACTTAATCAAAATATGTCCATTCTATTGTTGACAGAGTTTGTATTTTTCTTGATGTATATCATTTCTAGAGAGGTCTTTTTATTTGTATTTTGTTCTTTGTCTAATATTTTGGTGCTGCTGAAATCGAATGAGTGTTCATGTTCTACTGTATGTTTTGTGAGTGCTGTCACTTTCTTTTTTCTACATTTATGGGCTTCTATTCTTTCTTTAAGGTATTGAGATGTTTGTCCAATGTACAATACGTTACAATCATTACACGAAATACTGTATACTGCACTGGCTAGTTGATTTTTGATTTTTTTTTCTCCAAGTACAAATTTTTCCATACAAAGTCTGACATACAAATTTTTATTTTTAACCAAATTTTTGGTTAAATTATTACAACAAATAATTGGAAAAAATAAATACATCAAATAATACCCACACACCACAAATTAATTTTGTTGGATGTAATTTCATTATATACCAGCATTCCAAAGAATTTAGTAATTGAAATAGAAAGTAAATGGATTGAAATCGAAAAAATAACTAAAATTAAAAAAAAAAACAGAATTTTTACAATGTATAACTATTTGCATAGATAATACGTATTTTAAATTTAAAAATAAATTATATGAATGATCCCATGGTTTAGCAATGGGGGGTCACCAATTTCAGCCTGTTTAGCAAACCAAACTATGGAATATTTATAAAATAAAATATTAGAGTGATTAAATACTAAGCTTTCATTCTAAAAAAGATAAATAGATGACAATCTAGTATGTGCACATGAACAGGATATTGATTTAATATTAAAAGAATTTAACCTATTTAATGAAAATATACAATTTACATATGAAGTTGAAATTAACAATAATATAAATTTTTAGATTTAACAATAAATCATTTCAAAAAGAAAATATCAACAAAATGGTTAAAACAATCATCTTCAGGCAGATACCTAAATTTCCTACCATCACAACCAATATCATATAAAAAAATCAGAGTCTTGCAAATAAAGTAATAAAATTTACAAACCCCAAAGATAGATAGACCAGAATATACCAGGTGTGTAAATATGAAATCGGAATTTTTGTATAGAAAATACACGTTTATTGTATGAAAATGATAAAAAATATTTTATTTAAAATATTGTCCATCGCTTCTGGTTTCATATTTACACACCTGGTATATAAAAAAAGCAAAAGATCTATTAATAAATAATAATTATCCAGAAAATATCATAAATACAATTCATAAACACTGTAATAATATATCAGCCAACCATCCTAATAAAAATAATAAGTGAGAATTATGTTGCATTAACATATATATGTCGCAGATCTGTCAGAAAAGATGAAAAATTGTTACAAAAGAATTTTACAACAGCCTATCAAAATTACAACAATTTGAATAGTATGTTTTCTAAATTAAAATGGCAGATAGAAAAAATCAACAAGCCAACATAGTATACAGCATTCAGTGTAAAGATTGTAACACATTGTACATTGGACAAACATCTCAATACCTTAAAAAAAGAACAGAAGCCCATAGATATAGAAAAAAGGAAGTGACAGCGGCCACAAAACATACAATAGAACATGAACATTTGTTCGATTTCAACAGCACAAAAATATTAGACAAAGAACATTACATATAAAAAGACCACTCTAAAAATGATACACAAGAGAAATACAAATGCAGTCAACAATAGAATGAACATAGCTGAATTAAGCAACATATATGTTAATTCAATTTAAAAAATCATATTTATAATAAATTTAGTTTTAAGGAAAATAATATTTAATGTTTGTAATTTTTGAGAATAGTATGTGCATTGTAAAGGTTTCATAACACAGGAAATGGAAATCAGGTTATGTAAATGGATAATTATCTAACATAAGATGAGTCAAATATGAGTAGGGTGTGTGTTTGTGAGAATTTAATTTAAGGAGCTAATATTAATAATTATAATAAAAAAATAAATAAGTAAAAAATATTTACCTGTGTAAGGGTACACGCCATTGGCAGTGGCAGAGCTTTAACATCTCCAACTTTCTTCCACAAACTTGAATTCGGTGTAACACTGTTACTTTCCTGATAAGCATACAACTGATAGCTAGCTATTTCTTCGTTATTCTTGTTTAGCTGCATCGACCATGACAACATAATACCTGCACAGAAAAGTGTAAAAAATATATACACTTAAATATTTAGAAAATTAGTTTATATAAATATCATTCTATTAAGTAAATAATATACATTTTGTAGGTTTAACAAAATAGTTTAAGCCGCATGACTATGAAACCATATTTGTTAACAGGATTTTTTAATGCATTCAAAAATCCAATAGAAAGGCTTCATGTACTACCTTAAAGATCAAATTGAAAAAAGGTATTTAATTTTAATTTAATACAATTCCTTACTCTTTTCTTGTTACATAGACACTAACAGCAACAAAGAAAAGAAAAGAATTAAAGCATTAATAAAGAAAAAATCAGAACCTGAATCACGGCAAACCAACTGTTAACTCTGTTAACAATATTCTGTTATCAGTTAAAGAGTGATAAATCATCAGTGAAATAGCTAACTATTAAAATTAATAATTATATAATCACAAAAGCGGATTTTTTAATTACCCACAAAAATCTTCTTTTGATTCTTCCACGATTACACTATTTTATAAAGACCCCAGAATACATACTTGAAAAGTATGATAATTTCTTGAAAAAAAAAAAATATATAATGTAAGATTACAAAATAAAAAAATAAAAAATAATAATTACCATTTGTTGTTTTGCTGACTTTCAAGATAGGTCTTGGAGGTGCAAGCAGCCAACCAGGCTGAGCAAGTGGTGTAGGGCATGGAGGCAGTGGGGCAGGATGCATTAGTGGCTGAAAAAAAAAATCAATAATTTAACTCTTATTATTAAACAAACAAAACAAGATTCTGCTAAAACTCTGTAAACTGAAAAATTTTTAGAATTACATCAATTTGTGTTTACTTCAGATCCTTTTATATTCTGACACATCAAAGATTTGGAACAACCAAACAACAAATGAATTAGACTTTTCAAAAGAAATAAAACATAAAAAATTAAACTGTACTTAGATTAAATTATAGTAAGATGAAATAACAGAAAAAAGTTTATATTTAAAAAATGAAATAATAGTGAGTTATGTCAAAGACAGAAAACAGCATACTGTAGGAAAAATAAATGAATGATCAACTTTTTTTAATGTTTTCACCTTACATTAGAACTTTAGCTAAAAATGAATAACTAACTAAATAAGAAATTTCATTTTTTAAAGCAGGTAAGTCTAGAGTCTAACTTTTTTTATAGTTCTACGTCATAAATGGTGTTCATAAATACAAGTTAGCAAAACACCTGGTTAATCTTAAAATGAATTATAAAATATTTAGAACATTGTAGGGAAGTTTTTTTTTAATAAGCACAACTTTTTAAAAAATAGACAACAGAAAATAAGTCACTGCTATGAGAATACCGTTTACGTCATACAATAATACTATTTACATTACTAAATAAGAAAAATATGAGGCCAAAAAGGCTAGTTAAAACAATTGGTTAAAAACTATTTAAGAGAGAGTTCACTTTCTAAAAATTTTAAAAATGTTTTTAATTAAAAAATTAAATATTTTTTTATTAAATAAGGTCTAACACAGAATTTATAATAATTTAGCATATAAACAGCAATTAAGAGTTAAAAAAAAAAAATAATAGCACACAAGGTCACCCAGCTCCAACAAGATGTTAAGGATAAAGTTTTTAAGTTGAATAATAGCCTTTTTTTCAGCCTGCATAACTTAAGATTTCACATAGGTTGCACCTACTGTACAACAACTTTTACACATGACCACTCTTCTATCATTTGAATATCAACATCAGTCTTTGAAATTAAGGATCTTCCTGAATACATTCCAAATATGCAGTTTTATACTCGATTCACTTTAACAGATATCCTGTTGTAAACAAACCACATGGAGTTGTAATAGAACTGTCTCAAAAGTAATGAATACAAATTATACATTTTGAAGTTTTCTTTTATTGCCAACTGAATAAAGCTAATTACAAATAAATTACACAGCACGTACCATTTAAAGTTATACTGCTGTTGACAAAACAAAACAGATCATGAAAGTATTATATAAGTACTGCTAAGGACTAACAAATTGAGTCACCTGGTACATTAACACATAAACAAAACCACACACCTGCAGTAAAATCTCATAACTATAAACAACAGTTAGGATTAGCTCTTACAATGAACACAGCCTTTTTAAAGAAGGCCTTTTTAAAGAATCTATTTTATCTCTTTGCATTAAAAGAAATGATAACACTACATTTCTTAATAAATAATAATTTTTTATTTACTTAAAAGTCAAATTACGATAAATTAATTAACTTATAGAATGGACAAACTTACCCACTTTTCATAATTTGTTTATTTACTTATTTCAAAATATACAGGAAAAATCCCATCGATACGATTAAATTATAACAATAAAATAAGTAAATGTTAGGTAAAAATTCAAATTAATCATTCCCATCACAAAATATGTTTTGAAGGTAAATCAACAAAGCAGTAATTCTCAACCTTTTTGGCCCCATGATCCCAAAACGTAAAAGAAATATGTAATAAATATTTTGCAACCCCTCTTCAAAAAAAATGAACTAGTTAAAACTATTTAGCTGTGTTGATAGCAATGGGTATGAACATACATATAATGTAAAAAAAACATGAGCAATTTACAGGTCCCAACTTGAGTACGTGCACTCTATAATTTGGTCTGCTTGCATACCATTCACTGTGAAAGCGTCACGTACAGACATGCATATGATACGATTGAACACGCCATGCTCTCACAGTATAAAAGAGGTGTAAGGGATTGCACAACGCAAAATAGTATTGAGATTTCAGTTTTTTAGTGTGCAGCCAAATGGTGTAACTGCTTTGTTTGGTTTTTTTTTTCATTAGATTCTTATGCAAAATGGATAAATTTCTGAAAAATCCAAGTGGACCATGTACATCCAGTGAACTGTAAAAAGCCAAGATTCTACAATGATATTATTTAAATTATGGTTTTACCTCATTGGGTAGCTAAATGCATTAGTTTTCTTTCAAATCCTCTCCAATAAAACTATGAAGCCATCAAAATTAATTTGACTTAGAAACTAAACATCCAGATCATAAAAACAAACCCTTGGAATTTTTCAAAAGAAAATTACATATTATGAGAAATCAACAAGCTTCTATTTGTAAGTCAAATCATACTGATAAAGGTACCCTAGAAGCATCTTATCTCCTACCATTAAGATTAGCTAAGATAGATGTACAAATCCCATACAATCACAGAAAATCTCATATTGCATGCTGCAATCGATATGGTCAGTGTTTTAATAGGTGTGGAAGAAGACGAAAAAATTTCATGTTTAAACGACACAGTATCAATCAAGGAGAAACGATAACATAGCTGCCAATCGATGTTCGTGAACAGATAATTCAGCAAGTGAATTTAACTTTATGAATCAACAGAAGTGGCAAACATTTCTCCGTTTTTGTTTTGTTTTGTGAGATATGAATGCAATAGGGACAGATTAATCAAAGAAAATAAAAGTATACTGTTTTGCAAATCAGTACCTGGTCATACAACAGGACAAAGTCTTTTTGATGTATTTTTGAAGCTACTAAAAAACATATATTGGACAAAATGTATTGCAGTTTGTAGTGATGGTGCAAAGGCAATAATAGGAAAATCAGTGGATTTCTGAAAAAAAAATCCTTAAATAAATTCCACCCTTCGTCTTATACAAAGAGCAGAATGGACGCATTGCTTCCTTCACAGATATGCTCTTGCCACAAAAAATATGCTGGAAATTCTCAAACAAATTCTTGCTGTAAAAATGGTTAATTTCATTCAAAGTCAACCATGACAGAATATTGCTAAATTATGCAATGAGATGGGTGAAAAGAAAAAATCTCTTCTTTTCCATAAAAGTCAGATGGTTGTCATGAGGGAAAGTGTTAACCCAGTTATTGGAATTATGGAATGAATTTTATATTTTTCTAGGATAAATAAATGCCATTCTTAATGTTTACAGAATAATGAGTATAAGTTGGCTTATTTAGTTTAGATGTATTTCGGCATTTAAATTTGGATGTGAATTTACAAGGGCAAGATAAACACTTAATAAAAATAGAAAAAATTCATGCTTTTAATAAGAAGCTTTATTCACCTTCAAAGAAAAATTTTCATATGTTTCCACTCACTTCTGATTATACTGAGAAACATTTGGATGGAGAAGACACTATTATTCACCACAGTTTGTATAACACGAAGGTGCATTTACATGAGCTAAAAATTCAGTTTAATCCCTTTTGCCACATCTTATCTTTGTGAAAAGGTTTTTCGTCTGTGGTTGTGCTACAAACTAAATATAGGAATTGTCAGTAAATATAGGAATTATCAGTTGAAAACAATTTTCTTTTGTGTATTTTTAACACAGATTCATGCATGGAGAAACTTTTAAATTAAAAATAAACGCAACCATCTCATTGATTTATTTTATTTATGTGTGTACTCATAAAATGTAAGTAAAACTTTTATAATAAATGATTTTTTTTCTCGTAAAATGATTTCATTACTGTTTATGTGTGAAGTTATAGGTTAATATCGCAGCCCTCCTTTCATATTACTTAAGACTCCCAAGTTGAGAAACGCTGCTATAGAGTATAGATTAGAATTATAACAAACCAGTCGCAAGAATGATTACAAAGTATCAGACTATTAATAGTTAAGAGCCACACACAGACAAATAAAAATAGCGATTATTACCTCTGAATAAAGGACCAGCTATGAAAAATCAAACAATTATAGCAATTCAGGACAATTATAATGATAACTTGCTAACTACCAACTCTTTCTGTAGTAGTTTCAATACCAGGTATCTTTAATAAATTAGACACGTTTACAAAATTGTGATCAGACTAATGCATCAGAGAATTAATTCTAAATCTGAGTAACTTAAAAAAGAACCCAAAAATCTAACAATGATAGATCTTGGTGGCCAAGAGTGGTGACCCAATTCATCGTTCTGGAACTGCTCATTTAAGTCTGCCAAAACAGTACATTAGAAGTAGGTGCTCCATCATGCTTTAAGCATATGCGGTATCTTAATGCTAGTGGAACACCTTCCAATAGCAGCAGCAATTACTCCTTACAGAATCCCACATAAACGACTTCCTGTGAGAATGAATGATCCAGTTACCTGAACATAAACTAGGCCACACCACACGCTGACTGTGAATCAGTTTTGGAAATTACATTCTACTATTGTATGTGGGACTGACTTCCTCGTGTCTTTGTTGTGAAGGTGTCACTCATGCATATAATGACATGTATGCATACACATGCATGAAAAAAAATTTTTTAGAAAGATATATACACTTTATTGTCTAAATAACATTAGCAGTTTTTTTTAAATTAATTTTTTAATTTTATTTTTATTTTCAAAACAACACTATTTTTTACATTATTATTACAGTCTGTAGGAAAGCAAACATGCTTTGTATTTGTAATCCCTTCGCTTTCATATAGTAAGTATTAATAATAAAATCAAATTTCCTGAACTTGTGTTTGTTCTTATTGGGTTATTTTACATCATTTTTAAATTAATTCAGAATTAAATTCAGTACAAGTCTTTATTCAAATTTTTGCATTTATTAGCCATTTAACAAAGTTTTTGTATTAATAAACTGAAAAAAAATAATGTATTTTTAGACAAACAATTTTTCTGTTTGAACATTAGATTTCATGAAAACTACTGGAAATAAGGTTCTGGGAACTTTTTCCAATTTCTTAGGTCAAAAAAATCAACAGAAACAATAAAGTTTACCCCGTAATTTGGATTCCTAGTATTTCAGTATAGGTTTATTTCACTCTTTACCCAGCAATCGGGTTAAATCTTTCACTACCCATAACTTGTTAAAGAAGCGTTTCCAAACTCATGTTTATATAACTTTTTCATTATTTTTGCTAGTAGAATGAGCTCAGAAAGTGTCAGTAATATTATGAGAATCACCCTGCATAAAAACGAAAAAGGTGGACTAAGGTGTGAACCTTGACCAATACCTGAAATAGATTTTACTGAATCAGAAATAAATTATTTATTTTTAACATACGAAATTCTATTAACAAGAAAAGAAGCAGACCAACTGAGTAAATTACCATGCATACCAAAAGCATCAAACTTTCTTACAAGTAAATCAATATTAAAAACATCAAAGGTACATATCAAGTCAGTATAAACTGAATCCAAATTACAACCACTGCTAAGAGTCAAAAATATCTTCAGTATATAAACGCAAATATCTTCAATATATTCGTTTGAGTAGATTTTTCTGCAAGAAATCCACGCTGATGTGGTACAATGAATTTCAATACATATGATAAATTTTATTGGAAACAAGGCAGTCAATTAATCTAGCAAAAACATTAAAATTATTAATGGGACGGTAGTTATTATGAGAGACATCACCTTTTTTATGTTTGGAGTTGTAAATAAAACTTTTAAACATTTAGGGAATGTTCCAGTTGAGAGAGGTAAATTAAACAGTTTAGTTAAACGTGGTAAGAAAAAAAGAGCTTTTTTCTAAATGTAATTTGTTAAAGTTATGCGAACAAGACATTATAATTAAAAAATAAATTTTTACTGGTCAATCATTTTTAGTACAATGGAAGTCATATGTAAAAATCAAATTTCTTAGCAAAAAGATTAACAATATCTTGTCCATTATCCACAGATTCATTATTATAGTATAAGGTCAATGGAATAGATTTATGATTATTAATGTACTTTAAATATTTGAAAAAAATTTTAGATTTGGTAAGATTATTCAACCTTACTTAAATATAAGTTCTCATCATGTTGATTTAATAACTTACAGTAATTATGTTCCTTTGTGAAAAAACTACAATAAGAATTTGAGTTATAAATCTTACACAATCTATTATATATTTTTTTGTTAATAATGGCATTTATAGGTTCTTTAGAGAACCAGTTTGGAAATTTGATATCTTTAATCACCACTTTTGGTAATTATGTTTACAATACCAGTTTGGATAAAACTATATACTCATTAACATCATTAATTCTTGAAAAATCAATATTAAAATTAATCAATTTTTTCCAACATTATAGTTTACATTATTAAAATCAAAACAGTAGTCAGTAGTTAACTTATCACTACAAAGATATGGTAAATTAATTTCTAAAGCTGTATGGGAAAGATCACCTTCAAGGATTACTTCAGAACAATGTGTAACAATAATATTTTTAATATTAGAAAATATAAGATCTATTACCTTTACAATTTTTGACAATATTATATTGTATCGATGAGTAATTATAACAAAAAATTTGATAAAGCGAAGGCAACATTTCATATTTCTGAATCCAGATGATATTTCATTTATCAAAGTATAACCAGGTAAATTAGAATCTCCAAGAAGAATCAATCTAACTGAACCAGAACTATCTAAATGTTGCAAAACAGATCCGAATAATGCAGTCAATATTGTAGTAATCATAAGTCATACCTGGTGGGATATAGATCACACAGAATTATCAACAAGTGAAATAAGATTATAACTTAAATAATTTTTTAAAGAAACTAAAACATCACCTCAACTTTTTTTCACCTTTAAATAATGAGCAATCATATTATAATTTATAAAGCCAAGTTCAGAATCACTAATCTCATCATGCAGCCACAGCCACGTCTCTGATAGCACAATATCAGTCACAAAAGGTCCCCGACCTTCATTGAAATTCTAAAATGTGCTCTCGAATGTTCCTGATGTTTTGATAGAAGATATTTATGGAACCATTTATTTCTGATCGCTAGGTAATGAACAGATCTTGTTCTTTATAAAGTCTATACTTACGTTCAGCCTTTGGTGTATTGCGATGAGATTGCTGTTTTTTAGTTAAATCACCTTTAATACCATCAAAATTCCTTCTTTTTTTTTTTGTGAAAACCCCAATTTGTATGCTCCAGAGGTTTAATTATAACTTTTAAAGATCAATTCTTGTCTTTAACAAAATTCTTGCACAAACGAAAAACTTTGATATCATTGACTTCAAATAGAATATATTCTGAGCATTCATTAAATAATTTTTGTACACAGATAAGATCTTTATTGGAAGAATTAGGAGAGTCCTTAAAGTTAAAAATAAAAATGTTCTTTTCACATTCAATACAATCTCTCACTCCACTATAAATATTCTCATTATTAATTTCATAATTTTCTTCTAATATTCTCCTGATTCCTCCACTATGGCCAATCATCCAGTCAAATTCAAAAAATTATTGATGAGGTTATAAATCTTTATATCAACTGAATAGAGTCTATTATCAATTGAAATGAAATACTTATTTATCAAAATCCATAATAGTTGTAAATCTGGATCAAGATTTTCAACAGTTCCCTTCTACAATTCCAAAGAACATCGGCTGTAGTAGATCTCTTTGTTTTTAGCGTTTTTATTGTTTTGGGGGTACAACTTTATCAGTTCTGCAGCACAGATTAGAATTTTGACTAGTATTTAATGAAACTCTCTTGAGCATGATTTACGAAAATAACCACCACAATTTTCACACACTATACCTTATTTAAACACTAATGTGCCATCCTTTGTTTTACGTAGAAAACACTTATGACCAACTTAAGTGCAATAGAGATTTATAAAGCACTTTGTTGATTGAAGTTAAACAAAAATTTGCTTGAATTTGTTACATTAAAAATGAAAATTCAATTAATAAATATTAATAATAAAAGTTAATTTAGTGGTATACTAATATAATTACAAAAGATTTAACACTATGAATTTATTTATTTATAATTGCAATTATAGATCAGAGCAGTAAAAATACTATATTAATAGCAACTGGAACACCACATCTAACCTGGATTTATTATTTTAAAAACATACAATTTAAACTAATTTAAATAAATAATGCATTTCTTAACTAAAACAATACCTGTGACTGCGTGACATTAGGTGTTGTAAGCCTTAATTGTTGAACATTTCTGCCTGGAACGAATGTATTGGAAGACCTAACAACAACGTTGGTAGTCGATGGTGATGTTATTGGCATAACAGCACCGTTTTTCATAATGACTGCTGTTCCAGGAATAGCAAGAGTTTGTGCCTGATTTGAAGGGTTTGACCTACTTGCAACAACAGCAGCTGATGAAACAGGTCGTATCTAAAAAAAAAACCACAATGAATGTACATTAAAAAAATAACACAAATTAATTATTAAATAATTAATAAAATTTGCTTATCTAATTTAGATGAGTTTACAAAACACACTAGTAGCAATAATAAGGCCAAAGAAAGTAATTTAGAAAATTTAAAAGAGTAAAACGGCTACTACATTACAACATGTTAGGTTTAGATTGCTGAATGTAAAAATTAAAAATATATCAGTAAAATACATATAGCACTTTTCTATAAATCAGGAAAATTATACTGATTTTAAAATATGCATGTTTCTTAACACATACATTATTAGTTTCAGGAAAAATTTATTTATTTAATGTTGAATATGACATTGGAACACTTTGAATATTTTTTTCTACATTTAAACTTAAATTCCAGGCTACCATATATAACACATTTTTCTGCAATACACCTAAAAATTTGGAAAACTTATACATAGAAATATTTAATTAGAAGTTGTAAGTGAAAACATTTTTAATCTCAATTTCACAATTTTTTTCTGATAAATGACTTTATTGCATGAACCTTTACATTTAACAAATTTTATTGCAGTTTTTTTAATAATTTTACTGTTTTCATAAATGCATGAGTTAATATAAATTAAGAAAAAATAGTTACAATATATTTATTGTAACTCTTTACTAAAATCTTACTACTTAAAAAGATTTTTTAAAATGTGATCTCAAAAAACCTTATTCGATAATAATTCTGTTCATATATTAATATATGTTTTGTTTGTACAATAATCCAACATTCCACTAAATCAAATCAATATTAAAACTATGCATAAACCACAACGTTTTGCTAATTGGAATCAAATTTTGTATTTTCCACTTTAATGAAGAAAACATGCATATAATATTAACGAACATCTCTTAAAATAAATTTACAAAACAGAAATTCATATTTACATAAAAATAAAACATTTATATTCTCAAAAAATACTTAACATCTTCTTTCAAGATAGTTTTTCTTTTTTAAATGGGCCATTATTTTTAATTTTTAGAGGATTATGAAATCTATTTTATTTATCAGTATGACAATAAAATAAAGGATCATGAAATTTATTTTATTTATCAATATGACAATAAAATAAGCTGATGAACAGTTCAGTTGAATTATGATTAAGTAGTCTACACAGACAACTGAGGATTTTTTCAACTCTATTAAAAACTTCCAAGTGCGTATCGGCATCACTAGAGTCTCCTTATCAAACCCACCAGGTTGGTCTAGTGGTGAATGTGTCTTCCCAAATCAGCTGATTTGGAAGTCAAGAGTTCCAGCGCTCAGCTCCTAGTACAGTCAATTATTTTAACACAGATTTGAATACTAGATTGTGGATACTGGTGTTCTTTGGTGGTTGGGTTTCAATTAACCACACATCTCAGGAATGGTCGAACTGAGATTGTGCAAAACTACTCTTCATTTACACTCATATATATCCTCTGAAGTAATTACCGGAGGCTAAACAGGAAAAAGAAAGAAAGAGTCTCCTAATCAGTTTTAACTTTATAATATGTTCCTTCTAGCATAACATACTTAGATTATATTTGTAAACTTACTTAAAATAAATAAAAAAGGTCTGATTATATTCCCACACCGTATTTAGTCAACATGCACTCTTAAACAAGACTGTAATAATAATGTACAGATTCCAAATTTCAATTATATAATAATAATAATAATAATGATATTTTGGTGAAGATTTACCTGCTGATTTATATTACAAATTTTGAAATAAAATTAAAAAGAAAATGCAAGTGATACAAAATATAAAATTATGTAAACAGTTAGGCAATAACAATGATACAGAACAAGAGTATTTAGCAGATTAAAGGTTAACTTTATGCCTCAGAGCATGGACATTTTAAGTGTGAAGGATACAAAGGGAGAATAAAATATAAACGGCTGAAGGTACATTTAATAACCATTTAGAACCAGTAAATCTATCTAGTTTAATGTTTCTAATTCCAAGTTTACAGACATATTTATTAACAGCAATTGAAATAACAGAATTTTGATCAAAAAAGAGTTAACAAAGATTTAGCATTAACTGTCTGTGTAAGCTAAATTACATTAGATTGAATAAATCACAATCACACCTTCAAGAATTCAAACAGTTCAAGAAATCAAATGATCATTCAAATATCTAAATGTTGGTTTTATTCAGAAGCTTCCTTATAATCATTATAGATGTTAAGAATAGCACATCTAAAATATTTACGATAATTTAGTATAATACAAAACAACTGAAAATAACACATGCAATAATCCTAGATACAACAGCGAGTTCAAGCAGAATATAAGTAGAAGTCAATCTTAAGTTGCTTCGCTCAATTTTTTTGAACGAATCGTATAATTTGTAATAGTAAAATGATATCAGGCAAAATCTTACAGCTTTATACATTTAATAAAACCTGTAATGAGACACTAAAGAAAATAACATCAAAAATTTTTATGAAAAAAATATTTTTTATGAAATAACTTTTAAATACTTTGACAACAGTCTTATAACAATCATGCAGTGATTTATGATTAATTTTAATAGGCAGTTTGAAATGATACCATACTTTGTTACACTATTTTATTAAAGTTACTTATTTGCACTTACTACTATTTTCCATTAAACACATTTCTAAAGATCACTACTTCTTCAGAAAAAATTTTCACAAAATAAGAAATATATGTATAAATAAGAAATAAATACTAGAGATAAACAATTACTATCGTTAAATGAAATAAAAGAGCTACTTTCAAAAGTAATAAATGAGGAATTCATCCTTTATGTCGATGACCAAAATAGTAAATAGAAAATCCGTCTAAAAAAGCAAATTGTAAAAAGCTCTTCATAGATAATAGAAAAGTAGTGAATACATGACTCATTCTAACAAAATCTTAATTGTTATGTTAGGAAGCAATTCGCCAAGCATTTATTTATTAATATTTGTTTCACCGGCATGCCGCTTGAACAGAATAAACATTAGATATAAAGTAATAAAAAAGCTTTTCTGAAGAATTAAGACAACTCGTAGTATCCCACTTTCTACAGTCCAGCCCACTGGAAAAGGTTTAGAGAAAAAAAAGCATCAAATCCATAAATCTCTGCTAATAGATTAAAAGATAATACATTAAAGTTTACTACCAATACATGTTGTTACTGATAAATACAAAATCATTTTTTTTATTATATCAGGCATTTCAAAAGATAGATGAATAGAACATTTATTTTAAATAAGCCATATATACATGAAAAAGCGAAACAACTGTAAAGTTGAGTAATTCTATGAAAACTGATTAGTATAAAAACTTTACGAAGGGGCAAAAAATTAAATTATGAACAAAAATAAAGATATATAATGCAATTATAACATAAAAATATACCTCCACTAAAATAAATGTGAAATGATTATAATAAATTTAAAATAATGAAACTACAAAGAAAGGTGTAAGCAAGACATAAAACCTTTTAAAATTGTTTTAAAAGAAAAAAAACAGGATAAAAGTCAATAAAATAAAATGTTTAGCAAGTTTACACCTTTGAATAATTAAAATAGTAGTAATAAAATTATGAATGAAAGCAATAACACTGAGGGCAACTATCAAATAATAGATCTGATAAAATGGAAATGAACTATAAATGAATAATAGTGGAATTTGGAAATACTTATATAAAGTGTTTACTTAAAGATACCGCATTACAAGAAAGATTTCAATTAAAATATCTATACATAGATAATAAGAAAATTATAACATTTTTAAACAATAAATTTTCAATAAGAAACTTTTTAACAATTAGAAACATACTGAAACGCCTCCTAATGCCCTTATTTAAGCCGTACCTAACATTATATTAAATCAAAACACTACGCACAAGAATAGCAGGTAAGTAAATTTTTAGAATGTTAAAGAATTCTGAAGAGAAATTTAAAAACACTGGCTATTATACCACAGTTATATAAAATAAATAAGATAAAATGATTAGACAATTTTTATCGATAATTTGTTCACAATTAATGAAGGAACTGTTAAAAAGAATATGCAATAATAAAAATTAAAGGAATCGTCAGTTTGAGTACCCAAAAAAGTTTTGTCAAACCTAGACAAAATTTATCAAGTACCTGAGCAGTGCCATTTGGTGTAGTAGCGGTAAGAATCAACTGCTGCCTTTGATTTCCCTGAACAGCCTGCATGGCTGATGTCGGTACTAAATACGTCATCCGTTGCCCAACAGCTGTCTATAAGAATATAACCAATAAAATTACTATACATTAAGGCAAGAGTACTACAACAATGAGTTAAATACACATCCATAAACATTCAATAACCCTGCTCACTAACATTTTTAACAATAATGAATAATCCCTAACACAATAATACAGGAATTTATTTTAGCCACATAAGAAAATCACAAACAAAATAAAATAGATTAAAATAATGAACGAATGACAACAATTATGACGTTAAAAAAACCTCTAAGAAATTTTTTCATGTAGGAAGGAAAATTACTTATGATCAAACTTAATTTGTTAACACTACAGAAGAATAAACGTGTAAAAAATCAATAACATAAAATTTACCACCAAATGTTAAGTAGAAAGAAGAAAAAATTTAATAAAGTTACTCTTTTCTACTAACAAATCAAAAGTATTTTCAGAAAAAAAAAAAATATTCTGTCTAATACTTTAGATGTATATATATATATATATTTAATATGAATGTTACCACTAGATTTCACCATTATTTAATAACTACATTTATATTTGCAGCAGAGCTGTAAAATTATAACTGGGACTATGGATACTTCAATCACATACAAAAACACAGATATTCCAACACTCAGAAAGTCAATTCCATACAAAATAAATGTTCAATAAATAGAGACAAATGGTAATACCAGTAAAACTATTTTTAAAGAATAAACTGAAATTTTCTGATGTTCAAATTGACACCCCTTATACATAAAATAATAACTGTTCAAAAACAATTTCCATTATTATACCTCATTTCTTAATTTCATATATTTTTCTTTTTTGGGTACTGATTGAAACATGTACAGTAAAAAAAGAAAATGCTAACTTTCAAAATGTATGACTTTTACATTTTGAAGATATAAGAACCAGCTGAAATTCACTCATGTTAAAAAAAGAGTATGGTGAAAAGTGTATTAACTGTGCAAATATTTATAAGTGAATTAAATAGTTTAAATCAGGCAGAACAAAGAATTTTTGCACTGGAAGAATCAATTGATGCTTTGCATGTTAATGATGCTTTGCATCATGTTAATGTTCTCATTATACGCAAGAATGTCACAGGAATAAAAATTTGGAAAATCGCTGAAATTTGTAGTGCAAGTATTAGAACTAACTATACATTCCATCTATAAGTTGAATTACCACAATAAGTTAAAAACATGTTCAAAATAGATTCTGAAAAAGTAGACTCAAAATCATATATGATACTTACAAAATACTTTCTAGCGGAAGGTAAGATCACATAATAAGTTGTGATAAAACTCGGTTGATTACTTTGAGTCGGATTCAAAATATCAGTGTAAGGAAAAATACCAGATTTTGACCATCAGGACAAGTCAAAACCTACACATCGGCTGGTAAAGTGATGATAATGGTATTTTGGGACTACAAAGGCCCAATTTTAATGCAATATTTCAGAAGAGTAATATGTGATCATCAGACATGCCAGAAAATAAAATTAAACTAACAATAAGCAGGAAATGTCTCGTTCTCCTTCGATAGGTGTAATTCTACTAGATAACACCGGCCCTACACTTCTTAAAAGAGGTGAGAAGCTATTCAAAAAAGGATAGAGTATTGCTGCCTTATCCTTCTTACAACCTCTACCTCATACAATCTAATTTTTTTGTTTGGCCCTGAGGAGTTTTCACGCAGTACTGTATTCGGCAACAATGAGCAGGTAAAAATGTGATATGAGAGTGGTCCAGATAGAAAGGTATTATTGAAATAAGAAAGCTCATAGAAAGATGGAACAAATGCCTAAGTGTAATGGAGATTATGTTGAAGAGTAGTGTTCGTTAGTTTTATTGTCATTATTTAAATAATTTTTTTCTACAGTCATTAGTCTCTTTAATTATTGAATGACCCTCACACCAAATAGATACCCAGATATAAAACCTACTTCATTACTTAATACAGTATTTCTATACAATTTCCATACAATTTTATACTGTATTTTCTATACTCATAAATACCGATGGAAAACAAATACTTAAGAAACATGAAATAAAGCATTGTTCTTAAAATGAACATATAAGGGTTTCAATATATACACAAATAACTTTTTCATGAAAAAAATCAGTAATTTTTGTTATGCCAACTTGATTGCTTTTCTACAGCTAGATTTTTCATCAATTTCCAACTTATTACATTTCTATTACTACAAGTGATGTTCAATAATTAACAAGACCAACTGATGTACAGAAAGAAGGTTTATTCAATGAATTTTTTTAAGGGTCAAGATGGCAACACATATAATCAGTTGTTCGATCATAATTAATCTAAACTTAAACTCTTTTGGAAATTTACTCACGAATGTTAAAACAGTATGATGAAAAGTGTTTAAACTGCAGTAATGTGTATAAGTGGATGGAACAGTTTAATTCCAGCAAAACAAGTGCGACTGATCTCCATTCCTCTGGAAGAACCATTGAAGTTTTGACTACCACGTGCAGAAAAACCGCATAAATGATCTTATTTATGAAGACAGGCGACGAGTCAAATTTTCCCAAATTGCTAGTACAGCAAAGTCTTGAGCAAATTATCCAGATTCGCCCACCAAAAAAGATTCAAAATTCACACATCAGCTAGCTGGTAAAGTGATGTTGATGGCATTCTGGGATTCGCAAGGCCCAATTTTTAGTGACTATTTAGAAGAACAACGTATGTGAATAGTGAGTACTATCTAACATGCTCCAACAGAACGTGAGACCCGCAATAAGGCAAAAACATCAGGATGCTCTCTCAAAAGGAGTAATTCTCTTGCATGACAACGCATGCCCTATCATTCAGAATATGGGAAAAGTGCTAAGAAGTTGGGTTAGGTGGTGTTGCCATATCTTCGTCACAGCAGAGACCTCTCCCATCCGATTTTCATTTGTTAGGCCTGCTCAAAGACTTTTTATATGGCAAGAAATTTGACAACAACAAAGCAGTCAAAAAAGCGGTACATGAACGGTTCAAACAGCAAGGTAAAGACTCTATGCTGCAAGAATCAGAAAGCTCACAGAACGATGGGACAAGAGTCTAAATGTTGCTGGATTCTATGTTGAAAAGTAGTGAAAGTTTCATCATCATTGAATAAATAGTTTTTTCTCTACATCAATTTTTCTCATTAGTAATACAACGTCGCTTGTATAATCAGAATTTTTTACAAAATGGAATCTCTTGGCTGGTATAGGTAAAGTGCTAATCTTTAAATTTTCATTGTAGTAACCATTCACATAAAAGCCAATATTTTCATTAACAATGACAGAGTCCTAATTTAATTTGATTGAAACACCGTATCCACTTGCCATCCCACTCTTTTCCCTTCTTTCTTTGTTATCCCCAATCCACTTATTGTTAATTTCTTTTCTACCACTCAATTTCTTCAATGCCAACCAGTTTTCTTTAAGTAAATTTATAAAAAGTTTTCAAATACAAACAGCCATATCAGCAAACATATATATATATATATATATATATATAAATAAATATATATAAATAAATAATAATATATAAATATATATATATATATGTGTATATATATATTTATATATTATTATTTATATTATTATATATATATATATATATATATATATATATATATACTCTTCTTTCAAGCAAAGTTTGCTAGCACCAGCTACAGTTTATCCAGAAGAAAGTGCAATAGTATTTAAAAACTACTTAAGTTTCTCAAAAGCTCCTTTTATATTAGTCAAAGAAATGGAGGAATAAAGAATAAACCAAACTGACAAGAAATAATAAAATCATTATTATGCTTGGCTTTGGTTTTAACATCAACAAGAATAGTTCAAAATGATCACTTTGATATCCAGGAACTGAATTCTTATCATTTTATCCCGCAATCTTTTAAACTAAAAGTTAGATACATAATAAATAAAACAACCATTAAGAAAGTAGATTATACAGTATACTTAATTAGTACAACTTTTTATTTTTCATATTTTTTTATGAAATTCTTTTAAAATTTATTTTGTTTTTTCCCGATTAATTCACCACATAAGCTTTTATACAGGAATAAAACAATATTTTTAGAACATGAAATAGTCTATGAATACAAAAAAAAAATTCAACCCAAAGCCATGGAAAAACATGGAAATCACACTACCATGCTCTCATTGCATTGAGAGAATTTTCTTAAAAACCGAACTCCCATTCCTATAAAAATTTATTTATATACGAGTTATTAAGCGAAATTAAAATTTACAAACAACTGATTAAAATACTAAATAAATGTAGCATATAAATCCAGTAACAATACAGCTTTTTTTTTGCACACCAAAGAAACATGAAATAGAAGGGATAACAAAAATTTTGTAAATTTAATTTTTCTCATAAAAAACCATAATGCATTAAAACCTCAACATGATAAATATCACAACACAAACTTCTCAGCAAAACAAATGGCACAGATAAATGTAAAAAGTGTATGAATAACTATTCTACCTTTGTAAATACAACAGAATATCTGCAGTGATATTCCCTTTATTTTGGAAATATTCAAAAGCCCCTCAAAATTTTCAAACTAAACCAATCATAGGAATATGAAAAATAAGTACCGCGATATAAAAAATAATCAGTTACACTAGTTGGAACAACCACATAACTTCCAAATAATGCACAACTGATCTGTAGAAAAATTCACTCCATTAACATTTCTGCTTTCCTAGATTAAATAACATGAATAAAAATTATTTCTCTGCGTTTATGCATACAGAATTTTTTTTACAATGATTAAATATTTTAAATATCAGGCTCTAAAACTGTTTTAGATTCTGATAATCATGCTGTGTAGTAAGCAAAATATTTTGTCATTATAATTTTAATGAATAAATGTATTTCTGAATTCTATAGTCAGTAGGTTCTCTTAAGTTTCCCCCCAAAAAAATATATTAATGTAAATTTAAAAATGCTTATCATTAATACACTGTAATGTGTATGTATACATGCTACCAACTATTTCAATAGTTGGTTAATCTATTTTATGAAAATTGATCCGATTATGAAGTCTGTTAAAGTTTCTGATTTTTAAAGAACTGTTCATTAAAATGAACAGTTCTAATAAAGTTCAATAAATAGTTCTAATAAATATAAGTAAAAACAGTTCTAATAAATATTTCAATTTTATTTTAACGACTGATCATATGACTTTGCCAATAATACTTCAGGTCAATCTTCTATAAAAAAAGGAATATTTTACACGAATAGAAGCTATTAGAATAATCCTCTTTAAAAGTTCTCCTTTTAGGTATAATTTATTATTATAACTAAAATGAATGCTGGAGTGGAAGTCAAATGAATACAAAGATACTAACTCACATTGAAATGTTTTCGGGCCAAAAAATGGTACAATAAAGGCTAAGCAGATACACTACTATGCAAGACATACCAATTTCCACAACCCACCAGAAACATTTACCAAAACTCTTATCATACACACACACCCTGGTCGTCACAAAAGTCTCTAAATAAATGCTGTCAATTCATACTTCTAGACCAGACAGCAAAAAATTCATTAAGACTTAGATTTCACAATTTGGAGACTCAAAACATGCAACAACATAGTCCTTGCTTTTTATTGGTAAACTCTCAGTGGCCTCTCTTGGCTTGAACTGGCCCACAGAGATGGTATATCAAATCAACATAGTACATCGAATGCCATGTGATTCATTACAAATTAAAAATGCTGGGTCTGTTGGCAGTTTTAACAAGATTTATGCCAGTAATTTACACACTTTCCTTCTGTTTAAAAGCAAAAATAGTGCAGAACAATTGAGTACATCATTTGCACTTCTGTCTACAAAATACCGGTAGAAATATCTAACTAATAATAGCGCATCTGCCGATGTAAAGTGATTACAAGAAAGGTTATGTGACGGTCATTGAAATAAGGAAACAGCCTGCACGGATTCATTTGAACCATTAAACAGGGACCAGTCCTCTTACTATCTTCCAGCAGCATATCCCAGCTGTCCTTGGAAATTGTTATACTAATAGAATGTTTTCATATAGTTTAAAAATTCTATTCAGTTATTTTTTTTCATTGCCAAACAAGAACTGCCAAAAAATATTACATATATATTCTTCATCAATTCCTAGCCCAAATCTACAAAAATTTCACATTTTAGGATAGCAAATTCAATTAGTGGCCAACCAATGGCATGAAGTACAGAAAAGTTTACGGAACTACATCTAAAGTACCTGTGTAGCCAATTGTTTTGTATCTTCATCTTCAAATTTTGCTGGTGCAATTACTATCATTATCCTAACTAGATTAATTATTTTTTCACTGTAACATGCTTATTTCTAGTCTCTTTAATGAACCACTTCTGTTATCACATGATACTATTATAATTATAATAATATTGCAAAGAAATTCATGTTACTAGCATCCTTAACCAGCATCAGCAAATGCCATATGTAAACATCTACAGCAAATCCATTGTAATATACTCTGTATTTTTGAGTCATAAAGACTGTGTGAAGAAACAATATTACATGATGAATCAGCTGATGAATACATAAATGATAAACCATGAAAAAGCGATGAACTAAAAAAAAAAGTGAAGTTTCTTTTCGAAAAGCTTTAAAAGGTTTGAGGTTCCACAATAAATTGAAATTTGAACTGAAACTGATTCAAGAGTAATCACCACTGAAATTGAGACCATTATCAAATAGAAAACCAGAATAATTCAAAATTGGAAAAAATTGCATACCTACTAAGTGTAATTTATTTTTCAAAATGATACATGGTTAGCGATAACTGCTATTAATTATTTTCCTTTTTTAAAAAAATACTTCAATAACAGGAATAGATTCTTAATTCCATGAACATATATTTTTTATTTGTGAAGTTTAGTTGCATTTTAGGTTTTTAAAATTCAAAAATACAGTAGAAAACTCTGCCATAGATAAAAGAAATAATTACACAGGCATGCACAACATAACAATTTTGTTAACAAAATTAGGTGATGAACTGCATTATAGATAAACAAACAAATTAAGAGGCACTACTTAATTTCTATTTAAGAAAAATATTTTAATATTTTCTATAAAAGATCAAGCATCTAATCAATTTTAAAAAAATGTGCTCAATTAAATCTAAGAAAACTTTATTTACTAATAAAGTCACAGATAAGTATATTCATACAACTAATGTTCAGTAGTACTAACACAAATTAGAAGCATAAAACAAAACCATGCATCACAACCAACAAAGAATGCATAAATTACTGGATTTCTATAACACTATTATTAAAAGAAATTTCACAATCGTGAAATAATTCAGAAAAAAAAAATAAAATTACACAAACTGTTTATTACTTACTTACGATACTCAAATAAAAAGCAACTTAGAAATAAAAGAAAAAATATTTGATAAATACTTACTGTTCCAATGGCATTGCCACTACTTGAAGTTGTCAACTGTCGAGGTACTAATCTTATACCATTAGGTGTCATAACCCCTCTTGCCACATCTAAAAAAAAAAAGAAAAGGAAAAGAAATAAAACCTAATAAAGAAGTAGGTACTGTTGCCACACTTTTGTTCTTTCTGTTTTTCCTAGTTTCATTAAACTTAAGACAGACGAGTTAGAATGAGTTTTTCAGCTCTAAGTCCATTCCTGACAAAGTACACAGTAGATGAACAATCATATCTATCAATCAATCACACATGATATCATGAGGGTTACCCAAAACTGAATTCTAATAAACAGAAAAAGATTTCATTACATTCACAAGTTACGTAGACATTTACATTATTTCTCTATTTTGTCAAAGCTCACAATCAGAAACTTATTATTCTATAACACCAGCTTTAGCCAACCTTCAATCAAGAACACTGCCTTCTGAATATCTAGACATTATTATAAGTTTATTAACACTATTCATCAGATCCGTATCAGTTTCAAACCGGCATCCACATTGTATATACTAAAAGCCAAAACCCAGCCGAGTAAGATAAGATAATCAAAAATCTCAAGGAGAATACAATCTTGAGGGTGAGATCATACTCTTCATGCAAACAAACTTTTGATGAGCATCATGAGCTTAATTTGAATTGACTTCAGTCATTCTTCAAATCTGTGCTAATTTATTAAGTTTAAAAATCATGAAACAATTTTCAAACAAGTTTTATTTATTTTTTTTAATGAGTTTATGACTCACTATTGGCTTTTTTCTTTTCTCCTTCTAATCATGTACATCTGCAAGCAACTCTCCAAATTTCTGGGATCAAATTCTCACATTACCGCATACATAACAAATCATTAATGAATCTTGGTGGCAATGAATCTTCCTTCTACTTACAAAAAATTAAACTAGGCAGATTCCACAATTCAACAATTCCTGCTTTACCAGCCAGTTAGTATTGCAAAGGACAAAGTGTGGTGTAGGTAGCCTCTCTCTCTTTTTTCTGTTTTCTGTTTAGCCTCTGGAACCATAAGCTATTACTTCAGAGGATATGTATAATGTGAATGAAGTGTAGTAGTCTGGTACATCTCAGGTCGACCACTCCTGAAAAGTGTGGTTAACTGAAACCTACTGACACCTAACCACCAAATCAAATAACACCGGTATTCACAATCTAGTATTCAAATCCATATAAAAGTAACTGTCTTTACTAGGATTTGGCAGTTACTTTTATACAGATTTGAATACTAGATTGTGGATATCAGTGTTCTTTGGTGGTTGGGTTTCAATTAACCACACCTCTCAAGAGTGGTCGGCCTGTGACTGTACAAGACTACACTTTATTCACATTTATATATATCATCCTCATTCATCCTCTGAAGTATTACCTTATGGTGGTTCAGGAGACAGAAAAAGAATAGATAGTAGGTAGCCAGTTCATTTTAACAGCTCAAGCCATTTTCAAGAGAATTAAAAGTCAATTTCAGATTAGCATTTGTACTCACAAGAGAAGCAGACCATTAACACAGTTTACATCTATTAGTAAAAACTCTATAACATAATATGTATTACAAAAAAGAAATAAAATTTATAATTACTTGTAACTGTTTTAATTTTAGCAATTAGAATCTATATAATTTGATGTTCTCGCTTCCATTTGCAGAAATTGTTATGAAATTAGCTCTAACAATATTAATTACAATCATTTTTAAACTTAAGCCTCAGTAATATTTAGATTTTAGGAACAGAAAAGGTCTGGCTTGAATAAATAGTACCAAGTTACTAGCCAGGCTTTATATGCATCCCCCGACTAGATCACAGTCCTGGACAGTCTATCAAGCAAGTCACCACTACTCTCATCTTCATACAATTATTCGTACTACCAACTACTAGGAGTCACCATCATGGTACACTGATGGAATATGAGCAGCAGCTAAACAATTCACACCGTTTCATCCAAGGAAGAAGAAATACAGAGAACTTACAGAGGAACTGGCTCTGATCAGGGTAATTTGCTATCTCATGAAGAATCTATGTAAAAAGAATCAAGATTCTTCCATATGAAATAAAAAATTATCAAAAAGAAACCTTCAAGAAAAATATAATTAAAAATATTACAAGTGTGTCTGTCAAAAGAGAAAACACAATAGATAAGTAATTGTTGAAATATAATGCACAAATGCATTAGCCATGTAGGAGTAAAAAAGATAACTAAAAATGTCTATGTGCTAGTCAGTCAGGAACAGTTAAAATAACAAATTTTGCAACAGATTATCAAAGGTTCTCTCTAAAAAGCTAGTCATAGACGCCACCTAATTTTCTCCTGTATGTGTATAAACCTAAGAATTGATAAATAAAATCTTTAGTTTTATGAAAATAAGATTCTAATAACTGTGTAGTCGGACTGGATTTAATATTTTTTAGTCATTTTATTACTGCAAAAAGTCATTTCGTTAAAATAATCAGAGACAGAGATAAAAATTTATTACCTGTAACATAAAACAAATAATGACCAAAACGACCTAAAATTTGATAAAAAAAGCCTACACAAAAATTTGAACTCTCCACTTACTTTTATTTCTTTCTTCTTTCTCGGTCAGGTCGATGACTTCAAGATCTGAAGATGAATTACCAGGTACTAGTGTAGTAGAGACAACAGGTGACGCAGGTAATACGCGTTTATTACCAGCAACAACAGTACCGGTCGCAGAAGATGCTGGAGATTCGACAACATGATTTGTCGACTGAACTTTTCTATTAATAGTATTACTATTACTGATACTGGAACTGTTGTTATTAGGAGATAGCTGTAAAATTAAATAATTACTTTAATAAATTTTTTTGCAATCTTTAATAAAGTAATAGAAATAAAATTAACTACATGTTAATAAAAATCATAACAAATAACATACATGACACCATTTAACATCAAAAAAGTTTAAGTGCAGAATAAACATGTATTCACTGGAATCAAGATATTTGCCTGATTCGAAGACATTTAATAAAAATGAGGTATTGAATAAATTGATAAAACAACCTATAATTTAATTTTAAAAAAATAAAAAAATTAACATAAAGAGAAAAGTAAATAAGAGAAAAATATGAAGAAAGTATAAATATAACTGGCACTATTACTAAAACCACATAAAAAGGGTGAACACATCTGTTCAACAAATACGTATGCCAGTCTGTATGTGCTTCTCAGTTTTTTATACAAATCAAAATAGTTAGTTATACAGTATTGTAGTGTAATAAGTGAAATCAGATAAATAACGATAATGAATAATGATTGACTATGTGAGAGTAGCTGATTATTTCACAGTTGAACTTCGTAATTATAAAAATTCAAAACTAAAACATACACAAACTCCAGTGATAAAAAATACTATCTATTAACAGTAAGGATTTTTTTTATTACTGCCATTTTAAAAAAGAACTTCTACACTAATTTTTTCAAACGTATTATACATCAGAAAATACAAATACATGCTGTTTATTATAAATTCATTCAGGAGCAATTTACTTTTTTTTAAAGAATTATTCAAATAATTAGAAAGCGTTCTGCGGAAATGTTTGCAGCACAGACTGAATTGGTATATCACAATGCTAATGAATGATCTAAAGATTTCAGAGTCAAATCTGAAACCACATTAATTTTTTATCAATAGTTGGGAATGAATATAGTTATAAAGTTATTGTAGGAAGAAAAGGACCTCAATCATTTTTTTGAAATGCAATAAATATAATGCATTCATTTGATGAGAAAGGCAATTCCGCACCATACTCAGAAAGATACAAAGTGATCAAAAGTTTCCTAACTTTTTTTTAAATATTTTCATAAATATAAACAAGTGAACCTAAATTTGAAGAACTCCTTGCTATTGATTCTAACACCATTGCCACTCCTAGAAAAACAGGCCCAATGCAGTAGACCTCACACATCTTTAATACCTTCACTATCTCAAATCATTGTATGTAATAAGAGAATTTCAGTTTGAAAATAAGAAAGGTCTGCTAGGTGAGTAGGGCAGTAAAGGAAGCCCAAAGCAGTCATCTTATTTTCAAAAAAGGGCATGTGTGGGCTGCTACAATACATGTCACATCACAGGACACAAACTTTACCTACCCAGTGCATTTCTAATATCTCTAATATCTTCTGCTATCTCTGAAATGTCAAAAGATGCGATTTGAACTTTGAACACAAGTTCACCAACATAAGTGGCATGAATATCACTATATGAGAGATGTTCTGAATGCGACTCAACTGTACAGACAACATTAACATAGTCACCTAAATCATTTATAAAGTATATTGCTTAGGCAATGATCACAACACATCTTTTCTTCAATATTCATAAATGTATCTATAAGTAAAATTTAATGATAATTTGCTCCTCATGAATATAAGTAATTTCGAATACTGTATATGATAGCACAATTACAAAGAATGCCCGCTAAACAACACCGTTTGCTGCTACATATCAGCATTATATTTAAAAAGTAGGGAAATCTTTTAACAAAAAATATACAGTGGATAATGACAATGACGTCAAATACTCTGATAAATTTCAAGATTCAATGAGGATGTTTTAAAGCATATCCTACACATAATGAGCAGAGCAGATGCAATTTCACCTGAATAGAAGCTATGTACATTTTGGTTAACAGTTCAAAATTCAAGTTGAATAAAAGAGGGTTGTCATTGATAATATGGGGAATAAGTCCTACTCTTCAGGTGAAAAATCTTTCCCATTCATCGCATTAATAAGAAATATGCATCACCGTTTAGATTCATATTATTATGATAAAATCTAACTACAACATATCCCTTCAAAAGTACAGCAAACAGAACCACCAGAGAGAAATGGAACCATCTTACTTGCTGTTCAGGTCAATTCAATTTCTCTGAACAGACGGATGACACTTTGAATTCAAAGTATAAAAATATATAATGCGGTAGTGCATATAAAAAAATGTCTTATTTGCCACACATTAAAAAAAACCTTCACATTTACAATCAACCTTCTTAATAAAAAGTGAATATTCTAAAATTAAAAATCAATTTCTTTTTAACACATTAATCAAAAAATACAGTTCAAAAAGGCAAGAACTTTTACAAACCTAGAACAATAGTTTAGTACATCACTTTAATAGTTTGTAATCACTTACAATTATCAGAAACTAACAAATTAAAAAAAAAATTAAAGCTTAGTTTTAACACCTGACAATGATTAAGCACTGTTCAATATCAGTTCCTGCAACTTTGAATTATATTTTATGGTCAATGCAGATTTATTTTAGTTAACTTGCCCATTAAGAAATAAAAAGACTACAAAATAATAATTTAGAAGTAATAATACAGACAACAAGCACAATAATCTACATTTAATTAAGAAAATGTTAATAATAATCTAAATGAGTTTTAAATATGATAGATTGCATCCCTTATAACCTACTGGGAGTAACATGCTGGAAATTTAACTTCTTTTCAGATAGCAGGTGTCATAGGAATCAAAGGGCTGGGAGGAAGCTTTAAATGAGCAGCATGCTGGAAATCTTAAGAGTGTAAAAGAAAATGCCAACTGTCAAAGCTAAATTAAAAACAGTTCCCATATATCAAATTAAAAACTACCATAGAGATTTTCTGTTTTTCTAGCAAAGATACTAAAGACAATAAAATTGCAGCCAGCTATGTGCACCTATCACCTTTGCAAGAAAATATAAAAAGTTATTATTTATTCAGATTTATAACAGTAAACATAACAAAGCAATCCTTTACTTCATAAAGAGTATATACTTCATAAAGAGGTCAGGATATAAAGGATTAAATAGAAAATGAAAATAAAAAGTAACTGATCAAATTTCCCTTTAACCGAAATGAATCTGCAGTTATAAGCTAACTTAATTTAGTTTAAATACATGCAGATACCTTCAGTTGAGAATTTTAAAGAAAAAAAAATCTATTAAAAAAATGTGTATTTTGCAACAAAAAACAGCTGCAAATATAAAAATCGAACACAGTTACCTTTTTTAAAATTAAGTAATGAATAATTTAGAAATAATGTAAAAACTTTATACCAAATAGTCACAAATTTTAGTTAGTAAAAGAATCTTAACATTTGTAAATATTAGATTTGAGATATTTACAATAATACAAATTCCTCCTAATGTTTTAAAATACCAAAATTTTGTAAAATAAGTTTAGTACCTTCTCTAATGTTTTTTTTACAAAAAGTATAAGCTGGGAAAATGTACTATAAACAATTTTAAAAAAAAAGTTCTATATATTTAACTACAGTAATACCTTGGGGGCGATTTTTGGGGGCATGATACGAGGTGATGTAGAAGTACGGCTTGGTCCAGCGGGAGTTGTAGGGGTTTTCGGTGTTGCACCACCATCCCGTATTGTTGCCTAAAAAAATTTATCAATGCAACTTACACACTAACACAACATTTATACCGTACAATTACAAACACAATTTCACTTAATTTAAACAGCTTTGCTTCAAGAAATAACACAAGAATAAATATGCAATCTGGCAATCTGTCAAAAATGTACTTGTTTTCAGAAACATGAAAATATTTATAAGCAGATACAAAGGTTTTTCAGTAATAACTAAGCTACATTAAAATCATATTTCCTCTAATAATTTTGGTCATCTTTCATAATATTTTATGCAATCTTTAGAAAAATTATATAAATAGCATTATAAACCTCTTTCAGCTTCATCCAATGGCTATCAAGCAGATTTTAACTACTATAAGCAAAGTGTATGTAAGGTCTCAAACTAGTTTTACTTTATGAATCTTTTCTTGGTCTGTCCCTAGCCACTATCTGTTTGGTTCTATTAACAACACATTCTGATGGGGTGATCCACGAATATAACAAATTCAGTACAGTAAAAAGAGATGCAGCTGCTCAAGACAGCTTCATTAAGACAATTTTTATAATTCTGATGGCTGTAGGCCTAAGTTTATGAAAGCTGTACTAGGTACCTGAAGACTTCCGGAATATACTAAATCAGCTACCAAATAGTTTTCAGACCTGTCCAATCGTATTTATTATCTGTACAATCTTTTATTTATTTTTTATTACATATAGTGTTCCTAAAATGCGGGGCTGGCTATACTTTTCCAGATTCTACTTTTAAAACTAAACAAAAATATCTCTATTTACCAATTTTTTTATTTTTATATAAAAATTTATATCTCAAGTTCAGATAGACGAATCATTAATATTTGGTAAACATCTTTGTAATAAAATTTTTAAATTATCAAAAAATCAGGACTTAAATACCTTTGCATATTACAAAATGGCGGCCACATTTATTTTTCAATCAGTTATATCTCCATAAATATTAGTTTTATCAAAATGTATGTTTTATTTGCTAAAATACTAAGGCCTTTTATTTTGATTAAAATGAGATTTTTTTAAAATCAGTTATTAAATAGCAGAGTTATGGCAGAAGTTGATGTAATCTTGTGTCTGTTTTCATGTCCTCCACTTTACATTCAAATCGATTAAATATTAATTGTTTTTATTTATTTTTAATTTTAGTATTTCAAATTAATATCATATTACGTAATAATAATTTTCTCACAATAACAGACCTAATAATTATGAAACAAAATTAAAACATCAATTTTCTGCCACAACTTGACTATTTGTAAACAGATTTAAAAAAATAAATGTCAATCTGTTCAAAATAACAGGCTTAATATTTAAGCACAAACATACATTTTGATAAAACTAATATTTACAGAGATTCAACGGATTGAGTGGGTGTGTGTATATATATATATATATATATATATTCAGTTTTTCTCTATATTTTTTACTTTGTACATATCCTGCTAAGACACAATTAACAAAACCTGAATTACTTATATACGGGTACCTAGCTTAGACTGCTCCTTTACAAAGTTCTGTTATAAAATTTTCATTATTACTTTATTATAAACTTTATCATTCTTTTCCTTTCTGCCCTTTCCTATAATCCATACCTCGTTATCATAAAGCTTTACCCTACACATAAATATTTTTAAGAATATTTTTTTTGTTCTAGTTACATATTAGATACTATTACCAATTTTTTTCTACGCGAAAACTCTCCTTGACGTTCCAGTCTGCTTTTGAGCTCTATTTTACTGCATCTATCCCGAAAACTAAGATCATACAGATGAGAAATTTATTGTATAACATACAAACTGTTCTGTTGTAATTTCATATTCATAATTACACCATCTTTTCATAACTTAACTTTTACAACACAAAAAAAGATCTGAAAAGTGATGACATTTAGAAATGTATTTCATGATACCATGTATTTAGATTCTGGTTTTTTAGAACTTAAAAATAAATTAATTAATGGAATAATAGTTTGTTGTTTAATACTAAACTGCCTAACTATCTCTTACTGACAATAATAGCTAACATAATGCAGTTAAAACGATAGTACTTATATTATGTATATAAAAAATACTTACAGCTGGCCTAAGAATTCGAATGTTATCAGGCTGCTTCTGCTGTTGACTTCGATTCACTCCTTTCACTTTTTCATAACCTGGAGGTGGCGTAACCTTAAAAAGAAAGATTATAACTTTTAAATACACTAAAAATACTGTATCTAACAACAGAATAATATTGTAAAATAATAAAAAAACTTCTCCATCAACCATTTGACTAGATTATTGCTTTTCTCCACTCCTTCCTGTTTAGTGCCAATCTATCTTTGCCTCAACAAAATTACTGCATCCTACATTCTCACTTGTCTTTATTTATTACACAGTAGCAAACAAAGGGAATTTTGGTTCTGTTGTAGGGAATTTTCATTCTGCGGCAGACTGCTTGCTGTTCAGTATTTTAGGTTATTTTGTTAGTTGATACATAAAAAGAATTGGTGGTGTTTGTGCTTTTATAATTAATTCATTGTCAATTAGTTTTTGGTGACCTTGTAAATTTCTGTTATAAGTTTGTTATTCGTTTCTAGTTAAACGATGGATATAACCCCACAAAAGTGGTCAAAAATTGTTGCTCTGTCACAACACACACAAATGACTCAAAGACAGAGATTGTCAGCGAGTGTAGTGTGCAGTTAAGTACATTATACATGAAATCATGAAAAGATTTAAGGAAACAGGTTCTGTCTCTCCAAAGAGAAAAGGAAAATGCAGATGGAAAAAGAAAACCACACCTACACAGGATTGATTACTAATAAGAAAGAGCAGAATTAATTCACGATTGTTAGCTGTTCACCAAAAAGTCAGTCTCCAGTTGTGACTTGAGACCAGTAGGACTAATGTTTCCGATATAATAGTTCGAAGAAGATTGTTGGCAGTGGGAAGGATTACTTGGAAACCTAAAAAGAAGCAGTTACTGTCACCGGTTAAGAAGACAAGAATACTTCAATGGGCAAAGGAACATAAAGAATAGACTATTGAGATGTGGAAAAAAGTTATTTTATCAGACAAAACTCATTTCTTTGCCCAAGGGAGAGAGAGTAGCCTATATTAAGTCAGCAGAAATGAAGACTACTAGACTACTATGCCAGCACACCTGCAACAAGCTCCTAAACACCCAGCCAAAAAGATGTTTTGGGCATGTTTTACACATGAAGAGCCAGGAGCACTTATTTTTGCGGATGGGATGATGAAATCAGACCGATACATTACCATATGCCAAAGAAAAATAGTCCCACTTATGCAGAAGAACCCAGAACTCATTTTCCAACAGGACCTTGCACCACGTTGCACATCAAAGAAAGCAAAGAGTTCTTCAAAAACAAAAACATTGAATATTCTCATGGCCAGGGAACTCCCCCGACCTGAATCACGTTGAAAATTTATGGACCATACTAAATCGAAGACTTGGAAAAATGAATTCTACCACAAAAACTGACAGTAGTTCAGCGATAGAGGTTTGGTTTTGAGATGAAGAAATCAAAAATCACTGTTCTGCCTTAGCGGAATCAATACCAAAGGGTATTAATGAGACAATCAAAAACAAGGACACATAAACTATTAAATTTGAGTAATTTTAACTATTAAACAATTTTTCTTTTAAAAATAAAATGTTCTGTTAAAGATACTGTGTTCGGATTAATTTGTTCGACACTGTATGTCTTTCTCTACAGTTTTTACCTTATATACATCACTTAATGACCAAATTTAACTACAGGCCTTTATGGCCAGGTTCTAACTAAACCTATAAGAGGTCTGTTCAGAAAATAATCAAAATCTATTTTTTTAATCTTTATTATTAATTTTACAGATAATGTTGGTCCTTGTCCTCTTCAAAGTATTCCCCTCCCCCACTCGTACACTTTTCCCAGCAGCGTTTCCACTTCACAAAACAGTCCTGGATAGGTTCATTTGAAATGCCCTTTAAAGTCGGTGATGAATTTGCTTTAATGTCATCAACTGTCTCAAAAAGGCATGTCCTTTCATCACAGATTTAAATTTTGGAAATAAGAAAAAATTGCAGAGAACTAGGTCTGACAAATAGGGAGGCTGAGAGAGGACAGTCATCTGATTTTTGCCACAAAACTGACGAACTGACAAAGCTGAGTGTGCAGACGTATCATCTTGGTGAAGTAGCCACAAGTTGTCTTGCCACAACTCTGGTCTCTTTATGCGGATTTTTTCATGTAACTGTTGTAAAATGCCTTGATAATATGCACGATTCATAGTTTCACCTTTAAGCAAGAATTCAAAATGCACAATTCCATTAAAATCAAAAAAACAAAGAGTATCACTTTCACACTGGATTGAGACTGACATGCTTTCTTGGGGCATGGAGATCCTTAGCCGATCCACTGTGATGACTGAACTTTTGTCTTGATGTCATAGCAGCAAAATCAGCTTTCATATCCCATTATGATCCTTTGCATGAATATTTCATCGTCATTGGCTTGTTCAAGAAGTTGCTGACAAACGTCCACTTGTTGTACTTTCTGCTCATCAAACAAGAAAAAAAAACATTACTGCAACTCGATATGTGTTCAATTTTTCAGTCAAAATGTCACGGCATGATCAGATTGAGATGCTAACTTCTGCAAGTTCTCCGACAGTCAGTCTGTGATTTGCATGCACCAGATTGTTCTATTTTCTGAAAGCAGGTGTCATCAATTGAAGTCAAAAGGCCTTCCTGTCAAGGGTCATCTTTGATCAACTGACAACCACATTTAAATGATTAAAACCATTTGTTACATTGCATAGAACCCAGATCATCTCTGTAAGCTTGTTTCAAAAGTTGAAATGTCTCTGTGAAAGTTTTCCCCAATTTCACCACAAAATTTTACATTGTATCATTGCTCCTGAAAATCAAACATTACAGAAATAAGTACTAACACCAACACACTGCACTGAAGTAACAGTAACATAAAACCTAAACAAGATATCAACAATTCCTGAACATGTGGTTGTAGAGGTGGTTATGCAGAACACAATGCTGCCAACCACACATCACTAGAAGTCTCTGTTGGCACGTAATTAAAAATGTTCGGTTATTTTCTGAACAGATCTCATTTTACAATATTTTCCACAAATTTCTCTGACCACCCACTATCTTAAAACATCTTTATTTTCTAACATTCTCTGAAAAAAAAACCACATTTCAAAGGCATCTTTTTCATCTCTTTTCATATACTCCACATATTGCTACCATAAAGAGCCACATTCTACTAAAATACAATTTTTGATGCTAACAGTGTTTTCTTTTGATTTCTACTTTACTTTGTCCATCCTTTGCCATTTTACTACTATGGAAACAAAATTCTGTAACTTCTAGTACAATGTATGATCTATAAACTAATATTATTCAACATACATAAGGCCAATAAACATCGAGACATACATCAGCCATGATGATCAGAAAATGGCCCTACATCAGAACATTTAACTACAAATTTTTATTCTCAATTTTTCAACTGCTCATTTTCCTGTCACTTTTCATAACCTTTGTTTGACATATTAAAAAATTCAATTTATCTCCTAGCAATAAATAGTCTGAGAAAAGGATGTTCCAAATTTAAATAGAAATTAAAAAAACTCATTTTGGAGATATATTTTCAAAATACACATATACATTACTACAAAATAGCTTTCTTAGTGGTACATAATACCATTAAAAATCTTCTACAAGCATATGTTCAGATATTTATAAATAAATTCATGTTTTTTATTGCGTAAGCAAGTTTAGCATTGCCAAATATTAAGTCAAGGCAATAGGTAGCACAGTTTCACAGACATCTATCCATGAAAGAAAGGTGAACTCAGTTAAAGATGACAATCAACCGAGTAACTACCACTCATAACAGTAGTTTATCAGATTAACGTTTAATTAACCTCTGCTTTTTATACCTAGATCCATATTTTTGTATCACCCACCTGTAATCCAACTGAACGAGTGATTCTAATCGGAATTAATGGTTTCTCCTTACCAGCAATATTATCATCAACTTCCTTCAAATATCTAGCAAGCACTGTTCTCAATTCTCGATTCTGTAACCAATACACATAATTTAAATACATTAAAGTATATTTTAATAATATACGTATAATTATATTTCTGAGTCCTTTAAAATAGCTTAATAACTTTTAATTTACGCAATTTCATGCTTTGTAGCAACAAAAATATGAAATTTACACCTTAGCAAAAGTATTATTCTAATTTGGTATTTAATTAATACCAAAATTTAAATACCTTGAAAAATAATAACTTGGAATCTTAAAGAAAATACAATAACTGAGAATAGAACAATCAAACTTAAAAAAGACTGAGTAACGTTGTCCACATAAAAGACTTTAGGTTAGCATCACTGGGATGAGCTGATGGAAAAAAATTGTTTTGTTTATAACCTCAATATTGCATTTAATAATGGCATATCCACTTGAAGTTTCCAGATTAGTTGAATAACACTCAGCGATTCGTTTTTTTTGCTTTCTGAAGGTGAAAAACCGGCTAAAATCTTTTTACGAATGGTTTTACAATATGGTGAAAGTTGTATGAACCGCAGAAATTTTTGTAAGTGGGTAGAACAATTCAGGAATGGTCAAAACTCAGTGACTGACGAGCAATGGTTTGGCACAATTCATAACATTATCAGTAACAAGCTCAAGTACAGTAAAACAAGTGCAAGGTGGGTCCCAATAGTTACAGAACAAAACGAGAAAACAAGATTCAAAGTGTGTACAGACTTGAAAGAACACTATAAAAAAAAAGGTGACCCTTTACTAAACAAGATTTTATCGTCTAATGAAACTTGGAAACTCTGGTTCACCATTTTGAACCAGAGTCCAAAAGACAAACCATGGAATGGAAGCACACCAGCTCACCTCTCAGAAAGAAATTCAGAATGCAAGCATCAGCGGAAAAAGTCATGTTGACCATCTTTTGGGATGTCCAAGGAACATGGATGTCCAAGGATGTCGTCTTTTGGGATTATTTGGAAAATCAGCATACAATAATCAGTGTTTACTAATCAGACATGCCAACAATTAGAGAAAAACATCGCGGATCTCAAAGAAAAAAACATGATACTGCAACAAGACAATGCTTGCCCTCACACCAACCAGCTGACCCAAGAAACCATTGGAAAATGGGTTGGAAGATACTACCACATCCTCCCAACAATCCAGATTTGGCTCCCTCAGATTTTGATTTGTTTGGTCCACTCAAGGAGGCTTTACATGGAAAAAAGTTCTGCAACAACGAGGAGGTCAAAGAATTTGCGGGAAAGTGGCTCAAACAAGACAGACTTCTTTGCATCAGGTATAAAAAAACTAGTTCATCATTGGGACAAGTATAATAATACTGATGGGGATATGTTGAGAAGTAGTAAAACTATTTTGCAAAAATAGTTTTTTCCATCAATTTGTCTCTTTAATTATTGAATTAGCACCCCAGAGGCACTTGAAAATACTATCATCCGACGGGTACTACTGGGAGAGGATGGAGTATTGTTGAGGGGAGAGGGTCAAAAAAATTTTTCAGAGCACTAGAACCAACAGTTTTTGAGATATTTGCAATCTTCATCTGAAAATTCAGATCCGATTAAAAAATACTAAATTTTCCCAAAACTTTGATAAATATGTACAGTATATCAATATATAATAATGTAACAAATATACACCCGACCACCATGAGACATGAACTAATGAATTGGGATTTTTCAATAGTGATCAGTACATTCCAGTGCTAAGCTAAGGATAATGCACACACAGACACATATACAAATGCCATTTAGTAGAGTAGAGAATCATTCTTTGAATTTTGGGCAGGGGGTGGATGATTAGTTTTCTGCACTGAAAAAAGCATTTCGTATACTTTTAAAATTAAAATCCTGCTTTTGCGAAACTGGATTTTCTGCAATGGCTACTTTGATGACAAAATATAGATCTCAATTAAATATAGAAAAAGAACTCAAGAGTGTCTATTCTAATATAATACCTTCCTTCAAAAACTTTGCTCTGCAAGACAGGTCCAAAGGAGTCGCCAATAACTATTAAACTTGTTTTTAATATATAATTAATTTTTAATATATACTTAATTTTTAATATATATAATATAACTTATCAGTTAAGTTATTATCAAAAATACATTGTGCAGTACCAATGCAATCCATTTTATAAGTGTACTGTATCAGTGTAAATGTGTATTTTATTATTTATTATGTCAGAATGTATTTTTTGCTTTCCTTTTGGTAAATTAAAAAACCTTTTTAATATTTTTTTTTCTTTTTGATATGCTCACACCTCCCATTTAGTGTTATCACACAATCCCCTATGGGAAGCGCGCCCCACAAGTTGAGAAACAATGATTTATATCATTATACAAATATAAATTTTAGGAGAGAAAGCAAATTAATGCACAGAATTTTTTTTACACACAGACCTTTCAATCCAATTTAAAAATATGATTTATTCTTGGTCATTTACTTGAATCATAATGAGTAAATGGTGGTTTTTTAAAATGAGTTTCTTAACTTAATGTTTCCTAACTAAAAAAAATTGTTTAATAAATGTTTTTAACAATATCAATAAATTCAGGAATAAAAATTTATTAAATCATAAAACTGACACTAAGAGATTGTTCAGACATGAAATCAAGTAATGATTTCTTCTTCATTTTGTAAAGAGTCCTGTAAACCAACAACTTCTTATTATTCTTTGATTATTAATAAATATACTATTCTTTATTTCTTTAGTCTTGAACAATTCATCAAACAAGTATCGTGTCTGGTTTTTAGGGTCCTGACAATTAACCTGTTTTACACATGTATCAAATCTTTACTAGTAAGAATTTATATGGTGCATGGATACAAATACTTAAATAAGATATTTTCCAGTTTAAATAAATTACATCTAACCTATAAATATTTTATTCACTTCATTATCTACATAACCAGCAATTCTGTATAATAATTCATTAGCTAAGTAGTTAAAATGTACATGCCAACCAACTATTTCCAATTTTAATAGGCAAATAACCTACTGGGTTATTATTGACTGCAACATATTCAAAAAATGTATACTTATCTGTAGAAAGGAAACCTGTGTTACTCATAATTAACAGAATTACTTAAATTTAAACATAAATACGTTGGCAAAATGAACTTTGTGGCGTACTAAAATTGAAATAACTCAGTACTAAAATGGAATTAAAATTACATACATAGATGGAGAAAAGTTGCATTAACTATACTAAATTCCATTTATATGATCGGTGATAGTAAAAGTTTGAACCTGGAAATACAAAATTATTTCAATACCTTAAAGCTATGGTTTCCATGGAATAATAAATATGTTAAATGATTCCAAAACTAAATAGCTAAATTCTCATTATTTAATCACATGATATTATAATCTGCATAGAGAATCATAAAAATGACAAGATTTATAGCTCTAATGCTAAGAAAAATTGTATTACCTAAACAGTTTTTTCTATCATTTTAAATATTTTGGATAAATAAACCCTGACTGAATTAAGGTATTACTTACTTGCTAGAGGTTTCTTCATATATATTTCATACTATACCTGTAATTGTGCTATAGAAGGTGTACTGTTCAAACTGTTGTGGTGTTAACATATCTACACTACAAGACAGGCTGTTAGAAACATAATTAATCTGGTACCCTCGTCCATGTAATTCTTAGTTTTCAAAAGACTGTTGGGTTTCATGGTTCAAACTTTCTAATACAAATTTCAGTTTAATAAGTATTACTTCAAGCAAGACTAACAAAATGAATAAATTTTCATTACCATTACGACTTAGAAAAAAGAATGAGTAATAAGTTGATTTTGATTTATTTAACAAAACTGCTGTTTAAACTTCTAAAGTTCATTCTTAAATAAAGTTCTTTCTTATATACTTGCATTGTTTTGTTTGTGCGAATAATTTTCTTTCTTTTAAATAAAATCTTAAGTGCTGCTTCTTTAATTCAAAAATGTATTATAAGAACTTGTATTTATACCATTTACTAAGTACTTATATAATTGATGATGATAGAATCTATCTTGATTTGTAAAAAATTTTATGATTTTTGTAAATTATAACCATGATTTTATTCTTGGAAATATCAACAGTAGATTTGTTGTAATTTTATAAATTTTGCTTTTTCTATTGAGTAAAACAAATGTGCACTACTGCACATCTAATTTATACACAATCACAAAAAAGCAATCTAGGCACGAGTGTGAAGGGTCTCTACCCAGAAAAAATATCCAAAAATGAAGAAACATACAAATTTCCCAAAATAACAAAACCAATCTCAACAGCAACAAAAAATTTTCTATCACATAAAGTACAGAAATAGAAAAAAATGGCTGTTATAAATTACAACATGACTCAAAAATTAACTTACAGATTTCTCAATAATTTGTGATTTTTTTCTCCAATGATCAATAGACTGTTCTAAACTTCTTACCCTAAGTCTAAGTTCACCTATCACACTTCTATCTGCAATGGATTCACAAATTTTCTGTACGATTAACTCTTCCAAATCCTGAAAAAAAAAAAAACTAATAAAATCAACAATTCAGAACTAACAGTTAGAAGAGAACAATTTAGTTTACTGCAAACATGAATATTGCATAATTAAAAAAATAAATAAAATGACAAATTAATAACTTAATTTATTATCGGACTACAGATTACTGTTAACTCCATTCTTCTACTCTGTAGAGTTAAGCAGCTTGGATTACTACTATACATCGTCAAACTAGTAATCTCAAAGTTGTAAAATCCGGTATTATACATACTCAAACAACTGGATTGCAACACAATGTAAAAACGTACATATAATCAGACACATAACCAGTCAGATACATAAGCAGTTAGAAAAGACTAACTTAAAAGCATAACAAACTGTACGTGGACCAGGTTTTCAGGCTTGTACAGAAATCCATCACAGTTGATGTTTGTACAATAGCAAACCTATATCGCTCAAATAATTTTTAAATTAAGCATTGCATTACTGAAGCAAAACTAAGTAAGCTACACTGTTGTAATTTCTATCGCACTCTATTACCTATCTCATATCTGTTCTGAGTCAAACCTTTTTTGTCAATTTTTTTGAATATAAACATTTTTTACATTAAACCTGAATAAAATGTTTTCTGTCTGTTTTTGAGTCAAAAGTTTTAAGCAACATTCAAACAACATTTAAGGATTCAAACAACATTCAAGCAAGCAGTAAGCACTAAACATAATATTTATTAAACTTAATCATCAGACATCAGGATAGACAGTAGGTAGGATTCAATTCATTATACAATGATATGACCTAAAATAAATTAATATTTTGTTAGAAAATTGATATAATTTTTTTTTTTAGAAAAGGAATAATTAATTTTTTATTTATAAACTTATCTTGTTGCTGCTAACATGCATTTTGGTATAATTTTTATCGTGCATTAATTAATACTTAATATGTACGTAATAATCAAAATCAATACTACACAAAAATTTAGAAATTCCCAAACTAGCTATAAAACAATACACAAAGAATATTTGAAAAATAGTAAAGTAATTTATATTGCAAATATACTTAATAGCAGATTTATCTGTATTGGCTATAAATACAAATAATACACTAATCTTGTACTTACGTATTTAAAAACAAAGTAGTCAATCGGATTTCAGTGGAAAATGAACAGTCTCTTTATTAATTATAATAAATGGTTATTTATATTTATTTTATAAATATAATTTAACCAAACTTAACCTACACTCACTTCGCTTGCTAACCTTGACTAATTAACACCATAATTTTTTGAGTATTTATTTAATAAATTCAGTAATTATTGCAATTATTTATTATTTAAATAATCAAAACACGCCTGTTAATTAGTCAAGGTTAGCGAGCAAAGCGAATGTAGGTTAAGTTAGGTTAAATTATATTTATAAAATAAATAAATATAAATAACCATTTATTAAAATTAATAAAGAGACTTGATTTTCCACCGAAATCCGATTGACTACTGTTTTTAAATAAAGCTGTAGCTGCGGTGGCGTCAATACATAAGTACCAAAAAGATTTTTAATAGTAACATAGAAGAAAAGGAAATATACAGTAATAATAGTATATACAAAATAAAATGTAAATGGAATCCATCATGCATCGGACAAACAGGAAGAAAATTAAAATAAAACAAATACACAAGATTCGTTTTATAAAAATCAAAAAAACAATTCTAATTGTGCAACGAATTTAATAAAAGAATGGCACACCAAGATGAAAATGGAAGAATCAACAAAATTAATTCACAATGTGTTAAGGAAGAATGAACATTTTAGAAAATTCTAAAAAATCTTTAAACTAAAAAGTAACAATAAGATCATAACTTAACAGATCAATAATCAAGCAATGTCCTTTTCAAGAACCTCATTTGTTGAAAACAGGAAATAAATAAACAAAATTAGGAGACAAATATAACCGTTAATAACAAATAAACAAGAAGGCCACATAACATAAGGCACGATGTTAATATAAGGAGAGGTGTTGACTAAACGCTAGATAAAGATTAACAAAATTTAAAGTATTAGTACAATAAGTTTTGACAATGGACTGGTTCTGAAACACATCAACAAGAGATAAAAAAAAAAGAAGCTGAGAAAGATAAGCAATACTAAATGTAGTAACTATAATGATCTTTGCAGGAGGATAATAGTACTTTTTATCTTAACAACAATACTAAGGATATTTATCGATACAATTCTCCTTCAATAAATCTTCTGTACAAAATTTGCGTCGCTTATGAAATGGATTGAATGTCTCCATTGAAAAAAGTTTCTTTCTGAATCATATTTTCCGGTTTTCTTTTTTTCATCATTTTGAGGAACACTGAAACCCAAGGTGATTAGTCAATAACTGCCAATATTATTTAGCAAAACTCCATTTAAATGTTGGTTTATCTTAAAGTTCTACAGTAACCAGTTTACTAGACATTGCTTTAGCTGTTAAACACATTGCAGATGTTCTAGACATCTTAGAAACAAGCATGTAGTAAGAGTAAGCGATTAACCATATTAAACAACATCCAGCAGTGGCTGATGAATTTTGTAGCAGGTGAAAAATGCCATGCCTGACTGACTGGGATTCAAACCCTTAAATTTTTGGAGAAGGGAGAAATCGGTCGATCTTCTGGTTTCCTTGGACCCAAGCAAGCAGCAATTTCCACATAATTTTAATCCTTTTTTGTTTATAACTATAATTATTTTCAAAAGGAGAATTTTAACAAATTCAACACATAATGCAGGACATCAAACATTTTCAATACGGCAAATGAGAGAGAGGAGAAAAACAAGACAACATACTTTTCCTTTTTCAAACTCTGTACAGATTCTTTGCTGATCTTTTAATATCTTAATCACAGTTTAATCTTTCATCCAATACTTTTGATTTTGAATAACTTTCACGTGACCCTTCTGTTCTTGACATTAAACAGTCTTTCTGTTTCCATTCATCATCCTTCGCAACTAACAATCTACTTTGAACATTTCATGGCATTATTCAAACATGGTTCTTCTTAAATAATAAAAATATATCCTCTAAATTGTCTAGAATCTGCTTCCTTTTAATTCACAGAAAATTAAAATTTTATAACATGGAAAATTAACCATGAAAAAAAGCTTATGTATCTAAAATGTATAACTAAACAAACACTGTTCATCCTAGTTCCTTTTTTAGATGATTAGTTCAGCACATAAATCCAACGCGCAGGATTATATGGTAATTTTGTAATATAAAAATGCAAAACCAGCCCAGGATTTGAATCCAGAACATTCTGGATAAAGGAACATTCTTGATTCTACAACCGATCCACATGCGATCAGCATCCTCGATAAAATTCACACTAATATTACTTTTGATATCTACTGCTAAAGCACTGTGTTATTTAATTAGAAAATCTAAATAGTAATAATAATGAATGAATAACGTATTACAAACTATAATTAGTAATAAAATATACTTACAGATTTTGAAAGAGACTTGAATTTTTCTTTATGAAATGTTTTCATAAGCGGAAGGTTTTTAGTAATGTACTTCATCGTATCCTGAGCATCGCTTTCTATACTTAAATCCAAATCCACACATGAAACATCCTCTGAAGGCACATTCCTTATTTCGTCAGTATCTTCATCACTGCCCCCGACATTATTAGTTACACCTTCTTTTTCTTTATGGTCATCAGAATTTTCATCACTCTTTTCATTTTTACTGTTCTCTACACTTGAATTTTTTTCATTTACTTTTTCTTTAGTACTATCACCAACTTCAGATTTATCAATAGCATCATTTTCATCATTACCTGAATCTGTAATTTCACTCAACTTTTCTACGCTTTCCTCTAATTTTGAGTCATTATCACTATTTTTACTATCGCTATACTCTACATCCTCATCTTTTTCTCCGTTCAATTCCTCTTTTTGTCGTTTAGTTTTTTTTAATGAAGCCAAAGGATCGTAAGAGGTATCCTTTTCCAAATCCTGCCGTAACCTTTTTACACCAGAAATTTCAACATCTATGCCATCAAGAGAGTGAGTACGCTTCCTTAATTTTGATTCAGTATTCTCATCACATGAAGTGGATCTTTTCAATTTTTTTCCATTCCGAGGTATATCTTTCACACGATTTCTTTTTTGGCCAACATCTAAACAAATAAATTAAACAATAACTGAAACAATTTCTTAGGTAAATTTAAATATATTAATTCAAAGATAGTGAACAATCACTATTAGAATGCATTGCACAACACTTAATAATTGCTTCAAATAACTACTTCACAATCACAGAAAAAAAAGCTTCAATAACATTACATAAACATACAAGAAAATTAAATGAACTACAAATAATATTAAAATCTGGTAGAAGTAATAATTAAGTTTTCTGCTTTTAAAATTAGCTATACATGATTATAGATTAATTATATTACAACAAAAATTATTTCTAACAGAACACTCATAACACTTAAATAGCAAACCAAATGATATTTCATAATACATAACAGAACTACGTACAATGTCATTTAATGTAGACAAGAACATGGTTAGAAATTCTGCTTCACTAATCTAAAAATAAAATGAATACTTAATAAAAAATAAACAAATACAGAAACAGAAAAAAGTATGATGTATTAAGTAACTGGCAATTCACCGATATACTAAATCTGTAGGGTCGCTACAGAAATGTTTTAAAAACATGAATCTTGTTTAGTTCATTAGATTTTAATCAATTTTATTTACAGAATATTTCTAAATTAGATACAAAAGTAACCTATAATAATGAAAAAAGTAAATAACTTAAAGAAATGTTCTGACACAACACTGAATACAATACATCTTCAAGTTTATTTACAAATGTTCAATATGAACCTTTTGTAACATGGCAGATGTCCCATCAGCAATTGATTTCCTGCCAAAACTTATAAAGCATGTCTTGATGTATGATAGCAACTTTTTGTGTTATCCAGTGCCACAGCTTAATATTTTCTGGAAGCGGAGGAACAAACACTCTTTAATGTAACCCCACACAGAGAAGTTCACTGAGTTAAATCAGGCATTCATGGAGGCCAGCGAATTGTTCCACCAGGTCCAATCTAAATTGGCACTTTGCTATTGAGAGATGCAACTGCACGATGATAATGCAATGGCACCGCAACTTGCCACTGGAAAATGAATTCTGTGCCCATATCCTGTAGTAATTGTGGCATTAGATAATAATGAGATGAGATTAAATAAAAATGTCTAATTATAGTAGATTATAGTGTTCAAACATGTCCAGGTATGATATGCCAGTTACAGTTGACTCTGCAAAAGGGGAAGGACTGCAAATCTTTTAACAGCTTACAGCACAAGAAAATTTACCTTAGGCAAGTCTCATACAAATTTGATCGTGATGTGGATTCCACTCGCTCCATATCTGAACATTATGTAGATTCACTTTACTGCCAGTACGGAAAGTTGCTTCTTCAGTGAATACAATTTTATTAAGATAATTAATTAACTTCAGTCTCAACTTTTTTTAACATGTTTACACAAAACTGTTCATTCTTTATCTCCTTCACTCAAGCTTGTATCAGTTGTGATTTTTAAGGTTTAAACAACAGTCGATTACACAATATGCTCCACATTGTAACACTACAAATATCCAACTATAAGCTGGAGCATCCCACTGATTTACCTGGATTCCAAATAAATGTCTGCTACACTTGTTTGATGGCTGCTTCAGAAATTGAAGATCATCCTGATCCGGCATCCCTTGTGATGCACAACCTGTTTCAATGAAACAATTGTAACATGCGATAACGACTATCTTTTAGGCGGTTGCTTGTGATATTTAATCAAATTGTCTCCAAACTGTAATAGCAGATTTGGATTCACGAAACCATACAACATTGAGCACATTCTGCACCAGTATACAACTCCATGATGACTGATGGAATTACTCATTCGCACTTGCCACCTACTGAGAACATCAGGAACTAAATAGTGTTAAGCAAGAATGAAACTTAAAGATATACTGCACTCAGTGATGTGTCAAACAATTCTATAAGTTACTTACTTTTTTCATTATTAAAGGTTACTTTTGTATAATTAACTTAGAAATAGCCTGTATTTACATGCAATCTCAATGCAGAACTTGATGGCCATCAAGATCAGAAGTACAACAGTGAACCTGTCTGTATATCATGCAACATCAAAAAACCGGCTTTCAACTATAGTCGGCAACTACTGTAGGAAAGAGATGTCAAATAAGGCCAGATTACTGGACTGGATCTGCCAAACTAATAAACAGCTAAAAAATTAGTTTTCAATATATTTTTTTAAAATTTTATATTAAATACACATGCAATAATCTCAAAAAAATAATATAAAATAATAAACCATTTTTCACATATCAACTACTTCTATCTCATGAACTTAACTCAATACTTCCCTTTAGTTATTGATTCTCAAAGTGGTCCAGGTGGACCCCCAGGGGTTCACGGGAGACTCGACGGGGGTCTATGTTGGCGTGACAAAAAAATGGGGGTTCACAATTCGTAAGCGGGGATCCACGAAAATTCATCTGGTTTTGATAGTGAAGAACTAAAATGTTGGCTTGACTTTGCGTATCAATCTAGGCAGATAATGTTTTGAGAAGCTCAGCGACTGTTACTTGTAAAAACTTGCATATTCCATATTCAGTACAACGAACGTGTCAAGACTTGCAAAGCGCCGCCGCCATCCGCAACGCTTGTTCAGATGTGCAAAGGGACGAAATACGACTTGTGGTGTGTGTACTAGCAATCTTGCATGAACTTGTTTGATTCTTCACTAATATAAATACGATTGCCAAGGATAAACGTTACTCATTTGTTTCCGGAATTTCAAAAAGAAAAGTAAAGTGAATAGATGATAGCATTTGCCAGTGTCGGAAAAAGTAGTAAGGACTTACCTGCAGGGGGTCCACTGGAGCTAGTAAACTAGCTGCAGGGTGTCCACCGGAACCAGCAAAATTTTGAAAGTGGTCTATGAGAAAAATAAGTTTGGGAACCTCTGCTTTAGATGATAAAATACTAGTAAAGTTAACTATTATTGTTCTAATTGTTTATTTGCTGTATTTAGCAACTTATCAAAATTGCAAAGCAATTCTTATTTTCATAAATGCAATCAACGGCCAAAAAACTAGTAATATGTTCACGCAGTCACATGATCAAGCTTAGAACCACCAAATCTGGTAATTTAAAAATTCCCATTCCACTGTAGGTGTCAATTGCAAGGTTATCTTAACAATGTTAATAAAACAAAATTACTTCTACAGCATCATCCAATACCTAACAACACATTTACTATTTCGGTAATCAGAGAACACAGACCAATTCAAAATAAGAATATAGAAGTAAATGAAAGTCATGCAAAGGGGTTATCAATCTACAATAAAAAAATTAACACAAACATCATATCATAACAAACTACCTAATTCAGAAAACAAAACCGGTCTTACAAATTTCAAGATATAATAAAACTCAGCAAGAAATTATTAAGCCATAAAAAATCAGCTTTTTTTTTAAAAAAAATATCCCTAATACACATTTAACAATGAGCATGAATTCCAGAGAATAACCCACAATAACTTAGTAAATTTGACTAAACAAAACGCATTCTGGCATCCCAATTACTCAATAAAAAAGCATCTACATGTTTCCTTTCTTTTACATTTATATATATATATATATATATATATATATATTAACTGATCAGAAATAGGACTTTTTTCTTTTTTTTTTTTTTTAGAAAAAATTATGACATTTTAAAAACCTATCTCCTTACTATATTTTTATCTTGAAAAAAGTATAGCCCTTAAAATGATGTAAGAGGTACATGAACAGGATAATTTTTGGTCATTAAAAATAATTAATTAATACCAAAGATTACAAAATTTGTTATTTTCAAGATATCACAATTGATAAGGAAACTTTCAGCATAATTAAAGAACCAAAGAAATATATATTCTTTAGTAAAACTGTATTTCTAACTTTGCTTAATCAAAACCAAAAAATGAACGAAGCAATTTAAAATAAGATTTTATTTTTTCATAAATTGGAAACATTAAATAATTCCATTTTATAAAAATAAACATTTTTAGTATTGATGACCAGATACATTTCACTCTGGTGTTGACTATTCCCAGTGTTCCATATTAATGTAAAGGGGTGGAAAAAGGAAAGGTAGAGAATGTACAAGGGGTTGTCTTAAATTTTGAGCCTAATATAGAGATGTATTTTTTTTATCAAATACAGTTTTATTTTTCACAGTCTCCTTTGAAATTGATACACTTCTTCCAGCAATGCTCTTTAACCCTTCTTAATAGTAGTTGGCGCCTTTCTATGCAAAATAGGCCGCCTCCTCCTCCTAGTGAAACTTTAAGGTTAGAAAATAAGAAAAAGTCCCAGATCTGGTGAATACAGTAAGTGGTCAACTAATTCAAAGTGCAATTTGTGAATTTTAGCCATGGCGACCGTTGAAGTACAAACAGGGGCACATTGTCCTGATGGAAAAACGCTATCTTCTTCAAATGTGGTAGTTATTTGCAATTTCTGCCTTCAGCTTGTCAAGTAATGATGCATAATGTTGTCTCATTACCGTTTCACCTTTTTTAAGATAATTGATAAACAAAATTCCGTTACTGACCCAAAAAACAGTCGCAATCATCTTCCCGGTTGATGGAACAGTCTTTGCCTTTTTCAAAGCAGGTTCACCCTTTTGCAGTCAACTGTTTTGACTGTTGTTTCACCTCAGGAGTGTAGTGGTGGACCCACATTTTATCTACAGTTAATAGATGCAAAAATTTGACTCACTGCTTAAACTGTTCCAGAAGGGTCTTGGAAATGTTCATTCGAATGTGTTTTTGGTCCAGTAAGAAAATGCAGCACTCAACGCACTAATAGGTTAATATCCAATCCTTCAGTTAACATACGACACACATTCTTTTCATATGCACATAGCCTCTGCTATCTCTCTGACCTTTATTCGTTGGTCGTCCAGTACCATTTGGTAAACATTTTCAACAATATAAGTGATTGGTTGCAGTTTTTGGCCATCCATGGTTGGTACAACCATATTTAAATTCAGCTGCCCATCATGGTGGTAAATGATGAGATAGAGTTCCCATAAACAGCGTCCACCTCTGTTTTAATTTGCGTAGGCATATTGCCTTTCAAATGCAAGTATTTAATCACGGCACAATATTTGGTTTTTTCAATTTTCACAAAAACACTAACAATGACTTACTACTCAAATGATTATCAAACAACTGAGCATCCAAAATGACTAAAATATTAACGAGTACCTTTCAATGTATGTGCAAATACATTCCCTAACTTTTGTTGATGAGTGCTGCCATCTTCATGTTGAGGTACAAAATGTTTCAGATAACCCTTGTATATCTGGAAGAGGGAACTATTGAACTATATTGAAGTTAACCAGGATGTGTAATATAAATAGCTGATGACTGTTAAAGATATTGTTAAGAAATAGGTCTGTACAAGTTGAATTTTAGTTCTTTATATTCTCTATGCAAGATCTTTTAAAAAGTGTCTGCAACTTCAAACATAAAATTAGCCACCATTAGATATTTTACTAAATTTGAATGTTATGGTTTGCAAAATGTTGTGTATTTCTATAAACATATGTAAGGTATAACCTAACCGTTTACTTCAATATAAAAATTAGGGCACGTGATCTTTTGAAATAGATTTATTAAATTTAAAGAAAATTCATCATAGATGTTGTAATATGCAGCACACTGTAAAAAAAAATGAAATATTTTTAAAGTTGTTATCAAAACATATCGTCTAAACAATCGCAACGGAAAACACTTCAAAACAAACACTGCCCTATATAAACCTCTAGCAAAAAGTAAAATAATAAACATGCTTGACACTGTAACAAGTTTGCAGCAGCATTTATAAAAATGCACTTAACACACAAGCCCAACCACAGATAACTTAATGTGGCATACATATCAGTAGGACCTGCCATCAAGAGTACCATATGGTAGACACTATTTGTTATATACTCATAATTTAATAATTTTCAACAGATTACTAAACAACAATTCCTTCCATGGAGAAGAATTAAACCTTCACAACCTTATGTTTTATGTCTATTACTGATGCAAACTTTAATTGTTATTCAATTCAAAATTATCAATACACATACACTAACATGGTTGTAAATATACCTGGTGCTAATTTAAGTTAAATTTACATCAATAAAGTGACCCGTAGATAAAAAAAAAATCACTTACAAAATGTAATTGTTTTTATGAACATATACTGTATTAGATAAAAATTGTATGTAAACATAATTTTAAATATTCATGTTGTGTAAAAAAAACCTAGATGTAGATGCATTTACCTCTACGATTGCTGAAACTTTTGACCAAAAAATTACATGTCCAAAAAAAATTCCTCCCAAATAAACATTGCCTTACTAGGATTTAAAAGATTACTAGCAGTCCACTTAAATTGTAGAACACTGAAAATGCTCAACAACAGATCAAAATAATCACATTTCTCTGCATTAACCCCACCATCAAAATATAAAGTAAGCATTTTTATTTAATTAATACATTTTAATTTATAGTTGGAACTATGGATGTAATCTTATAAAATCAGAAAAATATAAACATCAGGAAAAGACATAAAATAATCAGAGAAAGGCGATTTCAACATATACATTCTACTTACGTTTTTCAACATCATCTAATTCTGCAAAATCTGATAATGCGCCTTTATCTTCTTCACTGCAGACTTTTTCTTCTTCCAAAATATTAGAGATATTATCTTTTTTATCATCAGTACTGCCGTTAATACACAATGTTGATACCTGCTCGCTAACTATGCATTTCTCTTCTGCGCTTCCTTTTTTTTCGAGATTACGACAAACAGAGCCGACTATGTCTTTACCTGGTTTATCAACAAAATTATCTTTTTTAACCAAATCAGAACTAAGGAGCAAATCTTGTTTACCTTCAGATAAACGTCCCTCTTCTTTCTGAAGTAAATAACTGGAGTCAGCGGCATGTTTTTCTACATTCAATGATTTCGGTTTATTTTCTTCTTTTACTGATGTTCCTTCTTTAAAAGTTATGTTTTTATCATTACATTTTTTATAGGCCTCCTGAGACTTTTTATCATTATCAAATTCATTTAAGCTAGAAGAAACAGTTTCTTCACCCAGAAGATTTAGGCTAGAATCAGACTGGCTATCTTCAAGTAAACTCAGCAATTTTTTTTCTTCATCAATGTAACTTTCAATATCTTTTTCAGACTCATTATTATCTTCAGGCATAATTACCAACTCAGGAGGTGTTTCTTGAAGCAAAGTTAAAACTTTTTTTTCAGCCTCTATATCATTTTCAACATCTGAACCTTCATCGTTCTCTAATGAACAGTTTTTGTGTTCAGGACTCAACAACCGATTCTGTTTGCAACCAGCTTCATTTGTTTCATGATTTGTAGTACAAATTTCAATTGTTTCTTTAACATTCTCAGATATCTCAACAACTGAACCAAGTTTATCATTCTCTTTACTGCATGAGCTAACATTAACTTCATCTTCATTATTTACTAACAATGTACAATTCTCTTCAGATGCTAATTTCACAGACTCAGCAGCAACAGCTTTTTCATTTTTATGTCCTAAAATTTAATTAAACAGCATTAATATCACTTATTACCATAATCAACCAGGAGACGCTGAAGGAAACAGGTTGCAGGCAGAGTGCAGGTAAGAATATGAAGGAATTTAATGAAATGGAATACAATAACTTTTTAAAGAACATGTATGTTTAAATAAATGAACAAAATCCAATTTTTAAATGAATTCCAAAACATTTTGGTATCTACGATTACTAATGAAGACTGAGATCACAAACTCTTCTCCAACATGTAATCTTTTTTTAAATAACTTTCAGGTTATAGAACTTATTAGAAATAAGATATTTCTAATTTAATAAATCACCATCATAAAATAAATAGCATACTTCAAAAATATTTTGTACTAGGATGCTTTTTATTTCTCTAAAAAAAATTTAAGTTAAAAATTCTGTTCCAAAACAGAATATACTTCACATCATTTGATCAAACACAAATATAAGTTAATAAACTTGAACATCTAAGAAATCAATCCAAATTTAGTTTCCTAAAATGTTGACTATTTGGTACATTCTCTTCTGGTTAACAGAGCTCTAGAAGAATGCTATCAAAAAGAAAATGAACTAACTTTACAAATCTTAATTGATGCCTACCTACACCGTGCAAATTAATAAATTAAATTTTCAATATATAACCTTCATTAATTTTAACAATTACCACACATAAATCATATGAGAACAAAACCAAATGCAAAACTTTAAATTTACAATAGTCTTAATTCAAATCCACACAAAAAAATTTTTATTACATCTGCAATCATAAAAAATACCAAATTTATCTAATGACAAAAATCAAATAATAATACTAACATGTCACTGAGATATTTTTTCTCCAACATCTCAAGCATAATATTTACTAATTTCAGGAATGGAAATTCCTGAAACTTGCACTTACCCAAATTAACAAAAAACCGTTTGTATGAATTACATGAAATTCATACAATCTTGGCTAAGTTTTTGTAAACATCCAAAATGTTGATATGATTTATAAAAGCTTTAACTAAAAGTAATAAGGAAAAATTTTATACACAGGAACTTATTTCTTAAATAAGTACAATTTAATATTAGTCTCAAGTTGTTCCTACAATGAAATCACTATTAAAGTTTTTGATAAAACAAGAAAAAATTTATTAGGGAAAGAGAAAATAGCAATCAGAAAAAATAGTTAACAAGTGTAAAATATTACTCCACCCAAGAAAGCCATAAAATCATATTTAGGTGCAAAAATTATAAACAAATCCGCTACAAAGAAAAATGAAGGATATCAAATAAAATAAATAAAGATAGCACTTACGTATGGAATTTTATTAATTAAATAACTGTAATCTGCAATATCTTACCTGAATCAGAAGTTCCATTCAAAACTACATCAGAATGAAGATCAAGATGTTCAGTATCTTCATTTTGAAATATCTTATCTGATAACGTATTTTTTGAAATTATATTTTCACTTTCATTTTGATGCAAATCTTCATCATCAGAAAGACTGAAAAGTAATTCATTGTCTGAAACATCATCATAATATTTAGCCCTAGAATTTACACCATTTTCATCATCAGAATTTTTAAAACCATTTGTTGAAGAAACGTTAGTCCTGTTTATACTTTTAACATTATTGGTAAAAGCAGGGTCAACACTACCATTCACAATACCATTTGTTACATCATTTCTTTCTATATCTTTCATATTACTTTCAAATATTGTTTCTGGTTCAAAATTTTCTTTAACACTGAGATCAATGTTTTCTTTAGCTTCTTCAACTGTATTCGTTATTAATTTCATATTACAGACCTAATGTTGTAACTATACAATTAACTGTAGCCCACATGGAAGAACATAAACGTCTGGAAATAAATAAAAAAAAAAAAAAAGATAAAACATATAAGTTATTAGCATTCTACACACCACCAGAAAGTAGTGGATTAAAAAAAAAAAAACAGTGAGAAATAAGACCTTAATTTAAATAACCGACTAATGTAGAAAGCTAAAAATATTTACTGATATTCAGTAGATCTCTGGTTGAAATCCCGAACAGTTACGGGGTACCTCATCCACCATTTTACTTTATTTTTCCATTAACCCCAACAAATTACATTTGTTAATCCTACTAGTCATAAAAATCAAAAATTAAAACAAAAATTATTTATCCATGTACCCTTTATTAAAACATTAATACAAAAAAGGAAACCCAATTCAATTGGATACGGCAAAATCGATCTGGTCCGCCAATAACCCCTCCCAAACATTGCAACGTTTCAATTCGGCATAAGGGTAAAGCTAGAACAGTAAAAAACTTTTAACCAAATGTTCTAATTTAATGACAAATTACGTTAGCCCCGTTAACGAGAATCTCTCATTCAACACATTGTGTTGAATGAGAGAATTAACCCATTTCGATTACGTCCTAGACTAACTTGTTTTCTAACCCAATAATTATCATTAAACTTCAATAATTAGTTACGTTAATGCTATTTCAAAACGTACATTTTAATAAATTTTCTAATATATGGAAGGCATAAAAAAAAACTACGTCACTAAATTTTCTAAATTGTAACATCAACACGCACAATGCATTATGGGAAGGAAAGTTATCTGCAATAAGTAGTTTGCCGCAAGAACTGGCAACACCGCCAACTCAACAAAATAAAGAGAATCGAGAGAGTTGCCTATCTCGCACAGAAATGTTCATGCGCGCACAAGTCAAATAGTCCACAAATCATTTAAAACTTCTTAGCTATAAAGCAACATTTGTCTCGTAAAAGCTTATAATAACCTAGAAACAAAGTAAAATAAAGCTCATGTTTATTCAGATGATACAAACGGGAAATTTCAAAAATTCAATACAATTAGATATAACTATTTTGACCTTCTAACAAACTCCACGAAAAATATAAACGACGCATATACCAAGCAAACGTATCTCAAACCACTGATTTCAGTATCACATTTTTGATGTGTAAAATTCCTTTACTAAAACTCGAGGATTATTTTTGGATTTTAATCGGTTACAGAAAAGGTAAATACAACTCCCACACGGGAGAAAAACAAATTTTGGTATTTGACAATCGCAGACAAATTTAACACTACAGCTACAATGGAATAAACTAAACAATTTGAAAAAGTTAATCTGTCCTTTGACCTATAAAACTCCAAACACAGTCTGCTTTTTAACAATTTTATAAAATAATGTCTGTATAATGAACCAGAAAAGAACGACACTAGACAAATTTAAATATAATTTATTTGACAAATAACGCAAGCATGTAAGTAAATAATTGAATACGCTGAGTAAACGCTAGTTTTTGCACTTTTAACAAATACGTAAACATATTAAAAATACAGTAAATAAAATCGGTCTAATATTTTAAATGCATCGCCTGTACGAGATTCAGTTCTCGGAAAATTATTCCAAATCAAAAGAAAGAATAAGAGACCAGTAATACAAAATGAAGGACCCGAACCAGTAGATGAAAAACGTTAAGTCCTAGATATAGTACCAAAAATTATCTTTTATGTTAATTTTATGAAATCTAACTAAATAAATATCAACGTAAATAAGCAAGTAAAATATGTTAGAAAGATTACAATAACGTTTTTAAAAACAACTGGTGATAAAACGAAATCAACAACACTGGACATTATTCTCTGTCCAAGAAAAAACATTGTTTTGGTAGCCTAAACACTAATATCAAGTAATCCCAACAAAAAAGGGTCATTGAACCCTGTGTAAATGACGTGAGGCTGAATCTCACACCAAGCTATATAAAAGACTATTAGCAGGCAAACATAAGAAACGCAACGGATAATAGTCTTAATATCGATAATCCTAACAAATCTTCAGTCAACAAATCCTTATAAATTATGTAATCGGGTACCTAAGCAAATCGATCGGGTACCTACGCAACTGATCGTAAATGCAGCAGATAAAACTGCTTATCCAAATCAGTGTCTGCAAACTTCCAACTACTATAAATAATCTTGGAATTCAGACATTTAAAAAAACCGCATAAAATAATGCCGTCATAATTTTACAAATGACTGAAAATGAATGCGCGGGCTTGCGATTAAATCAAAATGGAGGCCTAGTGGATAGGATTATTAATTGGTTAACATAAACTTAAGTCATTAATCAACTTGTATAATTAGAAAGTTAAATCTTACACAAAGAAAACACAGTAAATCATTGTTAAATATTAATAATTTAACGTCTAAGAATATTAACAAACCACGAATTAAAATACCATGTTAATTTTGTTTTTTATATATATTTCTAAACGTAAAGTACTACCATTAGCATTACAATAAAAGCAATCGCGTTCGAAATTAGTGAAAAACTCAGACGCAGAAACTCTACGACAGGTACAAATCGATCACGATTTATTATGCAAAAAAAATATTTTTTTCAATTTCGCTATACTATTAAAGAAAAGGATTTTTTTAATATGAAAAGCTTAACTCATTTGGGTACATTGAAAATTCGAGGATTAATGAAGATAAAAAAAACAAATACGAGAATTATAATTTTAAAAAAGGAGTAAAGTAGAATAAAGAATTATCCGAACAAAACCGAACAACAAATATGATTTTTAAGAAAATAATTAACGACGCAACGAATCGACAGTTTAACTTACCGACGACAGCGCTAACATACGGTTTTACACGCAACGAGTAATTTCAAAATGTCTCTTAAGTGGGGATGTCACGTGACAGACACGTGATGTTGCGCAAGATTAAACCTCGCCAACACGAAAATATTTTCATGTTCACATATTATCAAATTTTTCAAAAACATATAATAAAATAAATATAAACTCACCCATAACAAAACTCCAAAATCAAAACCATATTTTGTAACCAAAATTTACCAGACAACTACAAACAAAAAAACGTCAAGATATAAACTTTTGATAAGAATCGTTGAAGGACGATGATACTGGTAATCGAGTCACAAATTAATCGTAAAATTTTTGTTAAATCAATTCGACCGATATTTAGCAAAGCAAGTACCACTTCATAATTTCGCAGTTCTCTATGACGAATGACATCACCATCCCGCTGCTAGCAGTACTGACATAAAATTCGCATTACGTTACATAAATCCACACGAACTGTCAACAAACTACTGAACGTTTAATAGATCGACTTTACATAAAACTATTTCGAATAATTCTGAAATAAAACTACTCATCAAAAACGAATTACAGCTATATACTTTGCTAATAAACTAAGTAAAACGTCGAAATTTAATTACGATTACCAAAAATTGCGGTGGTGCATAATTTTAATTAACGCTACACAACAATCAGTGTTGTCAGCACCAACCGATTAAGATTTTGGATCGTAAACCAGTTTACGGTTTCAACCCTATTTTACGCTTTTGCTTTAGGCATAAGAGAAAGATTGATGCAAATTGGAATTAACTGTTCCATAAACGAACGCTATCCCTTATCCAGGAAATGAATTTATACAAACGCTATAAACTATGAGTTTAGGTAAATAATTCTATTCCTTTTAGTACGGCGGCAGGTTTATATTTTTAAACGCGGCGCGTACTTCATTCGATCGGCTTCGTTAACCGTCCGCAACAACCGAGCCAGATTGTCAAGAGCATACAACACAGGGAGCTACGTTGCCACGTCACGGTTGGAGCTGAACTCGTACTGATACTGCCAGCCCGGTTTAAGTTGTTTCTCATTTCTCTAAGCGTCATGTTCGTTGGTCGTCAACAGTCTCTCCGAATTCCCTATTTACCGTACATATTCTCCTAAATTAAACGGTAAAAAATTGCTTCCATCAACTTTGTTATTAAAAACTAATATCGATGCGGCAGTTCTTAAAAGATTAAACGTAAATGCCTTTAATTTCCCTTATTTATTTCCTAGTTATCCAATAACTTATCCTGTCCGGAAAAACCATTCGTTCATCGATAAACAGAACAATCTTAATAGCTAATCAAGAAATTACACTAAATATGTACAGTACAATGTGCTTCTCAGTCCTTTTAAAAATAAAACTATTATTTGTTTTAAACGATAGCGGTTTTTAACGGATATAACAAAAACACAAACTTTATAAGGGCCGGATTCAAAATCCCAAATCGATCCCCACGACACAAAAATTACAACTTCTCGTTAGTACAAAATATCCTGAGCAGATTTAAAAAGTAAAAAGGAAGAAACAAAGAGCACGTCTCCAAAGCCAATGAACACTAAAGGCTATTTAGCTTGTTACTTAATTATCGCTAATTCCCCAAAAGAAACGAAATTTAAAAACAAAACAACTATGTAGCTACCAAGCCGTAAATCCTAAAGGGTTCAGATAAAAAAAAGTTTACATAATAAATAATAAACCTTACAATTAATTGTGGGGGAAATCAGCTAGTTAGTATTTTATCCATTGAAAGTTTATCTAAACAGTTTCGGCAAGAAAGTTAATAAACTTTCTGATACAATCACAAATACATCCCGTTATGAGTTCCAAAACTCTTCAAAATACTTGTACTTCCTAAAATAAATCATTATTTAAATTAACAATGAACTACTCTTTTAACTGCAGGAAATCTTCACTCGTTCTTCTTTTTACAGCTCACAGACATCTTAAAGGTAAAATGGTTCATCTTGACATCCGGATACTCAAAATAGTTCATTAGGAAATATAAAACCGTACTGCTTAAAAAAGTAACAAAAGATTGCAAAATTAAAACATAATGTGAATAAGGTTATGACTGGACGTTTCAGTAATCAGTCGTATCGAATTATACAGAGCAGTAGAGGTGTAGCGAATGCTATTATTTTATCTATATTTGGTTCAAAGGTAATTCAAATAAAAAACAAAGAGAGGAGCACAAGTAATAATTAATAAAATGTTAGGTCGAGTATAAAATTAGGGCCCAAATAACTCGTACGGAGGATAACAGTTAGTCGAAAAAAACAACTAAGACTATATCAGATGAAAGATGCAAAAGTTATTTTAGGATAACAGGTCAGACCGTAAAATTAAGAGAAACCGGGGGCGTATCCAGAATTTTGTATTAAGTATACAAATATCTACACAGTTAACACTTGGTATACGCAAAAGTTGACTTATAAAAATCAAGACGATTTATATGAAGTACAGAACACATTAAGATGCGCTAGCGTTAGTACATCACGCAAGTATGATAAAAATGGGAGACAATGAATGTCGTCAGTCATTCAATACAGCTAAATTTATTAATGCAGAAATAGATGTAGAAATTGAATGTATAACATGAAAAAAGAAAACAATTAGAAGCACTAAGGTAGAAAATTTCATGTAGACAAAATTTGTAGTACAACGGATAATAGGTGAGTAAACGCCATGAATAACCAGGGATATATTCAACTGAAAATTTAACAAATATTACATACGGGCTGACAAATTTAATCTATTATTCGTTTATAAACAAAATAGACGATTAATTTTTATAGCGTGTAAAAATTCTGAAACCGTTAAAGTAATCCGGTAGAACAAATTACAATATTTTTGAGGAGTACAGAAACGATCCCGTGCTAACATCAGAGATAAATTATCACGACTTAACAGGCAATAATTTTTGAACCGCAAAGGTGAAAATTATTAAATAACATAAAAACCGATTAAGCACATCGATCCAGATAACCTCAAGCCAGTAGTTTACTATCGGTTTTAAAACTATTTACATTAATATACGGATCGCCGTTTATCAAGTTCAATAAAGTATTCAGTTAACTGATAACTGCAATAGAATGCCCAATATTACTAAAGTTTCTTTCGACAACGAAGTTAACAAAACAATATTCCCTCGAGATCGGTACCGTGTCAAAACACTCGATAGTTTATTAAAATCGATTAAACTCGGTCGAACAAATTAGTTTCTTTTATCAGATTAGAGCATTTAATGTCCTAACTATAATTTTAAAATACACCGTATAGTTGCAATAAATTTATTTTATTTTATTTAACTACTAAATGCAAATTTCTTCGGTTCAGTTTTCATTTCTTAGCTACAAAACCGTAATCAAATTTTTTAAAAAAAATTGTTAAAAATATATAATTTACCGTTTTGATTCAGTAATTCGCGATAAAAATATACTGACCTATGAACACTATTGGAAATTGTCAAGACTGTGCTCTTTCAAGCAGTGAAAAAATTAACAATAGTGTGAAAAAGTCAAGAATATGGTAACAAAAATTATAATACGCCTTAAAAATATAATATCGCTTGAAGAATATAATGTGCACACGTTACTAAGTTACATAAAACCTACAGAACTATAAAACTGTGCATAAAACTACAGAACTATCAACGATTTTAAAATTAACTTTAGATTATTTTTTATTACTACAATACACGATCCTCCTTTAGCAATGTCACCCTTAACGCGGGATCTAGCTGAATAGTTTATAGTTCAATCGCGTACTGTATGTTTTAGTTGTTCACACACCATACAATATTGGAGACGCAAGTCTGTTTCATTGAAACAACTTGCAGAATTCCTAACAAACTTGTAGATGACTTATTAATTTTTGAAAAAAAAAACATTTTTGCTAAATCAAACGCTTAAAATATCAACTCGCAATCCTTGACTTTTTTTCTAACCACCGTAAGATATTACACTTCAGAGGGTGAATGAAATGTATGAATGTAAATGAAGTGTAATTTTGTACTCTCAAGTCGACCGCTCCTGAGATGTGTGGTTAATTGAAACCAGACCACCAAAGAACACCGGTATCCACGACCTAGTATTCAAATCCGTATAAAAGTAACAGCCTTTACTAGGATTTGAACCTTAGAACTCTCGACTTCAAAATCAACCGATTTGCAATGAGTTTATCACTAAAACCGACCGGGTGGGTTATACTGAACAATTTCAATTCATTACACTATTGTTAGGATTTCTTCTTAAATCTCAGTGAAGGAAGGGTTGTTACCTGAGAAATAAATTTCTAGTTAAATAACCATAAGAAAATATGAGTCAACTTGGTCGGTATTTATTATATTCTTCCAATCGACAAATTAACGGTGGCACCGAATAACTTTAAGAGTTACTTTAACATAAGAAAATAGTATGCTGACCAAGATATGAATACTGCACTTCCTACATGAAAGACAGATACTACCACATTGCCACAGAGATCGCCTTTATATTCTTACACTTGAATAAAAATTGTCCGTGCATTCGTATAAAAGTAAAAGATAATATTAATTTTTCAATAATGGTTCTCAGTGTTCCATGTCATACAAGTAAGGAGAAAACAAAACTAAAACACGGTTCAAAAAAATTTAAATGGTATCGTCATGTGAATTGGAATAATTAAAAAATAAATAAACAAATGTTTAATATAAAAATAATTTCATCGTTTCAAATGAACGATTAATGGCACCGACCACAAAAATATGGATACGCATAATAAATCTCTGTAATTTCTAAAGCCAGGTTTACATACAGATTTAGTACGGACGAGACAGAAAGCAACATCTGACAACAAAAATAATTATACAAATTTCAATAAACGCTAGAAGAAATATCGAAGAATTTGGTGTATTTCTAAGAATAGAAATTGAATTGAATTAGATATTAGTTAGCAAAATTAAAACCGTTAATGATCCAGGCAAATCACGAAAACTAATATTTTAATATCTGAAAACCAGTAAAAACGAAAAAGACATACGTTTTCTGCCATTTCGGAAGAGAAAACTACTACCTCACAGATAGTCTCAAACCAAGGTGAACTACAATCAACCACTAGTCTCGCACACAGGTCTCGAGATATCATGCGCAAAACAAAGAACGTACTTGGCGCTAGAGTTCCATAACTCATAACTTATCGATTATTGGCAGGCTACATCACAGTAGCACATTTCGATTAATAACTAAAATTTTAAGCAATTTGCTCACAACACTAGGGGGAAAACAAAAAAAAACCAAAATGTTATGAATCTTTTCATAAATAATTTTCTGCTTTTAAAATCAAATAAAACGAAGTTTTCGTAATTTAAATAATATTACTATTTGCCTATTATAATCGGTTAGGGGTACAACGTGACTAATACACGATTTGTACAGTCAGTTTCGGCCGATTGTTCAAAGGCTGACAAAATGCTAAAATTTTCACAAATTTTGGTGGAGTAAATATTATTTTGTGAAATCATAATAAACTTCTTCAATTTTTCAACAAAACGATTTCAGAAACTGTAAAAACAGACACGGTAGCAATTCGTAACTAATTTAAAACACTTTCAAGCGAAAAATCACTCCAACGGTATAAACAAATATAAAGGAAAATTACGAATGCATCTGTAGGCAAGTAATATCTATTCGTGTTATCCAGTTTAACTGAACGAAGAGATCTCTAATGTTACTATCTTGCCCTTTCCTCTTAATTTAGCACTATTTTTTATGGATAAACAACCGTTCATTTTTAGAGTAATAGGATAGTCTGACCACTGGACGGAGGAAAGGTCGTTGAAATAAAGCCGCCTAAGGATTTGGTCGCCATCTTGTAAAAAAAAATTACGGCCTTCCTAAACAAGATGTGAACTCCCTACGCACGCGTAAAAAGTTTGAAATTCTATTCGATCATTTTAACATAATACATTAAGGATACAAAACAATAATAGCACACATACATACAAATACGCTTAACAGCGTTACAACTTATTACGCAATAGTACTTACGCACCTAACTCTGTCCGGATACGAATGAAGGAACAAAATCGATAGCGACCTGAATGCTGGTTGTAAAATAAGGTGAAGATCCCACAATCTAACGACGAAAAATCTTCTCAAATAAGAAAATAACGTCAATGATTTACATTACCACTAAAAAATACGTTATTTTAACTTTTGCGCTTACTCAGATTTACATAAAATTATAACAAAAACAACCTTTTTCATTATTTAACGACACAGAACTTATTCACAAACGGCTAACTGTTTAAAATAATGAATTCGTTTACGAGATTTTTTTAATACCTTCAGATAGACAGGTGAAGAGACTCTTAAAGTAAACGTTACCTGTGTACGAACCGTGTAGCTGAACAATTTTTTGCAATGCTGTAAAATTCACTAACTCTTAACGCACAATTTCTAGTTAATAACGGCCTAGAATTAGACATTACATTACCGATTAATGGAAACCTACGCAAAAAACGGGGTAAGCATTTGTTTAATATTTTATCAATTAAAATTAAAGACGTCAAGTTTCCACTTTGCAGAAATCATGTTTAAAAAATGATATATTTTTATTTTCTTATTCAATTTTATTCAAGAGCTGGCCGAAAGGTCAAGGAAAAGAAACATAAATGATTTACATTTTGCCAAACAAATAATTTACTTACTTAAACTATATTAATCCAGTTGACTCGATTTGCATGATGAACTAAAATACTATTTTTTTTTAACAGAAAAAACTTGTTTAAAACTTCACAAATTCCTAAGCAAAAGCGTCCCTTTCAAAATACACAATCTTTGAGAATGGCTATATTAAAAAAAAGGCGAGTCTGCTGTTAATTCACAAAAAACGTTTAGCTATCAACACTGCATTTGTAAGAGACGTAATACGGCTATAATGCATCTACAAATGCACGACGAAAAACATTTTTATTGTAATCCATAATGGTTTTACGAACGCATTACGTGTTTCACATCCTACAAATTTAGATGCCTAAAAAAATTTAAGCCAAAAAAAACCCGCAATTAAACTGAATAAAATTCACGCGGTTTGATGCAATATCACGATATTTCGTCGAAACTAATTTCGCAAATACCAAAGCACGGTTAAATAAAATCGCTAAATGATAATCGTTCGAAAAAACAAGCAATAAATCAAAAGAACACAGTTTTAATCATAAAGGTTCGAATAACCGAATTCAGATTCTCATTTGTATTTAATTCAATGCTGTTAAGTTAACTGTATCTGGGATAGAAAGTTGGATTCCCAAAAATAAGATCAATAATTCTAATTTAATCTAATAAAAAACATTTTGAACTAATAAATCTTTCCGTTTTTCTAGTTGTCGGTTTACATAAAAACAATTAAGCCGCGTGCAAATTAAGTTTATTATACCTCAGGGTAAAACTTTTTCTAAATATTATTTTTAAACGTCTCTTCTACAAAAAATGCGGCTGGATTAACACCAAATTTTACAGCTTTTGCTCGATTACGTTATTTTAAGGCAGCCGGTGTCTAAAAAATTGTTCTGAATCTGTTACAAAATTCAATTACATAACTATCGGGCAAAAATTTTTATTATAAAAATAAATCGGGAAAATTTTCAACTTTTCTTCAATCGTTACTTGCGATTCGTGAATAATAAAGGACAAGCATCTCTTAAAAACTATTAACATTTACATAAATCGATGACGCAAGGCGATTGATTTTAACTAATTCAGACCACGAGTAACTAAAACTTCCGAACAACGTGTGACATTCGCCAAACGAATGTCATCATTTAGGCAAAACATACTTTTAAAAGTCCAAAAGCTGCGAGTGGGCTTGGCATCTCTGCAGCTGTCTAGCTGGCAACGCTGCAACAGCTCGTTTCACCGGTCGACGCAGGCGTGGTACAATGACCACAATCCATTCTTAATCATTAGCTAAATTCAAGTTTTAAAATAAGATTCCATAAACATTCCCGAAGACCGGAAAGTGATACCGCAACATGAAACTTGGAAAGAAATGATAATTACAATTTTTTTAAATAAATAAAATTAATTAATGAAAATCTGTAAAAGACGACACATTTCCTGAATAAGTTATCGAGCATTAATAATAACATCGACTCCAAAGCGCATTATTGAACTTAAAAATTCAAATTGTACATTCATAATCAAAATATATATACAAAAAATAGACGAATTTCAATATCGTCATTACAAAGAAAATAAACCCCTTTTTATTACTTAATCACCATGTACCTTTACATCCATTAATCGAGAACGGTACGATAAAATTTTAGCGGTATTAAAAACAGAATAACCCAAATATAATCAAGCATCCCGTGGAAAGGAGGATAATGTTCAGAATAGAATACAACAATTTTTTTGGCAAATACTAGTTTTAAAAGAAAAAAAAATAGATATACGAAATCTGTAACGAGTTTTATTTTCATTTAAAAGAGAATTCAGTCACTAATAACAGAGCAAATCAATTATAAATCGATTTCCGTCATACAACATTCGTTAGGTTTACATACGACAACGGGGATCTTTACTCTGGCACGTAAGTATACAAAAACTGATATAAATAACTTGTATATCGCAAAAAGGATGCCATACAAGGTTATGCAGCAAGTCTATTGTTGCAAAATTCAAAATGGCGCCCTCGAAAACTATCCTAAAAATAATCTACACTACCGACAAGAAGTACAAACAAACTAACGGGAGAAAGCACCCGTCGATTTCCCATTAAAAAAAATAATTTCTACCGAAGAAGATTACTATATATTATTAAACGCAACTCCTAGCAATTTACACGTACGCATACACACTTACCTACAAAAAAATTAAATTAACAGATGTAGGGTAGAAACACCAAAGTAAAAACTTAAGATTCCAACCACGTTCTTAATTGCGAGCAAACATAAAAACTGATTAAAATGATGGTCCACTGAACGATATATATTTGCATAAAATAGCAACAAGTTAAAAATTAAGGTTAGAAATTTTCTTAATGAAAAAATTCTCCGATAATTAAACTTTTACCTTATATTAACATCAAAATTATCGGTAGACTAAACCGATCGACTAATAGCACTTAACTTGCAGTACTAACACAGATCCCACGCAGATTACAGGAAACGGATATTATGGATTATTCATTTTAAGGGAAATAAAAAAAAAGGAGGTGATGACCTACTAAGTTTTCGAATTTAAAAAATCACCGAATAACGCAATACTGTAACACGAAAAAAGACTGAATATTGTTAAAATTAGAAGTGAAAAAAGTTCTTTTGTTTGCCAATTTACAACTCAGGTGTTAATAAACAAATAAAATAAAAGACACCGTTAGAGATCAAAATTGGTAATTTTAAAATTTCACTAACTCCAATATTATATTTAACCAACAGCCAAAAAAATCCATTTATTTGATAAAAATAATTATTAATAAAAGCTTTCCATTCTAATCAGACATCAGACAATGTTTTGTTCCCAAAATTAAATTAAATAATTATTTCCAATGTTCAAAAACGTTTTTCTCGTAAACTCAATCTATAAAACTGCAACAGAAGACACATTTCCAAAATAATTTACCTAACAGTATAATATAAACCACTAAGCGCAATACATATGTCAAAAATTGCATAAACAAACTGAATAAGCGTGTTCTGATATTGTCATTACGAAAAGAAAATAAAACCGATCTATCAATAAAACAAAGAATTCCCAAACTTTCTATGGTGAATACCGAGTAATAATAATAAATATCAACAACTACTTTAAGAAAATTGTACTCAGCACCATCAGGAATCTGAATTCAGAATTAAATACCGAGGCGGAGAAGCAGAAAGAAAGGAGGCGGGCGGGCTCAAGAAAACCTCATAACATACAATTTCCACAAAATTCTTAACACGATTAACAGTTACGACTTGCTTTAATTTTGGTAAACGTTCAAAATTGAGGCCATTTCTTTTTTGAGCGTCTCATTGAATCAATACGTATATCGAAATTACAAAAAAATAAAAACATAATCTTTGCAAATAAATTATTGGCTCTAACTGAACAAACCATTATTTTTTTAACCGAAACAAAATAGGGCATAGAAAATTCATTAGTAGCCAAAAAAATTAGTTTAAAAAATTAAGATTTCGATGTCATCTATTCCTCAAAATCCGATAACGATTAGAAACCAAATTAAACATGTCAAGTAATCGATTGAAAAAAGGCTCCAGATTATCTCTCAAATTTTCCATAAACTAAAGCTACAAAATTTGAGTCGATAACAAATCTAAATGCAAAATTAGCATTCCCATAAAATCGGCAACACTTTAATTCACTTGAACCTTTCATTTAAATTCCATACAGAATATTAATTTGCATGTTCAGAAAAATAAAATTTACATGTACATTAGGTCATCCGAACGGAAAACCACGGTAAAAAATATAAAATATCCAAGGACTAACTATAGAAGCAACAAACAAAAATAATGGAGGAGCTAAAATATGATGTTCGGTTTACTGCAACCATAATACGAGACGGTTCTACTGGAACGCTCCTAAAAATCAATAAGACCCATCTCGTCCCCAGTCCCTAATGTCAGTACCGCCTCGATTAAAACAAAAAAGTCATAGTTTCCGTTGAAAAATATATTTATAATACTTAAATGGCGGTTCAAACACCCTGTAAATGCAAGGGGAAAAAAATCGTCAACATGAAATAAACTTTTCGTTTTACAGGGACAAATTATAAAAATTAAGTTACACGTTCTTAAAGACAATTTATCCATCAAATTAAAACACCCATCCAAATATTTAATTCCCTCCCGATTTGAATGCTGATATAATCACAATCGGGCGTTCTCATTAATTAAAATTTTGCTTACCTGGAAAACAGCCACGGAAATGACAGGCTCAAAATAGAAAAACACTACGGTTTTAAGAGAAAATATTCCTTAGTTATATTATGTTCGGAAGAAGACTTAACCCACCTTTCCGCTAACGCTAACTTTCCGCTAACTTAAACCCACCTTTCCGCTAAGACCTTACTTCAGTTCGGAAGATAGTAAAATAAACAACCGACTCCATACACCGTTCCTTCCACCCGGAATTATAACACTAATAGTTATCAGATACACAAGCGCCAGCATAAAATAATTATGACCATATAAATACTTTTTATGGAGCATCTAAATGCTTCGTACAGACTCTTAAAACATCTTAATGTTATCATGTAATAAATCATGTAGGCGTAATAATCACGCACTATTAATGAGAAATCATATTTTAAAAAAAGGCAAAGAAATATCAAATCTGGGGCTCTTGAGCAGCAAAAAATAAATCTTAGGGAAAATCCTGATGTAGGATATCAGCATGAAAGAACAGGCAGAAATCAAGATGGCGGTTTGTTACTGGTAGGGGCAATAAAAAAAAAAAAAAGTGTAACGAATATAAATAATACTTTAAAATAAATGCGGCAACAATGCGAGCTCGTTATCGTTTTTTTTTTCAAGATTGCCTTCTAATAATTTTGTAAAATGAGAAGTTCGGGTATGTACCTTATTTTCAAACATTAGGAATTTTTTAAAACAGAAGTATACAACAAAAATACAAAACCTGTAAAAAAAACATAAATACATAAGATTTCAGCACGCATGACAAAAAGTAAAAATGAAATTAAAATAAAATAATGGCGTATCCTAGTTACCTTCTGTACAGATAGAGCAACGGTCGAGGAATATGAGCGTTCACTTGGCAACCGTGCTACATTCCAGAATAGATGCGCAACAAAATGCGCAGTAGTAATCACTTATAAAGCATGTCTGCGTTAAGAAAAACCGTTCGGCAATTTGTACATAATTTTCCTCTAAAAATACGGAGTCGAAATTTAAAATACGAAACCTTTTTAGCAATTAATTACAAGACTGAAATAATAACAAAATATCTGATAAACAATTAAACGGGTATACACAAGTAGGGTAATCGTTCGTAATATATGAGAAAACTGAAAGGTTCATAAGAAAATTCCAGTTTCACAGCAGTTCCTATGAGAAACAAATCTGGAGATTATTTATAATACGTAAAAAAATTTAGAACAATGCAAGCGACTGCATAAGAATCAGGCATCATATAATACAACTTGACGGCCAGCAGAGTGCAGCACACTACATGGTGGAATCAGCAACAATCTCGTAAATCGACATTTTATTATCGCTCTACAAAATAAATGGAAAACTGCCGAATCAAATTCGGCAAATCCAAAAAATCACGGAAAAAATGTAATTACGCCTTATAACTGAATACTTAATTTAAAACGCTCTATCCTTCATGGAAAAATTCAACCCGTAAAAGTCGAACAATTTAGAGCTTATGATGTATATACACTTACAATAACTTAAAAAATTTCAGTAAATCCAAGAACTGTTTGCATCAGAATTTGGGTTTAAAAAACAAAAAAATGTATAAATAATTAATACCAAAATACCAACTAGAAATTTAAAAACTTAAAACAGACAGCCAGTATACTATATTCTGACCCAATACATTGGGGTTTTATATAGTTATAGAGCTAAGCATATTAAAATATTAGATGAGTGCATTTCAAAATAATATATCCAGTCCTTTAAAAATTAATACGCGCATTTTATGTAAACATGAAATGAAAAAAAAAATGGATATTCATTTTTCAGATGCAATCGCACTACAACCAAGTGGCCAGTTTTCATTTTTATTTAAATACGGGCCGAAATTACAAACATCACTTGATACGGAAATAAAAATGAAGTGTACATTATTATCCATTCGTTATAAATTCGTCGTAATACTTTGACGTCAACAACTACAACAGATTAGAAATTTCTGGCGAAGTTGTAAACTTTCAACTTTTGTTAATTGTAGGGATCAATAATGAGGGCCCTTGTTTTTTAATAGCAAAGTGAATTTTTCGTGCGTAACTATTCGTTCGCACTGGTGTCAAACTTCAAAAATGACTAACTAATACAAACCAAAGCTGTTTGATTTAAAGTGAAAATTAAATACGAATCCACAAAGAAATAACAATCAGCAAACTATTTCTTCAAAAAAAAAAAAAATGAAGACTGGTAGCGTAGCACTTTTTTAATGGTAAAACATTATCAATGCAGTCACCTTCTTGCAAGACTCGACAATAGGATGTGCCAGATTCCTGGTAAGGGACTATTTCAGAACCAGTTCATTTGGAAATTTATAACCAAAATTGTAAGAAAATGGTTAGTACTTTTATAGAGATGATCATTTGACCATAACAAATTGTTAATGCATATCAAAAATTTAACGTCGTATACATATGAAGAGCGATCATATGAATCTATAGGAGAAATAAAAACCATAATTAATTAATCGTAAGCATCTAAATGGTAGAAACAACTTCATAATGGGCGAAAAATACATACGGCGGCCATATTGAATTACTGCAACGATAAACGACGTACAGTATTATATTAGAGACGGCCATATTGAATCAATTAGGAGACCAATCAAATATTACCAATGCTGAGTTTCAAGGAATTTTGTGACGGAAAATTTTAATTAGAATAATTAACCGTGTAAAAAAACACAAATTAAAAAAATAATAATAGTACAAGCCAATATAATGGCAAATAATACAGCTGACTGGAATGGTACCAAATTTATTACATGGAAGTTATAAATTTTTCCAATTGGTCAAACTCACGTTACAGCGTGTTTCGGGGTTATATATTCAGTAACTATGGTTGTTTCTTCATACCGAACCAACTACTGAATATAATAATCCATAAACGCGCATTGCCTTTCCAAATGGTAACAAAAAATTGGTGATGAATCATACTAACATATACCAATCAAGTAAAAAATGTTATATTTCAAGAAAATAACCGATGTTTCATAAGTAGAACCATAGAATAATAATCATTAAAAAAATTTTAACCAGACTAAAAACAAATTAAATATTAATAACAGTTGTAAATTAACATATTTATTTATCAATACTTAAGTAACAATTACCATTAAACTTTCCGTTAATAGTTCAAGGCCGTCTAATGTTTACTAAAAGAGTAATATAATTTACATGAATTAAGGTTATGTTTTCATATTCAACACATCATAAGAATTGCAGAAATACTGACATATGTTTGGCGTTAAATCCAGCACACGATGTCGAAGTTTGTATTACTAACGAGCAAATGCATTAAAATCGGTGTAATCACAAAAATATTTTACTTTATTTAAGATTTCAACAACACTGTTACATGTAACCCCACGCCAAGCGGTACAACTGAAGCTTCAATGTTTCTCTCTACCTGACGTCACTAACGCACAGCCAATCAGGGTTCATCGGCCGTACAGTTAAGCCATTGCGCATGCTCGCCGTACAATTACGACCCACTGCACGGCTGTACGGCTATGCATATTTATATTAGAATTTACGGATATTTCTCATAACTATCGCATCATACGAAAATGATCACTGCGTTATCGCAGCACACGATAATCATAAGTCATCATGAAATGCTTATTAAATTACTTAATGCATCTTTAGATATTCAGTGAAAAATACTTGCCTACAGTATCATATATGAAAATGGTGAATTTTTGAATGAGACTAATAGTAAGGTAAAGAACCGATGCTTAGATTGTAATCTGTGAAAATCACTATCAATCTAAGTAATACTTAAAAGTTTTCGATGACGAAAATTGTCTTAAAAAATATCTTCCAATCAAAATTCACTACACTGACAGCTAAAGATGACATAGATTCCGTGCGTAATATCATAAAAGGTAAGTTTTAGAAACGTTTTAACTAAAAGCTTCTTTAACTAATTCGGCAGGAAGCATTTTTTTTATTGGATCGTTTCCTGTTGCTATCAATAATAATCGTATTAAAGTAATATAGTTCAAATACCAATCGACTAATTTTTGTACATCGTTTATTTAGGCAACCCAATTGTTTTATAAGAGAAATTATAAATGTTACCTTATTGAATAGAGTACGCTGCATAATTTAGTATTAATATAAGTTTTGTTCAATTTCACTTGTCAACGATTATTAAAAAAACTTAAGCTTAATCAAAATTCTTTTTTCCAGTTTGAGATTCCAAACTAATAGCGGTTTTAACATAATCGTTTCGTAATACAGATTTCGCTATCTACACGTGTTTGTGGCAAAGTGAAATGTTTAAAGTGAACTGTAGAGTGCAGCATGTTATGTTTACGGTGTTTATAACCTAGAATCAAATTTAATTAACTAAAATAATTAGTATGTTCATTAAACTTGTTCGATTCAGTTCACGTATTATTAGCCTTTTTCCTGTAAGTTGGTCAACTACTTACGGTCTTTAGTAAAAATAATTTTAAAGTTATTTTATTTTATTGAAGAAGGTACCAAATTATTGTAATTTAATAACTTAGTCCCATTTGTATTATTTACAGAAAAACACTCCAGCATTTTACTTTTCTAGCTCAGCAAGAGATAAAACAAACAATCTGGTATTAGGGCAATATTCAGAAGAACAACAAGAACATGTCCTGAACGTTTTGAATACTTTTTCTAACTCAACCCCTCAGTAAGTACATGTCTTTTACAAAAAATAAACAATTATGTATATATTTTATGGTTAAGAATATATTAAACCAGTTTGGATTACATTATTTTTTCTGCCCCATTGCAGGTGAAAACTACAAGCCGTAGATTAATTGATGTAATCAAACTATTAATTGGATTAAAACCAAAAGCTTTGAAATAGAGAGATTAATGTTTTACACTCTAGTAATTGTAATTTCAAATTAGTACTTTCCTATATTTTCATCATAAATGCTTGCTAACTAAAAGCCAATAGGCCACCATACTTGCTTGATTTTGAATAAGTAAAGTCTAACATCGGCTGTGATCTTTTTGTAGCAGCAATATATTGATGTAAGAAGGAGAATTTTATGACCAAAATGTAATGCACTTTAATGAAGTGGTGTATTCCACCCAAACAATAATATATTGTTTAATTACTTAAATCTATTACAAATTAAGAATATAAATATATTTTCTATATTTGTAACTATTAAAAATTTTGTTAGTACAGTGCTCCGTAGAAAAAAATGGAGCAAGTTAATTAATATTAACATTATGATTATGTAAGCAAAATTATTATTTAATTTAAGCTGTATATAGATGTCCTATAAGTAATTCAGATATGGAGTTCATTTCAAAAATTTAGACAGGTCTAAAATATGGACCATTCACTTTATCAATTTTTCATGGATTGCAATGTTAAAACTGAATTTTTTAATGAAATAAATATAGAATTCCCTGGGTAATCCGGACTAATAAAAATTTGTAGCTGTTCAGATTATAAAAATTTGGATTATTGAGGGTTCAACTTAAAGGTACAGGATAAGGTATCAAGGCAAGTTCTGGAAATCAAAATAAGTGCTAACTAAAACTCTTTCTTTTAGTATACAAATAATGCTTTTATTACTGTATTAATATTTACATTCTAAAAATGTATTTTATTATTGATTCTTTAAAAAGTCAGTGGTTTTTGTATGTTTTATTGAGGTTAATGATTTTTCTACTGCGTCTTTTTGAATTTGAGCCAATGAAAGCCACTGAATACAAGTGTTAAATCATTTTACTGCTTCTTCATGCTTTACTCTCTTCGCTCCTACTTCAGTTTCATCATCATTTTCAACATTTTCATACCGCTTCAATAATGTCATCATACAATTTAAATTGGAAACATTCTTTGCGTCTATGTTAATCCAGTTCATAATATCTTCTATTATTTCTGGTTCAAGGTTAACAGTTCTAGTCACTTCTACCACAATTTCTATTTGTTTACTTAGATTAGTGCCTACTATTTCATTATCTTTAATTATAGAAGGTAACAGTTTTTTTCCATGATGCTCAAACTAAAGCCTTCTCAGTGGAATCCCAAGCAGTAGCAAGAGAAATCACAACATTTTTCAGATTAATTTATTTTAAAATACTATGTCATCATTTTGAGAAATTACTTGGAAAAGAAGGTCTTTTCTGTATTTAATTTTTATCGACTGGATCATGTTTTGGTGCATTCGTTGTAAAATGGCTGTGCAATTTGGTGGCAAGAACACAGTGGTTATTTTTCCACCTTCACTAGTCAAATGTTCTACATCCAGGTGTTATGGACAATTGTCTGTTAACAACAGAGCTTTCTCTTCCAAATTTATGGATTTCAGGTAATTTTTCACAGATGGTACAAAAACGCCTTGAAACTAATTATAAAATTTGTTAACATTCCAAGTATTTACCTGATTTCTGTATTTGACTGGCTATAAAAAAATGTTTGAACGCCCTTGGATTTGTAGCTTTACCTATTATTTAAAGCTACAATTTATGATTACCAGAAATGTTAGTGTAAGGCATAAATGTAATTTCCCCTTTGATATTTTTCATCATGGAGCAAAAACTTCAGCTCGATGAGTGAATGTTTTATGAGGCAGGACTTGCCACAGCAAACCACTTTTATCCGTGTTATAAATATGTTCTTCTGTCAGTTACAGTTCTTCAGTTTTTTTGAGAAGTTTATTTTGAAATAGCTCAACAACACTAGGATTGGAAGAAAGTTTTTCTCTAGTAATCGATAGACCTCTTATCTCATAACTTTTTTTAAATCCTTCCAACCAGCCATTGTTGGCTTTAAATTCTGTATATGGGCAAAGTTCAGTTTGAAAAAATGTTGCCTTAAATTTTATGATTTCTCTGGAGATTGGAGTATGACATGATTCTTTCCAGTAAAAACTCAGTTTCCTCATTTACTGCCAAGTCAACAAATTAATTTCAGTGTTTGCTGTTTGCTAGGCCCTGATATAGTTGATGACAAGTACGACAGAATTTTTTCTTTATTTTATTTTTATATCACTGATAGTTGATTTACCAGTGTTGTGTACTGCACAATAAGAATTTTTAATTTTATTAAAACAAAACGCTCAATTCAAACGAAAAATAATCGCTCATCAAACTGATTAACAGAAGATACATCAACTACTGGAGTTACATTGGAACAAGATAAACATTTTTATCTGCTACTATATGTAATGCGAAACAGATTCTAGAGAGGGAGTAATTTGTTACTGAACTGTGCTATAAATAAACATAGTCATCAACAGTAAAAAACCTAGTCAAAAAATCAATGTAGATAGGGGTGTAATAAACACACAGCAAACTTACAGCTTCTTGTAGATTTGGAAAATACCAAATGTAAAATTAACTTTTTTGCATTTTGTCGTATTGAGTTTGGATTACCCAGGGTTCGGATTATTCAGGGGCTTCTGTATTATGATTACTAATGCAAAAATTATACTCCATTTTTTCATATTCACCATCCAGATTCCGCATCGCAATGGTATCTAGGTACCAAGTAGATTTATAATATTAATTTTTTAATTGTTCGTTAAATTTAAACTAATGATGTATTTTTATTTATTCAGAATAAAAATCGGTGCAAAACAACTTAAATCTATTCAATCATTTTTGAAAGATAACAAAGAATTTCAAAATCTTAATCAGGTTCTTGACTTGAACGGAATAGGGCCTTACACATTAAAAAACTTATGTAATGGTATTCTTATTCAAGATAAAGGATCTAATGGTAACAAAAAGGCTGCTCCAAAAGTTAAGTCTGGTATACTTATACCTCCCCTACATGAAGCTCAAAAGCAGGTAGGTAAATATTTCATGTTTTGTTGTATTTTTTAACTGTATACTAAGTAACAAAAAGGATTAAATATTTAATCACCCATCCAATGTAGACTGAAACTATGATTGTGGAAAGTTAAATTAATCAAATTCTCAATATAATACAATTAAACCTTTTTCACCATATTATACTGTATAATTAAATCAAAGTTTATTATATTATACCTCTTTTTTTAGTGTTTCACCAGTGATAAACAATTTGTATACCTATTATTATTTGAATACCTAAAAATACTTCAAATAGTTTAAATAAATGTTAAAAAACAAACATACATAAAGTTTCTTTAATCAGTACTAATGTAACATTAGCGTGTTTTTAGACGATCTTTCATCTTAATTATAATTTCAAATTAAAGATTAAAAAAATTATAAATATTATTTAATAATAAAATATTTGTTTTAAAAATACCTCTGATGATGGATAATTAATTAGTTTTTATAATAAGTTAATATACAATTAGTATCAAAGTTTTTTAAGGTATGTTTTTTGTTTTTCATCTTATTTTAGTGAATATAATTAAGAAAACTTAATAATAATAATAATTTTTGTGATTATTGCATTTAAAGTCTCATTAAATTAACATGTAATTCATTACATGTTCAATACATACATGAAAAAAAAAAAAGATTGATTTTGTAACAATTATTTTCATGTTTTTACATAAACTACTTTTTTCTGTATTATTATACATAATTAGCAATGAAGTCCATCACATAAAAGAATATATCAGGCTGTAAAAAACTAGTTTTGGCAAATTATTTCATTAAAATGCAAAATATGAAAGCATTTGCAGGATGATAATCCATCCAGGAAAAGGGACATGCATCCTTTTTGCATGTTTCTGTGTTCTATTTTTATAGTTTCTATTTGATTTTTCAGTTATTTGTTGTTTTAAAGTTTTTTTTTCTTGGTATGCGACTTTGGTTTTCGTACAAATCAGTAATATATTTTGAAAGGTTTTTTTACATATATTTTTTATAAGTAGGGACAGAAAACTGTTTGTTATTAGCTATTCAAAGTTCGTCGCTTTTTTAAAAAAACCTAATTTTTTGGGTCAGAAAAATCTATCAAAATCTGTTCTATTTTAGAATCTTTAAGGATTAAATAATTAGGACGGTTTTGCAAGAAAAAACGTGTTTTAAGAATTTCTGAAAAATTTAATCGAGAAAATGTTTTGAACAGCACAGAAATCTCAAAAATCAGCTCAGTAGAACTCTAAAAATAAACAGATTTTATATTTTTTTTTTAATCAGTTTTTTATATAAGATTATTTATAAAAAACTTTTAAAAAGTTTTTTTGTCATCTGTTTGTATATTTGACGGGAAGTAAGATGAGACACTTATAATTTCTAATATAACTTAATTATTTATAATATAATTAATTAATTATTTATTTATTTATAAAAATATTCATTCTGAGGAAACTGAGATCTATGTAAAAGCACTTGACATAGAAGACAATAAAAACCAGTAAATGAATAAAATTAACTTCAACAAAGGAAATATATTAATTTATCTGCAATATGAAATCTACCAAAGTAGTAAATACCAATATTAGTTAGTGGGTAGTTCAGCGTCCAATCAGATTCTTTCTGCGGATAGTACTGACTTAAGAGACTATTTAAAAATCTTGTATCCAAAGTAATTCATAACTGATAAGCCTTTTAATTAAATAAAATTTAAATTTATTTACTTATTATGTATAACATAAACTAGAGTTGAATACATGTATTAAAATAATAAGCTCACACACAGGGATCAGGGGGGGGATCAGCTCACCCACAGTAGCATTATTAATTTGTTTTTATCTTTATCAAGACAACTTTCTCTTGCAAACAGCTTTTTTCGTATATTGTTTTTTATAGCTTTTCTATATTTTATTAAAATAAAACTAAAACATGTAAAGTAAAATAAACATTCTTAATTAAAATAAATAATTAAACTGACTAAGAAAAAATTCACTAAAAAAAGCAACTATAATTTTTCAGTTCTTTTTTAAAAATTTGCTTTTCTGAAATCAATTCATGTGAGCAATCTGTTGATAAATGTTTTTAATTAGGCATCGATAGTGAAATTTAAGTCACTTTTATTTTTTAAGTTTATTTTATTCTTAATTGGAATCAAATTTTAACTTTTTTCTCATTTGCTTCTTTTATTGGTCAACATAATTATCAAATTTATTTATGTCTTAGGTTATCTATCCATCAATTCTGACTCTAGAATTAATTTATCAAAAGGTGTTTAACAGACTTAAAAAATGTACTTTTACATTTCTTGTGTTACAATTATGTCTAAATTTGTTTTAAGATCTATCTGTCGATAATACTTGTTACTGAGATTTTTTAATGATTCAAAATTTAAAATTGTTTTACTTTGAACATTTTAAAAACAAAATTTATTAATTTAATAAAAAGTGTTAAATTATGTGTGTAATATAAGTCTCAAATTTAAAAATAAAAATCAATAGTTTCTAGATATATGGATTTCTGTTCAAAAAATAAAGCATTTTTCAAACATATATACTCAGAAACATTTTTTCGCTTATAATAATGCCCCAAAATTATTTTCTTTTAACTGATTCTTATTATATCCTCTAACAAATCTGTAATTTAAATTTTCTTTTTCTTTTACATTTAACAAAACAGTATGTTGTAACTGAAAGTAAATAATTTTCTTTTGTTTTATTAGCAAATCAAATCGATCACAGGAATACAAATTGGATATTTCTATATCAGTTGGGCAAGATTTGATTTAGCGACCAATACAGTTACAGACTGGATGCAGACTAACTTTAATAATGTAACCGATTTAAAGAGTCTGCATAATCTATATGAATTTGTAAGTAGTTGAAGAGTAAAACTAGTATCATATTTTATAGTTGTAACTACAGCTCTGCATACTTTAATTTACTTATGATCATACAATCCTCTTTAATGTTTCATTCTCATTAAAACATAAACTTCGACATCAGAAATGCAGGTCGATTATCTGTACTCTTCGCTTGATTTTTCGTTATAATGTTTACTGTTACTGTATTTTCTTTAAAAACGTTTCATTTAAATTAATATTTTAAATTTAATTTATTGTAAAGGTTATTTTATTATAGCATTGATGTATTTGGTTCATAAAGTTTGTTCAATTATTAATAGTCGATGAAATACACATTCTTAGTTGAAATGTATTGTGATAGAAAAACTCAGGGAATTATTTTACACGATCAGATGATGTATTAATAGCAAGAAGAACATAATTACTAGATATTTTTGTTATATTTTGTAATAAAAAGACACTACTAATAGTTTAATATCATTAAAAGACTAACTTTTAAAAAGTAAAGAGTTCTCTTTTAAGAATACATAACTTGCAAAGTTGCATTAAAAATTTACATAAATTAAGTTAAAAAAGTTGCTCCATGAAATTTTTCTTTATATTAAGGTACCATTTCTCAACCTGGGGTTCCAACCCCTGTGAAAGTTGTGGTGATATGAAAGGGGGGGGGGGGTCGCAAAATTAGCCTACAACTTTACACATAAACAATAATGAAATCATTTATTGTAAACATTTTACTTACATTTATAAGTACCCATGTAAAGAAAATAAATTAATTAGATGGTTGCGTTTGTTTTTCATTTAAATGATAAAAGACAGTTCCTGCATTTGGTTTTTAGCACAATCACAGACGAAAAACCCTTTTCACAGAGGTAAGATGTGGCGAATGAGATTAATATTTTCAATGCTTCTGTGACTAAATTTCCATATTCACTTTGACAAGCCAAGCCAAGCCAAAACATATCTGAATCTTCAGATGTGAATTGTAGTCATAACGTTTTATTGGCAAATGTTTCGATGAGTTAGTCCTGAATTTCAAATGGTAACTTAGCAGCTGCAGCAACATTTTCACTAAATGGATTCAGTACCCATCTTTTTCGAAAAATCATTTTTATCCTCCAGGAAATACTCCATGAATTGAATTTTTAGCAAATGAAAATGCATCTTCGTGTTATCCAAACTGTGGTGATTAATAGTGTCTTCTTCATCCAATTTTTTCTCAATATAATCGGAAGAGAATGGAAACATATCAAAATGTTTGCTTTGAAGGCAAATAATCCAAATATCAAGCTTCTTAATGAAAGCACAAACTTTGTCTCTTATTAACAGAATTTTTTTCACATCCTTGTAAATTCACATTCAAGTCATTTAAATGTGAAAAAATATATCAGCTAAGTAAGTCAACAGCAACATGTACTCATTATTCTGTAAAAACATTGAGAATGGCATTTGTTTATCCTGGAAAAATATTATTAATTCATCTTACAATTCCAATAACTAGGTTAACACTTTCTCCTGCAATAACCATCTCACTTCTGTATGGAAGAAAAAGAGATTTATTTTTCTTTTCGCCCATTTCATCAATAGTGTAGCAAACAGCCTATTCTGTACGTCAACTTATAATAAAATTTACCAATTTTACAGCTTAAAAACAGTTTGTTTGAAATTTACCAGCATATTATTTTGTGGTAAGAGCATATCTGTGAAGGAATCTGTGTCCATTCTGCCCTTGGTTTAAGACAATCTTTTAATTTTTTGGAGATCCACTGTTCTTTATTAAAATACTGACCATCTCAATTCTAGCAGGCAGTTTGAGGTTTGGACATGTTACCTACTCTTAATACTATGAGATAAGATGCTTCAGTGTACTTTTATCAGTATGGCATGATTTACAAATAGAAGCTTGTTGATTTCTCAAAGTATGTAATTTTCTTTTGAAAAACTCCAAGGGTTTGCTTTTACGATCTGGATGTTTAGTTTCCAAGCGTCAAATCAATTTTGATGGCTTCATGCTTTCATCGAAGAGTACTTGAAAACAAGCAGTGCACTGTGGCTTTCCAGCCAATGAAATAAAACCATAATTTAAATAACTGTCATTGTACAATCTTGCCTTTTTACCAATCAATTCACTGGGTATAGATGGCTCAGTTCGATTTTTCACACATTTATCCATTTTGCATAAGAATCTAATTGGAAAAAAAAACAGTTGCACTGTTTGATCACATACTAAAAAACCAAAACCTCAATTATTATTATTTTCAATGAAACTACGCTTTTAAAAATTTAAATAAAGGCACCAGATACACACTTCACGTTCAAAACTAAACTGACATGATCTCAGCTGTAATAATTTTATTATGTAATAAATTATAATAATTTAATATCATTGAAAATATTACAATAAAATAAAGTATTATTGAAATCATGGAACTATAATAATAAATAACATTTATAATAAATAAACATGTTTCGTTTAATGAACAGACACTAGTTATTAAACAAACTTAAAATTTAACAATAAATTATCATATCAGATAATAAAACATTAATAAAAGAAATTGCAGTAGCTGTTCAGAATGTTGTGGATGTTAGGAGTGGTTGATCTAGTAAATTTGGCTTCATCAATGAAGAAAATATGTTTCAAAAAATTTGGATTAGTACATTTTTAGATAACTCATTGGCATAGCCCAACACAGTTAGTATAATCATGAGGTAAAATAGTTTGTACTCGCTGATAGTGAGATGCATGAAGTTACTGCTCATTTAAAACTTTCCAAACTGTTGCATTACTAACATCAAACTCCAAGGCCAGCTCTCTAATCTTTTACCAAGATAGTTAGATATTTTATTTAATATATCCTTCTGGAATTTGGGTGTACATGTTGAATGTGGTCATTTATACCACGTTTTTCAGGTTTTAAGCTTCCTGTGTCTCGGAGCCTTCTATGAATGGGTGAAAACACTGTGTGAGGAGATAAAACTTGATTGGGGAAGTTTTCCTGATACAGCCGTCTCACCTCAAGGGTATTGTAATACGCGAGACCGTACATTAAATGCACATCAGCCATTTCTAAGTTGGTAAATATTTATATAGCCTGTAAATATGGTTCACATTACCTTCCATGGTGAATAAGATAATAGTAAAGAAAAATAATTAATTAACTAGTACAGCACAGATCAAACTATTCACTTGGTCAGTAGCAAAAGACAAACTAGGTATTAATCTTTATTTACATTTATAACAATGACTTGTTATCACAACATCTGTTTTAATGCAAATTATTTTTCAATAATAATATTATTCATTATTATAATATTTTCTTTTTTTGCAATATTTCAATATTATTAAATCATTATAATTAATTATATGATAACACTTAAAAAATTATTACAATTGAGATCATACAGAGTTATTTAATTTTATTCAGGAGGAAATGAAAACTGGTTTTTTAATCTAGTGTGACTTACTTCAAGAATTTTTGTCGTAACTTTGTTGTTTATGAACAGTTTTAAATAAATAAGGTGTCATTTTCTTCATCATAAAACGCTTAACGTCTTTTTGTAACAACATTACATTTAAATAAACCAACGATTGTAAAGATATTAAAAATTAAAAAGTTTACATGGCCACCATTTTGAAATGGATTTAGAAATCAGTTCATTATTATTATAATGCAAGTAAATCTCTAGGCACTCTAGCAGTATACAAAATTTCAGCTCGATATGATTAGCCATTCAAAAGAAATTTTTATGTTAAAAATATAAAATGGTGGCTATTTGGTAAACTAATCTTTTTGGACATATATACTGATATAAAGTTTTTCTTTATTTCAATATGGGTGGGGGACCATCCCCTTAATTCATGAAACTGGTTTTATAAATATCTTGTATATATTTTTATATATACTGTATTATATGGGTGTACTAAGAGGTAAGATAGAAAGCTAAGCAGATACCTAAGCTAAGATAGATAAGCTACGCAGATATGAAAAGATAAGACATTGAAATTTAAGCAGAACTTTTCATCAGGAAGTTTAATACTGTGAAGAATGTTAATGCAGCAGAATGAAAAATAGTAATGAAGAAAAATGTGGGACAAAGAGAGTGTTAATATAATCAAGAAAATGAGAGAATTATTTTAATCAGGATAGATTGAAAGCCTGAGACTATGGAAATAGTACAGATTTGTATACCTGGTTTCCTTATCAGTAGAGATTAAAAGGTAGAGAGAATGTATGAATAATATAACTTAATAAATATGCAAAAGAAGATGGTAATTTGTAATAATACAAGACTTGAATGTCATAACGGGAGAAGAGAAAATTTAATTGAGGAGTATGGTCTAGGTAAAAATATATAAACAAGAAGTAGACTTTCATAATTTTACATTAGTGTGTACTATTAATAGTAAACATCTTTTTAAAAATCATATGGAGACCAAAGGATATGGAAAGGTACCAGACAGGCAATGGGTTAGGTAGAGTTTTTGAAATTAAATTATGGACAACTGTGCCCAGTGGTACACCAAAATTTAGTTGCAAACTGAACAAAGAATTGGAATACAGACCGTCTAAATGAGAATGTTTTGAAGATAAAATCTGATTAAAACAGGTTCATATCTAGATATTACTAAAAAAAAACTGTTCAACGATTTTTAGGCATGAGGAGCCTATAGATAAAATATTAATAGTTTATAAAATAATATGGGTACCAAGGATGTAATGAAATTCTGTGTACAAGACATAGACTGTAGAGAAAATAAAATCTGGGATGTAGGATTAAATATATTAAGATTAAAAGATTAGCACAGAAGAGAAAAAATAAAGAATAACTACTACTCTAACCTATCAGAGATTAGCAATAAATTCACTAGTTTTTAGCCTATTGGATGAAATATACTAAAACACTGTATGAATGATATCCACTATACTTATAAAAAAGTCATCATCAGTAAAATACTACACACAACGTACAGTTTACTGCAAAATATAATTATTGTAAATTATTCAATTACTAAAATTCACCGCATCTAAATCAGACAAGTTAGAATGCTTATACTGTAAAAATACTCCAAAACTGACACGTAACCGTAACAAAAACATGAATTTTATTTTACACAATTTTGGTTTTCTAATTAACACACTAAACTCAATTGATAGCAGCAATTATAATTTAACATGAATTCATTCCCCCAATAGAGAGTATGTTACATTAAATACAGAACAATAAAAAATAGAAGATTTATTTTGTTATAGAAAATACATAATGTTAATGTACATCAAACAACATAATATAAAATCATTAGTTTTCAGCAAAATGATTGCTATGCTGCTTTCAAAACAAACAAAAAATACATCAGATCACATTCCAACAATGACTAAGGAGATTGCACCAATTATTAGAGTTGGTAGTTTAGATGCACTCACCGGGTTAGTCTAGCAGTTTAGCGGGCAGTAACTGCAAATTAGCTGATTTCGAAGTTGAGAGTTCTAAGGTAACCCTAGTAAAGGGATTTACTTTTGTATGGATTTGAATACTAGATCATGGATACTGGTGTTCTTTGTTGGTTGGGTTTAAATTAACCACACATCTCAGGAATAGTCGACTTGAGAGTCTGTACAAGACTACACACTTAATTTACATTCATATATATCCTCTGAAGTAATACCTTATGGTGATTCCAGAGGCCAAACAGAAAAAGAAAAAAAGATAGTTTAGATTCACTTTCTACCGCAGATTCATTGAACAGTTACACACTATTTAAAATAAAGATGGAATCATTTTAGCCATTCACCAAATAACGAAACTTTGCAGATTTTATATAAGTACATAAAATCCACAAAACTGTTTGTAAACAATGTGCAATATATATTAGCCAAAACCATCAAATTAATTAAATAATACAATACAAATCAAATATCCTGCTCCTAAGAGCTTTAATATCAGACACCATTAAAAGTACCACCGACTGCGATAGACAGGCAAAAGAACTATATTATACAGTTCATTCATTAAGTCATCCAGTCAAAAACAGATGCCAGTCCTCAGTTGTAAGTTTATTTTTTTTTACAGAATTCCTGGCAAAATGTTTCACTTGACACCTCCTTGTCTATGTCAGTAGTTTTGCAGCAGTACAACAAGCATGTAATTTTCACAAGCATAGCGTAAATTTATTGTGCAACATTATTTAATCATTGCTATCTTGAATGTCAGAATGTTTGATCGTCTAATTTCCTAAGAGTGCATTACCGAATAAATAGACTTATTTTTATTCACGGTCTAGATTTCATGAAACAGGAAATGAATGTCCCTTGATTGTAAACATAGTGGTTGTCCATCGGTGTTACAAAGGGATAGTCTGCATGACATCAGTTGTTTTTACATTTTTCAGGAAAGTAACTTTCTCAACTGACTTTTTGATCAGAGCTGTTCATTAGGCTACAAAAAATTTAAGTTCTCCCATATTGAATTCAAGCAGTAGAACTTAGAGAACTTCAATGCTGTAGATGGTTTAAATATTTTATTTGAGGTTGTTTGCACAGCTCATTGAGAAAATGGTTTTTATTCAGATGAAGTATGATTTCATCCTTCCAAATTCATTAACAGCCAAAATAATAGAATATGAAGCGTTGTGTTTGGTGTGCAGATTTGCAACAAACTGTGGTCGGATCCAATATTTTCACAGAAACATTAATTGCAGGATGTTATTCATAAATTGCTACAAATCGTGTAGCCTCCATTAAAACTGAAGAGCAAAACTGCTAGTTAGAGCGTGCTACTTGCCTTACATCCGATTCAACTATGGAGTTGTTGCATAAATTTTTTGATGATGATAACTCTTTATGGTCCCCAAGTTTCTCAATGCCAGATTTTTAAGTATGGGTCATCTAAAAGGTACTGTTTTCAAGAACAGTCTGCAGACTTTGGATGAATTTAGACAAATTATAGAAAACAGCATCTATAATATAAATGCAATAGTTCGTCGGAAAGTTGTACTAAATATGAAGAAACTGGTTGAAGCCTGCTTTAATGATCAAGATTTTGAACATTTATTGGTGAGGATGAAGCTTGATTTCCTGCAGGCCTGAGACACAGTAGTATCAAACGCTTGTGCCATGAGCCCAATCTGGCCTCGCAGATGGTGTTCATAACTCTAGATATGGCATCTAATTAATTTGCATTTGTGAAAGTCAAACTAGAGGTTGCTAAACTTCCTGTTGTCTCCACCTTAAGCCTGTTAACCAACATTTTCTCGAAAAGAATATTCAAATATATGAGCCAGCAGATAGGCCTAAGGATTCTGGGTCGCTGTCTTGCTTCCCCTTCCTGAGGAGCACAACTTAGGCAGAATTTCAGGACTGGAATCAATTCCCAGATGATTTTATAGTTGAAAGCATCAAGTGCGCACCACAGAGGATCAAACCATGTTTGATATTACAACTGGTCACCACAAGCTCTTCTGTGGTGACTAGTGGGATATAAATGGCAGCTGTTTTCTTGAGGTTCATCTTACTGAATCGAGGAAAGAGAGTCTTTGTAACTTAATAGAGTAGCCCTGTTGAGGACAAAAAGATTGCAACAAAATATTTTGTTAACAATTTTGTATCCGTATCATCAGATATCCTCCTTGAGGGAATCTAGAAGTTCCCTTGTTCCTGGAGATCTCATACTTCAGATCCTGCCAAATTCTTCTGAGCTTGTCCCACCAATAGGTACGAAGTTCGTTATCATGCCTTCTATTGACCCTCTGTAGTCTTTGCCTTCGTTTATTCATGAACCCCATTAACATCAACATTTTTTTAATAATTCAAACTATATTAATATTTATTTAACAAGGTATTGCAGAAAGCATTCTTAGGAATACTGCAATCCATAAAAAAAAAATGTCATAAGTTAAGTTCTTATGTGAGTAAAAGTTATACAAGTCATAGATTTATCTTATATGAGACATAGTTTTATATAAATAAAAAAACCAGATAACAGAAACTTTGATTAATATTACTTTCTTTTTTCTGTTCAGTCTACAAAATCACTGTAAGGTATTACTTCAGAGGATGATATGTATAAATGTAAATGAAGTGTAAGTGATTAATATTACTTACATGACCTCTGCATCACTATAAAAAAAAATTAACAATTTTAGAAACTGTAATTAATTTTTAGAGTTTCTTCATGTTTTTTATACTTGTAATGCAAAATACTTATACTGATAATTACATTTATAATAATAGCGTATAGAATTTTTTATCGTAAAACTATCAGACGAATTCTTTGTGCGAGATCTCTTTATTCAATAGTTTATTCAGGTTTATTGAAACACCAATGAAATAAAAACTTTTTTTTATAAAATGTAAAGATGCCTACAATTAGAAAGAATCCTATTTATAGTAAATGATTGTTTCAACCTGTCATTCAACAGAAATAGAGTGTGATTTGATTGAAGAAGATAATATTTATATTCATAAAAATTTGTAAATTTTACGACTTTTTTTATTCTACTTTATTGAGTTCAAGGAGAAAAAGAAAGTAAATATTTTATTTCTGCTGTTAAAGTTGTAAAGAATAAAATAATATAAATATAATATTAAAAACAGCTTACCAATATATTATAAGCATACTGAATATGGTATAAGCTTATGAAATATATTACATATAATATAACGTATTGGTAAGCTGTTTTTAATATTATATTTATAATAATTATATTTTACCAACGGTGCCATGTGTGAAAACTTAATGAAATAATATCCAACTTATTATTATTATTAGTTTTATTTGAACTTACTGTAACTAAGATAATAAAATAATAATAATATCACAGTATTTTAGGGTTCTTAAACCGGTATAAAATTATGTGAAGGAGATAGCCAATGAAGAAGTGTTACAAGGGATCATTGAAGTGCCCCACGTTTACAGAGCTTTTTAAAGTAGTGGTGAGACAATGTGACAGACCAAGACTAGAGTATATTGAACTGACTACAGCTTTTGGTATAAAACATATATGGAAAAAACGATATTAACACAAGGTAGAACTGCCTGGAGGAGAAAGACTGCTGCAAATCATCCTAGGATTGATACTACAAAAAGAAGAAACTGATATAAAAATGACAATTTGATTTGCTTGTTGAAAAATTCAAGTAAATATTTTTAAATAACTTGAAACATTTTTTCTAATCATTTTATAAAATATAATTACTATAGATCTGTTAGAACTAAAATTTAAAACTTATTTTATTTATAAGAAAAGGTTTTTTTTCTGTTTATTGTTTGAATATTAAAGATGTTAATTCAAAACTGTGGGATGTTTTAAATGTAAATAAATTTCACATGGCTTACTATGAATTTAATAGAAGATTTCTTTTTATTTAGGTGCTCAGAATTTCTTCTCATACATTTTATGTAGTGCTCTTTAATGTAATTTCTACTTGTTCAAGTAATTCTATAGACAAATTCCTTCATAAGTAGTGAAACACTTCACTCCTCACTTTCTCTTATAAGCCTGGCATGTAGTTTTATTTTTAAGAATGATTATGCTGTTTTAGGAAGTTGCTAGAATCTGTTGTCGACATAGGTTTCTACTTATTTACTTGTACGTTAATAATTTAATATATTAATTTGAATAAAAAAAAGATTCATTCTATGTAATTAGCGGGTAAAGATGATTAGAGAGAGGGACAATTTCAAATAATATTAATTATACAATTTACATGTTTTAACTTGTACACTTGCGATAGTTTGATTGGAGCTGTAAAGAAATCAGCACTTGTTTTAATCTAAACATTTAGTTCATAGGACTTAGGTAATTTATGATTAATCTAACTAAAAAAAATGTTATATTTTGAGCAAACATTTCAATTTGGTATTTAATTCTACGTATTTTGAGTCTATTAATTATTAAATAAAAACAAAAAAGCCATTTCTTATAAATTCATGTAACATTATTAACATAGTAATCTAATAATTATTATTTTGTATCTAAAATAATAGGTTGTTTTAACAAAAAAAAGTATTCCTGAGAGTGATATTTATTTAATGGAAAATACAAATTGGAGTATTTTAAGCGCCCAAACTAGTCTTTTTCAGCATGTGAGAGCTGCTCACACCACCGCAGTATTTCTTGCCTTGCTTAACAGTGATCGATCAGATGACAGGAATCTATCAGGTTAATAAATATATTTTTATCTATAAAAAATAAGTATATTTTTATGTTAGGAACTGACTATTAACATTTTAAACAAGGTAAATATAAATGGAACTATACCTCTGTCACAAAAATGTATTTATCAACAAGTTCAATTTTTCAGTATTACATATATTTTTCAATCATCATATGTGTACGATTGTTGTTCAAAAATTATATAAAAAATCAAGTTAATTATTATACTGCTTCAAGCTAAAAAAAAATCAAAATTTCAGTTAATTGGTTTTGAGATTTGTAACAGTTATTTCAATTTTATTAATTATTATTTGTTTTTGATAAAAATCAGAAAGTTCAGGGATGTATTTGAACTCTCAAAGTTGTGCATAACTCATCTGATAACTGGAAAAAGATTGGATATATTTATAAACATTTTTAAAAGATATCTGCAAAGTTTAAAATATGTAATTACTTATAAGTTTATAATGTATAATTAAAGTTTCAAATACATAATTTTTATAAAATAAATCATTTTTCGTTCAGGAAATTAAGATTAAAATTTAAAAAGTTACATTAGTATTATTTATAAATTCACAAAATGAAAGTGAACTAGAGATAAATATTAAAAAACACCTTTGCTAAAAAAAAACATTGCTGACAATTATTGCTTTTTTGTTCTGGTTTGGTTACATCGTGATTTTGTATTACACTAGCAAATACCCTGTTTGAATTTTTAAAATCAGAAGATCAAGAGTGTACCTTACACATGCAAAATTAGCCTTTAACCTACTAACAAATACTCAGTTTGAATTTTGAAAATCAGACAATTGTCTGCGGAGATATTATAAGAGCATCCCATTGCATCTTCCAAAAAAGTGCCCCAGGGGCACCCCATTTGTTACCAGTTGATGGTATGATTGGTCTAGCCTCACATGAGGTGCTTGCATCATCTCACCACTCTAGCCTCACACACAGTCCTCCACAGGAAACCCATTATTATTAAATAGATATATTTATTAAACAAACATTTTTTATACTTATTTAATATTATTATTATTTTTTAATTTAATGTTAATTCTATTATTTTTTTAGTAATATTCATTCAATTGATTCAAATCCAGCTCACACAGTGAGAGGTTCACAGTTCATTAAAGTTTGTACTTCAACCGACAAATTTTCGCTACTACATACATACAGATGTTTATGTAGCCTATTAACACTCTCAGTAACGTAAGGATTCCAATATGGGATCATACATCTAAATCGGTTCAGCCAGTGAGCTGCTATGGTGGAACAAACAATCAAAGATACACACATACAAACATTATACTAAATACATTTCACAACTTAGTGGGCAGTCGTATAAAAATAAATTAAATAACTGTATATCATCAAGTATTGTATTCATCATATATTGACTTTTAATTATCAGTGAAACAAAATAAAATAATAAAGAGCCATCAAAGGGAGAGCTATGTCCTTGACAAGCCACTACTTAGGAGGAAAATTAGGTGGATGTAAGTAAAGAAATATGAAAAAAGTTATTCTTTGAGTAAAATTTTGAGATACGAGACCCATGGTGACTATGTCCTCCATTTTTGTTTATCAATTCTAGCCAAAATTAAATATTATCAATGACTCATATTCAGAAGTCATAAAATAAAATTGAAAATCTTTTTATGTCGTCTAAAGATAACAAGAAAATAATTAAACAGGTTTATTGATTTATTATCCACCTTTTACTTTCTTTTCCTGTTTAGCCTCTGGCAATTACTGTTCAGATATTACTTCAGAGGATAAATGAGGATGATATGTATGAGTATAAATGAAGTGTAGTCTTGTACAGTCTCAGTTCAACCATTCCTGAGATGTATGGTTAATTGAGACCCAACCACCAAAGAACTCCGGTATCCACGATTTAATATTCAAATCCGCATAAAAATAACTGACTTTACTAGGACTTGAATGCTAGAACTCTCGACTTCCAAATCAGCTGATTTGCGAAGAAGCATTCACCACTAGACCAACCACTTATTACCAAATATACTAACCCACCAGGTTACTCTAGTGGTGACTGATCATTGCAAAATCAGCTGATTTTTGAAGTAAAGAGCTCCAAGGTTCGAGTCCTTGTAAAGGCCTTTATATGGATTAGAATACTAGGCTGTGGATACTGGTGTTCTTTGGTGGTTGGGTTTCAATTAACCACATTGGGAAGGCAAATGACAAACTACCCATAAAACCTGCAAGGAAAATTCCAATGGCAAAAACATCAAAACACCTACAGAATCACCAAGGGTCAAACACAACTGAATGGCTAAATTTTTTTTTTATCACCAAATATCATCAGAATTGTATCGTAGCTACCTAAGGGACATTAAATTATGTAAAAACGATTTACCTACCCTAAAATTTTGAGTTACAGAAACCATAAGGTCTGTATCTCCTCTCCCCTTTAACTAATAATGACTAAAATTAAATAGCTTCAGTGCCCCATATACAGAAATCATCATGCCAAATTTCATTCAAATTTTCTAATGATATAATTGTCTTTTTGGTTAGAGAGGGAAACATCAAGATTTGAAAAAACTCCTGACATACTGAATTTGAATCCATACTATATTGACAAAAATGTGAGGACGCCCCTTTTTTTGGGTTTTCTGGGTGAAATCTGCTTTATGGCAAATGGTATGAATAGCTGAAACACACTAATTCAAATACTTGAATATAAATGGATGCGTAAGAAACCATAAAGCATAAGGTAGCAACATTTTATTATCCCCTAGAATATTTTGCATTAGACTTGTGATGCAATGCTGCATATCAAATACAATCCCCAAGGATGTGATGCACTGTTAGTTGGCAGTTGCATCGTGCACACAAATAGTTGCATCTGTTTGTGTCATCAGATATCCATGAGTAAGCATAGCGCGTCCTATTCACAAACGACAGTTATTTTGACGGTTATTTCTCCAGGATGACACTGTTTTCTTGATTTGATGAAACTTTTTGTTAATATTAGCATTCTACTCACTTTGCCACTCATCACACACCAAACTCTTTACAAAACCATGATCTTTACAAGATCATTCAAAGCGACACGACCAGTGAAAAGAGCCTGGAAACATGCCTCCTTTGCCACACCCGTCACCGCGCTCGTTGCCTGAAATCACAATATGGCTCCGGATCCAACAGTGAGTAGCTCACTGTTGTATTACAGTGATTCATTTATGAAGTGACACAATGAATCTCACAGACAACAGGGTGTCTGGAATCGTGGTTAGCAACAGAACATACATATTTGGTCTTCCCAGTATTACCAGCATTTTTTGTTGCAGAACTGTATGGCACTAATAAGGCCTTACATATAATTAGCCCTAAATTTTGACCTGTTCTTGTTTGCTCGGATTCCACAAGTGCCTTACAGGCGATTAATGATTGTAAATTTGATTCATTTTATCTACATTATTTAATTAGAATAATTTTCTTTATTAATAGAAGTGATATTTGGTCATTTTTAAGTTATTCAGGTTTAAACAAAAATTGTTTATTCGGGTCCTCTTAAATAAAAACAAGTTTTAATGAACAAGTTACTTAAGATGAATGCTTGGGCCTTCTTACCAGAACTTCCTGCTAATTTTATAGCTAGAATCTAATTTGGATCACTAATTGCCTTTTAACACTTAAATTTGGCTTGAATATTTTACTAACTATAAAAAAAAATGTTTCTGGAGTCTCATTTATAACAATTTTTTTCATTAATTTATGGTAGAACAGGTTCTTTTAAGGTATTACTATAATTTACGATATAACCAAATAATTATTTTCATGAAAAATATTTATTATATTTTTATAGATAATATTTTTTCATGAAAAAATATATTGCTTTCAGTGCAATTAAAAGTGTTACTGCATCTCATAAACAGATCTATTTTGTTAGGTGCTGTTAGGCATCGATCGTTTATGATTTGTACACCTTACAATAGCTAATAAAACCTTTTTTCTTTTTAGATATATCATCATATTCTACAAGAAATCGTGTTTATTTTCTTAGAAGCTTTTTACCGACTCGTTATTTCAAAACATTAATCGGAACAGAAAGAGTATCGCCACAGAAAATGGTAGAAGAAATGTTTGATGGAAATTTTCCTGAATACTGTATGACATTTTATATTAAAGAGAGTTGCAGGGATAATTACTTTATTCAAGATAAACCAATGAGAGAATGCTTATGTCAATCGCTATTACTAACTGTAACTTTTATAGAAGTAATAATAAATAATAAAATATATATGAAATCAAATAGTAACAAAAAATAATATTATACTTGTATATTTTAATTCATTAATGAAAAAAAATGCTGTTTCTTATAATATGCATTAAAATAAATTTAATAAATTACAACTAGCACCTTATCTGCATATTTTAATGGATTGTTTATATTAATACTGAAATAGTATTTATGTAATACAGCCATGATTGAATTAAAATATGCTAAAATTCTAATTAAATAGAAAAGTATAAACTTGGTAACTGAAAATTAGATTTTCTTTAAATATGTGTGTAAACTTTTATTTTCAAATATTTATATATATATTTATTTATTTATATGTATTACAAAAAAATCTGCCATGAAATTTCAGTTATCTGTTGTTTGTTATTGTACACCACTGTACCTTTAAATAAAAATAAAAATTTTTTTATTTCCATAATTTTTTTAATTAATAATCACATTAACGTATAAACTTGTCTTATTTATTTCATGTATTACAATGTTAGATCACATAAAATGTTATTTAAGTGGCCCCATACAGCAGACACAAAAGAGACCTTAACTTCACTCATATGATTTACACGAAGGTGAAGATAAGATCATAAAGGAAAGACCAATTTTCTGGCACAGCTAGCAGAAATTATATATTAAATTCCACCCTGTCTGTTTAAACCAACCTGTAATCATAAGAAGTGAAAGTGAAGATAGAATTTAAGACTGCCTTATACTAGAAATTATAAAAAAATATAGTGGGAAATTATAAAAAAACATGAAGCAGTTTGATCTGTTTTTCTTATGAAAGCAAAGGAATAGTTTGCACAAAGAAGTTAGTAAAATCTTGTGTAAAACACACAGAGACTGAGTCTCAGTGAACTTCCTTGGAGCCTTCCCTCAACAGTAAAAAGAAAATGATTTCATCATTTTGATAAAATTCATCGGTATTGTGATGAAGATTGTAGAGGTATTTTATGCCCTGATTCTGGGTCTACCTCTAATTGAAACCAGAGAACCATCAATAGCAGCTGCTGAAATTCAGGTGCAAGTAGTAGACACACCTTCTGCATCACCACCTCAAAAGCATCAACAATGAAAAATCAATTGTTTAATGTATTAGCACTTAAGTTGTAAATACTAGTTTAACATAGATTCAGTTTCTAATTATAGACTATTACTATTACTTATTACACTCGCAAGCAGTTTTTATTGTTACGAGTTATCTTTTTGCAGCGTCAAATGTATGAACCGCAAGAAAATTTTGAAAACAAATCTGAAATAAGCACAAAATTTTCATTAAGATGACTGCAGTTGTTTATGTTCCTGACAGTGAGTAATGTTTTTATGTTCCTCTACATATTGTAAAACTATTTCTAAAGTTTTTAAATATGCTGCATGTATGTATGTCTTACTTAATAAAAATACTAGTTCCCCGTTGCAGCTGTATGGTTACTTGCATTTTCAGTTATGGTCAATTATTTTTAATTTACATTTTATTGTCTAGTAACGAAGGCAGGTGCAGCCAGTCGCACATACAGTAATAATGGGTGGCTGTGTTGGTTGCAAATACCCTATTTGAATTTTGAAAACAGGAAGATTGGTTGCGAAGATGTAACATTTCCAAACAACCATGATCTGTTAGATGGAGGATGTACCTGATGAATGCAAAGTTAGTCTTTAACTTACTAACAAATACCCTGTTTAAAAATCAGACAGTTGTTTGCAGGGATATTATAAGGGCAGCCCCACTGCACCACCCAAAACAACTTACCAGGAGCACCCATTTGTTACCAGTTGATGATGATCAGTTTAATCTTCCACAAGGTGCTTGCACACCTCACTGCTCTAGCCTCACATACAGTCTCCACAGGAAGCCCATTTTTATTAAACAGAATTTTTTTATTTTATTTAATGTAAATTTTTTAAATTATTTTTGTAATATTATTCATTTGAATCGTTCAGGTTTAAACCCAGCTCACACAGTGTTAGAGACTCAGTTCATTAATTCAATTCATCACATGTTTGTAGTTCAACTGGCAAATCTCCATTACTACATCATTATATGCATATAAATTTTTTTCCAAGATGAAATATTTCTAAAAACCTTCTGTTATGCCAAGAAATATGAGTACAAATTTGGTAGGGATTGATTGAGTAGTTTTTTGTTCATCCCGAACAAACAGAAATCCGTGTCCCCTTTATCTAATAGTATAATTGAAAAAATAAAAGTTAATCATTAAACATAACAAGCAACATAATTTTGTTTGTCTTCAGTCATTTGACTGGTTTGATGCAGCTTTCCAGGATTCCCTGCCTAGTGCTAGTTGTTTAATTGTGGTATATCCCCGACATCTTACATCCCTAACAATTTGTTTTACATATTCCAAACATTGCCTGCCTGTACAATGTTTCCCATCTACCTGTCTCTTCAATATCAAAGCAACTATTCCAGGATGTCTTAAGATGTGATCTATAAGTCTGTCTCTTCTTTTAGCTATATTTTTCCAGATGCTTCTTTTTTCATAAATTTGCTACTACTCCTTTTTATTTGTCACATTACCCACCCATCTGATTTTTAACATTCTCTTATAGCACCGTGTTTTTGAAAAGCTTCTAATTTTTTCTTCTCAGGTACTCTGATCATCCAAGTTTCACTTCCATATGAAGCTACACTCTAAACTTATTCTTTCAAAAATGCTATCCTGACATTTAAATTAATTTTTGATGTAAGCAAATTATAGTTCTGATTGAAAGCTCATTTCACCTGTGCTATTCTGATTTTTATTGCTCTTGCTTTGTCTGTCTTTAGTAATTCATTTTTCAAATAACAAAATCCTTCTACCTCCATAGTTTTTTTCAAATCCTTTTTTTACACTCAGTGCATATCATCAGCAAATCGTAGCATCTTTATCTTTTCACCTTGTATTGTTACTCCAGGTCCAAACTGTTTTTTTTAAGATCATTAACTGCTAGTTCTTTGTAAATATTAAAACATAACAGGGATAGCGAACATCCTTGTCTGACTCTCTTTCTTATTACTGCATCTTTCTTATGCTCTTTCATTATTACTGTTGCAATAATAATTATCTATCTCTATACTTGAACCCTAAATTTTTTAAAATGCTGAACATTCTATTCCAGTTTATGTTATCAAATGCCTTTTCTAAGTCTATAAATGTCATGTATGTTGGTTTTTTTTGTAATCTTCCTTTTATTATCAATCTGAATGCTAAAATTAATTTCCTTGTTCCTACACTTTTCCTAAAATCAAATTAGTCTTCTCTTAACATTTCTTCCATTTTTCTCTCAATTCTTCTGTTCAGAATTCTAGTTAAATTTTTTTATGCACGAGTAGTTATGCTAATCGTTCTGTATTCTTCACATTATCTGCCCCTGCTTTCTTTGGTTTCATGATAATAACACTCTTTTTGAAGTCTGACGGAACTTCCCCTTTTTCATAAATATTACAAACCAGCTTGTATAATTTATTCTGCAGGTATCCTGTTTATCCCAGGAGTCTTTCTCCCATTCAAATCCTTTAATGCTCTCTCAGATCCAGATCTCAGTATTTGCTAAAGAAAATGTTATCAATGCTAGCGTACTGGTAGATTTATTGCACCTAACTACGAAGGGCTATGTTGTGGAATATCTAAGCAGATACTACAGACTTATAATGCAATATTTTGAGGATGCTAAATTTCAAAAAATTGATCGAAATGCCTTTATGCAATGTTTAGACAATGCTAGGGTACCAAGCAATAAACAATCGTACAATAACAATAAGGGGAAGGATCTGACTAATAATGAGGTTAAGTCTACTAATAATAGATCCAACTAAAAATACAACTTACCCCCACCAATCACAGATCAAAACAAAGTTGTTCCTCATCCAAATACGAATCTGAGGTATGTCGGTGGACGATCATAAAAAGTTCAGTCTCTCACCAACATGGGAAGGACGAGTATATTAAAACGTGTTGTCAGTAACTGGAACCGTAAGGATAAGTTAATGAAGTTTAAAACGAGGTGGTGGACTGTTAAGAAGTATAACTGAAGGAGCTGCTAGAGCATTATGATCTTACATTAAAGAAAAAGCATCAAAAGGCACTAAAAAAGTATTTTATAAAGTGGTAAACAAAGGCATTGGTTTACTACCGGTAGAATTAGAGCGAGACAAGACTTGGACCTCTGTGTCTGCTGAATAATGGCTCGTGCACATTTATGTCATCACTGACTGGTACTTTGTCCAACAATCGATCTCTCCTTATACTATCGAGGTTACTCCCTCATCTTAATTGGTCTGTTGGCAGTGAACATAAACTAATTATTATTGCTTTTGGTGCCAATGATGTGGTGAACAAAAGACCACTGAGATGGACTGTTGAAAGAGCAAATTGGAACGGTTACCATAAAGCCTTCCCATCACAGGATGACGATAGTGTTAACACCCTACATCAACTTACCTCTTTTACCTCCTTGGTGCTCAAGAATGCTAGTATACATTCCACATAGATCAAGATATCCCTCCATTCCCTGGTGAAATGATGATTGCCAAAATAGGATTGACCGCAGGTACTGTGTAAATTTAACTGCAGATCTACAAATGAACATGTGAATTTGTATCATACAGCTAGAATGATATGTATGGTGTATTCATAGACAAAGGAGAAATTCTTGGAAGAATTGCATACACACAATCTCATGTACTACTCCCACGTTTAATGTGTAGAAGCTTCGTGCAATTTGCAGATCTCAGAAACAGTCTACCCTCAGATTTATTCATGAAGGAGAAACTTCTCAAGTTATCTTCTGCGGTCACAATGAAACTGGAAGACTGTTTTTGTTCGGTATCCCTAATATCATCATATACTAACAAATTTCAGATATAAGATACAGATGGAAATAATATCACTAAAAGCTGGTGATTCGCTCATTGAATTAAATGCTCCCTTTACATTCAATGAGTTATCACATGCATTAAAAAAACTCACATGAGATCTCCCCTGGACCTGACAACTTTTGTCTCAATATGTTCTCAGACCTTCCCAATTCGGCATTACATCACCTGTTGTGTATTTATGAGTTGTTCTCCACCCAAGTCTTACCATCCATCTGGTTGTAGCCATTGTCATACAGTACTTAAAACTGGAGGCAAAATATGCTTCTCAGACTACCGCCATATCTCCTTGTCAAGCATTTTGTGCAAAGTGATAGAGAGAATGGTGAACTGTAGGCTTACATGGTATTTAGAGAAATATGCCTTGATATCTCCAGAATATTCTGCCAAGGACAAACTTCCATTGACCATCTGGTATCACTGGAAGAAGCTATCCAAAATGCTTTCCTGCTCCATCATCAACTCGTCACTATTTTCTTTGACATCAAGAAGGTATACCACACGGCCTAGCAACATGATATTCTTAACACACTTAAAGAATCAGAAGTCGTGGGCAATATGCTTGCCTTTATTAGAAGTTTCTTAAATGGCTGAACTTTCTGTGTTTGTGTTGGAGATTCTATGATGAATAGGATCATCTTTGAGAATGGAGTGCCTCCGGGAAGTGTATTAAGTGCCTTTTTTATTATAGCCATCAACAGTATTACTAAATGTCTGCAGCCACTTGTTTCATGTTTTGTATTTGTTGATGATTTTTCTACATATATATCAGCTACTACAGAATACTATATCTTGCCTTGAAGCATGGTCCAGGGTCGCCAGATTTTGTTTTCTCACCTAAAAAACAAAAGTGTAGTCTTTTCTTGCCTGCGAGATCCTTTTGTCCCACAAGTTCTCAATGTAGAGCCGACTGCTATCTCTCCTCATGTTAAATTTTTAGGTTAGCTTTTTACCAAAAAATAGGTAAAAAACAAAGTCAAACATATAAAACAATTAAATATGAGATGTTTAAAAAATCTAGATATGCTATGAGTCTTTAGCAACACCAAGTGGGGAGCCAACCACCAATCATGTATGTTTATTATTATCTAGTTAGGTCCCATTTGAATTATGGTTACATTGCCTACTCTTCAGTGCATCATATTGTCCTTAAGATGCTGTAAATGATAAACACAATCATTTAGGATTTTTTTTTTACAGGGATAGACAGAGAATGACTGATGCATTTGGGGTCTTCCCATATGGTAGGCATTTGTAAATAAATTGAAAAGAAAATGTCACAAATTGACTCGAAATGCTAGTGGAAGTAGTATCATCTCAGTAGCAGATTAGGATCACAAAATGATAGACAAAGGTAAAATCATCAAAATAATTGATGAAATATTGAATGAAGAAAACACGCATAAACAAGCTAAAAAAATTAAAACTTGTGGACTAGAAATAAAAAATGTTGTGTTCGTTAAACTAGACTTTTTATTCATGTAATTTCAACTCCTATGTATTTCACTTATAGGCCTAATTCAATACTTAGAAATTCAATATAATTAATACACACCTCATTTTGCGCTTCCCATAAGTCAGCACCCAGGCAGATGCTCCCTCATGGTTTCATCTCTGATTTCCAGACATAAATAACAGAAAATTTTGTAAGTGTTGAAAAGAAATGTATTTGTAATCGAACAGTAAATATTTGCTAAAAATTAGATGAAAAGCAATCTTATTGTTCAGGGTGAGGAGCTTGGTGAAGTGAAATTTCTTGGCACAATATAAAAGTTTTGCAAATATTGATTGGATTTACAGCAACAGTAATGATTATATAAATTTTTGTATTCTATTGTTTTGTTTTTTATTTACTTTATTCTATTTATATTTTATTCAATTCCATTGTTTTTATTGTCTGACAGAATTTTGAAAAAAATTCATTTTTTGATTTAAAAAAAAATACTTTATGCGAATACTTCATATTGTTTATGTGAATATATCATATTAGAGATATTTGCCACTGAATCTCTATATTTTAATTACAATTATTAAAATAAAAACATACTTTTTAAATGTAGTAGGAAGGAAGGAAGACTATATTGAAGCAAATCACGAATATGACATGATCACAATAAAAGCATGAAGTCTTGTAACAGCACAGTTTTCCAGTTGATGGATGTGTTGCTCTTTTTTAACGAAGGACAATTGATAGAGTGAGGAAGGGATGGTTAGATATCAGGAGAAAGTGACAAATTCTGTACAGTGGCAACTTTACTTCTTAACTATTGTGTCAAATATATGTATTCCCTTATCTGTGACAGTATATACACAAACAAATAACATAATGTGTAAAATATATTCTGCTGTGTTATACTTATTTAAAAAAAATTTATTATAGTGTTTCCTTTCAAGACAGCATTCGAAAATATGATAAAAGGTTGTAAATGACCTAGTCTATATAGAGTCGTTATTCATTTTAGAATTTTGTACTACTAGAAAAAACCTAATGTAATGTAGTCAAACTGAGTCCAGTGATAGTGGGATAGACTTTATCTCCAACAAAACATACATTTTCTTCATATAGATTGCTGTAATTTTACGATTATGTTGTCTCTGTTTTACAAAAAAAAAAAAAAAAACAGCTTACTGTTTCTGCATTAAAAACATTTCCACTTTATTAAGGACCTTCCCTATGAAAGGACTGAGACAGAATTTTTTCTGCTTTATTGAGAGACTGTTGCTTGTATGAAAGTTTTATGAATACATTTTGATTAAATTACAAATATCAGTAATTTCCTGGGAGAAACAAGGTTTAAAAAATATACATATTTATTACATAAATATTTATAAAAAAGAACAGACATTGCATAAATAATTATTATGAAAAAATTTATACTAATTCTCCACAAGATGATATAATCACTTTTTCCATTGGTAATCCAGCTTTTGTGCCACATTTCTGGAAATAAAAAGGAAAAAATACATAATATTAGCCTAACACTAACATATCAAAAATAACAGACAAAATTACATAGCGACAGACAACATTATCATTTAGTAAAAATGAGTAAAATTTATCATATCTGTAACAAAAATATATTTCCAGTAATACTTTGCAACAAAAAAAGTTTTATATCTGTGAATACTTCAGATTAGCTCAGTTACTACCTCTTCAGGTTTTTTTTTGGGGGGGTGAAAAAACTTTGTTATCATACCCTAAGATAATACTAGGAATAAAACTGAAATAATAAAAGAAAAACAACAATTAGGATAATATATGTAACGTAAATAACAAAATAATATCAAAATTTATGATGGGTTAAATCTTATTAAGTATATTAATTCTTTTTAGAAGTAACAATACTCAGTCTAGTACATTCTTGTCATTTCCTATAACATGCCGTATGTCATTGCAATTTAAATTTGTGACATAAGGCCGCATAACATACACAGTCTGCAAGGATGTGGTTGGTGCACAGTCAAGTAGAATTACTGTAACAATTTTACTATTTGTCTGGTCCTTTCTGTATTTCTTTCCTCATAAAAATAATATACATTCTTCTTTTGCAGACTGCAGGAGCTACTTGTTTTTGAACATTTCAAAACCCTACATTACTTTCAACTAGCTAGCCTACATTTTCAAACAAAATATTTTCATCACTATCTACACCAAACACTACATCAAGTTTCTTGCTTATTAGATCACTCATATACCAAGAAATTATTTTTATCATTTACTGAAGAGAGAGGCGCCTAAACTTGCTGTAGTGTTAGTTACCTCAGGTTTTGTCTCTCACTTAAAGTAATCCTTGGTCTGTTATTTACTACTGCTTATCATTCCTCCTTTATTATTAATTTTTTGATTTACTCGTACTTGATTTTACAATAATATAACAAGAAACCAAAATTATAGAACTTTCCATTGATCTTAATTACATTTAACTTTGATATGTTCATTATTTCATTTTTTAAATTATCAAATCTTTTTTATCTAAAACATTCGCAATACATACTTAACTTGAAAGTAAATCAGAGAAAATGTAACAGAATAAAATGTCTCACAAGCAACTAGTGCTGCCATCTTGTACTTTCATACCCTTCTACTAACATAAACTCATTGACTCACACCCTCTCATTATCTGTTAGTTGCACTGTTATGGAGTCGAGTACGGCAAGACAGACTATTTTTAATTATGTATGATGTAACATGTTTTATGTATTGTTTTAACATGTCTAAAACAACATGCAGTGACTGAATTTTTAACAGCAAAAAAGGTAAATGCTAATGACATTTTTCAATGTCTAAAACCTGTTTACGGTGATGAAACTGTTCATCAAAGCATCATGAATAAATGGGCAATAAATTTTTGTACATCAGATGTTGGTAATATGAATACCGAGGGTGAACTCACAGCAGTCAAAACCATTTTCTGACATTGATGAGAATGACCAGGAGGTGGATAAACTGAATAAAAAATAACCGTACCATCACACAATGCATTGCCATCCAGTTGGGCATATTGAAAAGACAAGAAGAAGACATTATAGCAAACCAGGCTACTATAAACCCTATTAGTGGTGGGTATCATGAAACCCACAGAAAAGAACAAACAATAATGAAAGGAATGCAAACAGCTTCTGAAATGTTACTGTGATGAGGGAGATGTCTTCCTTTTCATTATTGGCTGGAGACAAAACTTGGGAGCATCATTACTTCCTAGATGTAAAACAACAGCGCATGAAATATCGGCACTATGGTTCATCATGATCAAAAATTCTCTTGACAAGTGTTCTAGGATTCCAAAAACATTTACGTGACTACCTGTAAGCCACCGCATCAACTGTAAATTCCATGCAATACATAGACATTAGGATGATGAAATAAATGCAGTAAGGATCAAGGAAATACCACCACCATTCTTCAGTGATGGCATGAAAAAACTGGTTTATTGTTGTAAGAAATGTGTAGCTGTAAATGATGGTTTCATTGATGTAAATGTCTAAAATTAAATGTAAGTTTCTAAGGCAAACAGAATGCAATTTTATACTGTATTTGTTTCATCTGACTAGCTCTATTTATTTGAAAGTTATGAGCGATTAAGATAAATGTGAAGAATACAGAACAATTAGCTTAACTAGCCGCACATCAAAAATCTTAACTAGAATTCTGATCAGAAGAATTGAGAAGAGAGTGGAAGAAGTGTTAGGAGAAGACCAATTTGGTTTTAGGAAAAGTATAGGGACAAGGGAAGCAATTTTAGGGCACAGATTAATAGTAGAAGGAAGATTAAAGAAAAACAAACAAAACATTCTTGGCGCTTATAGACCTAGAAAAGGCATTCGATAACGTAGACTGGAATAAAATGTTCAGCATTTTAAAAAATTAGGGATCAAGTATAGATTTAGATGAACAATTGCTAACATTTACGGGAACCAAACAGCAACAGTAATAATTGAAGAACACACAGAAAGAAGCTGTAATAAAAAAGGGAGTCTGACAAGGATGTTCCCTATCCTCGTTACTTTTTAATCTTTACATAGAACTGGCAGTTAATGATGTTAAAGAACAATTTAGATCCGGAAAACAGTATAAGATGAAAAGATAAAGATGCTAGGATTTGCTGATGATATAGTAACTCTAGCTGAGAGTAAAAAAGATTTAGAAGGAACAATGAACAGCATGGATGTAGTCCTACGCAAGAACAAACGAAAGTAATAATATAGTAGAAATAATGAAGATGGACCACTGAATGTAAAAATAGGAAGAGAAAATACTACGGAGGTAGAAGAATTTTGTTATTTGGGAAGTAGAATTACTAAGATGGACGAAGCGGGAGTGATATCAAATGCCGAACAGCACAGGAAAAATGAGCCTTCAGTCAGAAATATAATTTGCTTACAACAAAAATTAATTTAAGTCAGGAAAAGATTTTTGAAAGTATATGTTCAGAGAGTAGCTTTATATGGAAGTGAAACTTAGACGATCAGAGTATCTGAGAAGAAAAGATTAGAAGCTTTTGAAATGTAGTGCTGTAGGAGAATGTTAAAAATCAGATGGGTGGATAATGTGACAAATGAAGTGTTGCGGCAAATCAATGAAGAAAGAAGCATTTGGAAAAATATAGTTAAAAGAAGAGATAGACTTATAGGCCACATATTAAGGCATCCTGGAATAGTCACTTTAATATTGGAGGGACAGGTAGAAGGAAAAAATTGTGCAGGCAGGCAATGTTTGGAATATGTAGAACAAACTCTTAGGAATGTAGGATGTAGGGGTATATACTGAAATGAAATGACTAGCACTAGATAGGGAATCTTGGAGAGCTGCATCAAACCAGTCAAATGACTGAAAACAAAAAAAAAAAGAAAAATGAGCGATTGTGCATTACATTTCAGTATATATAAAGATAAATTTTCATAAAAATTATGAAAACCAGTAGTTCAATTCTGGTTTACATACTAACACACATTTCTTCATCATGCATCTACCTGTGAATTATTCTCTCTGGTAATTCAATCTCAAAATAAAATAACCTTATAACTCACCAATTTCTCTGAGTCTTTAGATTTTTTTCAATAAAACAATTTCTCTTCTTTTTATAACACGTGGATTTTTTTTTAGGTTTTATTAAAATACAAGGCATAGTAATTTAATAGTACATAAAAATATCAAAATGAATATGTAAAAGTGTACTGCTTTAAAAACAAACAATAAATGTTGACACAAACAAAATTACAAAAAATGAAACTTTTTTTATTAATTAATTTATTACTACTTTTTATCATGAAGTACTCACTACATTGTAACAGGTGTTTTACTGTACTTTAGACTCGTATATAAGCAAAGTCTATCTACATCATATCTTTCAATAGGTTCATAAAAAATCAATATAAATATTACCAAACCATTTTTGTGGACAGAGGTAATAATAAAATATTATTTTGTTAGTTGTTTTACACATTAAAATTATTATATATAAAATTACAATACTTAATTAATGTAATTACTTACTTCCATTTTTTTAAGTACATCTAAGCCACTTAAAACATGACCAAACACAACATGCTTTCCATCCAACCTAGAAAAAGGGAAGATATCATTAAATAAATTAGTATTCTATTCTGATCAATACATAATCATACACTACGCACATCGTGTCAAAAATGGATAGATACATTACTTCACGAATAAAAACAAAATGCCCCAGAATTTGCTTGAATGAATCAAAGGTACTAGTATTACATCGATCCAAACAGCATCACAAAATATACACTTAATTACAAAATAAAAACTAGAAGTCCATATTAATGCTTTATTATTATTATTATTATTAACTAGCAGATCTGGCAATGCTTTACTACTGTTAGATTTGAGTATATACGCATATTAAATGAACACAACTGAAAGTTTGATAACATTACGGAACTTCAAAAAATGTAACCTTTTACTTTGTAAAAGTCAGACTGTAAATAAATCCAATTGATAAAACAACAGAACTACCTACTGGATTTTATTCAAACTACTCTAAACACAGTAGTAGATTCAAAATATTCCTAACTTTCTTTCTACTGGTCAGATCGAGGATTTCAATAGCTTTAAACCTTCTATGGACAACGCAGACCATTTTGCATAAACCCATCTGTAAATTCGTCCAGTAGTTTTTTAATCTATAGCAGACACACATACAAACATTGCTTTTTATATGTATAGAAGAAAGTCTGTTTGTATATTTGTTTATTTCATAAATATCTCGACACCAGCAATGCTTAATATATGAGAGGATATAAATATAAGAAGAAAATCTTTGTTTGTTTGTTTTGTAAATATCTTGACAACAGTGCCACCTAGCGGATATAGTTTTTGCAAAAATTTTCCTTTTCATGTAACTTATATTCTAAATATGAACCAAATCAGTCCATATATACATTTTTCTAAATATCTCAACAACAGCAGGTCCATTTTCCGCAAAAATATTTCTTTTCACATAACTGACACAAATTCTGAAAATGAGCCAAATTAGACAGAAGTGCAATTTTCCCAAATGTCTCAACACCAGCGCCATCTAGCAAGTCCATTTTTGCAGAGGTATTTCTTTCCATTTAAGTAACACATATTCTGACTGTGAGTCAAATCGGACCATAAATACAATTTTTCAAAATTTCTTGACCCTGAGCATCACCTAGCAGGTCCAAACTAATTCAGAAACCTTCACGGACGGGTGCACAACAACTCACCAAAGTTTCATCGCAATCGGATGAATGGTATAAGAATGCATACAGGAGAAACAACATTAATTTATATATATATATATATATATAGAAGATAAATGTATGAAATAACAATAAACAAGGAATATACTCTAAATAAAATCAAAGCACAAAATAGAATTTTATGCAATTAATGAAAATTAAATAAATATTCAGAAAATTATTTTTTTTAATCATTTTTTAAATTAATGTTGAATTTATTTTTAAATATCATGTCTCTTAATATTTTATTTCCACATTGAAACTGGTTCTGAAGCAGTTGCTTAAGCCAGATTCAGTGCTTTCATTTTTCCTATCATTATGAAGTTACAGTATTACGTTAAGTAAATGGAAATGACAACAGGAGCACTGTCCATTGTAACTACTGTCAAATGACTAAACTATTTTCCAAGCATGGCAGCTGTATTTTCCCAAATGTGTGCTGCATGAGGTAGTTTGATTTGCCTGCTGTGCTTAAACTTCACTTGGACAAGTAGTCATGGGCATTGGATATACATCTTAAAGAAACCAAATGGACTACAATTTTAAAAACAGTAATTATATTAACAAAAAAAATAGATATTTAATGTAATTTCTGATTAGTCCTGTCTTTACTGATCATCTAGACCACAACATAGGTAGGAAAAACTTGCTTTCATCATACAATTCACACTATATTGAGAAATCATTCAGCAAAAGTAGTGGCAGTTTTTACACCTTAAGGTAACAAAAAATGAATAACTGCTTCTCTAAGGTGCAATCTGACACTGATATGTCCATACCTAAACAGGAATTAAAATAAACAAAATGTATTAAAATCTAAATGAGAATTTTTTTTCTGGAAAAAAAGAAGATGTTGTGGCTGCACCGAGTGAGAGACTAGACTAGTAGACACCCCCCATTGTATCACATTTCTGTTGCATTGTTGGATCGGCGAGTAGTACAATGAGTGAGCGAGGTTCGTTGTGCAATGCATTATCATTAAATCTTTTAATAAAGAAAATGTTAAACCTACAAAGAAATTTACACTAGATTATTAAAGCAGTTCATTGGTGATGTATTATCAAAGGTACAAATGTATCAAGAGCTATAATGCCATTAAGGAAGGTTTGAAAATGAAGCATATGGTCAACATTCGCGCACCAGTGTCATGCCCGTGAACATTCACTGCATTGAGCGGCTGATTTTAGATGATATTTGCATCAATGTGTGGGAGATGGCAGCAAGAGTTAAAATTAGTGTCGGCAGAATCTAAACAATTATTCATGACCAACTCAAATACAGTAAAATTGCCGCCAGATGGGTAACTTGCCTCCTTACCTTTGAGCAGAAGTTTATGGGGAAGAGGTCTGTAAAAAAATCTTTTAAGAGTCTTTTAAAAAATTATGAAGAGGATGTGGAAGATCTATTGAAGCATATTTTCACAATGGATGAAATGCAGGTCGACCACTACATACCTGAAAAATACACTATTACCTGAAAATAAAGGGGAGTCAATGGAACGACAAGAAAAAGGTGAGGCAGGACATGTGAAACCGAAGACCATGCCGTCAGCCAGTAAGGTTTTGTGTACCGTGTTCAGGGAGATCAGAGGAGTACTGTTTGTTGATTTTTTGCATCGAAGGAAAGAACAGAAAACTGTGAATGTTACCTACTACAGCGACCTCTTACGAGAACATGTAAAGCCAGCTTACAGATTGAAAGCTGCAATATCTCAATACGAAGCGCAATCTGGCTTCATAGACAACGCACAGGCCCCTCACTGCACTTCTAATGTGCAGGATACTTGACTACAGTCTGGATTACAGTCCTGCTCTCTGTCCTTGCAATCATCAATTGTTCGGCCCACTCAAGGACGTATTAGATGGACACCTTTTTGCAATCGATGATGAGGTTAAAGAATTTGATTGCAACTGGTTCACAGCACAGCCAAAAGAATTCTATGAAAAGAATATCTGAAACCTAAAATGTTGGCAAAAGTATGTGGATATTCTTGAAAACTTGAGAAGATTTAATAATTGCTTTATTTATTTTTATAAATAAACTATTTCTACGGACAAATCCTCATTTAAATTTGAACCACCCTTGAGAGATAGATTCCATAGACATAGATTCCAGTTAACTATTATTGTAGCACAGGCTCCTAATACATTATTGACTTTCATGTAATCAACTAGACAAACCAGTTTTCCCTCATACATTTGTCCATTTATTTATTGAATGACATATATATATACATATATTCAAAAGAATTTGCTCTAATGTACTATTTAAACTGTTTAATTATTAATCTTTTATAGAGATCTAGAAAAGAGTTTTACACAGCACAAACTTTAAAATTATTGTAAAGAAAATTGCAAAAGAAGCATGTTTTAATTAAACTATTGTGATGAAAACTGTACAAAGAAGTGTGCTTTAATCATATAATTTTAATTAATTACATCATTTTCATGTTTTGGATAGTAAAATCTTTTGGTAATACAAGGTGACAAGTAGGTAAGTGAAAGTATCGGAAATAATGAAAAATTTTTTTTGATGTTTTAAAAAATATTTTTATAGAGTAAAGTGTGATCAAAATAAATTTTCAAAATATAAATTTAAATATATAAATTAAGAGAAGCATAAGAAGCATACTATGCATTCCAAAAGCTGAATAAACTGCCTATGCCTTTTAAAAATAAACGTCAACAAAATATAAATTATCTGAACATTGTACTCACCAGTCTGTACGAGCAGTACAAATAAAAAACTGTGAACCATTAGTATTAGGCCCTGAATTAGCCATAGAAAGTATACCAGGACCAGTATGTTTTAAAATGAAATTTTCATCTTCAAATTTTTTTCCATAAATAGAACGACCTCCGGTACCATTGTTGTTAGTAAAATCACCACCTTGACACATCTGAAAAGCTGAGTTAAGAACAAAATAAAAGTATTTAAATAACATTATTAAAATCTCTGTCAATATTTAACAAGACCCATAACATTAGTAATGAGAGAAAAGAACGTTTTTTTTCTGGAAGTAACCATTGTCAATAAATGAATGGAAATAAATAGATACATCTCTAAAATAAGAGACAACAAGATTACATGTTCAGTAAAAAATAGAATGAATTTATAGTAAAAAACCTAAAAAATATAAAAATATCATCACAGTCCAAGTTAAGTTCCAAGTAGCTGCTGTGTAAAGGAAACCTACAAGATATACAAATGTTCTGCCAGTAATTGTGCATTCATGCAGTCATGTTCCAAAGTCAATTTTTGTAAATGGCACATTAAGTAGTGCATTTTAGTCACTTAGTAACAGCTATTGCTGAAAAGATAGCTCCAGTAACACGCTATTATAAATACTTCCATACTACCTCACTACAGAATTAACAAATTGCATTCCTTTCAAATAATCGGAACATGAACCACAAAACAAAATATTAATGAATCCATCTATCCAACATAATTATATTCTTTAGGTACTTTGAGCCAGTTCTCTTCTGTTTCAACATTGCCTTGCTTCCATTATTTGCCTTAACGTTTGGATCACTCGTGATCCACCCACTAACTATAAAAAAAAAAGGCGTATCAAATATATAAAAAAATTAGGGGTGTCTGAAAACTCAAAAACCTAAATCTTAAATTTTTTACCTACTGACATTTAAAAAATTTTGTTCATAAAACATTGACTATTCTAAAACATCAGATATATTACACATTAATGATTTTTATATTATTATTATAATGATTTTACATTGTATTGCAAACCGTAAAAAAATCGATACAAAACCATGTTGGAAATTTTAATTAATTGCTGTGAAATGTATAACATGCATGTCAATTTAATCTGTTTGTTTAAAATAGTTTGTTTTCAATATAAATAAAAATTTTCATAGCTGCATTTGAGCCCTCATCATTTACTCATAACTTAATGAATATTGAAGAAAAAGTAAAACTTTAGCGAAAAACAAGCATGAATCTCAGGATTTATATAGTTGGAATAAATATAAAAAAATGAAATACTGCACCTCAAAAGCTTTTATTCTATGAATCTATTTATTTTGCTAATAAGAAACTATATTGTAATAAAATGTTTATTATAATTTTATTTAGTAATTTTTTTTTTAGTTTTATTTGGATATTGAAAAGATAAGGTAGAAAATGTAGAAGAAGAATGGGAGAATGTTAAAAAGGAAATTCTTAAATCAGCAGAAGCAAACTTAGGCGGAATAAAGAGAACTGGTAGAAAACCTTGGGTTTCAGACGATATATTGCAGCTGATGGATGAACGTAGAAAATATAAGAATGCTAGTGATAAAGAAAGTAAAAGGAACTATCGGCAATTAAGAAATGCTATAAACAGGAAGTGCAAACTGGCGAAAGAAGAGCGGATTAAAGAAAAGTGTTCAGAAGTGGAAAGAGAAATGAATATTGGTAAAATAGACGGAGCATACAGGAAAGTTAAGGAAAATTTTGGGGTACATAAATTAAAATCTAATAATGTGTTAAACAAAGATGGTACACCTATATATAATACGAAAGGTAAAGTCGATAGATGGGTGGAATATATTGAAGAGTTATACGGAGGAAATGAATTAGAAAATGGTTTTATAGAGGAAGAAGAGGAAGTTGAGGAGGATGAAATGGGAGAAACAATACTGAGATCTGAATTTAAGAGAGCATTAAAAGATTTAAATGGCAGAAAGGCTCCTGGAATAGACGGAATACCTGTAGAATTACTGCGCAGTGCAGGGGAGGAGGCGATTGATAGATTATACAAACTGGTGTGTAATATTTACGAAAAAGGGGAATTTCCGTCAGACTTCAAAAAAAGTGTTATAGTAATGATACCAAAGAAATCAGGGGCAGATAAATGTGAAGAATACAGAACAATTAGTTTAACTAGTCATGCATCAAAAATCTTAACTAGAATTCTATACAGAAGAATTGAGAGGAGAGTGGAGGAAGTGTTAGGAGAAGACCAATTTGGTTTCAGGAAAAGTATAGGGACAAGGGAAGCAATTTTAGGCCTCAGATTAATAGTAGAAGGAAGATTAAAGAAAAACAAACCAACATACTTGGCGTTTATAGACCTAGAAAAGGCATTCGATAACGTAGACTGGAATAAAATGTTCAGCATTTTAAAAAAATTAGGGTTCAAATACAGAGATAGAAGAACAATTGCTAACATGTACAGGAACCAAACAGCAACAGTAGCAATTGAAGAACATAAGAAAGAAGCCATAATAAGAAAGGGAGTCCGACAAGGATGTTCTCTATCTCCGTTACTTTTTAATCTTTACATGGAACTAGCAGTTAATGATGTTAAAGAACAATTTAGATTCGGAGTAACAGTACAAGGTGAAAAGATAAAGATGCTACGATTTGCTGATGATATAGTAATTCTAGCCGAGAATAAAAAGGATTTAGAAGAAACAATGAACGGCATAGATGAAGTCCTACGCAAGAACTATCGCATGAAAATAAACAAGAACAAAACAAAAGTAATGAAATGTAGTAGAAATAACAAAGATGGACCACTGAATGTGAAAATAGGAGGAGAAAAGATTATGGAGGTAGAAGAATTTTGTTATTTGGGAAGTAGAATTACTAAAGATGGACGAAGCAGGAGCGATATAAAATGCCGAATAGCACAAGCTAAACGAGCCTTCAGTAAGAAATATAAGTTGTTTACATCAAAAATTAATTTAAATGTCAGGAAAAGATTTTTGAAAGTGTATGTTTGGAGTGTCGCTTTATATGGAAGTGAAACTTGGACAATCGGAGTATCTGAGAAGAAAAGGTTAGAAGCTTTTGAAATGTGGTGCTATAGGAGAATGTTAAAAATCAGATGGGTGGATAAAGTGACAAATGAGGAGGTATTGCGGCAAATAGATGAAGAAAGAAGCATTTGGAAAAATATAGTTAAAAGAAGAGACAGACTTATAGGCCACATACTAAGACATCCTGGAATAGTCGCTTTAATTTTGGAAGGACAGGTAGAAGGGAAAAATTGTGTAGGCAGGCCACGTTTGGAATATGTAAAACAAATTGTTAGGGATGTAGGATGTAGAGGGTATACTGAAATGAAACGACTAGCACTAGATAGGGAATCTTGGAGAGCTGCATCAAACCAGTCAAATGACTGAAGACAAAAAAAAAAAAAAAAAAATTGGATATTGATTGCACAAAATCACTTCCAAATCAGTTACTGTGAGAAAACAAAGCATCTGCTTCCTCAAAAACAATGTATATATATATATATATATATATATATATATATATACAAATGAATTTGCTACTGCTTGCTATATTCCTAGAATTCACTTCATTATGTCTAATAAGGTTAAAAATTCAGTCTCAAGTTAAATTCACTAGAACAAATAATATTGCTTTAATTAAAATTCAAAATAATAATTTTTTTTTTAACTGAAATAAATAATGTCATTTTTAACAAATAAATAATTATATTTTTATTTAGCTATTCTATTGTTGATATTTGCAAAAATTGTTAATTAAAATCAAATATCTTTTAGCACTCTCTAACCTGTCAAAAAGTTTTTTCTTTCACCTTTTTGGATTGTATGTATTTTAAAAGAAAATTATTCTTTTGGATTTAGTTAATTTCCCTAGAAGAAAAGCTCAATAATTAACTGTAATTTCTAAGGGAGACGTTAAGAAAAAAAATTTAATAAGTTTTCTAGTATTAAAGTGCAATAACTAAAAATAGTTTGATGAAATTTAGCGGCGGCTGTAATGTTGTCTTAATCTGCAAATGAAAAGATAGTCAAATGAAATAAATATGGTAAAAAGTAAATTTAATTTGCTATAAAAACTTACATTTATTTTTCCACACATTTACTGTTTACAGCTATACATTGCTCCCAACAATGAGCCAGTTTCCTTATTTTGTCAATGAAGAATGCTGGCGGTCATTCCTTGATCCACGATCTTACTGCGTGTAGTTCATCATCTGTGGAGAAATTAATACCTTCAAATCCCTCTTTAATTGCAGAAAGAAGTGAAAATCGCAGGGGGCCAAATCAAGTGAGTATGGAAGTGTACAACAGGTTCAAATTTCAACTTCACAAGAGCTACAGTAATCTTGTGATCAAGCATTATAGTACTGCAGAACCACTGTCTCCATGGATTGCAGATCAGGACACATGTCTCCTAAGGTGTTTTAACATCTCACTGTATCCCTCAGAATTTACAGTTGTCCCAACTGTTAATAATCAGTCGCATACATGTGCTTGGAATCTAAGAACACTGTCACAAGAAGTTTTTTTGAAAAGAATTGCGTTTAGAATTTCTCCAGTTTTTCTTCTGAGTTCTAATAATGCAGCTCTTGAGAGTTTCATCTCGTCACAATACTGAATAGGAAGCCTTCTCCCTCATCACACTAACATCAAAAGCTGTTTGCAACATTCATTTCATTAAGGTTTGTTCTTTTCTATGAATTTGCAAGGTGCATTTAGACACAGGGTTATTTAATTTTTAATGAAAGGTTGGCATCCCTGCCAAATGTTCATTTTTTAACTCCTATTTAAATGAGGAACTTTAAATTTTATTTAAAGAAGGACTTTTAATTTTTAAAAGTCCTTCAGACTGCTGCACTCAGCTCTGTGTGGCTCACACAGCTCATTCGGCTCTATTCACACATAAAAGCTGGTTCTGCAATAAAATAGTTCAGTCTAGTTCCAACATCCAAAGACTCAACTTGTGTTTGTTACAAATGTAACATCAATAAGTATAATAATGTTTTATATATATGATTTATAAGTTCAAGATTATAATAAAAATAATTTACATTAAATTTCAAGTCAAGACTTTTATTTATCTGTATGAACCCCAGCAAACAACAAATATTTAGAATAATTTATACCCTATTATTTAGAATAATTTATTTGGTATAATTTATACAAATTTATTTAGGGTAATTTATACCCACTTTGGTTTAGTATTAAACCAAAGTGGCAAATTATTCAACACCCACTGCAAATAGATTTTGCAGTAGCAGTGTTGTACAATGTGTTCTAATTGTTTTTTTGATATGCTTATCTGGGTGGCGATGCTTTGTTGTGTGATAAGGCAATAATTTTTAATCGATTCATCCACCTTCTTTTGATGTTTTGAAGTCATGGAAACTGATCAATCGCTGCAAAGTTCTTCCTTAATAAACGATTTACAAGTTTATGATGCACAAAATTTGATTGCTCCTCTGCTCACAGTACTTCATTCAACAGTTTCATCACCATAAAAACTTTATATATGAAGATAAATGACATCAGCGTTCACTTTTTTCACCATTAAAAATTTAATCATTGCACATTGTTTTAACATGTTAACATAACAGGTGTACTTGATTCCATAACAACTGTGACAGACAGGAAATGAGAGGGCACAGGTTAACAAACTTTGGAATGTTAGTAGTAGGAGAATGAAACTACAAAATGGCAGCATCTGTTGCTTTCTGTGTCATTTTATTCCCCTGCTACATTACAATGTCTTTACATTTCAGCTGCTCCTTGTAAAATTAATAAAGAAAATTGTTATAATTTTTATAAAATGCTCTAATTATATGAAAATTGAAGAGAGGGCAACTATGAAAATTGAAGAGAGTTAAAAGAATAATGTCTAATTTTTAATTATGTACTGAAGTGCGTGTACAATAAAGAAACTTTTATTACTATTATTAACATTAAATAATTTAAAACCATAGAATGAAAATGCAGGATATTAAGGGATAATTGAAAACCTCTTGACATTCGCACCATAACAAATTACTCCAAAGGTATTACTCAACATCCACTAACTGGTTAAATAATTGTATTTTTTTAAACTTACATCTGTTTTCTTAAAAAGCATGTTGTGTTGGTTTGTTTGTCATGTGCTCACATCATGGTGTTTCGGTTTGTTTGATGTATGTGCTCACATACATCATTTTATTTTCAATGAAGCGCTACCATCTAGTGGAAAAACTGAACTAACTGTATTATAAATATTTATAATTTATTATTAAATTTAAATCAAAGATTAACAATTCTTATTAATATTAAATTAATTATTTATATAATTATTATTCAAACTTATTAATAAAAGAAAGGGATTATTAGTTAATATTTAGCAGTAAAAAAAAAAATTCTTTATTTAACAAACTATTTAAAAGTATGTTACAACAGACTGTGGGAAAAATACTAAGAGAGCATAGCGAGTGGGAAAGAGTCAGCTGTGCGCAGCCACCATGCGCACCATGTGGTCCACTCTGCATCAATAGCATCAGAGTAATAGTAATAAGATGTAACTGCTTATAGATGGAAGCTCTACCATGTTACATAAGGACCCCAGAATGCGTTAGTAAAATATACCTGTGGATTAAATCTTCTATATATATAAAAATGAATGATTGTTTGTCCCATATGCGTTCCTATACCATTCATTTGATTGCGATAAAACTTTGGTGAGCTGTGCACACACCAGTGAAGGTTGCTGAATTAGTTTGGACCCACTAGGTGGTGCTGGAGGTCAAGATATTTTTGAAAAATTGTATTTATGGTCTGATTTGGCTCACATTTTTCCAAAACTACAAAATATTGGTCGAAACAATATAAATTTGAATCACCATACAGTGCAGGCAAGGCTGTGACAGGGAGGCTAGTATTAAAATATTTTGTTTTATTTTCTACCGTATTATAAGATTCAGTAGGTTCGTTATTTTTTTAATAATTAAATTTTACTTTCATATAACTAATTCATGATTGTTCTGAACTTTTCAGTCCAGGAAATTTTACTACAAGATTATTAAACACAAAAAATAAAAAAGATAAAAAAGGATACAAAATCAGGAATAATTCGATGAAATGTACTTCCTTGATAACCAAAACCTTTCTCATGTGTACAAAGACATCTAAAATTTTCAGCTGTTTTTGGAACAATATCTGGGCGTAACATCATTATAATACGACCGACATTTTGTTTGCCAACTGTTATATCAAAGTATACCTGAGGATTCTTCTTCTTCTTATTATTACTTTGTTCATCCTAAACAAAAAACAATAATTATAAAATGAAACTACATTAATAATAAACCAATATATAACGTAAATCCTAGCATATAGGTCAATATTCCATTATCAGAACTGTAATTGAAAATCAGGAGTCAATGCAATTTAGCTCTTCGATTTTACTGAAGCTTAAAATTTTAGTTTTTTTAAGACAGAAACTATAAAATAATTACTACAATACTATTTTCATGAAATGAAAAATGAAACAATTAATTAATGAATAAAATATTTTTCTTTCACAAAATGGTTATTAATTAATATTAACATTTTATATTAAAAATTAATTTGCTCATTAATAGCTTCCTATTATTTCTCTTTTTACTGCTGCAGATTATTTCTTTATCATTTTCATTTGTAATGACTAATAAATTACATTCATAAATACATTTATAATGACAAATATATTTTAAGAAGCGGCTCAATTTTCATTTTACTACATTCTTGTGTACCTAATCTCCATGAATGGAATTAAAATTTCCATAAAAATCATGTTTATCCAGAGAAGTCACTGGGCTCTTAAGGTTGGTAGGAGAGAGAAATACTTAAGAGAGAGGTTTCTCCTCTCAATATTTTGAATGAATTTGTTTTCCATGGATTTAGAGAAGGCATTCACGATTAATGACATGATTGTATTGACCATTACGTTTCTCGGCATTCAATAAGAAATACAGTTCACCACCTTCATTTTATCAATGCCACAAAAGTTTCCGTGCACTACCCTTGTGTGTGTCAATTAATAATCTTCAGCACCCATCTAGCACACAATTTTTTATAACTCAATTTTTCAGACAAAACTTCATAAATCAAAAATTGTGAACTATCAAAGACAACTGAACATGGTAAAGCACCGGTTTTTCAAATTTATTGTCAACATTTTTAATGAAATAATCCATTATCACTGATGGTGGGTTGCTACATTCTTCATCATGAACATATCTTTCTTGAAAAGAACAGCACCACCATCTTACGACAGTGTCATTCATAATATTCGATCAGTAAACATCACAAATTTGCTTGTGAATTTCAGCTCCAGAATTGGTTTTGTCATAAAAAATCACATTACTTTCCGTACTTCACACACGGCAGGATAATGAACAGCTAATTATAATCAGTTGAATATAATCAAGTAACAACAAAACGACTAAACTATTGTTGCTGACATCTGACTATTGACCGAAATAACTGAGCTATGCAAGCACTATCCATTTACATTATATACAGGTAGCAAATTCAAAATGGACCTTACTTTAAAAACATGCCTTGTATTTTAATCAAAAAATTTCAGTATATCAATTTAAGCGGCACTCATAACTGAAATGTGTTGAAATTTATTCACCATGGAAATTACATGCATTGTAAATATTCAAAACTTTAATAAGCGTACAATATACTACACAACTACTTTATTTGAAAACAGATCATATATATTACGATACAAAATATTAAAAGAATTAGAAAAAATACCTCTTCATTATCTTTTGTTGTATTATCACTGTTTAATGTTTCCCCAGCATGTTCTTGGAGCCATGAATCTTCTGACCAAACAGGTCTAGATGAACCTTCTTTTATTTTTTGTGGTTTAGCTAAATTAACCCTTATTGTTCTTCCAAACAATTCGGAATCATTCTGAAAAATAATTCAAATAGCAAGAAATAAGATCCATTATTATTTTTATTAGAAATTTACAATTACGAATTATTCAAATATTCTTTATTTTCCTAATATACTCATTGCAATCTATTTGACTAATGAACAATAGGCAACTACCCCCTCAGCTCATCTGAGATGAGGATGAAATGTATGACATGTAAATGAGATGTGGTCTTGAACAGACCTGGGTTGACTATTCCTGAGATGTGTGGTTAATTGAACCCCAGCCACCAAAGTACACCCGTATCCACTATCTAGTATTCAAATCAACGTAAAAGCAACTAATTATTAAAATATATTTAAAATTAAAAAAACATCATCTATTATAAGAAAATGATAATTAAAAAAGAAGTACAAAAATTACCATGTTATCGATGGCTGCAGCTGCATCTTCTGCCAATTCAAATTCAATAAAAGCAAATCCTCTGTGTTTCTCAGTTTCATAATCCAGTGGTATTTGAATATCAATAATATCACCAAATGGAATAAAAGCAGCGTGTAACACCTTTTCATCTACTTCTTCAGCAAGACCACCTGTAACAATATTAACCCTTAATACTATAAAAAATAATTTAATTCTAGTGAAAAAAATTTTTTTGTCATAAATAAACCATTACATATTCTATACCACACCTTGAAAGAGTAGTCTCATTTTGGAATCACAAAATTTTCATGCATCTACTAATAATCATAGTAAAGATGAAAAGTTCTTTTCTAAAAAATTAATTTCCAGGCGGTAAAAATCCATCACACCAAAAAACTGTGCAACTGGCCATCTAGGATTCTACAGGACCAGTTAAAGAAATTAAAAGTTGATCAGAAGATACTGGAAACTTAGAACAAAAACCAAAATTAAAAATTAAATTGAATTTTAAAGTGACCTATTTTATAGGAACTCTTTAAATGTAAATTCAGTCTTAAAAATCATTAATTAATGGAACTCACCAATCTTTTAATTAAATTCCGAATAAAAATCTACTAGACTTACGAAACAACATTCAAACATAAAAATAATTTTAATTGTAAAAATTGTTAAATTTTAAAAGGAAAGCAGGCTGAAACAGTTAAAAATACAAATGGTTTGAAATATTTTGGAACAACCTTTTTAATTGATAAACAGTATGAAAATAATATTATAAATTTTCGGTCCCAAAATAATAGACTTTCTATTTCTATATAATCAAATGTCATGCTCTAATAAACCAAGACAACTTTAGAAATAAAGGAAATGTATAACAATATTGAGAAATTTTAGAAAAATAAATAAACAAACTAAACAAATATACAAAAATCTTATTACATTACTTTAATGCACAGATTGGAAAAGATTTAGATATTAAAGGAAAATACTCAGTTCATAAGAAAACAAATCAATAGCAAATCTTTAAAACTTTTGGCTTAAAATTAATATCAACTAAAAATTTTTACATGTTTAAACTAAATGCTTGCAGAATTTCAAGTAGATCAAGTTGCAATCTCTAAAGATAACCTAACAGAAATCTTAAATGTAAAAGTAAGAAAATCTGAATTTGATTCAATGTCCCAACCTAAATTATAATTTCTCCCCAAAATCAAAATTAAAAGAAAACCAAACAATATTAAAAGATAATGACCAAAAGCTAAACTTAAAAGAAGGAACTATTGAAAAATGTAAAAACAAAAATGCCGCTGGATTTAAGATAAAGATTGAAATAAATTTAAAAACAAAATTATAGAGTTGGCAGAAGAGACTTTCTCCAGTTAAAAAGAAAAAAGGTCTGGTGGAATAATGGCTATGAAGATGTTCTTTGAAACACAGAAAAAAACATGGAAAAATTATAATTCTAACCCTACAAAATAAAACACTGAAATCTGAATAAAAAATAGAAAAGAAACTTCTAAAATGATTAGAAATAAAAAAAAAAGTATTATGAAAAACAGCAATGTAAAATTTTAGAAGAAATTTTTAAATCCAAATTATCAGGCTTTAACCCAATTTCTACTAACTTTAGGAATGAAATGTGGGACCTAACAATGAATAATCAAAAAAATCTAATACAATTGGCTAAATATTTCGAAAACCTGCTGAATTGCCTCGACCCTAAAGAAACCTTTTAACTTCCAGAAAAATGATCAAAACTCCCAAATTTCCCAACCTCCAAACGCAGAGGAAATAAAAGAAACAAGTTTTTTGTCTTCAGTCATTTGACTGGTTTGATGCAGCTCTCCAAGATTCCGTATCTAGTGCCAGTCGTTTCATTTCAGTATATCCCCTACATCCTACATCCCGAACAAGCGATTGCCAGTAGTTAAGAAAATTACTTAAGCCAGCCCATCATTATAATAGATAAAAGTGGTTCGATTAACTTAAACACAGAAACGTGGCTATAGTTTTCTGGTATCATATCAGCATTTCAATACTAATCTCAATTTAAAATAAATCCGTCATTTTATTCTGATAAAAGCATACAATGCCGTAAGAACGTTCCAAAAGTTTCAACGGAACGGAAAAATGCACAAAGGATTATCGACAAAAATACACTTAAAAAATATATTATGGTTATTATTTAAATTGGTTAAATAATAATTTTCTAATCTTACCAACATAAACTGTACGTTTCTGGTTCGTTGTCATTTTCAGTTTGGAACAACATAACCTAAATTCAAATAATAAGAATGAAGTAATTGATAACGGAATACCAAAGAATGCACAATATATCGTATTGCTATTATAATATTTACCTTATCATTACCGGCGTGACATAATGACACTTGTCAGAACCATCACGACAGTATAATCTGTAATTAACAAGTTAGACGAACTTATTTAAAATCGAGTAAATAAAACCTTTTTTACAGAAAAATGAGAAGTAAATCAATTCTTAAGGCGGGATTTTTCAAACAATTGTGATTTTTCGATTTGAATAAAATATCTTAAGTCATTTTGTTTATTATTTCGAATCGTTATTACCTAGTTGCAATGTACAATAAAATGTATGAATAGTTTGATATCTTATTAACTATAGGAATAGGTTTTTGGATTGTTTAACATTACTTTCAGGTAAAAAGAAATGTTCACAACAAATTGTTGAATTTTGTATCAAGCAGATTGTTAAAAATTATAAATGTTTAAACAATCTCATAAACAGTATCATATTTTAATTATTGGATTTGGGTGTCTTTTAATTTACCTAGTAAACATATCAGCTGCTGAAATAAAGTAATAATTTTAATCAATGATTTTATGGCTGAAATAGCAATCAGTAATTAATTGTTTACATTTATCTCTATGGATGTCAAACATTGATTACATGTTGATGTCAATTACATATGATTATGTGAGATGAGAGAGGCCAGTAGAACACTTAGTTCTTGATTCAGTTGATATGTTTATTGGTCAGGATAGTAATATATCTTTTTACTATTATCAGATGTGGTAAAAACTTACAGGGTTTAAGTTTGCTACCTTAAAGTCTGCTACACTTAAAGGGTCTTTTATTCAGGAGAACAGTTATTGTAATGTTATCACATTCACATTCAAGGTGAAATATGGTCAGACTTTTCAGGAAAGATTTGTTTAAAATTTATATGTTGTGGTCAATATCTTTTTTGTAGCATATTGTTTTATATAAGGTGATTTCCAAAGATTTGATTATTGTTTTCATCGGTATCCCATTAAAACTACTAATTTTTTTATTGAACTTTATCATTGTATTTTACTTTTTGAGGACTTAAATATATATATATATATATATACTTTTTTTTTGTGTGTAAAATTATTATATTAGTATAAATTATACAAACTTTCTGTTTTTCTCTTGCCAATTTGGTAGAAATAATAAATACAGTTTTCTTTAGTTTGCATTATCTTCAATCTTATGCTCAATTTGTAGTGCTAAATGTAAGAGTGGGGAAATGACCCTGTACTCTAAGAAAGAATATATTTAATTATCCGCACCAAAAATAAGTTCCAAATAATTTTTATCTAAAATCAAATAGAACTTACGCATGACTGGTATGATTTATTAGAATAGTAATTTATAATTTATTCATACAACTATGTATATTACTTGAATATGTAGCAAACTGAATGGTTAAGTGAAAATAAAGAGCAATGTAAAAAGATGATAAATACATGTAAAAATTAGTATTCTGAATTTTTATAACTTAACTTAGAAAACAAAACAAAGCATCTTTGGATAAGAAAGACCAAGCACTCAAAATTTAAAAATTTTGAGGAAGTGTTTTTCCTTAAGATTCTTTACCCTGATTAAAAAAAAGTTTAAACAAACATAAACATCCAACCCTTGATTACATTTTCATAACATTATTTCTTTGATTTATTATTTCAAGAATAATTCAGTAATCTTGTATTCTAAGTTATTTAGAAAAAATCTGAAACAAATCAATATTTTTTTTACCCCTTGCAAGAGTGTTTATTTACTGTTCTTGAAGTATCTTCTACTAAATCACTTCCTATCGTATTCACAGATGGGTCCAAGCAGAATGGTACCATTGATAGGCTTTTGTTGTAAATGACAGAACTTATGTGTTTTGTCAACCAGGTATTAAAAGTATAAAATGGTCTTGAATATAATTAAATCAAAATATCAGTCATCCTCATCTGTAGCAAATCATTTAGTGCTATACAAGGTTTAAAGGATTTGTATTCTAGACATCCTATTGTCACTGAAATAGAAAATACAATTGCAGAATTTGTCACATCACAGGTGAATTTCTGCTGGATTGCTAGCCATATAGGAATCCTGGGCAATGAACGTGTGAATTCTGCTGTTAAAGATACATGTAGCTAATCATCTTAAACCACTATAGTTACAACTACTTACTTTATTAATTCCATTACACTTCGAAGAAGGTGTCAAGGTGACTGGACTGCTACAGCTGATAATAAACTCTGACACATCAAAGATATGGTGTTACCATGGGACTCTTTATGCAGAAAAATTTGCCAAGAGGAAGTGATCCTGTGCTGACTTTGATTAGGACATACTAGAACTACTCACAGATACCTGATGTCGGCAGAGAGCGCACCATGGTGTGTGTGATGCGACTGCCACTCATTTGTGCACCACATCCTTGTGGATTGCATATGGTAGCGACCTTATATCACAAATTTAAATCGCTGAGGGACATACGGCGCATGCTAGGAAATGACAGTAATGTACTAGACAGGGTATTGTTTCTTCTAAGAAGAATCAATATCCTTAATAAGATTTAATGATAATCAATCATAAATTTTACTTTGTTGTTAGTATTAAATATTTTATCTTAATGATTACATTTTTTTATTATTTTAGCTTTAATCTTATTACTATCTTAGTTTTCATCTTAGTTTTAACCTTCTTTTATTAATAATATCCAAGAAGGGGTTTTTTGTTAATTTTTGACCTGGGTGAAGATAATGCAAAAGCATTTTTCACCCAAAAAACAAAAACAAAAAACTTCTTATTACAGATCATTTCTTTAATCAAATTTCTAACTACTACCTGAAAATCTTCTCATAGAACAATTATGTAACATAAACTCAATGTTACATTAATATTCAAACGTTTGTGATGATTTCTCTAAATACAACTTTATTAATGTTTATTACATCAGTGATATAAGTAATGATATGTGACAGAAAGATCAACGATTGAGAAATTAAATATCAAAAGAGGATAATACAGTATACCAGTAATGGATGCCTCAAGACTTTTTACTTTTCATGCAGAGTAAAAAGTCCTCTAGTATCAAGTATAAATCTAATAAACAGAAAGAAATTCTTGAAAATATTCTTCTAGATTCTGCTGCTTTATGATAGTGAAATATGGACAGTAGAAAAAAATTAGAACTGTTGAAAGATAAGTTAATAAAATTTTAAATGAAGAGATTTTAAAACAAATAAAAGAAAGAAATTTGTGGCAGAATCTTCCAAAGAAATCTTTTTCCACCAGCTAGGTTAATTTGATAATATAGGGAGGTATAGTGACAGAAGAAGATACATATTGAAATGTACGATTATAAAACAGAAAACTGAGGATATAGTAAACATGAAAGATTAGCACAAGACAGAAAGGTTTGAAAATTTACTTCTAAGTAATCTAATGACTGATAATAAAATGCCACTGGTGCACAAAAAAATTGTTTATTGTCAGATATGTAAATCCTGAATAACTAAAAGTAAGTGACTAAACAAATTACAACTAAATCACTAACTTTCTGTAATGTCTTCACTTCCTGAATTGCTACTTCCTTGTAAGTTGAACAATTTCGGGATATTACAGTATGGTGTCGATGACAATTGATACATACATGTGGGTCCCCCCTGCATGGGTCATTAGGCTGTAATGGCTTACCATAAACGCAGTTTGTTTCCTGATAAATCTTGCTGCTGTAGATCCAAATTGTAGACATCCAAAGCATTGCAGTGGGGTTGGTATAAAAGGACGTACATTCAATCTTTGAAATCCTGCTTCTACTTTTTCTGGATACTTCGATTTATTGAAGGTCAGGACATGCGACATGGAGGAAACAACTTCTTTGTTTTGTTGTGTATTCAATCGTTGACACACAACAACTCCTTGGGCATGTAACTCTTCAATGATTTCCTCTTTGTTGCAGCTCAGTCAATCTCTACAAACAACAATATCCTTTAAGGTATTTAATGTACTGTGCGATGAGACTTCAACGTCTAGTACTCAAATTTCCTTAACTTTAAGTAATCATGATGGTTGTACATCATTCACGGTTTCTACAAACAGTCCAATTGAGGTCTTCCTAACATCCTTTATCGGTCATCCGGCGGCTTCCGTAATGCATTGAGCTATAACTAATAGATTGATTTTACCAAAATCTCCTTCCTTTCTTCTAATAACAAATATTTTGGTATCACTGTACTTCTCTTTGGTCGAAACTTGGTTTGATCCAGCTTCTCTATATTCGAAAATCGTTCGCTTCGCTTCAGAAGACAAAGGCTCTCTCAGACGAAGTTTTTTACATGAACCCTTTGCCACAGATGTGGATGTTGTAGTATCCATAAGCTACATCTTCGCCAAACAATATGTCATAGGGTGCGGGCAGAGAGACGGTTGGGCATGCCCAGATCATTGATTCTGTTTGGGTTCCGCAGTCAGCTGTCTCCCAAAACTTTACCCAGGTCGGAGAGTCAGGTACTGCCTGACCCACAATACCGACGTCCCAGGGCTCGCATGTAACAGTAAGGGCTCCAACACCCTTACCTGTGAGACAATCCCTACCAAGGGCCGAAATAATTGACTCACGCTGGACGGCAAAAGTCTTCGGCAGAGCAACCTCAAAGCAGCTCACCCTCAAGCTGGCTCCACAACTGAGAAGAGGGATGAGCACTCCTTGTCTGCACTCTGCTCAGCATCGGCATAAACAGATCATAGTCAAATCTACGCTGTAAACGGCGAAACCGAAAAGCACAACCACAAACAGCTTAGACAGCTCAGGACCCCCAATTCCGTACTCTACAGGGAGCTGCTGAGCAGAACCATTGCTCTGTTGGCCGACGTAAGCGAAAATATCGAAGTACCATGTTATTACATGGTACGTCCAAGATGTACCCAAGATGTGTACGTAGATGTTGCACGAATGTGGGATTGGGATTGTCTGGGCAATTTTTTTCATATCACCACAAGGTTCGTCATATGCAATGGTGTAAAGGGGCTTTACATTTTATTTAAAAACACAAAAATAACAATACACGAAACATTTAAAAATTCATGTAATATAACACTAATAAACACTTGGAGGGTGTAAGGGGCCCTGATACTAAAAAAAATATATATATAATCCCTATGTTTTGACCGACTAGGTTCGCCCGAGAACTGGTAATGTTAACTTATGTTTGCTCCCATAAATACAAAATTACAACTAAATTTTATCAAATCTAATACATAAGCAGTATGAAATGTTAAAATACCATCAAAACAACTGAAATGTTTGTTTAATTTACGTAATATAAAATAAAAAATAAGATAAACTTTTTATACAAACTGATAACGGAATACTTAACTTTTATGTTTTATTTTCAGAGGGGTAGGTGATCTATCGAAAATGAGGTGACTTATATTTAGCTAACCATCGAATATGACATACCCGGATTTGACAAAAAAATGGAAGTGAGCCACCCATCGAAAATGACATACCCGGATTTGACAAAGTAAAAGGAAGTGAGCCAACCATCGAAAATGACATACCCGGATTTGAGAAAAAATGGAACTGAGCCACCCATCGAAAATGAAATACCCGGATTCGACAACAAAATGGAAGTGTGCTAAAAAATGGAACTGAACTGACCAAATTTATTGTTAAAATAAATAAATAAATTGTTTGTAAAATTTATTCTTAAATCAATATGAATAACAAATTGTACAGCACTAGAAGCCTAATAGAAAAAAAATAAACATAAAAAGTAATAGCATAGGTCTACACGAGCAACTTGCTAAAATTATGCTATGCATTTAACAGTAAATAACAGAACAAATTTATTGTTAAAATAAATAAAGAAAATTGTTAAAATAAATAGTTTGTAAAATTTATTCTTAAATCAATATGAATAACAGATTGTACAGCACTAAAAGACTTATAGAGAATAACCAAACATAAAAAGTAGTAGCATAAGTCTACACGAGCAAATTGCTAAAAATATGCTATGCATCTAACACTAAAAAACCTGCGTTAAGATTGTTCCGGCTATAAAAATTAATGTTGTAAAACTGATTTCTTAACTGTAGGTCTACACCTATTTAAAAAGAAAAAAATCCTAATATCACAAACAGCTTTGTCTTTTTTCCATATTTCGCTTCCATATTCGTTCGTTTTACTTACTACTTCAAGAATAACTACTTCAGAATTATACTTTAGTCCAATTATTATTAAAATAACCGGAATTTTTAATACTTTTTATACCAAAACGTTGACGCCGGTGGCGGCTCGCGTATAGGCACTGTGGAAACTTAATGTCAGTAGTCATCCCCCAGTTTATGAAAAAGATACAAAGATCTTTGAACGGAACTGTACACTTCACAGTTCCAGCGGAGTGGTGTTTAGCTGTTGTGCGCATGCGCGCATATGAATCTTCATGCGAGGCTACAAGGGAGAGAGAGAGAGCGAGTGAGAGCACTGTCGTTCCCGCAATGCCGACCCAGGCGTGCTGGTGGAAGGTAATTTTTTTACTCCGCATGTGTATGGATCGTTCTTTGTTTGTTTCCTTTTCTAGTTTAGTCGGTGGAAGAAATATGAAATTTGTTTAATTTTTTCAGTAGTGATCAGAAGATGGCGGAAAACAAGGGCTCTTTGATTGATAAATGTCCAAAAACACACTGGAAGGGCGAAAGAGAAGGTACTTAGTATAAACTATTTATGTATTTATTTGTTTCTCTGTACTGAGCCAGATGATGCGGTGAGCATTGCATGGGACGGCTAAAAAGCTTGCTTTTTCTTTTAGAGGCTCCGAGTATTCTGGGGCTCCATTGATGTTTGTCTATCACTCCTCCTCCAACAATCATCAACGTCGTCTTCTTTCCTGATTCCCTGAAGGGGATTTTCTGTATTTCAACTTTTACCGTCGGTGCATTATGTTTAAATGACTTGTGCTGTTTAGTTTACTTTCCTTCCATTTTGACCGGTGGAGAGCTCATTCACAGTTCTGTAAAGGACAATTTTTCAACTTTTCATTGATACGTTTCTCCATGAGTAGTGTAGAAATAGGGGTACTAGCGCCAAATCCAAAATGGCTAATTCCAAGATGGCCACCATTCCGCATCTTAGAATGACGTCACGAATTAAAGATGGTGGTGGTTGGCCATCTTGGATTGTGACGCCATTGGCGCTAGTAGCCCGATACTGCCATATTGGAATGTCCCTTTTTCCCTTTCCTTAGCGGGATAGTTGAAATTCAAAGTAATATATTCGCTTTGAATATTATTTATAATAATTCAAAGGTTGGTACCGCTGGTGAACAGCTGTTGTGTACCGTGTATTTTGAATTAAATAAATAAGTAATATTGAAGTGAAAAAAAACTTGGTCGGCTAGGACTCGAACCCGGTCATGACGGGATGCCACTGAGTGACGCCTTAAACCAATCAGCTGCAGTGGCTCTCTTATTTAAAGATTAAAAAATGTTCTACATAAGCTGTGAATCCTATCGTCATACCAGTCTGTACACTAACACACACACACAACTACCTTTTTTTTTTCTTTTTTTTTTCTCTACTCTCCCCGACCGGATATCCAATTAAGTATACTCAGTCGGGGAGAGTGTCCTTTTACTCTCAAAGGAGGCGTCCCCCACCCGCCGGCTATACGTCCGGCACGGCAGGTTGGCCTCCCCGGTCTCGGATCTTTTGTTTTACATTGCCTGCCTCTAATCCCCCGCTTTAGAGCCAAGGTCCGGCTATGCCGTCCCCCAGCGCCTCAGCAGGGAACTGGGACTCGGTCTTTACGCCTTTGGCCTCTAATCGACAGCGCCGACCCCACAAAGAGCCTAGGCTCCCGCAGGGACTACCCCGCCAACCGGGACTTGGTCTTTTATTTTAACCCAAACTCAAACTCCCCTGGAGTTCACCCCCTTCTCAGGTACCCGCACACCAAGGCGTACAGGCCCTCCATGGAGTGACTGTCCGCCCTACCTTACTGTTTATACTCCCATTCTTCTGTCTTCATCCTCTTTGGCCCGCAGGACCTCCCCGGCGAACCTGCGGAACCATTCCCAGTTCTCATTGTTGTACCCCAACCAGTTTATGAGATTTTCTGGTGTAAGACCATTAATTACTATTTGACCTCTGTTAACCGCCCATCTTGGACATATGAACAACGTATGTTCGGCATCGTCGTTCTCTGGACAATAGATGCACTGCGGGGTGGCTCTCTTCCCGATCCTATACAGATACTGACCGAAAGAGCCATGCCCCGACAGTAACTGTGTCATGTAAAAATTGACATCTCCGAGTCTATTGTTATTCCAGGTTTTAATATTAGGGATTAGGCGTCTGGTCCATTCTCCCACTCTGGACCCTGCCCACTCTTCTTGCCATTCTTGTTCTATAATCCCTTCCATCTCTTCTTTCGACATACCGCTGTGTCTGAGGGTTCTGGCTTTTATCTGAAGGTCTATGGGAAGGACCCCGGTCAGTACGCACAGCGCGTAATACGATACCGTACAGTAACTAGCAGCTACACGCAGCAATGCCAGTCTATGGACACTTCTCAACTTCTTTTTATTTCGCTGTATGTTCATTGCCGCCCCCCATATGGGAGCCGGATACAGTACCGCCGAAGTGATAGCCGCGGTTATCAATCTTCGAATAACCATTTTAGGTGTGCCGTGGTTTTGAAATAATCCTCTTAATCCGTTTACAGCAGGAGTAACTCTCCCACAAATCATATCAATATGCTTGCTGAACCTTAAAGTTTTGTCCAGAAGTACCCCCAAGTATTTTGTTTCTTTTACTTCATCAATTCTCTGTCCTCTGATATTTAGATTCACACTTCTTAATGGTCTTCTACCCAAGAGGACCAGGCAACAGGATTTATTAGGAGCTATTTCTAATTTGTTATCCTCCATCCATTCATCTATTATTCTAAGCGCTTGGTTTGCCTTGTTCTCCAGTTCATTAATATCTCTGTCTTCTACTAATATTGCGATATCATCCGCGTATCCTACAATCGATACCCCTTCAGGGTAGTTCAGCCTGAAGATTTTATCATAGAAAACATTCCATAAGGTTGGGCCAAGGACAGATCCCTGCGGCACCCTTCCGAATACCTGAACTATGGCTTTCCTTTCTAGGGTTTTGACCTCTATGAACCTATTTTGCATATATTGATCTATCTGATTTACTTAGTATTTACTTATTTGCATGGCTTGAAGCGCCTCAATGATGGCTGTCCAGGGGACCGTACCAAATGCGTTTCTAACATCAAGCATTATGATCATGGGGATTTTTCTAGTCCTCCATGTACCGCTTCTGCAATTTAATGCCCAGTTTTTTACCTTCTCGACTGCGGTCACCGTGGACCGTCCCTTTCTAAATCCGTATTGTTCCGGATGTAGACATTGTTTTTCCTCTATTTCCTCTCTAAGTCTATTTTCTAACAACCTTTCAACTACTTTTCCCATATTATTTATGAGCGTAATCGGTCTATATGCTGTGTTCTCTTGAATTTGTCCTGCCTTTGGGAGGAAGACTGTTCTTGCTTCCTTCCAGCATTCAGGGAAGCTTCTATTTTGTAGGCCGTAGCTGGCTACATCGACTATTTCCCAAGGTACGATCCTAGCTATTATCTTAATGATGGCCGCTGGGATGCCATCTGGGCTGGGACTTTTCTTATTTTTTAATTTATTTATAGCTTCCATGACCTCTTTTTGTGTAAATCTTCCTCCCTGGCATTCTATCACCTCTCTATTATATTGCTCCTCCGTTCTGGGGAATAACTTTCTGATCTGCAACGCAGCCGTTTCTTCATTCAGTGTCGGAGCTTGTCTCCCAAGCCGCTTGGTTACTATTTTGAAAGCCTTTCCCCACGGATCAGCATTCAACTCCTCGCATAGTTCTAACCATTTCCTTCTTTTGGCCTGCTTTATGAGGAAGTTAAGCGTCTTTCTCGCTTGCCTATATTGCTCTGTCGCAATGTTACATCCTATTTCCGAACCAACTCTAGCTCGCAACCTCTGGGCCGTCCTCTTGTGTCTTTGTATAATTCTACGCTGTTCCTCTATCTCCCTGGACCACCAGTAGACCATATTATGTTTAATATTATTTCTCCTCGGTATGTTCGCCATCTCTTCTTTAACTATATTTTGGAATATTTCAGGTGTTATCTGAGTACTATTTCTAATTCTATTTGCCGCATTATTAGACACTCTATATATCTGTTGATCAGACAGTCTGATATTGTTATTTATCTGTCTTATTTCTGGCCGTTGCTCTCTGAAGTTAACAAAGATGGCTCTGTGATAGCTGGCTGTTTCGTCATTAAGAACCATGAAATCAGCTGCATCAGTGCGCATCCTTCCATCAATTATAACTAAATCCAGGACCGATTGATGCCCTCTTGCTTGGTAGGTGGCTGTCCCGTCATTAATACATGTCATTCCTGTCGCTACCAGCAATTCCTCCAGGAGTTTTCCTCTAGCGTTCGAGGAGACCGCTCCAGCTAGAACAGTCCTGCAGTTAAAGTCTCCAAGGACTACAATTCTCTTCCGAGCTCGTATAATGACTTGTTGGAGGTCAAGGAGTCTGTTCTTAAGAGATTCCCTGCTGCAGTTAGGGCTGATATATACACCTATTATAATCTTATCGCTTACCTCAACAGCAATTAGTCCGTCACCTCTACCATACAGATCATAATCCACATTTTCAACGATCTTTCTAATTGCCACATCACCATTCCCATCGGTCAGCCACTGTTCTCTGGCCGCCGAATACACATTAGGTTCGGTGGCTACCAGGAAGTCCGCTTCGTATCTAGCTGCTATTTCTATGCTCAAATCACTAGAGAGTAGGCTCCTGTTATTATTAACTAGTATTACTTTAGTCATGACCTTTGTTACAGCACGGCTTCCCGGTCCTATGTGAAGTGGCTCCACAGTCCAGGCATATGGTCGCCTCCTTGCAATCTTTAATTACATTGCCGGGTTTACCACAGTTGAAGCAGAGGTTTGAACGGTCCTGGTCTCTGCACTCTCTTCTGCTGTGACCGACATCCCAACATCGATAACATTTCTCTATATCCGTCCGGATGTAGGCCCTGCAACTCACCCACCCTACTCTCAGCCTTGCTGCAATTAATTTCGTTGCATTCCTTTGACTTGTGACCACCGTGGCATTTTTTGTGTTTCCAAATGCTTCCCTTAGTGATGTGACCTGAAAGTTTTCTCCTTGTCCTAGTACCTTCTCTACCGCTTCCCTGACCTCTCACTCAGTAGTGTCGCCTAGCATGTCTTTTACATGAACGACTGTTCTGCGGTCTCCTCTTGTTCTTATATCCACCTTGAGATCCTCTGCTCTGTTCTTCAGCAGGGAGGAAAACTCCCCTGTCTTCTGCGCCCCACTAATTCGGACCTCTAGTTGTTGATCCCTTCCCTGTTTAATTGACAGTATTTCGCCGGCCTCCTCAACCTTAACCTTTTCTTTCATGGTTTTCAATAGATCGGCATATGATTTACCGGGGGCCCTTACTACGACTGTTTTACTTTCAACGACCGGGGGAGTTCCCCTTCTTGTTGATACCGACCTCGACTTTGCCCTCCCTTGTTCGCTCAGGCTGGGGAGTAACATCCTCGGCAAGGTCTTACCCTTCCTCATCATGTATATTACTATTTTTCTCACTATGATGCCCGCTGGACCACTGGGAACCACAAAGATCTTTCGCCTTTTACACACAACTACCTACCTACACCAACCTACACCCACCCGCGCCAACCCCGCCCATTGCCACCCCAATATTGGATAACTTTCTGTTGTATATTTAACAGAAAATAATTAGTTTTAAATTGCAGCCAGATATTTCTACGAAAATTTACTCTTGCTTAAGACAGTACTAGTTACTATCTTTTAATATTACATAAAGCTATAATCCCATTTAAAGGTAGATATGGATCACCACAAAGAACAGATAGAAACTCAGAATTAAATCACTGGATCTGAACGAAATACATAAGCAAAATTGCCTTCTGTTCTCAAAATAAGATTAAAATAAAATCTAAGACATCTACAAGGTTGTGTATTACAGCTTTTCCTGTTGTTGATGTTTGTAAAGATTGACTACATTGTGACATTTTCTGCCATTGGGTATTAATTAATTTTATCACCTTACTAGTAATCGTGAATCATACTTTATTACAAACAATAATTATTTTTAATTTTTCACAGTCAATAATACATCTGTAGTCTAAACCAATTAATTTCCTTTTTTATTATTGGAAGATGCGTAATGATGGCATAGTATTATTTAATGTTTCATCCCATGTTGTCGGTTTCATTTAAAATGTCAGAATTTCCTCTTATTTCCTTAGATTTATTGCAGTTAACTTTTCTTCAGAATTCATTTATAATTTACCCATTTTAAATTTCCTTTCATTAATTTTTTTAATCCATGTGCATTTCCTTATTTATATAAAAAGTCGTACTGTACTTTGATTGATTGATTTTTGTGTGAATTTTCTTTATAAATACTGATATTTATATAAAATTATTTTTACCCATACGTTTACATTTTCTTGTTGAAGTATGTAAACTATGCCAATATAACAGATTTGAAATCATTTTGCAGGTGAAGTTCAAGTGACTTCCTCATCTTGCTCCCACCAGTCGTATTCTCCAACAGTGCGGAACATATACGACCACTAAATCAACACATCCATCATTAACTGTGAATTAGAAATCTAATAAGCCGACACACAAATATAGTATTTTCACTAGATAACCGGATCACAAAAATTGAAATCAAATTTTTCAGTAAGCCTGCTTATGGTGTTTTAGTATGCAATAAGATTCTCATTCTAAATAATTGTAATTATTTTCCCATATATTTCGTGATCAAACTACTTCATTACTTTTTGTATTGATAGTAACAGTTACAAACAGAGTTAATTCTTTTGTTAAATAAAAAACTGTCATAATTATCATTTATATTATTCAGTTTAATTGTTGTTTTAAATCATATATGTTTACTATTTCATGACATTGTTACACCATGTTTGTCACTGTAAATGCAAGTTTTGTTCTATAATACAATTTTCACCAGTTCAGATTAGAATTTTATATTAATCATTTGTGTATTTTCTTTGGCTGATGTTTAATTGTGAAGGTTATTTTATTTTAATTGTGTAAGTGTGTAAGTTAAAATAGCAGCAAACATTCCTCATCTTCGAAAACAATCTAAAAAAGTGATTTTTAGGGTATATAATTATTTAAAAAAAACTTGTGCCAGCAAACCTAATGCTACTACTAAGGGTTTTTTTATGTAATGCAGGAAGTGACGCAAACACGTGTGTTGTTTCAGTTTGTACTGTAAAAAATGTTTGTCGTGAAGGTAACAAAAGTGTATCAGCCCAAGGCGAATTATGTGAACATTCTTTTGAATCACCTTGAAAAAAATTCCCCATATAAGCTGGGTAAATATCTGGACAATTTTAATAAAGAATTCGTTCCATTCAAGAATTTTATGATAGAGGAGGGTATTCAACATACAATAAAATAGAACATTTTGAAAAAAAATTACTGAAAGTGCATATACAATTAGGTAAGAATTAGGGTTCCACTTTTGTAGGTGTAATGATGGCAGACAATTTTTGATTGAGAGTTCTGACGTTGTTCTTGCTTGAGAGTTCTGACGTTGCTTGGGTAGCATTTTTAAAGAAAATGCACAAAGTAGACAAAATAATTTTTGACCAGTAATTTACCTAAATGAAACGGTAAACCATTCCAGGAAATATATCTGGCAGAATTCAAGTAGTGCTGGCCATAAGATTCTGGTTGGAAAAGGATCCCATTTAATTACATGACTTGCTGGTTATGAACCTGGTTTTATAAAACTGTGCTCTCATTACTCGGTCAGAGCTTACGGGGGGACTTCCACTAAGGAATGAACGGTGATGTATTCTGAGTATGGTTTGTAAAATTGTTGAGATCTTTGGAAGAAGGCTGTGCAATTGTGATGGATAATACCAGGTATCATTCTGCGCTTAAAGAAAAAGTGTGGGTAACCAACACAAAAAAGGAAATTGTTTCATAGTTAGAAGAGAAAAAACTTCCTTTCGGTATGCCGGAAGGTGGAGGTAGATTTCACCGGTGCTAAGTAGGGGATAAAAAAGATTTCCATCTTAAAGTTAAGAAAAACTTCAAATTTACTCAATATGACGATGGCTGCATGTGAAAAAAGTTCACATATTTACCGTTCGATAAGCCCCATGTTCTTACAATTCCAGCAACATTTTGGTCATCCCTTGCTGTAAGGATTAGTCATATCAAAAATTGTTTCAGACAAAAGTGTTAGGTAATGTTTAGAGGACTAAGGACCACTTTAAGCTGATTCGATACTGTGCCTATTAAGGGAGATACGATTTTTTTTGTCTTCGAAACCCCATTTTTTCCATCCCCTGGGCCAATAGTTGGTGATATCAAAAAACTTTACTTTAATAAGTTTTAGGCATTTATCCAAAGAATAGTAGGAACTTTAAACCAATTCGATATTTTATTTAATGACAAAGTTACAGCGATATTTTGTTTTTTCGAAAACGTTCCCTCATTTCCACCCCCATGGTTCAATTTTCTCATTAATGAACTCGTCCGAGATTTTAGGTCGTTATATTTTATGCGTCAAAAGTGATTGGCGCAAAATTATCGTGCAGTTATCGTGTCCACAAGAAAGTAAAAAATATATATATTCGGGTTTGGGGAATGTGAACCGCGAAGATATGTCGAAAAGTTCCGGAAGTCGAATCTTGGTACCCATTACAATAGGTAGCTTTCTTATGAAATCTACCTAAAACTACCACACAATTCCAGAGTTATTGACTATTGTTAATGAACACAGAGAAGATTGGAGACGGTATTGCAACAGAAATGGGCCATCATATTACTGCCAGTATGATTCAATCGAGATAATCTGGCCCCAGATTAAAGGTGAGGTGGCAGCCAAAAACAGTACATTTAAAATAAATGATGTAAAAACATTATTGGAAAATGCCATAAACCACATATTAATAGATGACTGGAGAATATCCGTTGGACTTGCAGAAAACCTTCAAGTGGAAGATTTTCATAAAAAAGGATTGTGGGATGACCACTTACAAGATGACGATGACGAAAATATGACAGATTTATCAGGTGATGAAGACATAATTTATTTAATATTAGCTGCAACGTTTTCAAATTTTTGAACTTGTGGGAAAATTAGGGAGATATTTTATGTAAAGTAAAGTTTCAGATGTGAGATGGTATTGTAATAAGACCGGTATAACGGATTATGAATAACGGATTCTCACCAATTATTATGAAAGTAACATTAATTAATGTAATAATTGGAAGAATACAGAAAGGGATAAAAAGGAGAACCCTTTTTGTAAAGAGTAGATCCGTTTTACAATTGTATTTTGTTATACTGCCCGTTAACACACAATGAACAACCGTTGTAGAATGAGAAGAAACCAGGATTGGAATTCATGGGAACAAAAGCCTCGTTCGACTGTTTTCACGTCTCGACTTGGGTCCGGTGCGGCAGGTAAATAGGCTAGCAGTATAAGTAGCCCAGTAAGACCAGCTAAAAAAGGAGTTCTATTAGAACCAGTCTGCCAGGCGTTACGGCGTCGGTCCCGCAAAAGCAGTTCTGCGAGGAGAGACTGCGAGTTGTGTGGGCTCGGCAGAGTTCTGCGAGACGTCAGTCCAGCGAGGAGAGTGTTCAGTTCGATACGATTACGGTGACGGCACGAGTAATTCCTTAACCAAGAAATACTATCGGTGAGTTACAGTAAAACTATAAGTGTATAAGTGAAAGAAATGCAGAAGATGCAATAAGACGTCATACATAAAATGTTAGGGAAGACAGCAAGTGAACTTTAGACGATTGTTTGTTAATATAAGACCAATGATTAAAAAGAGTTAAGACTAGCGGTTTCTTTTGTTAATGGGTCTAGTTTTATATTTATCTACCTGGAATAAATTCCGAACGATTATTTATTTTGTACTCTCTATCTTGTGTGTAATCTGTATTTACTTATTTACTATTACTATTTGATGTGTAATATTTTGATTGTTATTCTGTTTTGATTATATTATGTATTTTTCTCTGTTTTTATGTCATGCTTACTGTTTTGATTATGTTTGTTTTATGTCATGTAATTATCATTTACTACTATTATACTGATTATTATTGCGGTTGCAATTTCAACATTAATATTTGTGTTCATTAATTGTTTTACGATTGTCACTTATTATTATTATCATTATTGTATTGTACTGGCGCATTATTGTATTATTGTAGTACTGGCGCAGCTGCATGGTCCGATTGTCATGTGTTTCCAGGAGACTCATCTTCTGCGACATGACCCAATCGCACTCAGGGGATACTTTTGTGAGAGATTCGACTGTGTAGTGGACGGTAGGGAGAGTGGTGGAGTGGCTATTTTCATGAAGGATGAAGTATCAGCTACAAGGATTCGACTGACCACTCTCGTTCCTGCTGTTGCAGTGAAGATCTCTGTTCCCTTCAAGTTGCATATCTGCAATCTATATCTCTCGCCGAACACTGAGTTCAGTGCTCAGGATATATCAGACCTCCTCGCACAAATACCATCTCCATCATTAATAGTGGGAGACTTCAATGCCCACCATGTTTCTTGGGGCTCGACTTTCTGCTCCATTCGGGGAAATATAGTACACGATGTGAGACAGGACTTGGACCTTTGTTTGCTGAATGATGGGTCTCATACATTCATGTCTTTATCATCTTGTACTGTGTCTAATATCGATCTCTCCATGTGCTCGCCGGCTTTACTCCCTCTTTTTGATTGGTCTGTTTGTGATGATTTTCATGGCAGCGACCATAAACCAATTGTTCTTCGTTTCGGTGTGGACCACGAAGTTCGGAGAAGGCCACGGAGGTGGATTGTCGAAAAGGGGAATTGGGATGGATATCGTATGGCCTTCCAATCGCAGTGTGACGTCGGTGCGGACATCCTTGAGCAACTTTCCTCTTTTACTTCCAAAATACTTGAAACAGCCAGCAGATATGTCCCACAAACATCGGGTAATCCTAAACGTCCTTCCGTTCCGTGGTGGAATGATGATTGCAAGTGTGCTATTAGGAATCGACGGCGAGCACTACGCAAATTCAATAATAGACCTACAACTGAACATCTAGATATGTACCGCAGGGCTAGGGCAGTGTGCCGTCGGGTCTTCTTGACCGCTAAGAGGAATTCATGGACGAAGTATGTGAACTCCATCTCACGTACTACTCCCACGTATACTGTGTGGAGAAAAATCCATGCAATTTTCAGGTCGCCAGGGCAATCTATTCTCGGTCTTGTCGATGAGGGGGAACTCCTTACGTCATCTTCGGCTGTAGCAAATACTTTAGCGAAATCTTTCCGTTCGGTGTCTTTCACCTCGTCATATAGTAACGCCTTTCAGAGGTACAAAGCACGGATGGAAGTATTGGGGTTGAATATTGATGTTTCGGATGGTGAATTGAACACTCCATTCTTACTTAAAGGATTGTTGCACGCACTTAGGAACTCTCGTGACACTTCCCCTGGACCGGACAACGTTCGCCTTTGTATGCTTTCGCATCTTCCTGACTCAGCACTACAACATCTTTTGAGTATTTACAATGGTTTATTCTCCGGACAAGTCTTTCCGCCCGACTGGTCGGAGGCATTTATTATACCTGGCAAAGAGAAAACCGATCCCTTAAGCTACCGCCCTTTTTCTTTAACAAGCGTGTTGTGTAAAGTAATGGAGAGGATGGTGAACCGCAGGCTTGCGTGGTACTTAGAGAAACTTTCTTTCTTCGGAACAGTGTGGTTTCCGACATGGGAGATCTTCCATTGACCATTTGGTGTCGATGGAGACAGCCATACAAAACGCCTTCCTGAACCGCCAACACCTCGTTGCTATCTTTTTCGATATAAAAATGGCGTACGACACGGCCTGGCGACGTGGCATTCTTAACACCCTTAGGAGGTGGGGGATCACTGGCAACATACTTGCTTTTATCCGGGGATTCTTGAATCACCGGACGTTTCGTGTTCGTGTAGACGATTCACTTTCAGACAGTGTCGTCTCAGAAAATGGGGTTCCGCAAGGTAGTATTAAGTGCCACCTTGTTTTCTGTGGCCATAAACAGCATGACCAATTGTGTACAGGCTCCTGTCTCTTGTTGTCTTTTCGTTGATGATTTTTGTTATTTACGTTGCGAGTCGCTGTACACCCACTGCGGAGCGACTGATGCAGAACACTATATTTCGCCTTGAGGCTTGGTCAGGGACTGCTGGTTTCACATTTTCACCCGACAAGACGAAATGTGTAGAATTTTCTCGGCTACGGAACCCTTCTAATCCGCGGGTTTTTCTTAACAGGAAGCTTATTGCTGTCTCTACTTACGTCAGGTTTCTAGGTTTGCTTTTTGATAGCCGTCTTACTTGGGTCACACATATGAGGGATTTGAGGACAAAGTGTTCCAAACTTTTGGATATGATGCGGGTCCCAAGTAACACCAACTGGGGGGCCGATCGGTCGTGTATGTTACGTTTTTACTACTCCCTTGTTCGTTCCCGTTTGGATTATGGTTGTGTCACCTATTCCTCAGCTCGTCAAACCGTACTTAAGATGCTGGACGGTGTGCATCATTCTTTTCTTCGGCTTGCCACGGGTGCGTTTAGATCGAGCCCTATCGCAAGATTACTTGAAGACAGTGGCAAGCCATCACTTTGGGATAGACGAGACCAGCTTTTGTTATCTTATTTTGCCCGTCTCAGCGGACAGCCGAATCACCCAGCTTTTGACCCAGTTCTTAAGAATCCTAATTTGAGGAAGTATGAGGACCGTCCACGTTGTACTGCACCTGTGGGTGTCCGTACACGACGTCTGCTGCAGCGTATGAATGTTGGCACTCCCTCGTTCTTTCATCATGTCCGTGCTCGAATCCCCCGTGGAGAAAAACCATGTAAATTTTACGTTTGATCTTACAACGTATGATAAACGATCAACGCCACCTATTGTTTACCAGAGCAGGTGTTCCAGTTTCTCCTCACCAGGTCGAACCCGGACGTGGTGGTATACACTGATGGGTCGAAACATGACGGTAACGTTGGTTGAGCTTTTGTTTTCAATGAACAGGCTTATGTGTTTGGCCTACCCGGTGTTACGAGTGTGTTCACCGCGGAACTACTCGCTGTGGATAGGGCTCTAAGTATCGTTGGCCCTAAATATAGGAACATTCTTATCTGCAGTGACTCGTACAGTGCTCTCCAGGCGTTGGAAAGCCTTTATTCCGGACATCCTGTCGTCGTTGGTATTTATGATAAAATCGCTGAGTTAGAAAAACGAAACAAGGGGGTAGGTTTTTGCTGGATCCCTAGCCACGTTGGGATTCTTGGTAATGAGAGGGCAGATTCTGCTGCGAAAGATGCGTGTATTCAGCATCCGAGTTACTACCTTTGATTTTATTAATCATATAAAACAATCACTGCGAGCAAGGTGGCAAAGTGGCTGGACGGCTGCCGTCGATAGTAACCTTCGACGGATTAAGGACTCAGCGTTGCCGTGGGGCTCCTCTTGCAGGAACTCTCGTCGTGAGGAAGTGGTCCTCTGCCGGTTACGGTTGGGGCATACGAGGATCACACACAAATATCTAATGTCAGGAGGAGACCCACCCCTGTGCACACGATGCAACTGCCGCATGACTGTGCACCACATTCTCGTGGACTGCGTATGTTATGCGGCGTTGCGTCGTCAATTTAATATACCCAGCAGCATTCGTGATATCTTGGGCAATGATGGCAGGGTTTTGGAACGAATGTTTCGATTTGATTTTTTAGTTCTATGTGTTTAATTTTACTATCCGGGGTGGGATTTTTGCACAACCCATTGGAAATAGGTAAGTTTTTATACTTTCTTTATTCTATTATTTTATCTTTAATATTTTATGAACTTTGTCTGTGATATTAGTTTTGGGTTTTATTTTGCCTTCTTCGCTTGTTTTAGTAAATTTTTATTATATGGTTAATATTATGTTTACACCTTGTATAGCTTATTATTTTGGAGTTATATTACCCTTTTAATAATAACTACCGGGCGATGATAACGCCCAAGCGTTTTTTCGCCCACAAACAACAAAAAAAAAAATTATTGTATTTATCACCATTGTTATTATTATTATTAATTTGCCTGGTTGTAATTTGAACATTTTAAACCAATAAACTGTAATTATATAAACACTCTAAATTGTCAACAACCTCTCAATATCCTGATCGAGCCTCACGAAACACGTGACAGTATGTTGTTATGCGCATCAGAGTAGTGCCAAAAATATTTTGCTAGTTAATATGTAAAATGATGAGTTGATGAAACGTTGACCTATAAAGGGAAAAGGAAAAAGGTATATATAAATCAAATTTCATTAAAATACCTCTATCCATTTTTAACTCGATCTGTTTTTATTGAAAAAAAAAACTCAAAGTGGTGAGCAGAGGGAAAATAAAGCAAGATGTTGGTATGAAGACTCTTACTCAAACTATGCAGTAAAACTGCTTTAAATATATTTTGGATGACTATTAAAAAATAATCAGTATTATAAGGGGTGTCTAAATCAGATAGTTTAATTCCCGCTTAATTTCATTTAAACTTAAAAAGAAAGTTCTTTTGGCGAGTCTAAAGAAGAAGAATGATTGTCGGGGATAAATTGGATAAGTGACCTGAATTCAGTTCTTTATACTGGTGGAGCTTCAGTCATTTGACTGGTTTGATGCAGCTCTCCATGATTCATTACCTAGTGCCAGCCGTTTCATTTTAGTATACACCCTAAATCCCTAACAATCTCTTTTACATATTCCAAACGTTGCCTGTCCTGCACAATTTTTCCCTCTACCTGTCCCTCCAATATCAAAGCGAATATTCCAGAATGCCTTAAGATGTAGCCTATAAGTCTATCTCTTAGACAGTCTAAAATGAGACAAAATGTCTAGCTACATTTTTCCAGATGCTTCTTTCTTCATCAATTTGCCGCAACACCTTTTCATTTCTGATTTTATCCACCCATCTGATTTTTAATATTTTCATATAGCACCGCATTTCAAAAGCTTCTAATCTTTTCTTCCCAGTACTCCGATGGGCCAAGTTTCACTTCCGTATAACGCTACGCTCCAAACATATACTTTCAAAAATATTTTCCTAACGTTTATTGATTAATTAAATTAAATTTTATTAAACATTCGTTAAATTAATTTTTTATGTAAGCAAATTATATTTGTAACTGAAAGCTCATTTCGCGTGCTATTCGTTATTTTATATCGCTCCTGCTTCGTCCACCTTTAGTAATTCTACTTCCCCAATAACAAAATTCTTCTACCTCTATAATCTTTTCTCGTCCTATTTTTATATTCGGTAGTCCATCTACATTATTTCTACTGCATTTCATTACTTTAGTTTTGTTCTTGTTTATTTTCACGCGGTAGTTCTTGCGTAGGACTTCATCCGTGCCATTCATTGTTTCTTCTAAATCTTTTTTACTCTCGGCTAGAATTATTATACCATCGGCAAATCGTAGCATCTTTATCTTTTCACTTTGCACTAGACATGTTCTATTAGTTCAGATTAATATGGAGGCCCTAGGTAACTGCCTACTCTTCACTATTGCTTAATATACCACTGGCTAACGATGTTCACATTTTTTTGCTGATACTACTTACTGCTGATTTGTTGCGATGAATAACATTTCAATGTAGGTAATCTAATTTGCATAACAAATTTGAACAACGATGATTTTTCACATTTCAATTCAATTATAAATTATTAAAATTCAATTTTTAATTATTTTGAAATAGAAATAATCCAGATCTTAAAGAGTTAAATTTTTCTTAGTTCCAAAAAAAAAAAAATATATACAAGATTCAATGCCAAACTAAAGGTAATGGTCTGAATTCCATGTTAATAAACAACCCCACAATCTATTTTGAAATTTTCTTCTAATAATAACCATGATTTATATAGCGTATTCATTATTTTGTAAGAAGAAAAGAAAATTGCTTTTGTTCAGTGTATTAGTACTCTCATGTTTTAGTGTGCATTTTATACGATCATGAAAATTATTGAATAATCAATTTATACAATGATGTTGCAGTAGATTCCATAATGAATAAATATGTCAAGTTATGAAATATTAACAAACAAAAATTTTATATAAATAGGCTTACATATGATTTTTATGTATTCATTTTAACCAATTTATTTTTTTAATGCGCATAGGTATTTAATTAAAAAATAAGACATGCAGTCTGAGAATATAAGAGAGTAATTATGCATGAGGATGAACAGCGTTAGTTCATTTGTTAATTGGTCTGAACCCCATCATAAAGGGGGAGTTGCATCACATACAGTTCAGTAAAGAAATGGAGGAGAGGCAAGTATTAGATGCTAACCAAGTTGCAGTCAGTACAGATTGAGTGATGTTTTATGTAGTAGTTGCAGCGTGAACTTTTTTTTATATTAATTACAGCCCTATTTAATTAAGTGCAAGTAAATGTGTTTAAATATACTACATAATTTATTATTTTTCACGGCAGGATTAAATTACATAATTGTATATAAAATCTTGCAGATTTATAGTTTTATATGAATTATAATTATTTTTCTAGTTTACTTGTTTGTGTTTTAATCTATTACCTGATGTAATGGATATTTATATTCTTGTTTAATATTTTTTAAATTAATAATAAACAAAAAGGAAATGCTTATTACAATTATAATTTTATGTTTACTTTTCATTTATTTTTTTTTATAACAGATATTTTTCAGTAAATCATTTATTTATTTAAAGCTTATAATAATATGAAATATTTTCCAATAAATTTTATAAATTAAAATAGTGTTAAGCCAAGTAGTTGACTACTAGCGGTGGGTTAGACAGAGCATAGAGAAAGATAAAATTGATGTTAACTTGTATGAGTGACCCGGGTTATCTAACTCCTAATATACAACTTACATGCTAGATATTGAAACCGATTATATTCTATTAACTTTTCTTCGGGTTTATTTTTTAGCTTTTCATTGTTTAAGAAAAGATGATTGCTATCAAAGTTATTTGCTCTATTCACTAACACTGATTTAGAGCATGTCAATTAATTTTTTGATCAATGACTTTGTGTTGAGCGTTACATTCATTGATAATCATAATTATTTATACCAAAATTGATTTAAGAATTTCTTGTTATGTTTTCAAAATGTATATTTATATACTGAATAACAGTCAGTAAGTTAGATAAAACTGCTGAACCCGTTATATTAATATTATTGTATTATTTATTTTGCATTTTTTTTTTACAAAAAATTTCAAGTGTAAGTTTATATTTTCAGAGAAATTGCATGCCTGTCATATTCTGAGAAATTGCATATTCTGATTGTATGCTGACTGTCCTTGGTACAATTGGGATTAACTTGATCTACGGCGTAAAAATGGTAAAGTTTTTAACGTACAGTTTAAAACGTTGAACTACCTGATTAAGAACGCCAAGAGATCTAAGTGGAGGGAACTGTGTGGTGAGCTCGATGCTGACCCGTGGGGGCGAGCCTTCCAAATAGTAATGAAGCGATTGGGGAGGCGAGTGCCTGCGCTGAATGAGGACGAAGCGGCGCGCCAGATGTCCGTACTTTTCCCACGGGAGGAGGAGATAAGACGGGAGGCAGTCTTGTGCGAACGTGGCAGGTTCGCACAGGATGAGGTGATTGCCGCAATTAACAAGTTAAATAACAAGAAGAGTCCGGGCCTAGATGGAGTTCCGGCAGCGGTCATTAAAGGCCTGGCCAGAATAGTACCGTGGGAGATGACGGACATTTTGAGTTATGGGCTGCAACACCGCACTTTCCCTCAATGCTGGAAGGAGGCCAGAACGGTTTTTCTTCCCAAACCGAATACAAACCCAGGCGTTTGCGAGTACCGTCCTATCAGCCTCATAAATAATACGGGTAAGGCTGCTGAGAGACTTCTTGCTACCAGGATCCAAGAGGAGCTGGACCTAAACGGAAGCCTACATTTGGAGCAATATGGATTCCGTAAGGGCTGTTCGACACTGGATGCGATAAACAGGGTGGTTAGCTGGGCGGCGGAGATACGGAGCGGTACTTGGAGGACCAGAAGGATCCCATTGATGGTCCAGTTAGATATCAAAAATGCGTTTGGCTGGGTACCGTGGACGGCCATTGTAGCGGCGCTCAGAGAAATGAATGTTAGTGACCGCTTGCTAAACCAGGTTGACTGCTACCTGTCTGATAGATGGACGGAGGTTCGCACTTTGGAGGGGGTGGTGAGATTTCCGGTCTTCGGTGGAGTTCCGCAGGGGTCTGTGTTAGGCCCCTTGCTATGGAACATCTTTTACGACCGGGTGCTCCGGTTGCCTTATCCGGAAGGAGTCAGCGTAGTCACTTACGCTGACGACATTGCACTATTGGTGTAAGATAAGGAAATTGGTGATGCAGAGGATAAAGCAAATCGCTCCCTCCAACTCATAGACAACCGGCTAATAAACAACAACATGGGGGTGTCCCCGGCAAAAAGCAAGTGTAGCCTCTTCACGGGTAGGAGAAGACTGCGCGGCGTTCGGGTCGTGATCCGTGGAGAGGTTATAACTGAGGTCAAGGATACAAAATACCTAGAGGTGACAATAGATAAAAGTCTCAAGTTTGGTGGGCAAATAGAAAATGTGTGCAAAAAAGTAGGGCTCACCATAAAAGCCATCAGGAGATTATTCGTGGAACACACAGTACCGGGGGCCTCCAAACGGAAACTGATTACGTCGGCGGCGTTATACGTGGCGCCGGTTTGGGCTGATGCAATCAGGATACAAAGAAACAAGGATAAACTGCGAAGAATGGACAGAACGGCATTGTTGGGAGTGGTGGCAGGGTATCGTACTCTGTCATATGAAGCTATATGTGTGCTTGCGCCGGCCCGCCGATAGAACTTCAGATCAAGAGCAGGAAAGCGAGAGCGGAAGGGTGTAGTAGAGCTGAGACCGAGGCGATGACCCGACAGTGGTGGAAGGAAGTACGGGCAGAGACTAACGCTGCGGCCTGGACCAGAAGGTTAATAAGTGATTTGGACGCACGGCTGGATCGCCAACATGGCGAGGTGAACTTTTACATAACACAGATGATGTCGGGTCATGGATGTTTTGGTTACTATTTAAAAAGATTCGGCAAGAAAGACACACCCAACTGCGACTACTGCCAGGAGGTGGACGACGCAGAGCATACGATGTTCGAATGCCGAAGATGGGCACAATACAGACAATTCATAGCAGTCAATAACCCGAACGCGAATAACATAGTAGAGTGGTCGCTAAGGAGGGAGCAGAACCGGAACGTTTTTAACAATTTCGCCGGTACGGTTCTTTGCACTAAGGAAGAGGGGGCGCGACGAAGGAATCGTTAGGTTCAGTCGTAAATAGGGATAGGTGGACAGCCCCGTCTCTGAGAGCCTGTATGCCCTGGCGTGCAGGTTTCGGTGAGGGGACGGGGACTCCGGGGATAAAATTAAAAGACCTAGACCCGGCCGGCGCGCCGGTTTCAGTTAAATGGCATAAAGACCGAGACCCGGTTTCTGTCGGCGGGGGTGGGGAACGGCATAGCCCTCGTCGGCGGGAATTAGAGGCAGGCAAGAAAAGATCTAGTACCGGGGCGGTTGACCTGCCGTGCCGGGTGTAAAACCGGTGGGCGGGAAGACCGCCCTAGAGTCAAAAGACACGTCTCTGGGCCGAGTATACTTAATTGCATGTCCGGCCCAGGGATGTAGGGAAAAAAAAAAGTTTAAAAAATTCTGAGGTATGCAGTACGCGCACAATAGTTAAGTTAAAAATCAAAATGTAATAAGTGAAATATGAATTTCAAGTTTGAAATTCATAATGCTGTAATGTAGCACAGTGATGATTATTAAATCGGCCGATTCAATTCATAGCAAGATTTGAAGATCTTTTCTAATGCAAAATATTTGTTTTGCACAGCTTGAAGATAGGAAAAAACGGGTAGATACTCAAGAAGCGTGTTAAACATTTAATTCTCTTCAATATTGGCAAACATTATTGCCCTTGATCTATTGGCCAATTTGTTGCTGTTGCTTGAATACAAACGATAATATATTTTTCAAGTGATCATTGTTGCTAAATTTTCAGCGTTTTAAATTTTGTAAATATTTTAAGTTGAAACTATTCTTTTTCCCCCAGTTATTAATGAGGTGGGTAATTATGATTAGAAACAATCTTTTGTGCTAGAATAAAATGGTGAAAACTGGACCATTACATTCTGTGATTAAAGTCAAACGACAATGCTGATTGATGGTATAAAGAGATAACATATCTTTAACTTACTGTTAAAATTCAATCCATTTTTCAAATTGTTTAAGAAGTTTTTTAACCTGAAATCCGATTAAATATATTAATTAGTCCAAATATTAATATATTACTTAATCCAAATATTTAAATGAAATATTTTACCAAATTATAAATTGAGATAATTCATTTTTAAGTTGATTAAAAAAGTACAGAACTAAAATAATTCATTAATATTATAAATATGTAAAATGAGTTACAAGATATAATCCTCAGCTATTTTATTGCTTTTTGTTAATAGCATATAAAAGTATTATTAGACTGTGTAAGGCAGAAATAAAGTCATAGTGTTGTCGATTGTAATTAATATTTTATTCAGTCTACTGTATAAGTCATAATTGCAGATAATATATCTGCAATGTAACTTCTGAATGACTTTCTTATAGTCTTGTAATGTACATGTCATACATAAAATTACAAAATCATACAAATCATTACAAACTATATATAAGTGTGGCTTTAGAAAGTAATTTGTGCAAATAATTCCACTTAAGAGATATCATTGAATAAAAAAAAAATTGTCGTTTCTTGTATTTTGTTTACTGTAACAAGGTATGAATTTAAATCCCTCAGTTTAGTGTCTGATTTTTTATTTCAAATTTGAAATAATTATTTTGACAAAATAAATAAATGAAGTAATGCTGTGTTGATGATCTTAATGTTTTATAACATCAACAAATTGTTCAGATGAAAGTGTTTTGTTTATACTGTTGCTGTTCTATTTTAATGTTTAATTTAAATTGTATTAATTTGCTATAGAACACCTTGATCACAACTCAAAATTATAGATATGCTTTTGTGTTGATGGACAGACTACATAATTTTCTATAAAAATTTCTGTTACTAGAGGATTTTTATGTTAGAACAATAAAATATGTTGCATTACATCTATTAATTAATAATGATAAGCTCTGCTTCTGGGCAGGGACGGCTAGAATAAAGCAGGATGGAGAAGAAAAATTTGAAAGAAAATTGTCTGTTGCTAAAGATAAGGCTTTGCAAACATGCTCATTACATACATTTATGAAGTTCCTTGATCAGATTGATTTTTCAATCAGTCAATAAGTGTAATTTTTAACATACTGATACCTGAGATACGCTTTTACTGCAATATTAAAGAAGTTATCAGTCACCATTAACCAATGACAAAATTTGTATTTTTTTAATAAAATAGCCAATATTAACATTGATGCTTGGCCTTATTTTTGCCAGATTTACCCAGGGTCTAAGCCTAAATTGTTTAAAATTACTCTGACTGAGAAAATCAATAAATAATTTAGTGAGATTTTCTAATTATAACTTAATTACTTAATCAGTATTAAAATATTGTTTGTTTTAGTCTTTTTCAAATGATTTTTGTTTGTCAATATTTGGTTCACATGATCCATTTTTTAAAAATATTTCTTTTTTGGAATATTTATTATTTACATTTTATTTAGGTAAATGATTTAAAAATGAAAGTAATAAACGTTTACAAAGAAGAAATATATTGCCATTGTAAAATATGAATGTGAAAATTTAATTTGGGTATATGTATTTTTTTTTTTATTTATACAAGCTCATTTTCCCTAATAAGCCTGGATGGTATTTTTACTATTCTTAAAACTATTAAATTTTAAAGAATGATATACGACTCATTTGTATAACTTCTCATGTACTTACAACTATCATAATTATGGCAATAAAGTTAATGTACATAACAGCTGACTACACAGAATAATTAACATTTCTTGAAAACAGATATTACATGAGACGCGCAGTCTCAATCCAAAGAAACATGATTGAATAGATTAGTATTAAAAAAAATGATACATTTTGAAAATAAAACCTTTTCCTTCTTTTCGCAAGTTGTTTCACAGGGTCTATTCTGAAGCAAACTACTAATTATTATTTTTTAAAACCCTTCCCCAATACATAAACGGTAACCTGTAGTCTCCCATACTACTCTAGGGAAAATACATAAAACAATGTAAAAATGTAATATAACTTAATTTAATGCATAACTATAAAGAATACATTTTGAAAATTTTAGTCTTTTTTAGACATTTTTGGTGCACTCCATATACAATGCTTCTCGATGTTCCATGCAAATTTGCTTCTTACATTTTGTACACTGGAACCGAATAGTTCTCTTTTTAGCTGGAAAATCAAAGAAGACATTCCATCAAAGGTGTCTACCGCACCTTTAGTAAAATTCTAAAGTTCAATAATATCAGGCTTTCCACTTGCATTAATTGTTGGCTTTTCATGTGTTGTAAACAAAAGAATGACCTGTTTTGATTGTTTTGACTGGTGTGCAACCATTACTTTTGGACCGTCAAAACAAAATTTTGAGCTACCAGGTTTTTTTTTGAGCATCACTGCAGGATCTATCTCTTCTCATTGTTCTCATAATTGTTAATTTGTAACTTTCAAGCATAATTGTTGCAAGAGGAATTAACATAAACCAGTTGTCAAGAGTAGTTTCTATTAATTTTATTTACAGGTTATGAGAGTTGTCTGACAAAGTACATAGCAGTAGGAAGGCGCTCCATGGTTTTTACAAGGTATGCGATTTTGTTAGGCTTATACATTCTAAATGAATAGCGACCTCTAAATGACATCTGCTCATCTATCGTAAGATATGATCTTGGAGAGTAATATCTTTGACATAGTTCAATAAACTGTTGAGAAATCTCTAAATTTTTTTGGTAATACGTCGTTCTTCTCTTGTAGTTTTGTCATCAAATTTGAAAAATGTATTAAAAAATCAAATTTCTTTTTACTAATTACAGATTTGTAACATGAGCCACTAAAAGTCAGATCAAAGAGCTCTTCAGAACTCAAGTGATTGTCCTTTTGTGCAGCAGAAGTAACTAGCAATCCAATAGTTTCTTTTAGAGTGGTAATTGGATTTCTATAATTAGACTGTTGCAAAAGAATTCTTGGTTTGTAGTTTGTAATATCTGTTGTAAAATATTATCATTTAAAAATAAGGTAAATACTTCTATTGGTCTTGTTAATCTCATTGCATCATTTTTGGGCTTCTGAGTAAAATGAACCACATTTCAAGCTGGTGTGTCTGTTCTTGAAGGCCCTGGAGGTTTGGCTGACCATTTATGATGATTTTTATCCCACAAATTAGTTCTTGGTAGCTTTACAATATTTGGATGGAGGCCTGTTCAGTTTCAGTTGGCTGGACATCACTTTCACTGTCACTCTCATGATAATTAGGAAGTACTATATTTGTTGGCCTACCTTGAAAATTGGTTCGTTCTTCATCAAAGGGATTGTAGTCAGGGTAGATCTGTATTATGTTTGAAATCTTCATCCTCTTCTTCTCCTTCACCAACCATTTTGTCATAATCATTCTCTTTGTTCTTATTGACATTTCTTTGAGATAGCATGTCATCTATTTTAAAACTGGTGTTCAATATATCACCCATGGTAACTAATATAACTTAATATTTTCAAAACTAAAAATCACTATGCAACTAACAACATATATTAAAAAAAATCAACTATAGAAATATTTATAAACAGAGAAAAAATAACATTAATGGTAAATTGTAATCTAACAGACAACGAAGGCTCTCTGGACTCAACTATGCCTATTAAGAAACATGGTATGTTGACTCATATTGTCCTTGACTAGAAAGAGAAAGATACTGAAGGTGGGGTTACGGTCATTACTCTCCTTCCATTCTTAGATCGGTTTTAGAAGGGGCCGTCATCTGAGAGACTGCATGTTACCATTTTCAGGTTAATTCTATGCACAAATTAATTTTAAGTTAATTTTGCACAAATTATGTAACAGTATGGAAAATTGATGTATAAAAATATCTAATATTTACTAATATTTACTAATATATAATATTTACTAATATATAATATTAGTAAATTTTGATTACTGCAAGTTTTTAAATATAATTTTTCAAAAAACTGATAATTTATCATACATGAATACAATAGTTTTATTAAAATGATTACAAATTGTGAAAGTTATACGACAAAATTATGATGTATATTTTAAATTTTGTTTTTTATACATCTAATTGATGAACTGAATTTGTCATAAGATTGACATTAATGAAAAAATTTAGCTTAAAGATGTAAAATATGTATGTAGGTAATTCAGTTGTATATTATTATGCTTATTAATTGTTAATGATTCATTCAATTTTTTATTTATATTTACTCATGTTTTTCAAAAATAATTTACCTACAAAATGATATTTAGCATATTTATTTACTTAATGATAAACATTAGTACATTTAGATCATTAAATCAGTGTTCTGTATTGTCTGTTTATAAAAATTTTTAGTATTATTTATTTTTATTATTGAGAGATGTGTAAGTGTATATGTAAGCATGAATGTATGAAGTACTATTTTTTGAAGAAAAAGAATTATATATATATATATATAATATATATATATTTTATGAGTTAAAAATTTGTTTATTTATTTGATATGTTCCAGTTGATTAAAAAGATATTGATATTATCGTAAATATAATATAAAACTTTAACTTACTTGTAATAATAATTTGTGTAACAATATTTACATGTTTTTACCACATTGTAAATGTAATGTATATTATAATAAATGTTTACATTAAAATTAACATTTAATAAATATACTGTTTTATGTATAATTTTAACATACTTTCTTGTTTTTTATTTCCCAGTAAGATTCCAATGATTGGGGAAAGAGGTAACTGCTTTTACTGATTTATAATGCTGATCAATTCTAAACTGTGGTTACATTGTAGCTGCATACGAGATACATATGTAACCATTGTAATTTGGTTGTCAGGTTTAAGTTATGTAAATTTCTCAGGAATGATTGGCATGAGACTGAGTGGCCTGAGCTGGTAATGTGTAAACCTGTTCTAAAGCACTATAATAACAATAAAAGGTTACTTTTTAATGGTTTAAATAAAAATTACTTTTGTCATACAGTTAGTTCAGGGTATAAAATACTGTGAAAATCCCAAATGAGCAAGCAGTAGTGATAAAATGTGAGCAGAAGTGAACAAATACCTTAGATTCTTTTAATTTGAAGCCATTTAAACCAGATTTTTTCAAGAGTGAGTGATTTTTTTCAAGATGAAAGTTAGCATTCTTGGGATTAAATATCATGACTATTATGCTTCAGATAAAATATAGTTTTCTCTGGCTCATGAAGATTGGCACTTGCATTCTCATAGTTATAGATGAGATTAGTTAAAAGATTTATATATTGCATTTTCCTTAAATATCTGGATACACTTTACATTTTTACTATCAATATATATTCTGTAGTCTCACAATAGACTGCATTAATTTCAGTTTAACAAATGTGGATGTAAACAGCGCATATAAGTTGCCGTTACTTGTACCCTTTTTTCTCTGCTCTCCTGGGCTGGACCTGCAGCCAAGTTTTGCTCAGCCTAGGAGAGTGTCCTTTTTAACTGAAACGAGCCTTCCCGCCCACCGGCATTACCTTCAGCATGGCAGGTTGGCTCGCCGGTGTGGAACTTTTGATTCTTCGTTCGCCTACCCCAAACTACTGGGGACAACTATGTCGTTCACGGATCCCTTCCGGCAGCCAGGACTCAGTCTGTACACTTTGTTTTATTTACCTCTTTGCCTGCCTCAAACCGCTAGGGAGGGAAACCGGGCCGACTATGTCGTACCCAGGCCCCACCCAGCGACGGGACTGTCTTTTCAATCCTTTTTTTATGTCATGACATTGAAGTCACTCATCCAATCTGGGAGGCCGCCCAACAAAGTTCATCCACTGAGAAATGCCTCACCTCAAAGCGTGGTGCAACCTCCCGATTTGCTTTTTCCATTTTGAAGAGGTTCATAATTAATCTCATAGCTTGTCTGCCTGAAAGGAATGGGAGAAGGGCACCGAACCTTTTCATCTCCTTTTCGCCCTCCCCCAAGGATCATCGTCCAACTAAAGGATAAACCTCTTCCAGGCTGCATGTTTAGCTGCTTTCACTGCTGAAAGAATTCTTTATGTATATTCTTATAACGAATTTCCGCCCTATCGATTTCATCAGTGTAGTCTTGCTCTTTGTAATTGTCTGCGAGCTGCCAAAGTTTAAGCCCTGGGGTCAGCTATTTCCCGAGGCCACAACTAAATGTTTTTCCTGAGCATCCCCGGTCGAAGCCTGAGTCTATCGCACTCCTCTTTCATAACTTGTAAGAACCCGTCCAGGCTTCGATCTCGTCTTGCGGTCATTCTTTCCGCCACCGATCTAATAAAGGAACTAGTCTAGTTCGTGACTGGTCTCCAAGTTCGGTTCTTCGTCTGTATCACCGGGTTTCCCAGGTTGATCTCAAATAAAATTCTCAGGTAGTCATTGGTAAAGTACTCTTGCAGCACTTGACATTTCCTCTTATATTCTATGAAACGGCTCACATTGAAGAAACACTCAAGGCAGAAAGGGTAGCATCGGTGGTCACTACACTGATGGTTAATGCCACTGGATCTAGAGCTTCAAAAAGGAGAGTAGTAGCTTTGATGGTGATCTCCATTATTTTCTATCCAGCACCGGTATGGGGTCGGTCTCTAGACATCTTAAGGAATAAGATGAGGGCTAATGGGATATACCAGACACTGGCACTGAGGGTGGTTCAGGCATACTGCACTGTCTCGTTAGAGGCAGTGCTGATAATTGTTGGGATGCCATCGGTGGATCTCCTGGCAGAGGAGAGATTTGAAAGGTACCAGGGCACGGACAGGTCTGTGGCTAGGATCTCTCCAATTGGTCATTGGCAGGAGAGATGGTGTAGTGCCTAACGGGCCGATGGACTTTCAGGTATATTGAGAAATGGAATTTTAGGAAGTATGGCGATTTAGAATTTTGGACGGTCCAGTGGCTGCTGGCCACGGATCAGTCAACACATACTTATATAAAGAGGGAGACGGGCGTCGCCGGGGTGCCTGTATTGTGGTCTTGAAGACAATGCAGAGCATGCCTTCCTATGGCGCCCAAGATGGGCTCTGAATAGACCGTTTGGGGGAAAGATCTCCCCGGAGGAAATCATGAACATTATGCTTAGCTGCAATGATGGTTGGAGTTGTTGTTATCGCTGGTTCCAGAAAGTACTGTCCAAAAAAATGAAAGAAGAGGAATTAAGGTAAGGTGGTGTTTAGGCCGAGAGTAGTGGAGGAGGACCAGTCCTCGAGGGTGGGTAGCGGGGGTCCTACAGGATCGTTGTTGCTGGGTGCCCTCAGGGGACACTTGAAGCTGCTGCTTGAGGACGACAAAGGTAGAACCCAAGACGCTCGTGTGGAAATATATCTAATGATGATGATGATGCTTAATGATGTGTGATGCTCTCAAACGATTGGCGTTTGAGAGCATAACCTTAAACATATTTGTTTTGTTTGCACATTGAGCCTCCAGTGCGATGGTGTGTGCTTCTACAGTCCAAGCATTTCATATACTCCCTGCATTTTTGTATCTTATGTCAGGGTTCTCTAACATGTCGACTTGTAAGCTTGCTGCTTGGCCCCTGTAGTGGTAAAATTGTTCCACACTTCGATTGCCTTTAATTTTAACTTGTAATTCATTGGCTTCTTCCTCCATGGCAGATAGGACTCCTCTAACGACATCACCCGGTTTATAACTTGTGACAGACGGCTGCTCTGTTCCTGTTCCACGGGTGCGAATAATGCCTATAAATTTACATGTGTCCCCATTTTCAAAAGACAGCGTTTTCATCTCTCTAACTCTATAAATTTTGGCGGCCATCTTCGCGGAAGCTGGTCCAGTAGGTCGGTATTTGATAAGTCGCTTCTAAGAATCTTGTCAATTTCTGATATCTTGTGTGGGTATGTTTGCATTCATTGAGTGACCGGCATAAGGTTCTTCTGTATTAAAATTTATGAAGATTTTGTTGGATTTATTTATGGTTTATTTATTTATTTTTTTGTTCTGGATTAGGTTTTTATTTTATTATGATTGCTGGTTGATCTTCAATTTATTTTTTTTTTTTATTTATCATTTTGTTAAGTATTTTTGCATAAATGGCTTTCACAAGACACTGTTCAATATTAAAAATAAAGGGAAGAAAATTGAGAACTACAAATTCAAAATATTCTATAATTTAACAAAAAAAAAAAATCATTTAAATGGTTTAAATTTTCTTGACTGTTTTAATACAGCAATCTTTTTTTTATCTTCCTCAAATTTCTCTCGTAATTTCATTAATTCTGAAACAAAAATTTAAATAAAATAAATTAAAAAAAAACATAAATTTCCCAGTACTTGGGAACATTTTTCAAATATTTTAAACAGTTTCCTTGAAAAAATGGTAGTTTCAGTAGTGACTGTTTTGAAAGTTGTAGAAAATGATAATTAAAATTAAAATTGTACAGGAACGTAATACCATACAAATAACTTAATGAGAAGCAACAGACTTGTTTGGTTCAGTAAACTTAGGATATATTCATCAATAAAATTAAAAAAAAAAAATGAATCTAAAGATCAAAAAGAAAGAAAGATAATAATAATGCTTTGCCTTGTAAAATTACTCCACTGAATGGCATATATTTGAAAATTGTATTATTAACCCATGCTTAAAGTTAGTTCATTAATTTTTAAAAAGCAAATAAGCCATAAAAAATTCTTTGTAAATTCTCTCTTTCAAGCTTTATGTCCAATTTGAAACATTTTTTTGAAATTTTTATTTAATTAAACTGTGTTGAATTTGAGTACAAACATTATTAATCCATTTTAATGTTGAGGTAAACTTTTTTCACCGTCCCGAATAACTTAAACATGTTTTTAAAATTAAAATATACAAGACATTTCAAAACTTGTTTATAAAAAGTTTATGTTTTTAAACTTCTCATACTTCACAGAATTAACAATACAAACTCACAACACATGATAATGTGGCTGGTATTAACAGAATTAGCAATACAGTTCATTTGGTCTGAGATCAAATGTCATCTACTAAATAGATCTGAGAAAATGTAAGAATAATTTAATAACTAAGTAGGAGAAAATACAAAAAAATAAAATAAAGAATACAAAACAGATAACAAAGTGGGTCAACAAGTACAGAGTCAATAATACTCAAGAAGACCGCAATAGATCTAGAGGAGTTGTATTCTTATAAAGTCAGTCTGTATTAACCATATACTACATATAACAGTACTTTTATTATTAACAAGTCTGAAAATTAACAGAATTTTCTTTAAATCAACAATTAAATTTGTTACTTTGTACCAATTCACACTGTTATTTATAGTGATCACAGCTGGATCATTTTCAGACAGCATGAAAATGCATGTGTACATTAAATTCTAAAGATGGATACTCAAATTTCTGATAATAAGAAGGGTAATGGCCAGACATTATTCTCAAAATCTGGCTTAATTCTTCATTACTTCCTCTAGTAAAGACATATTTACAACTGTTACTAGTAATTTTTATGTACTGTTTCTTTCAATAACAAATATTTTATATAAATAGGTTTATATGCAAATTTTAACCTATTATTATTATTCTGTAGAGGTTTATCGTATTTTCTATAATACTGTTATCGCTTATTTAATTACTTTTTGCCATTTTATGTGTTATTGTTAATGAATGCAGTGTGATGTTCTTATTTATAGTTTTTGTTAAATGTTTTTCATAACATTCTTCCACCAGAGATTTTTGTTAAAATAATTTTCTGCAGCAATTTATTTTATTATACCTACTACCCTACTACCTTGTTCTCTTTGCTTTGTGTATGTGTAGGAGTGTAACAGACGGTCAGTGCTAGCCTTCAGAGCAGGAGAAGATAAATTAAGGCTGGCTGAACCGGTCAGATTTTAATAATAATTGCATCTTAGTAATTTCTCTGTCCACCACCAGCTTTGTAACTGGATTCTAATTAATAACTCATCATTATTCACAATTTCAATAAATCGTTGATAATGAAAAGCAGTTAGCTATCCTTAAATGAATTTTTATATTGAATTAATAATATTTAAAAAAACCTTCAGATATTTATTTAGTTAAAATCATATTTTAAAATTAAAATCATGACATTTTATATACATGTCTAGCAATTTATGCGTAACAAGCTGCAGGTACACTCATTACATGAACAAGAGACCCGACTGCCTGCAGGTCTTGAATCAGTAAAGCTATACTAGATGTCTGGTGACATCCATGTTGTCAGGTAGATTAATTAGCTTCATACGTAATGGACATACAGAAGTTCCTGAATAATCCAAACCTGGTTAATCTGCAATACTGGGTAATCCAAACTCAAAACACAAAAATACCAAAAAAAAATTTACATTTGGTATTTTCCAAATCTACAAGAGAATCTACATAAGTTTGGTATGTGTGTACCACGTCCCTCACTACATTGATTATATGACTAGGTTTTTGATTGATGACGCCTCATGTATATGTTTATACATAGCACAGTAGAGTAACAAATTATTCCCTCACTAGAATCTGTTACGCATTCCATACCATAGCAGATAAAAATGTTTATTTTGTTCCAATTAGATTTCAGTAGCCGATGTGTTGTGTTTCTTTTTTCTCCTTTAATCAGTTTGATGTATGATTGTTTTTCATGAATTCAGTGTTTTGTTTTAATAAAATTTAACATCTTGATTGCGCAGTACATACTAAAATTGCGACTTACTTCACTTTAACTAAAATAAATCAGACAAATATAAATAAGTAAGTAGTCAAGTTTTATACTGTACTTTTTAATAGCTTAAAAAAGAAAGCACATAACTTTACCACTTTCGGATAAGTCTAGTAATCTTGAAAGTCTTGAAAAAGATGAATCAACTAAACCAGCAGCTGAATTTAACATTGGTAAATCAACTATCGGCAATATAATAAAAAAATAAAGAAAAAAATTCTGTCGTACTTGCCACTAACTGAATCAAGGAGGCTTAGCAAATGGCACACACTAGTGTTTTCTGACTTGACTGCAGTAGATGAAGCCATGTACTTATGGTTTTTATAGGAAAGATGACATCATACTCCAATCTTCAGAGAAATCATAAAATTAAGGCAACATTTTTTCAAACCAAACTTTGCCCAGACAAGGAATTTAAAGCCACCAATGGCTGGTTGGAAGGATTTAAAAAAGATATAAGATATTCTGTCTATTGACTACAGGAGAAAACTTTCTTCCGATCCTAGTATTGTTGGGCCATTTCAAAATATACATCTCAAAAAAACAGAAGAACTACAACTGAGAACAAATTTATAAGACAGATGAAAGTGGTATGTTGTGGTGAGTTCTGCCTCATAACATAATTGCTCATTGAACTGAAGCTTCTGCTCCAGGTCAAAAAATATCAAAAGAGCGTATTACATTTATGCCTTGCGCTAACATTTCTGGTAACTCATAAATTACAGCTTTTAGTAATAGGTAAGGCTAAAAATACAAGGGCGTTTATTAAAAGATTTGTATCGCCAGTCAAATACAGAAATCAGGTAAATGCTAGGATGAATGTTGGCATATTTCATAGATGGTTTCAAGGCACTTTTGTACCATCTGTGAAAAATTACTTAAAATCCAAAAATTTGGAAGAAAATGTTCTGTTTGTTAATTGTCCAGAACATCCAGACGTAGAACAATTGAATAGTAAAGATGGAAAAATAACCACCAGGTTCTTGCCACCAAATTGCACAGCCATTTTACAATCCATGGAGCAATAGGTGATTCTGTCAATTAAAATTAAATACAGAAAAGGCCTTCTTTTTCAAGTCATTTCTGAAATGATGACATAGTAGCATGCTTAAAAGAAATTAATCTGAAAAAGTTGTGATTTCTCTTGCTGCTGCTTGGCATTCTATTGACAAGGCTTCAATTTGACTATCATGGAAAAATGTTACTTTCTATGAATAAACATAATGAAAATGTACGCATTAGTCTAAGCAAGTAAATAGAAAACATGGTAAATGTGACTAGAACTGTTAACCTTGAATCAGAAACAACAAAAGAAGATATTATGAACTGGATTAATGTAGAGACGAAAAAATGTTTCCAACTTAAATCCAATGACATGACATTATTGAAGCACAATGACAAGAGTTAGAAGAAAATGATAAAATTGAACTAGGAGCGAAGAGTGTAAAGCTTGAAGAAGCAGTAAAATGTTTTAACATATATTCAGTAGGCAACAGAGAACAACATTCCACTGCATAAACACTACTTTTATTGGATCAAATACGAAAAGAAACAATACAAAAATCACTAACTTCAATGAAAAACACAAAAATCATTGACTTTTAAAAAAAAACAATAATTAAATCCATTTACAGAATGTAAATATCAGTACAGTAATAAAAGCGTAGTTTGTATACAAAAAGAGAGTTTCAGCAATTATTCTGACAAAATTTGACTCGACACCCAATCCTGTACCTTTAAGTTGAACCCTCGAAATTCAAATTTTTCATAATCTGAACAGTCAAGGATTTTTATTACCTTGGATTATCCAGGGGCTTCTTCTGTATTAATCATGTTCACATAGTAATTTTCCAAGATCAAAGATGATTAGAGTTTTCATAAATAAACTGGGGTTGTGTGATTAATCTCAGCTTACTGTATTCAATTAGTATTTCTAACTCAAATTCTTGTCGGTGGGGATTGGCATGTACCAGTAAGATTATATATCAAGAAAATATTTTATGTCAAATCAAAGATATAACTTACTTTCATATAACTTACAAATTACCATCAAGGAAATCCACATGCTTTGCGAATGGTATTCTACTTTGTTCTCTGAAAATAAAAAGGCCAGGAAAAAACTAGCATGATTTTACGCTTTGAGTCGATTATAATTTCTTGAAATTAATTTCATAACCAGAGAATTTAAAAGGTTGTATCTAAAGAAACAAAGAAAGAACTTACGATTCATCTTGGATTCTTTAATTTGAAAGCGATAGAAGTTTAATAGTTCTTTTTTCAAACGTTTTTTCTTCTCAATGGCCATTATTCTTTTACCTACACTTTCTTTTCTTGAAATTCCAGGATTTCTTCCTCTGTAATAAGAATTAAGTGCAGAATTACAAGCAATTAAAATACACCAATAATTACAAATCAATAAATATAAAAACAAATTGTGATTTTATGTATGTTACCAACCAATTATGAAATCTTTAATTTCAGTAGAAATACTGTCATATTAAATTAAAAAATTTGATAGTTGTACTATTAGGATGTAACTTTGTATTTTTAAAATATGAAGGTCATTCAATAATTAACAGACAAACATTTTTAGTGAAGGGAACGCTTAATGCAGGCAATTGAAACTTTTGTAAGTGTTAGTTGGCAACCTTGCGAAGAGTGTTAGTCAGCTGTTAGATTAATATTTACATAAACATTACCTCTTAAGTCTTAGTAACGATGGCGTATCCACTCGAAGAAAGTACTTTTGAAGAACGGCGTTCTACAATTCCATTTTTACTTTCGCAAAATGTACAACCGTCAGAAATATTTTTTTTGATGAAAAACAATATGGCAATAGTTGCATGAACTGTGCAAGTTTTTATGCGTGGGTGGAAAAGTTTAAAAATGGCCGCAAAAGCACGACCGATGAGCACAGCTCCGGGCATCAGGTAACAGTGTCGAACTTGGCATTAGATTCTTGTATTGAATCACTTATCTAAGAATATCAACTACTTACAATTGAACAGATTGCTGAAAAATGTCAAGTAAGTGTTGGCACATCCTGACCCATTGGCGAAGACACCCTCTGCCACCCACTCTGTTCTGAGCCCTTATGGGCTTTACCGGAGGTCATCTTCAAAACCTCGGCTTTTAACATACTCCAGTCTGCCTCGGCCAGGATGCCACCAATGTGAATGCCAAGAGTGACATTCCTGTCAGTCTACTACTACTTAATGAACTCAAAACAAAAAACACATCTCACCGATTGTTAAGCAAGACTGAAAATACCTAAATAAACAAAGGAATTGGATTATCTATCTGTAGAACGTAAAAGCAAGTTCAACACATAACACGAAACATAAAAATATTACATGGAACAATAAAAACACAGTAACACTGAAACAAAACAAGGACAAGAACAACAACAAAACCAATTTATAAAACAAAACATCAACAAAAATAGAAAAAAGAGAAATCCAAGCAGAGCTCTAGAACCAACGCTGACCCGATAAGATCAAGCCGACAGATGGTCCCCGTATGCATTAACTCATATTTCGAGCACTCATACAGAACATGATAGGTGTCGTCCAATTGTCCACACTGAGGACACATCCCAGAATGTACCAGGCCAATGTATCCAAGAATGTATCCAAGAATGTATCCAAGCAGATCCAATCTAGAACCAACGCCGACCCGATAAGATCAAGTCGACAGATGGTCCCCATATGCATTAACTCGTATTTCGAGCACTCATACAGAACATGATAGGTGTCGTCCAATTGTCCACACTGAGGACACATCCCAGAATGAACCAGGCCAATGTATCCAAGAATGTATCCAAGCAGATCCAATCTAGAACCAACGCCGACCCGATAAGATCAAGCCGACAGATGGTCCCCATATGCATTAACTCGTATTTCGAGCACTCATACAGAACATGATAGGTGTCGTCCAATTGTCCACACTGAGGACACATCCCAGAATGTACCAGGCCAATGTATCCAAGCAGATCCAATCTAGAACCAACGCCGACCCGATAAGATCAAGCCGACAGATGGTCCCCATATGCATTAACTCGTATTTCGAGCACTCATACAGAACATGATAGGTGTCGTCCAATTGTCCACACTGAGGACACATCCCAGAATGTACCAGGCCAAATTTCTGCAGTCTGTTCCTAAAAGCACCATGGTGAGAAAGAAATTGCGTCACATATTTATTAGGGTGCATCGAAGATGTGTCTCGCAAACCAACAACATTTGGAGAGAGATCATGCATATAACACTCACCATCTGTCTCATCCCATCTGGTCTGCCACAAGACATTGCCATGTAATTCAATTTCTTGAACTTTATCCAAAGTAAAGTCACAAAACTTCTTAGCAACATACTGCTGCTGCTTCTCAGATACAATCACGTCTATCAGTTTCACGCCTGCAATCACCAAGACTGTCTCCTGTGAAATAAGACTGTAACCGCCTGTTACCTTTAACAATATTAGGGTTTGAGCCCTTAATAATATGTTCCGATAACTTTTATATTTTAGCCTATCCGCCCAAACAGGCGCCACATATAACATAATAGCCTCACGCACGCCTTTATACAAGATGCTCATGGTCTTAACTGGGATATTCGACGTGTGTCGAATGCTGAAGAAGGCATTGCAGGCCCTCTCTGTGACATATTGAAGGTGCGTCTTAAATTGCAGTTTCTCATCAAGAAACAACCCGACATACTTTTGAACCTGAACATACTTTATACGCTGGCCTGCCATCGAAACACGAACACTCCTCCATGCCCTTTCTGGGATGAAACCCATACTGATTCTTTATCAACAATCTTTGCGAGGTTAACCTCTCATTTATATGCAGATACAGAACCTTTTCAAAGACCTAGCCAATAACTGGAAGTAACATCAATGAACTAACAGCAGGATCCTTGTCGCCACCTTTAAACAACAATTTCACAATCCCCTTCTTCCAACACACACAGAGAAGTATCCTTCAAACAACAATTTATTAAATATATGTGTGACAACTCTCACACTCACCCCAACCAAGCGAGCAAGAAGCTCCACTGTTATTCCATCAAAGCCTGAGGTCTTACCCCTACCTAAACTACAGATAGCATGCTGCACCTCAGCCTCAGTGATCTCCAAGGACACTGCACCCTCACGGAACTGGGCGACCTCTTGCTGCACCCGCAGATGGTAAGCAGTGACACTGCATACCATCTGCTCCCTCGTCCAGGTTTGGTGTAATTTCAGATACTTCTAAGATTTTACACAAATTACTAGATGATTTACTGCCTGTACTAGATGATAGTAAAGTCACTACTTTACTATCATCAGGCAGTAAATCATCTAGTAATTTGTGTAAAATCTCAGAAGTATCTGAAATTACACCAAACCTGGACGAGGGAGCAGATAGAAGAACGTTCTTTTGTCGTTTGTGTCCCAAGACCCTATATACTATGCCCCAGGGGTACCTGGTCCCCTGCTCATGAACAAAGGAACGCCAGGAGTCTCATTTTGCAGTCCAGACTTTATGAAAGTAATGACACCTCAGGGTCATGTACTCAGCAACAAGGATGGCCCATCGTTCTGGATCACCCTCATGTTGAGAAGCTTGCCGCAAATGACAACCGTCCTCTTCATGCCGGACAGCTCCCTATTCCACCATCATGCAATCCTCTCTCGACTTGAACTTCAAGGAATTGAACACTCAGTGGCATCAAGAAAAGCTGCCAACAAACCAACTGCCAAATCTTCCAAATCCAAGACACCAGACTCCGATCCAAAACTCGGGGCCTGGTTGAAAGTAAATCAACAAATTTCTTCCAGTCTGCATGCCTGTGTAGGAAACGACCCTGATGAATCAGAATGTTACATCGGTAGCGCTCACTCAAGCCACCAGCAATCTCATAGACAATCAATTGATTGCTCAAGCAATCATCAACTACCTTCCAATTACAAACATTGGCAAGGATAAACCTACAAACGGTAACTTCGATATTTGTTCCACCAATCAATCGATGCCCATCTACCATACTTATGTAGGTGGGTAACTCATCAGGTATGTTATATACCTGTAGATCATGCTGGCCAAAAAGCTCTCTATTTAAATTCACCTCCGACATTGGTGAAACTGCTATGCCACAAGAGTAACTTAGCATGTTGAACTTAAGTGTTGAACTACCATACAAACTGAACTACCATAAGACTTGTGCAAAGTGGGTGCCCAGAGAACTTGCCATTCATCACAAAGCCAAGAGATTTCACATTTGCACCAAACTCAACAAGCGTTTCAATAACGAAGGTGAGGCATTTTTGGACAGGATTTTAACCTGCGATGAAACTTGGATACATCATTTTGAGCCAGAGTTCAAGTGTCAAAGCATGCAGTGGAAACAACCTAAATCACCTGTCTGTAAGAAATTCAAAATGCAACCATTGGCTGGTAAAGTCATGTTAACCATCTATTGGAGTGCCCAAGGTACAATTTTCTGTGATTATTTGAAGGAACAACACACTATCAACAGCCTATATTACTGAGTCATGATTGAGAACAAAGTCAAGCCTGCATTGAAAAGGAAATGTCCGGGATGGAAGAGGAAAGGTGTGCGTGCATATTCTTTAAGACAACGCTCGACCTCATATGGCACAACTGATGCTGGAAACTATTGGTAAAGTGGGTTGGGATCTCCTACCTCATCATCCTTATGCCCTGATCTTGGCCCTTCGGATTTTTATCTGTTTGGTTCAATGAAAGAAACTTTGCATGGCATCATGTTCAATGACAACGAAGAGGTAAAGAAAAAAGTACAAAATGGCTTCGAGATCAAGGTAAAGAATTCTTCGCTGAGGGGATAAGAAGACTCGTAAAAAGATGGAAGAAGTGCAGAGAAGTTGGTAAGGGTTATGTGGAAAAGTAGACAAAAAATCTTATTTAATAAACTATTTTTGCTGTACAGCTGTTTAATTATTATTATTATTATATTAGTTTAATTAGTATTATCTGTTTAATTATTGAATGACCCTTATATGATAAAAATGGTGAGGTAAGAATATTTATAAGTAGTTTAAAAGAGAGAAATATAAATTAACATTATTCCTGTTATTTGATTGTGACTACCATAATCAATATAGATTATGTAGCACATGGCTTGCCTTGACTTTTATATTGCAACTAAATTCTATTATCAGTCATAGCTTCTTCATGTTCTAATCACAATCATCGTTTTGCTTGTTGCTAGTACAAACGTATTTTTAACTAATTTTATTCTTATTATTATAAGACAAAGGAAAACTGGATAAACTTTTAAAAGAAGCTACGGTAACACTATCCACACTTAATGTCCAGAACATGATAGAGATATGGTCCAGAACAACAGGAACAACAAGTGGAAGAATTTTTTTCAATCACTAGGTACACGGTTTGAAAACCATAATTTGCTGCATGAAAAAGTATGCCATTTCATGGTTTTATATTTGTTTTTATTTATAATTAATGACCACATTTGGTAAAACAATAAAAAATGGAAGTTATATTTGAAGACAATGAATTTGAGCATTTTTTCCGATTACTAAAAGTTACTGTAACATTAATCAAAATTATATTCTACAAAAATCACTTTATCATGAGTAAATCATTCATGTAGTAGGATAACATTCAATAATTACATTATAATTTTATAAAGCACATAAAATTACACGCAAGATATTAGATCGTAAAGAAAATTCATTTATAACACATTTATCATTTTATCATTATCATTATTTATCATCATTTTACAACATTATTTGAAAATGTTATGACCATTCTTCAACCAAATACTAATTTAAAAAGCAACTTATTTTTAAATTACAAAAATATATAATTTAAATAAATAGATCTTTTATTCTGATTGGTACATAACAAAACATTACATATATCACATCATTAAATACGGTAAATACATTAAATACCAAAAATTACTACAAAATAATTCACAATTATTCAGAAACTGCTACTGAAAATTATTCTGAGCACATATTTATGTACATGTTGAATGAGATGCAGGTAAATCTGGGTTTTTTTTATTAAGTATTATTTAAAAATTCATTTGTTCCATAAAAGAAAATCAGAAAATCTTTTAATTATATTTTTAATAAATTGGTGGGAAAATTTTTCAAATATTCAGTAATTTATTAAAAATTAATAACACTGAAAGCATAGTAAGGCTTTCTTGTAAGCCAAAGTATTGTATTAAGTTATACAAAAACAGCTCTGTTGTACGGTTTGATATGGGTGGATATTGTAATGTTTAAAAAATAAATGGCTTTTCTATTTAGTAAAGATTGCACATTCATCGATCATAAATAAATCACAAGAATAAGTTAATATATTTAATTTTCTAACCTAAATATCATTAAATATATATTTAATAAATCAGAAAAGTTTCATAAACAGACAAAAATTAGAAGACAATAATGAGGGGTAGATTTTTAAGAGCAAAAATGATGAAAAAACACAAACTGCAGAAACCAAGAACCTGATTTAACACAATTTCAGTGATTAATAAGCAAATAAGAATTAATGAATTTTAACATCAGATTTAAGTACATGTACCTGCGAGTGACAGTAACCCAGCCCTCATCATCTGGATCAGCCTTCGCTTTTTCATCTGCAGTTCGATTTTCTTCTTGTTTATCATATATTTCCATAAATTCATCGATTTCTTTTTGCATCAATTCAGGATCTGGTATTCTGTTATTATACTCAATACACCATTCTAATGAAAATAAACTCATTAGCAAAATTTGTTAATGGGAGCCTATTAAACGCAACATACTTAAAGTTTAAAATATATACATTTTTATTTAATAAAAATTAATCATTTTAAGAGTCATATGGTTCCTCTACTATTAAATTATATTTTAAATTCTACTAACATAAACCACCTAGTATATAATATATTAGTATATAAACCACCTAGTATATAATATTCAGATAAGACTATTGTTACCTTAATTTTATCAAGATAGTAACAGGTGTTTCAAAAAGGCCGCAACCCCTCTGTTTGATGTCATGTTATTATAAAAATATTATTGTTAATAAAATGGTTATACAACAATATTCAAATTACCTTTAATAACTTTAAAACAAATGTTCAAAATGACCTCCTGTGATCCCGTTGCAGGTTTGTACATGTTTCATAACATTTGCAGCCACTTTTCATAATGTTTGAAATCTCACTTTCAATGTTAACCTTCAATTCATCAAGTGTATGAGGATTGTTTTTAAAAATTACTCCTTTTAAATACCCCTGAAGGAAAAGGTCTGCTGATTAAGATCTGGGATCTTAGATGCTACAACCCTTTTGATATCAAATGATGGCCTAAAAATTCCTATAAGATATCCAGCATTTCATTAGCAGTATGATGCATTGTGTTATCCTGCAGGAACTGACATTGTCGTTCGTGTAAATCTAACATGGCAAGAAACTGTTTAATTAGATTGCGATAAACCACACTGTCTACAGATTTGTAAAAAATAAAGGCTTGATAACATGGTGCCGAGAGATTGCATACCAAACACCAATTTTACATGCGTGTAATGGTCATTCATGAAACAACCATTATGCATGAAGATTTTCACCGCTCCATATTCAGCAGTTTTCAGCCTTATAACTAATAGTATATTACGTTTCCTGCTCTTTTTACACTGCCTTCATACTATTTCAGCATTGTTCTCAACAGTAGTGTGCAGGAGTTAGTGTCTGTGCTTATTGCAAAGTAGATTGCTTTTAACAAGTGAATTTATAATTAGTTAGTATTATTAATATTCATTACTATTAATTTATTGTTATATATACTATTATTAATCTTTCTTACTATTATTAATATATATATAATTCAATTAAATATGGGTGATTTAAAATCAGATGAGGTTAGAGAATTACTGTTCCAAGATGACGGTATTTCTAACATTGATTTGGTACACGATAGTGATGTTAAAACGTGGGTGAAGAATTTGAACAAATATATTACAACTAATTTGGCAAAGAAGGAAGTGATGAATAGAATATTGATCAACAAGTAAAAAAAGGTGCAAACAAGAAAGGTTATGATGAGGGAGAATCATACGAGGAAGGCTATGAGACCAATGAACATTAGCGGGAATGGAAAGAAAGTGACACTATTTTTTTCTAAATTTGCATGGACAAACAGTAGCAGTTATAAAATATCATCAAATATAAAACCAATGTCCCCTTTGGACTATTTTCAACTTTTTTTACAGACGAGTTGCTGTCACAAATTGTAAAAGAAACAAACATATACGCTGCTGAAAAAAATACACCACTGAGAAAAAATCCATGTGGAAAAATTGGAAAGATACCACACTTGTTGAAATTAAAGCATTTATAGGTGTGATAATAAACATGGCTATGAATAGCAAACCAGAGTTGAATGACTACTTTTCCACTGACTGGATTGATTATTGACTTTTGTTCAAAGATGTATTTTCCAAGGAAAGATTCCTTCAGATTTTTTTATAATCTACATGTTAGTACCCATCCAAGTGCAGTTGCAGGAGCATTATCCCAATCCGGAAAAGTCCTGAATGTAATTTTATATCTGGACAGAAAGTACAGAGTGTTCTATCTTCCTAAGAAATAATTAGTGTGAATGAAAGCATAGTGGGGCTTTAAGGTAAAAAACAATTCAAAGTCTATAAGGTTAAACCCATCAAATGGGGAATTAAAATTGTTCTTCTATCAGAGTATATATGTGCTCTGGAACCCTACTTTGGTAAAGTTGCCACCGAAAGGATGAATTGCCAAGATTTAGGTGTAACGAGCCATGTGGTCTTACACCTTATTAATAAACTAAAAGTATCCTTTGGAAATTTTGAGGGTCTTCACATATTTACTGACGGGTTTTACCCCAATATGGATCTGGCTGGAGAATTATGTGACTTTAAATTCATTTAACTGCCCCCATTATAAGAAATAGGTAGGGATTACCAGCAAATGAGTGACCCAAGACAAAAGGTAAGAAAAGAACAGAAAGTGCTGCTATAAAATTGGAAAAAGGTGAAATGAAAGCCTTTAAGAAAGAGGATAAGTACTCCCTAGTCTTGTGGAAAGACAGTACATTACGATTTTGAGTACTTTGTTCAACATTTCAAAAACTGTTAAATGTGTCATGAAAGGGGCAATTGAAGAAGTTATAAAACCAAGTGTAAAATGCAAACACAATAAGTCGATGAGAGGGGTTAACATTTCAGACCAATATATTTCTTCCTATGCGTTTACAAGGAAATCAATGAAATGGTGGAGGAAGTATTCTTCTGGCTTCTAGAGACTGCAATCATAAATCAGGAGAAAAAAAGTAAAACAAAGAAAATTTAGAAAAGTTTTAGTTACAGAATCAGTAGAAAGTGTAAGGAATGCGAATAAACATGGGAGACCATCAAGTGTAGAATAGCATGAAAGGTTGAATGGCAAATTACACCTGCCATATCCACTGGATGGAAGGAAAAAAAAGACTGTGCTGTCTGCAGTGACAGAAGACCTGGAGGAGAAAGAAAACGAAGCAAATTTATTTTTGTAAGACCCGTCAGAAACATCCTACACTATACATTAGCAAATACTTTAAAAAATATTATTTTGAAAAATAAACCATCACCTAGCTAGCAAGTTAAACAAATTTGTTGAACAATTTTCTTATACTAAAAAGTTTCTTTTTAAATATTATTCTATCATATTATATTCAGTAAAGTAAAAATTAATCAAAACTACTATGTTAAGCTATTCTTTATGTATCAATAAAAAAATATTACATAAGATATTAGTGTTGCTTTTTTAAAATTAAATGCCTCATGTAATTATTTAGGAATGAATGAAAAACAATTCCGAGCTGGTGGGGTAGAGCAGTCAAGATGGTAGGTGAGTCAATAGCAGGTAAGCAGTCAGTCCTGCTGGCCATCCAAGCTGCGAGCACTGCTAGTACCGTAAATATTCCAAACTGACTGAGAGCGGGCTGTAGCCAGCTATAATGGATGTCCAACCGCAAAGGATTAAGTTACATGAAATAAAGATACATGTAACAAATAAGTATTACTTATATATTATATTAGCTTGTTTGCTAGGAACTCGACAACATTTTACAATGTTTACTAAAGGAGTATTAAAATTAATTACATACATATAAACTATCGACACCGTAAATAAAACAATTTTTGTACTTTCTTTTTTTTTTAGATTTGTAGTTTTTCATATCTCATCGTATCTTTTACATGAAAATTTAACAAACAAATACAGTTTATAAAAAATTGAACTTTATATTAAAAAATTATTATTTAGATTAATATAACTGATAAACGTGTATAAATACCATTAATTTTTGCATACTAAATTTAAAATACAAGTGTGTTTTCAAAGTAAGGTCCATTTTAAAATAAAGTTGGGCTACAGGGAGGGCAAATGAAGATTTTCTAACAAATCTTTTCTTATCACCTTATTGTCTGAATTGCTGTGTGTGCGGCTAGGCAATGTCATGCAAAAACAAAATCCTGCAGGATTGAATCCTGTCCTGTTTTATAGATTTTCTAACAATTTTTAATGTTTTGTGCAATAAGTATCAGCATTCACAGTAGTTCTGCGAATATTACACTCAACAAGCAAGACATCCCTTTTGGAGAAAAAAACAGTAGAGATAAGCTTCTTTACTGAACTTTCTCATCTGAAATTCTTCGGTGTAGATTATGAGTGCTACCATCGCATTGTCTTTACTCTTTTTCGATGTTCCAATATGAAACCCAAGTTCCATCTCCAGCAACAATGCAATCAAACAATTCATCCCCATTATTTTTCATAATTTTTGGGCTGCAGCAAGACTTTATTTCTTAAATGAGTCTATTAATATCTTTGACACCCATTGTTTCATTCTTCACCATGAACAAGCATTTGCCCTTCTCAAAATGAACAACAACACTGTTTTATTTTAGTGCAACTCGCAATAGTCAGTCCGTAAATAGCACACTGTCAACTGCATTATTGGTTTTTGCCATAAAAAATTGGATTACACCACATACTTCACGTGTAGCAGGACCATGTATTGTAGCACTCATAATAGGATGTATATAAACAATTAAAAACAAAATGACTACAGTGTATTTGCTGACTTTTGATTGAAATAACTGAGCTACACAAGTGCCATGTTTACAACACATGCATAGGCAGCAAATTCAAAATAGACCTCACTTTAAAAACATTCCTTGTATATCAACATTAATCAGGCTTGGTAAGATAAATTTTTAAGTATTCTGGCTAACCAAATACATAATCACAACAAGATAATACTAGATAGTTCCCTTCTTTTTCCCTATTTTAAGAATACCTTGCAATATCTTGACTATGTAATTTGGGTCAACTTCAGACTCAAAATCATCAGGAAACCCTTAAAAATAGTAAACGGATTTCACATTCATTTAATCTTGACATTTTTCCCGTAACAAAATAAAATTTTAAATAATTTTCCTTCAAAGTAACAACACCTTGTAAATTAAACTGAAAATAAATATAAACAAGAATAATGTTGTTCATTGTTCAACAATATTGTTCAACAATAATTATTGTTGTAAATATTGTTCATAATGTGGTATTAGGTACAATACCACAAACAAAACTGTAATTTACATTGAAACAAAAATGAACCTATAGTACAACACCATGCTTGTACTATGCACACTTAAATAGAATCATTCCTTTGTTTATTATTGTTCACACAAATTCCACTAGAGTGCAAGAACAAAAAAAAAAAAATACTATTCTTAATACTCTAAATGTCTGCTTGGATATACCCAAGCATTCCTTACACTGCCTTCAAATACAAATCAGGCTATGTACATTATGGTATAGGAAATTATTTCTTTTACTGGTTTTTTTTTTCAGCAACTAAAAGTGATATCGGTGATGTAAAACAAACCAACCTATTCATCAACTTATCTTTGTTCCTTTCCTGGGTTTAATATGATTTTCTTATTCATTCACTAACAAAACAGAAACTGAGACGATGCCAGTACCAAAACCCAAAGTCAAAGAGACCGATGACAATAGATCAGTACAGATATTGGATGTTAACAAAAACCTTGCTTATTGTTCTTTTCATTTATTTATTATTTTAATATATATATATATGTATTCACACATGCACACTTCTGTGTATTATAACCATATTCTGATACTGCATATAAGACAAAATTACAAAAAATACTAAAGAAATATGTATTGTGACTTTTTAGTAATTTAGAAAAAAACAGACTTACTTTTAAAACCCAGAGTTACAGGATGTTCTGATGTACTAAGTATTAGCGGTTCAAAAGATTTCACTTCCATAACTTCTTCAACAGTTAATGAATTTTTAAATACTATATATGCAACCTTAAATCCCTAAAAAAGCAATAAATTAAAAAAAAACATGACAAAAACAAACAATATTAACAATAAAACCAATAATCAAACAGCATACACATACGGTTTTGACATTCATTATAATTTGTAGCTGTAATGACTAAAATAAATCTCTTTGTATTTTCAAGAGAAAACAAAATTAAATACTGCCTTATCAATTGCTTATAAAAACAGTGGCAAATAATAGTACAATTGGCAGTGTAAAGTTTGTGAATCAGTGACAATCACGTCAAACGAGATAAATGGCTCAAATTATTGTAATCTGGATTTCATCATTTGATATGGAAATATGGAAAAGCTACTAGAAAAATGATGGTTTGGTCACAGGTTCTCTTCTTTCTCCAGTTATGTTGGAAATCTTTTAACAAAAATTTGATAACAAGATAAATGATACTACAAAAAAGTACAACATTACTTAGAGAAAAATACATATTATGATTGCTTATACAACACTATTAAAAAAGAATATTTTTTACTCTCTATAATTAATTAATAAAATTAAGAATTTTAATTTTACCTGACTTATAAACTAATGGAAAAATGAATTTTCTGAATGAAAATATTGAAATATTTCATAATAGAAACTTGAGCATGTGAAAATGAGGCACAAATGACTCTCGCACTATTTCTCAAATCATCCAAAAAAACCCTAAAATAGACAGTTTTAGGGTTAAAAAACAAAAAAATTTTCAACCACCCTAATAAAATCATTTTAATAAAAAGAAAAAACCTAAATGATGAAAAAGAACTTATTAAATCAATTGTAGCTTGCAGTAATACAGTAAATAAGTAATAGATAAAAATAAAATAAATCGGTGGACTAGAAAAACATCAATGATATTTATTTTGTTTTTATTTTGCAATTTATCATACCGCAATTCAAAGATGAAGTTAGGAAAATAGGATTCTCTCTTACAACCAACCTTCCAAATAACACTTACAAAGAAAAACAACATAAAAATAGCAGGAAAAAATATAGATGAAATTATTACAATTAATGTTAACTAAAAAGTCAAATTATTAGATAATGGTGTAACGCAAGACCAAATTTTTTAACACAGCACCTCAGTGCTAAAGTACAACCAACTTAATTTATCTACCAGTTTTTTCTCTCTTCACTAAAGCATTTAATAACATTGCAAATAGTATTTAATACTTATATATTTATAAATTAATATTTTTAAAGGCCATACCTTCAATATAATATTGTTTTTTATTTCATTTTGCAGACTTATCCTGTTTACAGTCTTAACCCTTGCAAAATAAATATTAGAACGACAATAAGATAGAGAATAAAATAAAAAAACTTACTAGACTAGATTTAATTATAACTAAAAATGTGGGGGGCATAAACAATGCAAAATTAAATATTAATATCTGTACTGAATACAAATTTTTTTTGTCTTCAGTCATTTGACTGTTTGATGGAGCTCTCTAAGATTCCTTATCTAGTGCCAGTTGTTCATTTCTACATACCCCCTACATCCTACATCCTTAACAATTTGTTTTACAAAATCCAAATGAAGCCTGCGAGCACAATTTTTCCCATCTACCTGTCCCTCCAATATCAAAGCGATTATTCCAGGATGCCTTAAGATGTGGCCTATAAGTCTGTCTCTTCTTTTAGTTATATTTTTCCAAATGCTTTTTTCTTCATCAATTTGCTGCAATACCTCTTCATATAACTTCATCCACCCACCTGATTTTTAACATTCTCCTATAGCATAAAATTTAAAAACTTCTAATCTTTTCTTCTCAGGTAATTCAATCGTCCCAAGTTTCACTTCCATATAAAGATACACTCCAAACATATACTTTCGAAAATGCTTTCCAGATGTTTAAATTAATTTTTGATTAAGCAAATTATATTTCTGACTGAAAGCTCGTTTTACATGTACTATTCTGCATTTTATATCGCTCCTGAATATAAATAACAATGCTAAAATATGCAAGAGGACATCGCAAGAGGTCTGAGTAAAAAAGATAAGGTAGAAAATGTAGAAGAAGAATGGGAGAATGTTAAAAAGGAAATTCTTAAATCAGCAGAACCAAACTTAGGCGGAATAAAGAGAACTGGTAGAAAACCTTGGGCTTCAGACGATATATTGCAGCTGATGGATGAACGTAGAAAATATAAGAATGCTAGTGATGAAGAAAGTAAAAGGAACTATCGGCAATTAAGAAATGCTATAAACAGGAAGTGCAGACTGGCGAAAGAAGAGTGGATTAAAGAAAAGTGTTCAGAAGTGGAAAGAGAAATGAACATTGGTAAAATAGACGGAGCATACAGGAAAGTTAAGGAAAATTTTAGGGTACATAAATTAAAATCTAATAATGTGTTAAACAAAGATAGTACACCAATATATAATACGAAAGGTAAAGTCGATAGATGGGTGGAATATATTGAAGAGTTATACGGAGGAAATGAATTAGAAAATGGTGTTATAGAGGAAGAAGAGGAAAGTTGGGGAGGATGAAATGGGAGAAACAATACTGAGATCTGAATTTAAGAGAGCATTAAAAGATTTAAATGGCAGAAAGGCTCCTGGAATAGACGGAATACCTGTAGAATTACTGCGCAGTGCAGGTGAGGAAGCGATTGATAGATTATACAAACTGGTGTGTAATATTTATGAAAAAGGGGAATTTCCGTCAGACTTCAAAAAAAGTGTTACAGTCATGATATCAAAGAAAGCAGGGGCAGATAAATGTGAAGAATACAGAACAATTAGTTTAACTAGTCATGCATCAAAAATCTTGACTAGAATTCTATACAGAAGAATTGAGAGGAGAGTGGAAGAAGTGTTAGGAGAAGACCAAATTGGTTTCAGGAAAAGTATAGGGCCAAGGGAAGCAATTTTAGGCCTCAGATTAATAGTATAAGGAAGAATAAAGAAAAACAAACTAACATACTTGGCGTTTATAGACTTAGAAAAGGCATTCGATAACGTAGACTGGAATAAAATGTTCAGCATTTAAAAAAAAATTAGGGTTCAAATACAGAGATAGAAGAACAATTGCTAACATGTACAGGAACCAAACAGCAACAGTAACAATTGAAGAACATAAGAAAGAAGCCGTAATAAGAAAGGGAGTCCGACAAGGATGTTCCCAATCTCTGTTACTTTTTAATCTTTACATGGAACTAGCAGTTAATGATGTTAAAGAACAATTTAAATTCGGAGTAACAGTACAAGGTGAAAAGATAAAGATGCTACGATTTGCTGATGATATAGTAATTCTAACCGAGAGTAAAAAGGATTTAGAAGAAACAATGAACGGCGTAGATGAAGTCCTACGCAAGAACTATCGCATGAAAATAAACAAGAACAAAACAAAAGTAATGAAATGTAGTAGAAATAATGAAGATGAACCACTGAATATAAAAATGGGAAGAGAAAATACTACGGAGGTAGAAGAATTTTGTTATTTGGGAAGTAGAATTACTAAAGATGGACGAAGCAGGAGCGATATAAAATGCAGAATAGTACATGTAAAACGAGCTTTCAGTCAGAAATATAATTTGCTTAATCAAAAATTAATTTAAACATCAGGAAAGCATTTTTGAAAGTATATGTTTGGAGTGTATCTTTATATGGAAGTGAAACTTGGGACGATTGAATTACCTGAGAAGAAAAGATTAGAAGTTTTTAAATTTTATGCTATAGGAGAATGTTAAAAATCAGGTGGGTGGATGAAGTTATATGAAGAGGTATTGCAGCAAATTGATGATGAAAGAAGGATTTGAAAAAATATAGTTAAAAGAAGAGACACACTTATAGGCCACATACTAAGGCATCCTGGAATAGTCGCTTTAATATTGGAAGGACAGGTAGAAGGAAAAAATTGTGTAGGCAGGCCATGTTTGTAATATGTAAAACAAATTGTTAGGGATGTAGGATGTAGAGGGTATACTGAAATGAAACGACTAGCACTAGATAGGGAATCTTGGAGAGCTGCATCAAACCAGTCAAATGACTGAAGACAAAAAAAAAAACAAAAAAAAAACTGCAATACATGAAGAACTGCATAGATGCTTACAACCTGCCTCTACTTGTAACTATCCATATAACTACAGAATCAACTGGCTGTTTAGAAATCTTTATTTACGTCACACATTTTTTCCGCATGCAATGTTAACTTGATCATACCATATTAAGTATGTATGCAAGTGCCTGAATGATATAACTACGACTACAATTGTTGTAGGTGATATGATACAAGTCACTCTTGAAACTGACACAACCATTTTTAAGAATAACAAGCATAATAAACCCATAAACCCGTCGGGGTTTTGTAGGAAAAGTAAGAAATGGAATGGTTTCCCGTTAGCTTCTTCATTGAGCCAAATGTACAGCTGTATATAAGCTTACTAAACTCTCTCAAATACAGGTAATATTTGACTATGCAAGAAAGACCTTCCTTTGTTCTGTTCACCATAGTGACTGGCTGTATAATGAATATTACTATTCTCAGAAAATATTACTGTTAACTGGTGTCTGTTGACACTCAGATTCTTTACATAGGTATACAAAAATAAGAAAGGTTGCAATAGGTAGTGTAAAGCAACAGATTAATAAATCCATTTCTGCATTGAATTAATGCATTATATATCTACATTATTTTACATTATATACTGCATAAACTCAGCAAAGGAAACATGAGTCGTAATAAATTATCTGTTTTAAAGAATTAATTTCATTATGTATTCCTTGACAGTAATTAAAATTTTGAGTTTTATTTTTTGTTATGCAGCTTTTTTTAAATGTTTTGAAAATGTCTCTAGGAGTGATTAAATGAGTTTTAAAATTCATTTATTTGTTAGAAGAGATGTTTGTGTTTTTTGTTTTGGATTTTGCTGTAAATTTATAAAGAGAGATTGATTTTTATTATACTATATACATACATCAACACACTGCTTGAATATTTTATGCACAACTTATACATTGTTTTAAATATTTTCTTGCTTTTAAGTTTATACATCGTAAATACTTTTTTCTTAACTGAACTATTTCAGATGTTACACTTATCCTGATGCGTTGTATTATCTTTAAGAGATCCTTATACAACTTCTTCAATAGGTTTTTTATGCTGCCTATTTACAAAATTTGTTTTATGAATATTTATAGTTTTTTTTTTATTTCTTCAAAATTAAATACCCATTTTAGTTAATCTAAACTGGAGCAATCTTTTATTTTTTGTCTCCAGAAGATAATCCTTCCAGCTAAATTAATGTATACATAGTGAATTTTATAAAACACATACACAACATTATTACTGCTATCATTCTGAAAAAGTAAGTATGGTCTATAAAGAAAAAATACTGCTAAAATTCTGTCCAGGTAATTTTTTTGTTATACTCACCTTAATTTCTGGATGTATCTTAAAAAATTTAGAATTTTCAACATGAGGTGCAGATGATGTTGGTTTATTATGAATGAAAACAGATTCCACAGCACCAAACTTTGTAAATAAATTTTTCAAAGATTTCTATATAAATTTCAAAGCAAATTTCAAAATCAGTATATAAATATTTATTAATATCACAGGTCAACAAAAAAAAAAAAATAATAATTTGGAACCGAGATAAAAGTAGGTGAATTTGAATGTTTTCTATACTGAATCTTAAAATGAAATCAGTTCTTCATCACCCTCAGATTTTTAGTTATGACTCTTTAAAATACTGAGAAAGTTCTTAAATAATAGAATACAAAAATAGTAATTAAAATTCCTACCTTTATTTTACAAACATTAACATTTTTTTATTTTTTCTTATTTTCCTTTTGTGTTTAGTAAAGCCTTCTCGTTGTAAAGCCTTGTTTGTCGCTGATGTCACCCAAGTTTAAAGGGAAAAAGTCCAAATGAGAATGTAAAACATGAATTTTCAATGATATTCTGCAGCCTAAATTTTTGTAGTTTACTAAGAGTTCTTGTATAAGCTAATCATGGTTTTCAGCTTTTTTGTTTCAAAGAACACCAGTAATGACATCTTTGAATGACTTCCATGCTACTACTTCTTTAGGATTCATTTTGCTGTCAAATAGATTTCCATGAATTTTCTTATTTGCAGCCTGATAGAATTACCTCTTTTAATTTGGCTTCACTTAATCAAGAAAATACTTCAGCTAAATATTTAAAGCTGTCTCCATCTTTATCTACTGCTTTTACAAAATTCTTCATCAGGCCTAGTTTTATGTGTAGAGGTGGTAAAATAATATGATCTGCTTTGACAAGGAGAATATTGTCAACATTTTCCTTTCCTGAGGTAAACTGATTTCTTTTTGGTCAGTCTTTAACTGCATAGTGTTTATCTGTAGCCCGACTATCCCACAAACACAAAAAACACATATATTTTTTAAAGCCACTCTGGAAACCAAGAAGAAGCCCTATTGCTTTCAGGTCAGCAATGATTTGCCATGAGTGTTCATCATACTTAAAAGCTTTTAAAATAAAATTTCTGACATACTTTCATGTTTCCTTCATTCCTACAGATGTGCTACTAGTATACAAATAAACTTATTCGAGTTATGCAACAACACTGCCTTTAAGCTTCTTTTTGATGAGTCTATAAATAAAAACTGATCATGAATAACACATTCAATGTCTGGTTCAGACATTAGACCACTAACATCATGGCAGGAACAAATTAAACCATCTCTTCTAAAGTATTTCAGTAAATTTTTGTTTCAATTTCTATAAACTGAAATTTTAGTATACTTGTTTAATAAATTCCATTCTTTAAGACATGAACCTAGGATTTCTGCATGTTGTTTCCACAAGTACAAGTCATGAATTAGGTCGTTCAGTTCTGCTTGTGTGATGAGTTGAGATTCAGTATTTGATTCTTCTGGAATGTAATTAATATCTATTGAAGTTGGGGATTCATCGGTTGAGCTTTCTGGAGAATCAGAAATTTCTTTCCAAGAAGTTGGAGCAATCAGAATCGGTAAATCAACACCATGAAGTACTGGTCTTACAGCTGAATGAACATTTAGGGATGCGATACTGCTTTTATTGTTTGAATTGAAACCAGTAACATTTGTTAAGCAAAAATAGCAGTCACCGTAATGGTTAGTAGGCTCTCGTCAAATCATAGGTATGCCAAAAAGTAAATGCTTTTTTTCTTTATAACGATGGATTAGTCTAATGTAGCACTTCATGCATGCTACATGTGGAGCCCAGGATTTACTTTGATCTCCCAAGGGACAGTTAAAATAACATTTGCAAGTTGTTTTCAGCAGATTCTATACTGGTTTTCGTTGACTTTTTGTAGTGAATTATCCACAAATGAAAAAAAAAATATTTGAAAAATCATTACAATCCCAATTTTTATTCACTATAAAATTCAAAATGTTTTAATGAATGAAAGTAGTTTACTTACTTAAATATAACAATAATTAATTTTTAATTTATAAATACTTAATTACTTAAAATATTTCATAAAAGTTTTTCACCATGGAGTGCAATAAAACACAGCATGAAACACACGTGCGCACAATCCTACACTGATAAAATCCTTCATCAGTTCAAGAGAAAGCTAACCAAGGATGAAATTAATAATTCTTGGATTCAATATGGTGTATACAAACAGGCAGTCCAATAAGGTATTGCAAGGGTTGTTAAGCTACAATGGCTTGTGGCCACCTCATATACTCAAGACTTAAGTCCACTGTATGTTTACTTTAGGAGTTATGCAAAAAGTAATGTTTATCGAGGAAACCCCCACAGCCTCCAGGAACTTCAAACTGCTATTCATGACTTCATCAATAACAATCCATCTGAACAACTTGTGAGAGTATTAAGAACAAGAAGAAATATTTGTAAATATCTCGAGAACTACTTTCAGATTTACTCTAAGGTAAGTTGATTTTACGTGTTGTATTGTTGCATTTGTGCACAACAGGTATATAGTTACTTTTCAAACGCATTAGGTATTAAACAAAGTTGAGTAAACAAAAACAATACATCAGCATTAATAAAACATGTTGAATAACTGGAGATATATGAAAAATAAAGGCATTGTACCTAATAAATAAGCTCAGCACAGAAACATTAGATATTGGTCACTAAACCGTTTTGAGGCACAGTAGCCATTTGTGGCACAGACATTCAGTCTTATGCTTTTAGGGTGACCGAATGGGATGGTGGTGGGAAAAATGCCAGAAAAACCAAAATGATCCCTAGTAGACTGCTTAGAAATAAATATAAGTTGTAGTTTTTTTTACTTTCTTCTACAAAGTAAGGAAGTATTGTGACCACAAAAAATTTTGGTTTTCAGATTGGATTGGATGGTTTTCAGGGATGGGTTTTGACCATCCTTGAATCCATTTTGATTAGTTTCGGCGTGATGTCTGTATGTATCTCACATAACTCAAAAACGATTAACCATAGAATGTTGAAATTTTGGATTTGTAACATCTAGTTGTGCACTTTCCCTTTTAATTGCAATCAACTGGACCAAAAGTGTCCAAAAAGCTCAAAATCCAAAAAAATTGGATTTTGGATTTTTTCTTAACTGGAGTAATAAGCCCTCATTGAGAGCTTTTCAACAATATATCATAAGGGGTACTTATTTTCATTGGTTCCAGAGTTATAGCCAAATAAAATTTTAATTAATGAAATATTTGGATCCAAAGGGAAGGCTCATCAGTTCAAATCAGACTTCATCTCATTTCTTTTTTTTAACTTTTTTTTTAATTTAAAAATATTGATTTATTAATAATTATTAACCTCTCATTGTAAAAAAGAATTTATAATAAATAGTAATCCAATAACAAAGAAAAAAAAAAGATAAATATTAGAAGTTTTTAATGAAATAAAATTTGATGTAGTTTTTATTTTAATAAAAAATGTGTAAATGTAATTTAATAGGAATACAAGGAAGTCATGTGTTGACTTGCTATTCAATACAATGCTGTGCATCTAATGCTGCCAATAGACATCAATGGTCTGATCCTTCTTAAATCTGAGTTATTAAAAAAAAAATAAAATAAAGTCAAAAGAAGTATACATTGCATTACTAGTTATCCTAAATCAGTGACAGAATTTACTTACCTCGGTACAATAAGGAGGAATCCCCAAAATAAATAATGTTCTATCACTAGGTTTTTCTGGGTATTTTTCTCTTACAGAATGTCTCTTCATATAAAGATGGTGGCAAGATGTACTATTTTCATCAAATTTTAAATTTACAACTGTAAAAGAAAACCAATACATTTAACTATTAAATTACTGGTGAGTAATAAATAAATTTTAATCTTATCTTTTATGCTAGACATTGCATTAAGTCTATCCATACTTGCAATGTACAGAAAGAAAAAATTACATTTATTATAAAAAAATAACTGAAACTTAGCACAAAGAAATAAAATATTGAATTGAATAAGAGGTCACTTTTTTATAATTAAAAAAATTAGCCTGAAAAGTCCATCCCTATTAAGGGAAGAGGGTCTCCTTTTATTTAATGAATAAGCTTTCATTATAAAGTTTATAGTTATACTCAAAATTTCCAAAGAGAATTACTTCAGAAAAGAATGATTTGAAGTTTAAAAATTCTCTAATAAACTGTCTTGTTCATAGTTAATTCTAAAGCAATAAAAAATATAGCAGTACTAGATTAGCAAATGTTTCATGGTCTCCTAAATTTTTTATTTAGTGTGTCAAACAGAATATTTGAATATTACTGTTACATCATTTTAAAATTTTTTGGCCGTATTGTTTTTTAATACCCACTTAATCACTCTCCACACACACATGCACGCGTGCACACACACACGCTAGCATCCACATCACAACTTCCTTCACCTATGCTATGTGGTTACTTGCATTTCCCACTGTAGTGGGGGATAGTTGACAGGTTAGGGCGAGCTCTTCTCGCCTAGCCAGGAGGCTCTGCTCCCCGGGTTCATTAAACTCATGCTTAAGAGAATAATGATAAATAAAAATTAAAGCCTGTTCAATTTCTAAAAAAATCACTGTATTGTAAATTCTTAAGAACAACAGTTTGATCAGTACAGGACCTGAAGCTTTGAATGATCTGAAGAAAGCGGGTTTCAAAATACATGGCTTCCATCTTAAAAATATTACTTATAGCTGATTACCTGTTTTTTGTACAGGTAAAAATGTATTGTGTCTGGTTCTTAGTGTTATCAAACACCCCAAGGAGGTTACCGTACTTTGTTTCAGCTTTTTTTTTTTTAATTACAAACTCTTTTATTTTAAGTTTTTTAGTCAAGTAACCAGAGCCTTGATAGACTACAGGCTTGACAGCGACTGGACACCAGTAGTGTCACACATAATACAGTAACAGAGGCAGGGACAGTGGCTGAGCCTCTGTGTTGCATACCGTTGCACCCCTTAAAAAATGGAAATTGGAAAACCCCAGAATGGTTTTTAGATATTTATCTGAACAGTATCTTCAAGCCCAAATCTACTGAACATCTCGTTTATAATAACACCAAAAATTAGGCTGATATCTTCATTTGTTACTAAGAAAAAAAAAATAAATAAAAAATTTCATTGTTGCTCCATTTTAACACTTTCAAAAAATAATTTTTGTGTGCACTTACATTGTAAGAACATGTATGTATAAAAATTTTCATCAATTTATCTTTAGTTGTTTTTGCCAGGTGTTTATCATGAATCAGTCACAAACATGTGTATATATATATATATATATATATATATATATATATATATATACACACATGTTTATTTACACACACACACATTTATTTGAGATTACTTCTATAGCCTATTCATGGGGTTTGTAAAAAGAAATATAAATATGCAACTTGTACAAGGTAAAATAATTTATAAATACCGGGTGATTCAAAAAGGACTTCACAACTTTAAAAGCATATAAAAATTTATTGAGATTACTTACAGATTCAGTTGAAGTCTCATCTCATAGAAAAACACATTAAATTTGTCACCCAACATTCACTTTGGTTCGATATGGCTTCCATTATTAATGCAACATACATTCCACCTGAAGTCGATTACATTCCAGACTAGCCAGCAAATTGGGTGTTACCTCGGCAACTGTGGCATTAAATCGAAGTCTTGGCTCAACAAGATCAGCATGCAAATGTGGTACATAAATTTTAATGAATTTTAATGAAAGTCCACACGAAAAAATCTAGCGGGGTCAAATCTGGGAAGCGAAGTGGCCATGCAATTGGACCTTTATGACTGATCTACCAACCTGGGAATCGAGTATCAAAAAAGTTTTGGACTTCTAGACGTAAGTGAGGCGGTGACCAGTCTTGCTGATAGTAATGGCATCAGTCTTAGTCATCATCGTCTAACTGAGGAATTAGAAAATTCTGCATCAGTCTTAGTCATCATCATCTAACTGAGGAATTAGAAAATTCTGAAGTATATCCAGATAAACGATACCATTTACAGTTCTCTCCTGGAAGAACCAGCCATACAGTACAGTCTTTGTTTACTTACAGCACAAAAAACATTAACCTTAGAGACATCATGAATGTGCTGCAAAGTTTTATCAGGATTTTCGCTATCCCATATTTGGCAGTTATGGGTGTTCACCTTGCCACTGATGTGAAACGCTGATCATCACTAAAAATTACATTGTCTAGAAATGTACTGTTGTCTGCATTTCTATCTATCATTTCCACACAAAACTGCAAAATGTATTGTACAAAACCGTACAATACAGTACTGTAACAATACTTGTATTGTTACAAAACTGAAATGTATTGAACCATAACCATCGTTAGTTTGTATGAATGAACCAACAATCATTTGGGGAATGCCAGTCTCACATGACACAAGTTTGTGTTGATTTCTTCTGAATATGTGCAAAGCTTATATGTGCATCTAAATAAATTCTTATATGCTTTTAGATTTGTGAAGTCCTTTTTGAATCATCCAGTATAAAATACCGCAAAATTCTTTCAATTCCAGAAATAATTAAAATGCTTTTTCAATTCTCTGATTGGTGATTATTTTATTTTATTTATTTTTTTGTAAACATATTACCAATTTTAAGAATATGAAAATTTACTGTTTTTGAAGCAGCATAAATTTTTTTTCATTCTTTACGTTAAATAGGTACCCGATCATATTTATTATTTGAAGAGCCATCAAGTGTAAAAGCAAATAAAAGTATGAAAGCGTTTTCTTTAACAGTATAACTGAAAACAAAAAATTCAGAATAACCAAGTGGCTGTACCAGCAAATGGAATGAACTCACTTTTTTTAACACCTATGGATGGACATCAATGGATGAACCTATCATTGCTTGTCCAAATGAACCAATCAAGGCTAAACAGATTTTCAATAAACTCTGGAACTATAAACATCAAAGTGGCTGTGTTAAACTGATGAAAGAAGAGCTCAAAAAGTTCAACATTAAAATAAGAGATTGTCTAGATTGAAAAGAATACAGAAAGTAATTTTGAGTTAAAGATTCCTGTATGTGAAAAGACAAAACTTAACAGAGGAGAATGGATTGGAGAAAAAAGGGCAACAGTCTGAAAGAATAAAAACCTCCTAGAGGTTTTTGACAAGGTAAAAGACAAATTATTGCAAGGAAAAAATAAAAATGGTTATGCCTCAAAATCTTGAGTGAAGAACTAATCAACAACAGGAAGAAAGAACTAAACTTGCTCTGAAAAAAAATAATAACTTTAGATCAGATTACCAAATGGAAAAAAAAAACGATAAAACAATCTACTAGCTATTGGTATAAGCTAACAAAAAATATTTTTTATAAAATTATTTTGCAAGCAATGGTAGTTGTATGGTTTTTTTAAAAATAATTTCAAAATATTTATTTAATATTTAAATCAACTCCCTAAGTAATTAAACAACCTTCATAAGTAGAAATTTTAATTTTTTTATTATTTGCTTTCACTGAAAGTAATGATGTCCGATTTTACAATTAATTTAAAAGTGAATAAAACTGTTAACTGAGCACATTTTCATTTTATTTCAGCATCAACTTCAAAAAATGTTGAGAAAAGGGTTATCTCGAGAACGGCTGGATGTAGGCACAGAGTCGTGTTTTGGTATGCTTTTTGTAGTAGATAGATGCTTACATGGTGAGAATTTAACTGAAAAGTGGCAGTGCTCTCCTTGAAAAAACCTCAGGTTCTAGATCACTCAGGTGTGCACGGTCTTTGGGATCGAAGATAAGGAGATCTTATATGTAAAACAACAGTTTTTTTTAACATTAATAACTAGGCCTTTGTCATGAAGCCACTTTAATAGATTATTAAAATCTTCTTGCATTAAAAACTCTGCTTCTTCCAATTAATTTGGTGATGATATAGTAATTCTAGGTGAGAGTAAAAGTGATTTAGAAGGAACAGTGAATGGCATGGATGAAGTCCTACGCAAGAACTATCGCATGAAAATAAACAAGAACAAAACAAAAGTAATGAAATGTAGTAGAAATAATGAAGATGAACCACTGAATATAAAAATGGGAAGAGAAAATACTACGAAGGTAGAAGAATTTTGTTATTTGGGAAGTAGAATTACTAAAGATGGATGAAGCAGGAGTGATATAAAATGCCGAACAGCACAGGCGAAATGAGCCTTCAGTCAGAAATATAATTTGTTTACATCAAAATTTAATTTAAATGTCAGGAAAAGATTGTGGAAAGTACATGTTTGGAGCGTAGCTTTATCTCGAAGTGAAACTTGGATGATCGGAGTACCTGAGAAGAAAAGACTAGAAGCTTTTGAAATGTGGTGCTATAGGAGAATGTTAAAAATCAGATGGGTGGACAAAGTGACAAATGAAGTGTTGTGGCAAATCGATGAAGAAAAAAGCATTTGGAAAAATATAGTTAAAAGAAGAGACAGGCTATAGGCGATATATTACGGCATCCTGGAATAGTCGCTTTAATTTGGAGGGACTGGTAGAAGGGAAAAATTGTGCAGGCAGGCGTTTGAAATATGTAAAACAAATTGTTAGGGATGTAGGATGTAGAGGGTATACTAAAATGAAACGACTAGCACTAGATAGGGAATCTTGGAGAGCTGCATCAAACCAGTCTAATGAGTGAAGGCAAAAAAAAAAATTTTAATCAAAACAGTGGATATCTTTCATTTTAATATTTGTAGATTAACTTAATTTCTGTTTTATATTAACTTAATATTTTTTAATGTTTAGTTTTCAATTTAACTGCTATATTACTTAATAATTAATCATTAATCTATAACATTGACATGAAAAAACTACTTTTTTACATTTTACAGAAAAAAAGCATTATTTTCTCAGTGTTTTATAAAATGGAAGTTCTTTTTGTGTGTGTTTTGACGTACATTAACAATTGAACTAGGAAAAGTGAATATATCTACAGAATAGCACTTTTTATTGATTCATTTAGATATAAGCTAAAAACAGTTTTATTCCATAAAGGAAACTAGAAACCATATACACCAGTTGCTAATTCAGTTTTGGTGAAAGAAACATATAACATGGTTGCTATTCTGAATGCAATTAAATACAAACAGTTTAACTGGAAAGTTGGTAAGATTTGAATGTCACAACTATAGTTATGGTCTTCAAGATGGATTCACAAAATACTGGTGCTTTTAATGTTTCAGGGACAGCAGACCAGCATAGTAACATATTGTAACAAAAAAAGGCTGGCCACAGATCTTCCTTTGACCAAGTGATAAAAGTGTCTGGTATGCCTCTCTTGAATCCGAGAAGGTTCTTCTTCCTCTGCTTCAGATGAAGTTAGAAATAATGAAAACTTTTGTGAAGTCCATGGATGAAGAAGGTGAGATGAAAACTTGAAACGTTTAAGAGAACTTCTTCCAGAAGTAAATAAAGTCAAACTTAAAGAGGTTATATTTACTTTTAACTCTTACAAATGTATGACCCTGCTTTCAAAGAAAAACTCAAGCAAAAGTTATTAGCACAAGGAAAATGTTCCTGAAGATGATAAAAGGATTTTTAGGCAATAAAAAAATAATGAAGCGTTTCAAAACCCTAATACAAGAGCCTTTTAAATCATACTCAGCTATAAGATGTTGAATGTTACTAAAAATATTTTTTCTACATTTTGCACATAGATTTCTTAACAGGAAAATCCTGGTCCAGTTAGCAATGAACAAGGAGAAAGATTCCAAGATATTATATGAGTTGGATAAAACAGACCTGTTATCAAGGCTCAGCTCTAAGGAACTCAGAAATTATGATCTACTGTTAATTTGTAAAAAAAAAATGTGACTCCGTATAAAATGAAAAAATAAGAATATTTTGGGTATGTTAACACTGTTTTGTTATATTCTTAAAACTCTTTATGTAATTGAATCAAATATTATTTCATGGTAGGTAAAATAAGTTACTCAACAAAATAACTGTTCTGATTACTATTTTTTACCAATTTTTAAGATGGGTACAATATTACTTACAACAAAACTGTATGTGTTACAGTCTTTTGAAACTATAAAATCAATTACGAACAGATTACTTCATTGATTGATGTTACAAGAAAAGAGTGTTTTGTTTTTTTTTTTGTGGACTGGTATAATCAAATTATTTTAATTTCAATAAAGTTTTACCTACATTAGTCCCAAATGGTTCTAGAACCAAAAGGAAACACGATTAGATGTACATTATAAGCATACTTAGGTACATTATGCATATATAAAGGGGAATGAACATTTGATACAATAGTTGTTTTTTGTCATTTTTTAATAAATAATATGGGCTAGATTTTAAAAAGCAAGTTGTTTATATGGTTCGAGAATGGTTTTTATCTGAAATTATTTTAAGATTCAACACAACAGACTATTCATACTTTAATTAGCCCTGCGAGATCTGACAATCTGTTTAAAAGAGTGTATGTAACGAAAATGCAATTCATATTTTAAACTTGTAACTTAATATCAGAGGACAACAACTTAAACAACTCATACATTACAATAAGCTTTAAAATAAATATAAGAATATGCCTTGTACAATAAGCTGAATTAATGCAGTCATATTTTTTTTGAGGGAACATTGCTTTAACTTTCCCATTAGTGGATACAAGTGAAGTAATTGTAGGATATGCTGGGAAATTATCCAGTATTAAAATGCTTTAATTTATTATCTTTTAATTTTTAAAACATCACTACATTTACATACCCAGGAAACGATTCAGAAAACTAACTAAGACATGCTCACAATCAAAATGTTTATGCAGTAAACATGTGTGTTTATTGTCAGTTTATGCAGTATTACATGGTGCAATAAATTATTATTTTAGAAACATTTACATTTTAAAATTAAATTAAATTTTGTAATAAAATCATTTTTTCTCATGAAAAAATCTTCCCACAAATTTATTTTAAATAAAATTAATGATTTTTTTATATAAAAACAATTTTATTTGGCGATGCAATCTGAAAATACTAGTTTTCTCCAACCAGTTTTCTAGCTACTGCTGGGTGTGGATGTGCATGTGTACAGATAGATTAGTGACTGCAATCACTGCTACCAGCTTGCCAGGACTGACATAGCTGCAGATGTAATCCAATATAAATGTAAAATGTACTGGTAAACATATAGTATTGAACTGCCTCAGATCGACCACTCCATAGAAGTATGGTTAATTGAAACTCAACAACCAAAGAATACTGGTATCCAGTCTAGTATTCAAATCCATATAAAAGCAACTGCCTTTGAAACTACAAAAACTATCAACTTTGAAAACTAGCTGATTTTACAATGACAAGTTTAACCACTCAACCAACAAGTTGGGTCAATTTAAAACAATACTAATAAATAATTTTTGAATAAGAAAATCCTAACATTTTTTGCACCTCCATTCAATGTGTATATAGATATAAGCTTAAATAATTTTTATTATGGTTTTCTGATGATTCAATTTAAAGTAATTTTATTTATTTAGATTCTCCCACATTTGTTGTAATATTATTTCACACATTTATATTTTAAATAATTAATATAGACTTTAATTAAATTAAATTTTTATTTTATAATTATCTGTGTATTTTGTAATAGCTGCTCTGATAAAGGTTTCACCCGTTTTCCTGGGTTATCCAGACAATGCTGTGGGGCATTTCCTTTTTTATTTATGGAGAAGCAGAGCCCTTCCCAATCTTGACGTAATCTATATAATGTATTATTGTAAACAAATCAAACTATAAGATTTCTTTAGCAGTTTTCATTATTCCCCATAAAATAAACTTTTATCAATTATTATATTATTAATTTTTTTCTCTTTTCTGTTTAGTCTCCGGAACCACTTAAGATATTACTTCTGAGGATGAAATGTATGAATGTAAATGAATTGTAATATTGTTATTAATTTCATTAAACATCATTTTTCAACAACTGAAGAAAAGAAACAAACCAAAAATTTCTAGTTACCTTCATTCGTTTCCAGTATAGTATGATTTTATTTTTTTTAAAAACAAGGATGTATTTGTATTTCCTCACACAAAAGATTGATACAACTATATCAAACGTGGCAAAGTTTAATGTTGGTACACTGGTTATTGGAAACTGATTCAAGTGCTTTCTTTTACATGTCAATCAATATTAAATTTTTTTCAGGTTCTGTACATTTAGTCATAACACCAAAGCTACTGAGCAATACCTCAATATTTTACAAAAATCAATTAAATATTTTCCATTGTAATAAATGATTACAACCTGAACTTGCAAACAAAAATTGGCATTATATTTTGTTTCATTTTACTATATACAAACAATTTTTGCCTTCAAACTTCTTACATAACTTAATTTTTTCTTCTATCTTTAAGATCTGATTTTATTTCGTGGTAATTTTGATTTAAAAGACTTGATTCCTGAAAAATCATTATTTTTTAAATAACGCCAAAATGAAATCCCTATCTTTTAAATAATGTGATGTATACTCCCAGCTTCATGTTACTCCTAGTGAAACTTAAATGTTAAAACTACAGTTAAAAACACATAAATCAATAACTAAGGTGTTGTTCAAAATGTAATTGAGGATCTCACATCTTTTTGATGATTTATTTAGGTCGGATACTTTAGAACGCACAAATACATCTATAAAATACAATTAACAACTAAAATGAAAGAGTAACTACGCAAAAATTGGTATTTATAGCACAAAATAATTGAAACTGCATTACCTTTATAACCGCAAAGTTCGCCTTCAATCATTTCAAACACTTATGATATTAAAATAGCAATAAAAAGGACTTCAACGCTGTTCTAAAATCATCAACAATAACACTTTACTTTCAAATACAAAACAACTAACCTTACAACACGTGATGAGGTAACCGTGCAATTATAAAACAAGAGGTAGAGCTCGCTAGTGATGCATAAATTCAAAATTTTGTTTACGTGACTAAATTTTGTACATTGGTATTTATATGTTTTTTATGTAAATTTCTATATAAATTTGGTACATGTTTATTTTCTAAATAAATATGGTAGTAGTAACAATAGTTGTCCTCGGAGATATTGGTAGAAGTCCACGAATGCAATATCATACTGCTACTTTAGCGACGCAAGGTTATGAATGTCAGATTGTAGGTTATGAAGGCTCAAAACCTATTAAAGAAATTACTGATAATAAAAAAATTACTATTAAAACGTTACGGGATTGCCCACCGTTTCACAATTGTAAGTTTTCTCTTTAATAAATTATAATATTGTGATGTAACTTATCTCTTGGGTATTGTCTGTAAGGTTACTTTTTTAATTTTTGTTCATAAACTGATAAGACTATTAATAATACAAATTTAAAAAATGGAATAATTCGCTGTATTAAATTTGCGTAATTGAAAATTAATTAATTCATGCATAATTGAAAATAATGAAAAGTAAGTGCATTGATGTGTTCACAGTTACAAATACAAGAGTACGCCTAAGCGTAATTAATTAAAATGTGTAGTTGTTGCATTATTTTACTAGCCATAATTAGTATAATGAGGTACTAATTGTATTGTTTTTAAAAACATCCATCAAGAAGCTGTATGTATAAATGAAAAAATCACTGCTTTAATAATAGTAATTTATTTGAAAATTACAATAATAATAATAATAATAATAATAATAATAATAATAATAACCATTAAGATTCAAAATAACCAAATTTTTTAACTTTATTAAACCTCAGTTACTATTTCTGTAGGTGACTTTAAATGCACTTACTTTTTATTGTTTTGTCAAAATAAAACTTTTTGACGTGACAAAATACAATCCAGTAAACATTTTTTATAATTTCAGCCAATTGTGTACAGTGTTACTTCTTTAGCATCCCTCTTCTTCCCTTCCTGTCAGTATTTTTCAAGTTTCACACTGACCTTCATCCTGAATTCAATTACTACATTTTTTGTTTTGGATCTTCATTATTAAAAAAACCCTCCTTTCCAATATTTAAAAAAAAATTAATTTCCAATTTTTGCCCCTCCTTTGTCCCTTAACTTTTTAATATACGCATTTACTTTTTTTTTCTAGTCAAGAGGAAAATTTCTTGGGAATTCTAGTATCACTCCTCCTTTAAATGTGGCCTATAAAAGCCAATCCCAAACATTATTTTATGATAAAATTTTAAATTGGTACTGTGTATATTTTTAATAACTTTATCTAATAAAGCTAACAGATGATCTTTTTTCCTAGTTATTTTATTTTTTGTTGTAATAATTTGACATTTATTTACTATTCTATTATATATACAATATTCTTTATAAATTATATTTCAATTTTTTCAGATGTTCCAAGACTGATTGCTTATATTCTTAAAACATTATGGCAGGTCATTACTCTTCTCTTTTGCTTTATGTTCATGAAGCGTTCACATTTTATTTTAGTTCAGACACCACCAGCTATACCAGCACTTGCTGTCTGCTGGTTGTATTGTGTTATGCACAATTCCATATATGTGATAGATTGGCATAACTATGGTTTTACTAATATGGCCGTAACATTAGGTGAACAACATAAACTTGTTCGTATATCTAACTGGTTTGAAGGCTATTTTGGTAGAAAAGCAAATTTCAACTTCTGTGTTACAAAAGCCATGAGAAAAGACTTGAAACAAAGATGGGATATAACGTAAGTTATTGAACAGTTTTAGCTTATGTATTATAAGTATGTTTGAAACATTTGGTTACTATTTAAATTACTATGTGATTGATCCTTTCATTTATAAAAAAATTTGATGTAATTTTCCCAAAATAAAACCTGTCATTTTCTAAATTTAATCACACCCCAGTCTTCTAATTTCTTTTGGCAACTTAAAAGAGGTCAATATTTATTTTTATCTGGTTAAATTTTTGTAGTTAAGGCTTTTAGTAATTCAGTGCATGCGAAGAGAGTAATGTGCATGTATGATTTTTCTAAAACTTGTTTGTAGATTAAAGCACTTTTACCATCTAAAAACATTAATATTTGAATACCAATATTTATTATATTTTGGAATCTCTTACTTTTCCAACCTATTACATTTTTCTTGAAGCCATCCTGATCACATTATAAGTTGTAAAACCATGTCTTATCTACGATGGTTAGAGGTGAAAATATACAAAACATTACTTTTGATATAAACAAATCCATGTTTGTTTTAGGTTAGAAAATTTTCATGATATTGCTTCCAGTTCCTTTTGCAGTAATCTTCTACAACTGGTACTGTAACAATTGTTAGGAGGCATTTTGAGTTCCACTTATAAATGTATATTATTATTTTTGTAATCATTTAAATAATATATCCAAGGAGGATGCGGCGACGAAGATAATTTAATGTTGAAAGGAGGTAGATAGAATAAAATGTCAAAAGACAGTAATTTTAACCATAGTATCTGGAAAAGGAGAGGTTTCTTCAGAATAGATGAGAGGAATATTTAAACATTTATCATTGTTTTGGGTAAAACATGCAAAGAAGTATTTTTAGATTCTCATAATATTCATACAATAACCAATGATTGGCAAATTTTTGTTGCATGTGGTCTGTGTTACTGCTTTTTGTTTTTGCATTCCTCAGAGCTGTTGAACATCATCAAGCTCTCAAGCATTAGATTAGACTCATGTCAGTCAGTTCATATAATGCAATGACCAGCTAGCTAGCTAAATGTTGTTGATCCACTAAGCTCTTGTTGATGAACTTGCTTTCACCCAATGCTATCTAGTAAGAGGATTTTTCTCATTAGGATATCTCTTGCTGGCCACTACCGTAAGCTATTACACCATGCCACCAAATTACATGATAAAATCCTCTATATTAACAAATGGGATTAAACTTCAAACAAGCTACAATAATCAAATAAAAGCAGTCTTAATTAACACTTCCTGCTACTATTACAATCAAATCAATTGATATTAACAGCAAATTTTATATTTTAAAACATATAAAATGTAGGGCCAAATCTTAATGATTTAGTCAAGTTGGGAACTCATATGGGAGAAGTCTTGTTTTTTCACTCTGTGGTTATTATATGTTTTGGTTGGTTTTTCGGGATTCTTTATCGGTACGGATGTTGGATTATAGTGGATTGTGATTTCTGGATGTGTTTAGTTATTTTTGATATTGGACAATGGACAGATTTGTTTTTTACTTGATTTTTTTCAATTTGTGGTGAAGCCGCTGTGTTGAAGTGTTATAAGCGGTATACTGTGCAAGGAAGTGTATTATTTTAAGTACGGGAAAATCATTTAATTGGTCTAAACTAGTTAAAGACAGTTATTGAGTATTTTTAAGTATTTTAATATTTATTGGTTTTATTAAACTGTAGTAATAGTTACGATTATAAACACGTAGTTTCCAGAAGGTGACATCACACTGACATGATCATAACATCGTCTAGGCCAATTGTTGTAAAGCCACCGGGTTGGTCTAGTGGTGAATACATCTCCCCAAATCAGCCAATTTGGAAGTCGAGAGTTCCAGCTTCAAGTCCTAGTAAAGCCAGTTATTTTTACACGGATTTGAATAATAGATCGTGGATACCGGTGTTCTTTGGTGGTTGGGTTTCAATTAACCACACATATCAGGAATGATCGAACTGAGACTGTACAAGACTACACTTATACATATCATCCTCATTTATCCTCTGAAGTATTATCTGAACTGTAATTACTGGAGGCTAAACTAAAAAAAGAAAGAAAAGGCCATTTGTTGCAACAGTTCGCAGCAATTTAGTTGCTTCGGCAGTAAACAGCTGACTTTGTTTAGGTTAGCCTGCCGAACTGGCGTATAAGCCACCTTTCCCGCAGGTGGTGTACAACTGTTTGGATCTCCCAAAGAACTTTTTTATTGCTTTGTTTACATTTTGACCTTGTCATATTTCAACTGACTAATTGTATCATTTTACGTGTTTTGGACTCAATACCCGTTTTTTTTCCCCACTGACAACGGATGAAAGAAGGATCTGGGCAAGTGATGAGAGCAGCACCAGAAGCCAAGGATGTTGCTGGGGTGATGGTGGCGCAGGGTGCGGTTGGCATGTTGACGCAGGCTCCCATGGATGTGAGGCTGCCACCAGTGGCACAAAGAATTAGTGCAGATCATAGGAAGCGGGTCAAAAGGCCCAGGCAACAGCGACAATCTTCCACGGATGAAGACGAAGAAATGGAGGCGGACCTCGGTGTGACCTTGAAGGAACTCAGAAGGCTAGTGGGTACCACAGCTCCCAAGTCGGCTGAGAGTAAGCACACATCAGATGCAGCTACATAAACTACAGTGGACAGTGGACACAGGGTGTCATATCTCTGATGGATTGGATAATGATGTCCCAATGGATCAGCAAAAAGGATTGGTTGAAGTTGGCCTACAGGAACAGCTTCATTGGAGTACGTGACAGGAAAGGAGGTGCTCTGGCCATAGTTGATCTCAAGCTGTTTTTGGCACAGACATTTGGTCATATGCTCTAGGGGGACCGAATGGGTGGTGGCAGGAGAAATGCCTGTTAACCAAATCCTGCAGAACCTGTTAGTGAGCCCGACACTGGTTAGGCACCCATAAATGGGGTTCCTCCACCTCTAAAAAAAATCTTAATTTAAATATTATGTCAAAACAACAATGAGTAGGCATAATTTAAATCTAAACACCTTTTGCCCACAAGTCTTCTAACAAAAATTTCACTAGTACAACAGTAGTCACTGAGAATGACTGTGTAGGTGGCTGAAAGCATTATTATGTTTGTTTTAAAAATGTTATAAATTTGGTATTACAAATTAATAGTTTTATGTATCAAGAAGTAATTCTTAATTGAAATTCAAACTATAAAACAGAGCAAAATTAACATTAGATTTTTAAAAATCTGCATTTTAATTTATTTTAGAAGCAATTACTTGTTTGAAAATAAACTTTTCAAAAAAATAAAAATTGATAACAAAACTTGGAACTAAATAAACCTATTACTACACAGGCCTTGAAATTCTAGTGCCATATTCATCATATAGTTAAGCATTTCTATATCAGATACTTTTTGCTGTATTCAGTTAGCTTATAGAGTGAAGTATAAACAAGCATTGCCTTTGTGTGAGTTCATCATGATTCTGCTGAGTCATGTCCCTTGTGTTAGTGCCAATATACAACGTGGCCATATCTATTTACAACACTATAATCATTAGTCATATATTAGTCACCATATAATTGATATGTCATATAGTAGTCATGTAATCAAATGTTTATATAATGTTATGTCTTCTCAGAACTATTAAAACCCTTGATCTTTTCACATGAACACACTTTTATTCTCATGTTCAATTTTTGTGTTTCTGTTACTTATTTATTTACTCTAATGTTATTTAAAGTTAATATAATGCAGTTTTTTTAAGTTTACTGGAATGTGTATGTAGTGTACTTCTAGATTTGTGTCTGTACAACTTGAGTTCTGCCATTATTTTGATACCATGTCTGATACCAATTCAAAGTACACGATTACTGATATCCCCTCTGAAAAAAGGCCACGAGAAAGCCCTAAGTCATGCAGAAAACTACATCATTTTAAATACTTACAAAAGTGAATTGCAGAGCAATCTGATAATGGTGATTTCAGATGTTGTTAATAAACTGCTAACATAAATGGAAGTTATGCTGCTTTAGTGTACAATATGATGTGCGAGTATGAATCTACTTATGAATTATGGTCTCTTAAAAATAAACAAAACCCCTCAGACCAATTGAAGAAAAAGTTGATAGTTTCAATAAAAACGTGATGTGTAAAAAAGTATACTTTAATTCCTCTGAAAGATAATTCAGTTATTGCCTTAGACAATGCTCCTTATCATTCGTGTAATAAGGAAAGAATTCCAGCCTTATCTTTGAAAAAGAATGATATCAAAATGCAGCTTAATTAAAAGAAGTGATTTTTGAAGAGGATGAACTTAAAATCTAATTATTGTAAGGGATTTTGCAAATTAAAAGAAATTTTAATATGTATAAAATTGATGAGTTAACAAAATCCAGTGTAAAAATCGTGCTTTATTTACCTTCCTATCGTTTTATACTCAACCCAAATTTGGGTACAAATCAAGAATTATGTAGCATCAGAAAATACTGCTTTTAAAATATCTGATGTTAAAAATTTATGCTTAAAAACAATTGATAAAACAGTCAGCAGGAATGGAAAAACTGTATAAAACATGTAACAGATGCTATTGAACTAAATTATTGGGAATTGGATAATATAATGGAAAACAAAATTGAGCCTCCCGTTGTATCTTTTAATACTGACAATACTAAGGATTTCTCACAATCAGATGATAAAAACTGAATTGAATTTATTATTTGTTTGTTATCATTGAAATTTAATCTAAGATATTAGTGAAATTTTACTGTTTGTGGACAGTTGACAATTTTATAATTCAAATAAAGTGTCATAATTTATTTAAATTTAAAATATAATATTATGTGGTTACTGAATATTACCATCACATAGTTTCTTTTATATGCATCAAGATTTACAGAGATGCTTGTGAATCAGCCACCTGAACACTCATACGTGCAGTTTGTTTACTTGAACGCAATTAGCTATCTGAATAAGATATAGTTTGACTACTTTCAAGCCAATCAAACTAAAAATTAGCTGTTTACGGATTTAATGGCTTGTTATATTTACTTATATGTAAAATTCCCATTGCCAGAAAGCATTTCCCATCTTTAGTTTTTAACTGTCAACGTGCCATATTATTATTGTATAGGAAGGAATTAAATGAAAAAAAGGAGTTTTAGATGTTAATGATATAGTACAGCAAAATTTGTATGTTTCACTAGTAAATTATCAAAATATAAATTTTTTTAATGAGTTAATTTTTATTTTCTGATGTTTCTGAAACAAATTCCTCTTATAATTATCATAAAATTTGTTGTAACTTTTATTGCCTCACTATTTAAAAACTAAATTTTCAAAGTTAAACGTGTTTTGTTTAATTATTAAATTTACAATTTTTTTACTAACTTGAAAAAAATTTTATTTAAGCATAAACTTAATGGAGAAAATGCTAAATCAGCTTTTATATTTACTATCAAAACTGACCCATTTTGCTTCCTTCTTAATACTTTCCACTTTTTTAATATTTATTGGCTTTTTCATTTAATGAATAATTTCCATTTAATATTGCTTTTTTCATTTGAGTGAAACATCATTGTTTTTCGATTTTCTGGTTTAAATTTTAAGCTTTCAGATGGAAATTATAATCTTCATTAAAAAAAAACTGCTCTCAGTTATGATAAATTTTCATACATCTAATTCATTATGAAATTATCTTTTATTTTTATTCTTCATACTGGAATATTACATTACTAGTACCTTCATTTATTTCAATCAGCTGGTTCACTCTTGACATTCAGTAAGCTGTTTGCTATCAGATTATTGAGTTTAAAAGATTAAACAGCTAATAATATACGTGTTATTCATATATTGTTATTGTAGTCCTCATTTTACTGAACCATTTTAATAATGATTCAATGTAGAAAAAGTTCAATGTATAATTTCAGTTGTTTTTCCCACTTTGTGTTTTTTTTTTTTATATATATTGAGAGTTGAGTGCATTTAACAAACTGAATTGTATTGGTACATCCCAGTAAAAGACAAAACTATAATTAAAATTAGAACATATGTACTGTTACTAGCATAAGGAAACCAATCTTTCAGTTTTATTAGCTAATATTAATTATATTATTAAAACAAAAAATCTGTACTATATTTAAATGTAATATACAAAAATCCAATTATTATATAATAAAGTATAGTGATTGCAAGTCATACTCCAGTTATCTTGTACTCTATGTATTTGAAGTAATTATTTAACATAATTTTTTTAAATTTTATTTTAGATCTACTATAGTTCTGTATGACAGACCGTTTGATTCTTTTTCATCTACACCACTTCATTTTAAACATGCATTCTTCAAAAAGTTAAGTAAACAGTATCCAGTTTTTGCCACAACTACTAATTCTGAGAATTCAACAGTTTTTACTTCTTGTTTACCTAACGGTTTGATAGCGTTAAAACAATCACGACCAGCCCTTTTAGTATCGAGTACAAGTTGGACAGAAGATGAAGATTTTTCTATACTTTTATCAGCTCTTAAAGAATACAACTCGACTGTAACTGAATTACCTAATCTTATTTGTGTTATCACTGGTAAAGGTCCACTGAAAGATTATTATAATAAACTGATTAATGATTATAACTGGAAAAGAGTGACAATTATTACACCTTGGTTAGAACCTGAAGATTATCCTGTCATGTTAGGTTCAGCAGATTTAGGTGTCTGTTTGCATACTTCTACTAGTGGCCTTGATTTACCAATGAAAGTAGTCGACATGTTCGGGTGTGGTTTACCAGTAGCTGCTTATAAGTTTCAAGCGTAAGTATAAATAATTCTATTTAATTTATGAATATGTAACTAAATAAGCTTACATTTTTAATAATTAGATGTTATGATAATTTTAAGTTGAAAAGTTGGTTGAACTTCAGTTCTGTGTTTCTGATCCTGTTGAACTGGGCAGTTTTTAAGACGCCTGGCTTAAATCTATGTAGCACCTTTCCAGGAAATTCAGTAAAAGTAGATAACCATTTAAATCATCTTTATAGTAATGATGTTATTTGGGAGTCTGCAATAAAGAAAAACTTTTGCGCAAAAAGATACGTTTTTTGTTATTTTATTTTGCTTCCTTTTACCCCGCTCAAACACATACCTGGTCAATGTGACCTTCAAAGTAGGTAACACTACTGGAGTACACTGAACAATATTGCTAACAATAGATACTGCAAATAAAGAAACACAACATTCCTGCTTGCACCATGTTAGCAAAACACGGTTCTTGCTCAAATGTTTTGGATTTTAAATGAGTGTAACTCAAGACCGACTTTACTAATCTTCATCAAATTTTCATATATACTACTACAGCATATCTAAATTTCAATGAAATGATGTAGTAATTTTGGAAATTTTTGAGCCTCAAAATTTTATTCATATAAACCACATTTTCTGATGTATAGATTTAAAATTTATGTACATTAACCTGTTAACTCAGAAAGTATGTGTAGAATGAAGTGAAAACCTGAAACTCAGCCATTGCAAGTATTTTTTATATATACATGACAGTTATTTAATTCACATATTTTAACAGCATGAATAACATGCTAAATCTTGCAGTTGTGGAACATTTTTTATTTACATTCATATATGATATTAAAAAAAAAACCACAAAACATATTTTAAACGTCTTACATTTTAATTATGGGATGCTTATTATTCAAAATAGTCGTTTAAATTTCAACCGATATGCATTGAACATCAAATCATCTACAAATGTTTTGATAATGCAACCGGAAGACATAAAACTTATGCTTTTTTTTGTATAAATCATGATTTACCTAATTTATAGACTAATGAAGTTTTAACATTCATAAATTATACATTTTGCTTCTCATAACTATTAAAAATTAAGTTCCACCATAAAATTATTTGTAATTCTTACTATCAATACTTCTCATTGTTACATTTACAGATTATCAGAACTAGTTGAAGATGGTAAAAATGGAATTGTTTTTACAACATCACAGGAATTAGCAGAACATTTAATAGAATGGTTTAAAGATTTTCCAAATGATCAAGAAAGACATAATTGTTTTAGAAAGAATATAGAACAAAATTTTCAAAATTTAAGGTGGCATGAAAACTGGGTACAACATGCTCAACCCATATTTCAGTGTAATTTTATGGATGTAATAAAAAAATCTTAAATGTTTCATTAAGTTTGAACTAAATACTAGTGTTATGTGAATCATTATTTTTTTATATTACTAAAATTGAATAACTATGTTTGTTTATGTACATAATAATAACAAAATTAAATATTGAAGTTAAAATGTGTATTATTACATTAAAAATTTATGAATGGTGATTGGAGAGACAAAATATACAATATAAAATCATTGCACTTGTTTCTATTTATCCAACTAATATCTAAATACAAAATCAGGTACCTAATAATAATAATAATCTTCTGTTCACTAACATTCAATTTTTGTCATTTTTCTGAATCAGTCTATTAGTATAATGTACTTTAGAAAGTGATTATAATGGTCTTTTGATTGTATTTTTAAAAGATATGTTACTTGAAATTGATAGCTTTCCATTTTTGATAATTGTGCAACACTTCATTTTCTTTTGTCTTTGATTATATTTCTGTTTACATTTTATGACCTTCCTTATTTTATGCACAAATTTGAAACATAGTTTTATGAAGAGAACCTTTTATAAAATTATTTTCTTAAAGAAAAATTAAATTATAATAATCATCGTATAATGTTACGTTATTTTTAATTTTTACAAATTTGTTGTCACTTCTTTTAAAAGATGCATGTGATCTCTTTTTGATTGTTATATGTAAATTTTTTCAGTTATAAACCTTCATTGTAGTCTTATGAAAATATTATGTAAGCGAGTTTTTTAAATAAATGGAAAAATAATCACAATGAATGTGTTGAAAAGGATTCCACTAACAAACTTTTTGAAAAAAAAAATCACTTAGCTGATGGGAATACCACAGCATCACTCCTATTATTAACTGAACAATTCATTACTTCATATTGCTCATATTTGTATAAAAGAAGTGATTTTGCTAGTGTGTAAAACGAACACTTTTCATATGATGTATCAGGTTATGTAATTATAATCACAAATAAAATCTTTTATGCTTACCGTGATACATAAGAACCATTAAAGTGAATGAATATTTACAATATTTACTTTTTACTTCTTACTTCTAATTAACAATAAGTTAAAGTCTGATTGCCTAGTATAATATAAAAATAACTTTTGTATAAGATTAATAAAAGTAAACGACTTAATTTCTAACATTGTAACATGTTCAGTGCTAGTGGGGTATCAAGAAGCCTATCAATGTGGCTGATTTTTTTTTTTTTTTTAATTCATATCTTTAAGACCTTTATCAATGCCAATATTTGTTTTTTTTTTTAATTTGGTAATGCTTTTTTGTGGGGGGGGGAACCAACAATGTATTTAAGATGCCACAGTGACGTTGCCTGCCACAGAATACAGACCTAAATATCATCCGTTCTTCCCTATATAGTCTGCTATTATTTTTAAGTTATGAAATATATGTTGCATTGAAGTAATTTATATTCTTTATCAAAATATAAACATTATATTGTTTATATTTAAATGTAAATTTTTGTTCGTGGGTAATCTCTTAGAACGTGACAAGTAGCAAACAAAATAGTTGTGTTATATTTTCATTAGTTTTATTCATACTGTACAATCTACAGTAATAGCAGTGTATTAGATATTATGAACTTTATATACAAAACCGAGTGTAAATTGTTATATTGGGCTAGACATAAAATAAAAACACAAATATCAGAATTGTAATTATTAATTTTGTTATAATAATCAAACTAACCATTAATACTTCATCAAATACAATGATAATTCAGTACTGAAAAACCAGTTCAAAGGAATAACATAAACAGTAGTAAATTTAATACAATACTAAAATGGAAATAATAACAATAAAAAGCTTAAACTAAATGTAAACTAGCCTAAATGTACTTTGGTAGATTTCAAAACAAGTAGACAAAGGTGGTTGCTGGTTGCAAAAGACACAACAAACAATTATACTGGGAATCAATGGTAACTTTTTTTTTTTGAGTGCACACTCAGAGTTTCCTCTGTGGTTTTCTACCAGATTTATTCTTTCCATTTGCTGAGGAATATTAATTTGGGTCTTGCCAATGCCTCTATAAACTGCTGGTTCCAGCCTTATTTTCGGTTGGTTAATTTAGATTAATTTTTCAATAACACATCCCAAAATTTTAACAATGTAATTTTCTTGTTAGGCTTATGTGTTTTATATGGTAGATATGCGTTATTCATAATCATATGAAATATGAATAGCAACTTTTGCATACCATCGCAAAGTTTTTTTTTTCTAGGGATGTAATAAGCCACAAGTTGATTTGCTCAATCAATTCCCCCATACTTTTGTTACATTTTGCGATAACCTCAGGCTTATCTTTTTCTTTTCCAAATCTGATTTTGACTGTTGAGAAGAAATCATTATTATCTGGCATTTTTCATGCCACTTAAATAAACAGCAGATACCTTTCTTGGTGTAACCTTGCTCAATTTCTCCGCTTGAAATTTTTTTTATTAACAATATGGACTGGATTTCCTTTACAGTTTGCTTTTACAGAAGTTTTTCTTCCCAACAATTTATCGGTCAGAGGTACACTATTATAAAAATCATTCATATGTACATTGTGCCCTCTGTATAAATAATCCTGGAGCAGGTGTTTTACTACCTTTTCTATATAGCCCTTACCACCCACTTGATTATTTGGGGCTCATGTATAAATTTTCATTTTTAATATTAGCTCATCTGTTTGGATCAGCATATTAAATTTGATGCCAAATTGGGGTTGAGATGTATATATTGGCAAAAATACAAACTTCTCCACAGGAACATGGACTGTTCAAGACTCATCTCTCTCATCGGATAATGTATATGAGTCATATTTGTGTGAAAAATGTCAATTAAAGGTCTAATTTTGTATAATGCATAATAAAATCCTGGAATTTCCTCACCACTGGCAGGATTAGGTGAAAAATAAAGGGCCCTTAAAATTATCATGTAGCGAACTCTAGCCATATTTTTTCTCATAATCGTAAAATCATATAAGATATTGACCTGCCATAAGTGACTAAAACTAGGTGCTGGGTAGTAACCTGAAAGAAACAAAATTCCCAAAAAAATTTCAAACTCTTCTCTTGCAAACAATTTTCACGAGGAAATATTCGAAAAAGGGGGAATTGTTTTAATTGTTTCCTTGATAATTACTTTCTTGAAAAATTAAATTAAAAAAAATCATCATTTGCAATAAGTTAAAAATAGTGTATTGGATCCCAGCCGGCTAGCATAACTCTAAGCCCAAGATTGCCAGTAAAGGGAATTGGTGTGGTGCAGGACATTCGGTCTGCCAGCTAATCAGTAGATTCTCTTCTACTCTCCTATGATTATCAATAACAGGTTCTGGAACTACAATTATGTTATCTAATTGATCGTCTTCTTCCTCTTTGCTGTCAGAAGAAGGTTCACATTCATCTTTAGAATCTTCGATATCTGAATTCATTAGGAAATTAAACACTTCTTCCGATGACAAGATTCTTTCTTCTGCAGTAATGGTCAGGTTTCTTTTATTTATTCCTGAAGGACCTGGCAGCTCAGAATTGTATTCATGTTTCTAAAAAAAGAAGTTGAAATAATCAGGAATGTTAACATGGAAATATTATAGATTTTTATAAGAAATGATTATAAATGATATTATAAAAAAGTGAGACAAATCTTACGAATTCAAAGAATATGTAAAAGTGATGAATCGATTATGTGGCATAATATATTCATTATTTGACCGATTTTTTAAATCTGTTTTTTTTTTTATAAATTTCCATAACAGTACATAATTAGTGATTACATGAAGTTATGAGCTAAAAAATATTACGTATTAAAATTATTTAGTATTAATACTAAAATAATCATCGGGAAAGTACAATCAAAAGATGAACTTATTTTTTTTTATGTCATTGCTGGGCTGATTTTCATTGAACTTATATTCAATATTACTATGTTTAACTTATATTAAATTCTAATTGAAAAAACTAAAATAAAATAAAAGTTTTAACAAAAACGGTTATCAAAACTTGAAAATTAAAAAAAAATGACTTAAGAAAGGAATGGTAAACTAAGCCACGAATATATAATTCAAACCTTCTTTGAGGTGGTAGTGAATGAATCATTACTGGTAACTATTGTTGCTTGATCCCCTAGCACTTAAAAAAAGCATTAATAAGGGATGTCACAATGACATCATCAGCCCTGTAGCCTAACCCATGACGATGTCAATGAGACGTCCGCGCTGAACATGTTAAACCACGATTTTGTTAACTACTACAAATTAATTAGACACTGTATGAAGTAAAAGCATAAAACTGTAACTTAACTTTCTAACAATTTGGTGAAATTATTAACCGCATGCCTGACAACCATATTAGTCCATTACACATAGAACATGTTATGATTTAAAATCTGAGGTTTTGTGAAGCAATAACCAAGAAACTGGTTCCTATTGACTTTTGTAATGTGTTAGGTATAGTTTCACTTTAGTGTAGTTAATTCCATGACATTGATGCCAACATCACTGATTGCTGTTATGATGCCAACAGAGCATCACTTAAAACATTGGGAAATAGGATGGAACTTATACATAAAGTAATGTGTGGAATGAATGACATCTGAGAAAATAATCATAAAATATATACTGAGTAATATAAATAAATGACAAAAGAGAAGTAATTCAGAAAACTAAAATAATGAAAAATATCACTATTTATATGTATGCCAAAATGCTTTAACAGATATAAAAAAAACTAATTTTTAAAAATTTCCAAGGAATAATAACAGATATCATTCACTAGATTTGAGTTTTATTACTGTATTAGGTAGTTAATGTATAATTTTGAGATGTTATACATCAGAGATTTTAAAAAATAATTTAAACATAACTTACTATTGATATGATTTATCGAACATATTAACTGAATTGAACACAAATTGAAATTTTTTTACACTTACATTGTTACTTGTGAACAAGCTCTTCTTAAGAGCACTTTGCTGACTGCAATGCTAGGGGCTGGAATAAAATGATTAAGAGTATGAAACCTACAAAGTGTGTTTAAAAACACAATAAGGATGATTACATGCCTACTTATGGGAAGGGCATGATGATGTGGGCACTGAATCTCAATTTAAAATCCTGGATATGATACCAGTAGATGCCGTTTATTAGAATCAGTGAGTAATTGAATCAGCCAGATTATTGAATCATTTTTCTAAAATCCAACCAAAAAACAGAAAATTTATATAATAAATTTCTTCATTTAATAGAATCAAGAATCGGTTTATTGAATCAACATTTTAATAATTTACGCTGCATTTTGTTGTTTATGCTTAATTTTACTGCAGTACCCATATTTAATGTTTAAGATAATTACAACAAGGAAATGGGTCACATCGTACCATGGTCTTGGCACTAGCTGGCTCAAGATAAACAACACAGTGCCAGATTTCTGTTGAAAAAAGATGGCAAACTATGTATGCATACATGCAGTGCAATACACTTCACGTCATTCTTCTTTCAGTGTGTTTCATCTTTCTACATTGTGCATACTGTACTGTTTGATTTGTATATTTGTTTAAATCTTTTAGTTTTTGGCATGTGCTTCAACTGTTGCTAATATTTAGTGTTCCATTACTATTGTTTCATTATGATTTCTATGTACTATAATTAAATTTTTATGAATTTCGAAGCTATGTCCCAAAAACATAAGGATTTAAATTTACATGGAAAATTAAAGTGTTAGAAAAATATGATAAACTTCCAAAACGTAGTCGGCGAGAAACTGCAACAATACTGGGACTTTCTCAGACTTCACTTTCCTGTATCATTAAAATCGCAAAGAATTGGATGTGCAGTCATCCTAAATGAGAGCATGAACATAAAGAGGAAATGTAATGTTAAGAAGGAAAATGTTATACACGCTTTATTAAAGCAGTTCACTGAGGCAAGAACATAAAATGCACCCATCAGTCGTGGAGTGTTAATGGTGAAAGCAAACCATTTTCAGAAAAATTTGGTGATCATGATTTCAACCAACAGATAGTTGGCTCTCTTGTTGGAAAGAGAGAAACAATGTTGTTTACAAGAATCATTCAGTGAAAAGTTGGATGCTGATGCAACCTGCTACAGATGACTGGAAGAACTGCATAACAGAAATTTTTATAAAATTTAAACCCAATGATATCTGCAATTGCAATGAACTAGGGTTCTATTTCAGACCACTACTTGATTTTTCATTAAGTTTTAAAAAACTGACAACTTAGGTGGAAAAAACCAGAAAGACTCTGTAACAGTTCTCACTTGCAACATGAGTGGAAGTAATGACAAAGAACTCCTACTTATAGGCAAATCAAAAAGTAATAGATGTTTACTTGTCTGTAAACTACAATTCAAACAAAAATACATGGATGATGACTGATTTGTCTTATCTGTTTTTGATTAAATGAAATAAAAATTATTTATAAAAACCAGTCACAAAAGAAAAATAGCTTTAATTTTAGGCAATTAGCTTGTACATCAGAGGGTTATAATTTAAAAAGCATGGAATTATTTTTTTTACCATTGAATACAATGGCTTTAATACATCCTGACCCCATAGGGGAAGACACTCTCCATCACCCTGTTCATTCTTATGGGCTTTACCAGAGCTCATATTTGAAACCTCAGCTTTTGACATATTCCAGTCTGCCTCAGCCAGGAGTGCCACAAGTGACATTCCCATTGGTATACTACTATTTAATGAATTCAAAACAAAACACTTCTCACCAAGTGTTAAGCATGACTGAAAATACCTAACTAAACAAAGGAATTCAACTATCTACCCGTAGAAGGTAAAAGCGAGTTCAACACACAACATGAAAAATAAAAATATTACACAGAACAATAACAACACAGTAACATTGAAACAAAACAAAGGACAAAAACAATTTATAAAACAAAATATGAACAGAAATAGAATAAAAGAGAAATCCAAGCACAACTCTAGATCCCCTCAGCAATCCTTTCCTTTGCTAAATACACTACAAAACTCTCCATTATTGCCCATTCAGCCTGGCTCCTCCAGTTTACTCGGAGATCCAATGCTAACATAGTAAGATCAAGCCAACAGATGGTCTCCATATGCATTAACTCGTATTTCAAGAACTCAAAAAGAACATGGTAGGTGTCGTCCAATTGTCCACACTGAGGACACATTCTAGAATCTACCAGGCTGAATTTCTGCAGTCTGTCCCTAAAAGCACCATGGCCAGAAAGAAATTGCATCAAATATTTTTTAGGATGCACCCAAGAAGTGTACCACAAACCAACATTTGGAGAGAGATCATGCGTATAATATCCATAATCTGTCTCATTTCATCTGTCTTGCCATGTTGTTCAATTTCTCGAACTTTATCCAAAGTCAACTCGCTGGACTTCTTAGCAACATACCATGCTGCTTCTCAGACGCAATCACGTATCTCTGTTTCATACCTGCAATCACCAACACTGCCTCACGTGAAACAGTACAGTAACCACCCGCGCAACACGTAAAAGCCATGTGGTGAGCCTAGACAGGCAGCATACAGCATAATAGCTTCGCTGACACCTTTGTATAGGATACTCGTGGTACGGTAATTCAACCACCCAATCGGCATGAATGACACTACGGATTCCATAAAAAACATCAGTGGCCTTTTTTTCTACGTACTGTAGATGTTACTTGAATCGAAAATTCTCATCAAGGATAACAACCAGGTATTTTTGAGTCGAACGTACCGAATGGGGAAACCAGCCCTCCGAACCCGGATTCGTCAGGAAGCAGCCAATCGGCATTTAAGCAACATCATTGTGGTTTTCTCTGGGCTGAAAACCATCTTATGTTGGAGACTCCACAGTCGGAGTGTCTCACAAGCACGAGCAGCTCGGAATTCTACCTTGTTACGCGAATCCCCTTCAATCAGTAACAGCGCGTCGTCAGTATAAGCGATGATACGACAACCTCATGGTAGCCTTAAACGCAACATGGAATCGAATTCTACGATCCAAAGAAGGGGACTCAAAACACTGCCCTGAGGGCATCCTTTAATTAAGGTCTTACGAACCTCCGAGCCGCCATCACACAGAGAAACGGTCCAATGGCTGAAATAACTTGAGAGCACTTCTAGTTCATTTCGTGTACACTTACACTTCTGCATCTGAAACACGGCAGAGGGCCACCAGAAATTGTTAAATGTCCGGATTTGTCCAGAAAAATCTCTAATACAATTTATATGGACTAAAGGAAGCTATATCCATCACCTTTAGTATGGCATTCTCAGTGTTATTGCCCGGTCGGAAACCATACTGGTTGTCCATTAGTAAATGATCAGTGGCCAATCTAACATTAATACGCAAATATAGGACCTTCTCAAAAACCTTGCCAATCACGGGCAAGAGCGTTAGTGGACGGTAAGAAGAACTAACAGTAGGATCTTTGTCACCACATTTGAACAACAACACCAAGTCTCCATGCGTCCAACAACCCGGAAAGTGGCCGGCGAAGAGCAACTTATTATATATTCTAGTTAGAGGATCATGGACTACTGGAAGCGCTCGGACGAGGAACTCCACTGTGATACAATCATATCCGGGTCCTTTTGCCGTGCCATTCTACAGATCACTCGGCGCACTTCCGCCTCAGTGATCTCAGAAGGTTGTGAGTCGGTCTCGAAAATCGCGACTTCCCGCCTGACACGCCGGTGATATGAAATATCACCCACCATAGTGTCATCCGGGAGCAAATCATTCAGCAAAATGTTAAGGACACGGTCCTTATCAATTACCACACCCTCGCGGGTTGACAAGGCTGTCAAGAGGACATCTTTCCTGCGTTTATGTTTAAGGGCTCTATACACAACGTCCCAAGGGTCTCTATTTCCTTGCTCCTGAACGAAGGAGCGCCAGGATTTACGCTTGGAGTACCTCATGCTATGAAAGTATTTAGCTCTGCGGTAGGCTGCAGTTAGGGACGCACGCCGATCGGGATCACTCTGTCGTTGCGCAAACCTTCTGAGTCGGTACAAAGACTGGTTCATTGCTGTCAGATTCCGAGACCACAACCAGTTGTACGTTCCCCGACCAGTGCCTCTAGGAATGCCGGCTTCAGCCGCCGACACCACCACAGAAGTCAAATTTTCTGCCAGGGCATCTACTGGTAGGCTGTCCAGGTCACGAGAAAGAATCTCCAGTCTGGACTCCAACAAAGAGGGCAATTTCGGCAATCTGCCCTCCTATACAGAAAGCGCCCCTGGTAAACAGAACAGTATCCCTCATGGCCATCGCGCAGCTCATCCGCCATTTCAAATAGTATCAACCGGTAATCGCTAGAATAGTCGTCAACCACAGACTAATCAAGGAGCCTGCCAGGGATGTCCCTACCAATGATGATGTCAATATTTGTACCTGAAAATGCCCTTCGTCCGACAGTTAACCGTACCGACGTAGTAACCAACTGGTTTGCAACGTTAAAGGCTTCAAAATTGTGCTGTGCGATGAAACTGTCAACTAGGCCACCACCATGATCAATGATACACTGTCCCAGAAAAGCGATTTCGCATTAACATCGACACCAACTAGGACTGGATCATTACCCACAATATGAAGGATCCAATTCCATCTGGCTTGGTGTTCTTCATGGGATCCCTGTATTGGAAATATGAACTAACAACTGTAAGGTTCTGTCCGCGAATGGCAAGTCTGACCACAACACCATGCGCATCAGAAACCTACCGTATAGACACTATCAAGCGACATCCTGCACAGAATAGCAGACATACAGGTATGCCCTACAAAAAACCTTTTCCAGCTGTGAAAGCCTGGCAGATCACCCCTAATTATATATGGGTGCTGCAGAAGGACAACTTCGAGGCTCCGTCTGTCTACAATATCACCTAACTCACCCTGGACTACATAATGCACCCTTGGCATTTAGTTGACTGAACCTAACCAACTAGGGAATTAAAGTTCAGCGCAACGGCCCTTACGTAACAGCCACACTCCTTACTAATAACTGGGTGCTCATGATTCTTGTGCAACCTCTTACAGTTAGCACAGGCCGGAGCCTCGGACCTAAGCAAACAATCGTCATGTTTGTGGCCCTCATCGACACAATGGGCACTCACCAAGGCATATGTACAAAATTTAGCCCTGTGACCATATCTGCAGCACTTGAAACATCTTTGGACATCCATGTACTCTTTTAGTCGACAGGACCCTAAATCAATAAATAGTCTGCCTGCGAACTTAAATTTTTGAAAGAGACCAGAACTTACCTCAAAGACTCCGTGATATTTCTGAGTATCACGCCTACCTGTTTTAAAGACTTTTAGATGCTACTCATATGTTATACAAAGCTTGGAATATATTAAAAATTGAAACCATTCATAACTGTTTTAAAAAAAGGTGGTTTTATTGAATCTGATGATGACATGCCGATAAGTTCAATCGAAGAAGTGGATAACAAAATAAATCAGTGGATCTCTATTAATGAGAATATTACTGTTCGTGCTTCTATTACTGATGATGAAATTGTGTATGAAGTACTGGAAGTGGATGAGATTGAAGAAACAGAGGAAATTTGGCCGCAATTACCGTGGTTAAAATAAAAAACCAATGTGCGGAAGTTCTCCAGTTCTAGGGAAAAAGTTGCAATTTCTCAGTGGAAGACCAGAACAGTTGCACGATTTTTATAAAGTTGAAAATGATGCCTTTGTTCACTATAAAAAAATTTACTTCAAAAAAGATCAAGCAGTTAATGGAATCACAGAATAACTGAAATTTATGTAGTCTATATGTAACGTAAGTTACGATTTGTTTTTTCTCAAGTAATTCCGTAAAACCTTTCTATAAATTTACATTTTACAGCATTCCCCATGTTTTAATATTTTTAGTGTATATTTTTATAAAACAGAACAAAACAAAAACTCATGACAGTAAAGATAAGTTATCTTTTTATTTTTTCAATAGTAGCTTAGTTTATTTTAATGTATCATGTTATCCAAATGAATATTATACGTAATACATATAATCATTAAACTGTGTACATTATATTTTACGACTTTTTACGTAAAATTGGCTTGTCTGTAAGCGTACAGGAGAAATAACTTTTGACACTTTTGTTTTAATAAGCGTTTCAATATAACTTAGACAAAAGTTACGATAATACATCCTGCTGCTGACAGGCCACAACTGAACTGTTACATGTATAATTTTTTTTTCTAAAACAATAACAGGTCATGGTTTTCACTTATGTATGGAAGGAAAAATGTATTTTGTAAATACTTGGCGTGCGTTAAAATATTATACTTACTAAAATATCTTCAAGAAAACAGAAATAATTTCTCTTATTTTTTTCTGGTTGACAAAACTAATGAATTAGTTTCAACCAAACCACAAGTTTGCGCAGTGGATTTCATCTACAACTTCTAGAGGGCTAGTTTCAAGTTATCTTATTCTTTCCTGTGCAGAAGTTTTTTAAAATTTAAGTTATTTCTTTGAATTACTACCTCTAAATTAGTGTTTCTTTTTGCATTACAAAATGAATTACACCTAATGAATTTTTTTTTCCATGAACAGGAAGTATTGTTTCAATGCCCAGACACAATATTACTATTGTAAGCAATTAAAAATTAGACTGATGTAAAACGCCTATTTCGTATGTTGAAAGCAAAATAAAAAACAATATTGAAAATCTTACTTAAAACTGGATGAACGACATTATAATAATAATTAAATATTTGAATACAGATCCATGGCCTTAAGAAATAGTAAGACTTTGGATAACATAGCCATATCATTTTCTAAAAAAATTCTGATGTTAGCCCCAATTTTAAATTTCACCAAATGCCACAAAACAGACACAGTCTACACGTATGTGGTATACTATTAGTTGAAAGTTGCAGGGAACACAAACAGGTGCGCATTAGTTTGAGTACAAGTTATCTATGAGCAAGTCTAGTGTGTGCCCTATTTGCAAATAACTTCCTCTTGTCGATTATTCCTGGATGAAGAGCTCCACAGACACCTTGTCATTAACTGGATGAAGTATATTGTTGATGATAGCATGCCATTCACTCTGCCACTCATCATGAACCACCCTTTTAAGAAAACATAAAATCTTCAGAAACAGCATGATTAATGAAAAGAGGCTGCAAACAAGCCTCTTTTGCTGCTGCACAATCAGTGCACTCATTGCTGGAAATTCAATGTGGCTGGGGATCCAACAGAAACTCACATTTAGGTTACGCTGAATAATTTCAGAAATAATAGACTGTATTTAATGACAACAGGATGCCTGGAGTACATATTACTAATTGCCTGCAATGCACTCATGGAATCTGAACAGACAAGTGCAGGTTGGAATGTTGGGTTACATAAATTTAAGGCTTTATTAATAGCAAACAGCTCTACAACAAAAACACTGGCGAACTGGAACAAACATATGTTCTGTTGCCAAGCACAAAGAACCACCAACAAAATTATCGTGTTAAGAGCCATCTGTATATACAATATAGCATCTAGATTCAAGCTATTTACAATATTATATAATTTTTCTTGTATGATAACCAGATTAGTCTATTTTTTATCGACCAAGACTAAAGCAATAATTTACAAAAGAAGATCGCTGAGAGGGGTAATAATGTTCAGTAACAGTTGGTTTAAGAATAATTGATTCTTTAATTTAAGAATAATTAGCGTAATTGTAGAGATAAGAAAAGGTGATGAGCTCTGATGCCAAATGGGACAGTAGATCTTGGCCAGTAGATCATGGAATGTTTAATTCATTTTGCAATCTCCAACAACAAACTGGACACTTTCACTTTCTTCCTGTAATTTAAACCTCATAAACTCAGGACAGTAGGGTGGCAAGTGAAACTGATTTGAAGAGTTTGCCACATCAATTGGCGCAGTGGTTATGGATGCTGTTCCCAGTCCAATCAGCACCGACAATTTTCCTGATCCACACATCGCCCGTATGTTTCTCTGAATAACTGATAATAAAGTTGTCTGAGAAATGGTATCAACATAGTTCAGCCATGATTTCTGCTTAGCACACAAACACTCAACAGCATATAGCCCTCACCATTATGGAAGGTGCAGAGCATTTCTGTTGTAGGCCTACAATTGAAATTATGCAAACCTCTACCACAATCTTTTAATGCACTCCTGCAGTCTTCATTCCGGCAATGAACAGCAGGGTGCCTTTATTTTCCAGTTGTTAATGGGATATATTCATTTGCACCATCAACTATCAGGTGTGCTTTACCAACCATCCATCTGCATACCTGACACTGGGGCAAATCATTATTACAGACTGAGATTACAACCAGTCTGTGATTGCTTACAATAAAATTTTTGGAAATGTGCCAGAGAGCAATACACACGAACAATACACACTCATACACAGAAAAATATCCAACAAGATCGATGCATGAAAATGACAAACATGTACAGCCATCGTTCAACAAGGAAAGTTCTGCCTCAGTCGTCATATCGTGCCTTGTGAAGAACATTATGATGAGCCTAAACAATAATGATGGGCATTGAAACTGCCAATTATTAGGGTGGGTAAAGAAATCTGTGAGAAAAACTGGACAAATTATCCTCAGTAATATCGGAATTTGGGGAAAGATATAAGTTGTAGATATTAATTTTAAATGGTGCCAATAATTTTACTGAGACTGCAGGTATGTTTATATCCAGCAGAATCGAAGTGGCCAATACAGCAGCTTCCTTTAGGAAAACAGTCACACCTTCTCATTCTCTACCCTCAGCCACATGGCTGAGATGGTTGCATCTCTCGCACACGTATCTGTGAAATGATATCCTGGGGATAAATGATAATTGTACTGACAAAGCTTCTACCAATTTAGTGAGTTCTTCACACAATGTACATTCTTTCTCTTTATGTACATTGTTCGAGAGAGCCTGTACAAAACTAACACCAGACTGTATGATTCCTCATGCTGAGCACCAAGCCAAATGTGGACCTTTGCATTTTGTACACTTTTCTTCTTCAGTGCATGTGCTATCATTTCCCATATAGGTGAAATGTGCATAAACCTGTTCCATTTTGCAACCAATTTTGGTGTGAAGTGTACATCATGCTTTCCTTCGGCTTGCCACAGGCGCGATTAGATGAAGTCCTGTCGCAAGCTTACTTGTAGACTGTGGTGAACTATCACTTTGGGATAGACAAGACCAGCCAAATCATCTGGTTCTTGAGTCAGTCTTTAGAAATCCTAATCTAGTAAAGTATGAGGACCATTCATGTCGTACTGCACCTGTAGGTGTCCATACCCGGCGTCTGCTGCAGCATATAAATGTTGACACACCGTCATTCTTTCCTACGTATCCTTGCTCATATCCTCCATGGAGAATAAATCTTATAAATTTTACTTTTGACCTTACGACATACAATAAACAATCAACACTACCTATTGTCTTCCAGCAAATGTTTCAGTGTGTTCTCTCCAAGATGAAACCAGACGCGGTTGTATACACTGATGGATCGAAACAAACGATACCGTTGGTTGTGCATTTATTGTCAATGAAAGAACTTATATGTTTGGTCTACCCGGTATTACGAGTGTGTTTACCACTGAACTATACACGCTATAAATAAGGCTTTAAACATCATTAACCCTAAATATAGGAAAATTCTTATTTGCAGTGACTAGTGTAGTGCTCTCCAAGCCTTAAAAAACTTTTATTCCAAACATCCTATCGTCATTGAAATTTACAACGCAATCGCTGAGTTGAATAATCGCAACACAGAAGTAACTTTTTGCTGGGTCCCTAGCCACGTAGGGATTCCAGGTAATGAACATGCAGATTCTGCTGCCAAAGAAGCATGTAATCAGCCTCCTTTCACCAACTGAATTGCTACCTCTGATTTTATTAATTGTGTAAAACAATCACTGAGAGCGTGGTGGCAAGGTGACTGGACGGCTACCGTTGATAATAAACTCCGACAGAAAAACTCGGCGTGAGGAAGTAGTCCTTTTGCGGATAGGACACACGAGGATCACACACGATTACCTGATGACAAGAGGACAAGCACTCCTATGCGCACGATGCAACTACCCCATGACTGTGCACCATATACTCGTGGATTGCATATGTTATGCGGCGTTGCGTCGTAAATTCTACCCAGAAACATCCGTGGTGTCTTGTGCAATGATAATGAAATTTTAACCCGGTTGTTTTTATTTCTGCGTAGTGCTGGGTTAATGCAAAAAATTTAATATCATTGAGTATATTTTTTAATGCTGGAAGAGTTTTTAATGTTTCTTTTTTTCTGAGTTTTTGATTTTTTTATCCGATTAGGAGTGATTTACACTCCTTATCAGAATTTGTTAAATTTTATATAGTTATTTTATTATATTTTAAAGACCGTCTGTGATATTAGTTGTAAGATTTTAGTAATGTTAGTTTTAAGTTTTATTTCACCTTTTTAATTTTTTTTTAACCTAGTTTTAATTATATAATTTGTGTTACTTTTAAGTTTTATTTAATTTTGTTATTTTAGTTTTTAATCTAGTTTTAAGTTTTATATTAGACCCTTTATGGTTTTTAGTTATCGAAGAATGGGCCCTTTACACCCATCTTGGACTTAGTAAAATTTAATTACTCTTGATTTTATATTAGTTTTTACCTGTGATATTAGTTGTAAGTTTTATTCATCTTTTAGAATAGTTTTAAATCCTTTTATTTTTTATATAAAAAAAGAAAGCATAAAGAACATAGAATGGGCATTTGTTGGCAACTTCTTGAACAAGCCAATTAAGTTGAACATTCATGCAAAAGATCATAACAGGAGACAAAAGCTGGGTTTACAGCTATAACATTGAAACAAAAGTTCAATTATCAAAAAATCGCTACTAACATTTAAACACGTTGCAATCAAATAACAACATGAAAATTAAATGGGATATCAACAATCCAAGAACATGAGGTTACAGAGAAGGTTATGTAAAACACAATGCTACCAACCGCATGTCACTAACTACCAACCGCATGTAGACACAATATGTAGATTTGCTCAATAATACTGAAAGGTTATGATTTTGGTTAATAATCCCAGCAATACACAATTTAATTCCAATCTAAGAGTATCTTAATAAATAAAGTCTAATTTTGTATGTTTTTATAAGAATAAATAACAAGAAATTGATTAGTCTCAATAATTCTGCTAACTATGATTCACAATAGGTAAGTAATACATTATGAGATTCGGTGAGGCAATTTGTTACATACTAATGTTAACCTGTGATTATACATAGCTGCTTTAACAAAAAGAATAATTGATAATGTAAAATAAATAAAACACTTGAATACAACTGAAAATATATTATTAAGATTAAATACAAAAGAAAACATTCAAAAAATAGGTTTAACAACTGATAAGAATGTTTAAAATTTTATCATAATGTAGAGAAAAAAAGATTAATTTGTTGTAAAAATGAACACTTATTATTAAGTCAGCAATAAAGATTTAAATAGTTTTATATTTTAGTAATTTTCTTTAAGGTTAATAATTAACTTATTTTTCTTTGAATGTTTCTGCCAATTCCAGTAGAGGGTATCCATTATAAAGGCATAAAATTATTTATTTCCTACTTTAATAGCATATACATAGCTAATTTATACATTGTTCCACACTTCAAAGTTTTTTTGAAACTGAAAAAATAAAATAGTGTCTCAATACAGCCTGGAATATTTTGTAATTGTTTTGAAAATTTCCAGCTTAAATGTGCAATCAAAGAAATTTGCCGATTAAACTGTATTATCATAATGAAAGTGTGTGATGGACTTATAAGCTACACTTATAATCAAAGAGTTGTAAAGTGCAGCAGAGAGTCAGAAAGAAATTGTACATAGGGTAGAGGGGGACGCATTTCAACAGTTTGAATTTCTCTCCACTGGAACTGTTATTTGAAGAGTTCTGGTTTATCCTACAAAGTTGATACTGAATTTTGTTTTCATCAATTAATTTTTCTTACTCAACATACATTTAGGTAAGTTAGATTTAATCATCAAATTAAATAAGATTTTCTGCATCTAACAATACTATGTAGGAATGATTTCAATAAATCTCTGGGGGGAGATTTTGATGCTCTTCAAATGTACCCCTCACAATAGTTAAATATTAATTTAATTAATTTTTTTCAATTCACGCAATATGATGCGAACTTACATAAAGAAGCATAAGCCAGAAGTGAGTGAGGAAGAGATTCATGCAAGCAGTTAAAAATGGTATGTCCCTTAGAAGAGCTGCAGACTTAGATGGAATGCACTGCTCTGGTTTATTTTATAGAATAAAAAAAAGTTTGACTATAACTGAACAATGAATACTTCATAAAATTACTTTGCTCGAAGTATACAAAACAGCAAGTTTTCACTTCAAATCAAGAAAATATGCTTTGTGATTATATTATAAAAAGTTCAAATATGAACATGACCTAACTTACAAACAAATACAACAGCTTGTGTACAGTTACCCGAAATGTCAACTAGTTGGGATGAAAATAAAATAGCTGGAGTTGATTGGATCTACGATTTTATAAATTATCATTAACAGCTTACCTCATGAAAGCCAGAAAACAGCATCTTGTCAAGAGCTACAGCTTTTAATAAAGCAAATGTAGCAGAATTTGTTTGAAAATTATGAAGAAGCTATACATTCAGATGATTTTACTAGGGACTGTATATACAACCTAGATGAGACAAATGTATGAATGGTACTTCATGCTCCATAAGTGGTTGTTAAGTTAGGAACTCATCAGGTTGTGTCTGGGGAACAATAGTCAATGCTGTCGGAAGTATAGTTCCTCCAGTGTTTGTATTTCCTATTGTGAAATTCTATGATACATTGTTGTTTGAAGCACCTCAAGGAAGTTTAGGCTTAGTAAGCAGTCCCACAAGTAGATGGACAATTGGCTCTCTATTTTTACAGGAAAGCATATAAGGTGTTCGAAAGAAAACAAAATTTTACAGCTAATGGATAATCATGAAAGCTATTGCACTCTTGATGCTTTATTAGTGTAAAATTCTAAAATATTGAAACTATATCATTTATTTTTCAAATACGTACTCTTATGGTGTTAGGTTAGGTACGCAAGGTTATACACCTCAGTAAGAAAACATGTTTATTTTTGTAAATTATATATATATATTTTTTGTTTCAATCAAATAAGTGTCATATTTTAACTTCAGTAAAACAAAATAGATCATAAAAAAAATGTCAAAATTAAAAATTTTTCCTGAAAAAAATATGCTCTACCAACGAAATTGTTAGTCAGAACTGTAGCTTGGAAAAGGTTAAGAACTGAAAGCCTTTATTTCATAGGACTACTGTTTTGGTTTCTATTATGATAGATTATGCACGAAATAAGAGTTAGAAATTATAGTACAAGAAGTTCTTTGTTTCTTTGTTAGATGTAAAAATTCAACTGGGATAACAATGATGCTTTGCGTATAATATAGAAACTATCCACTTCATATGCAAATTGTATGTTCAATCAGCAGATTTAATATAAATCATTTTGTACTTTGTTCTGTACATATGTAACTAACACTGAATCACACACACACACACACAGAAGAAGAATGCATTTTCCCATGGTGATGAGAAACTGCTCTATCCTTTTCCATTAATTTCAACTTAAAAACAAACATAAAACTTTTATTTTGTATTTTCACCAAAATAATCCATATCTTTGTAATCTTATAATTATAAATAAACTGTCATTCAGAATTATTTCTATTTTTTTTTCTTTTACGTTGTTTCATGTATGTTTTTGATTATTTTTATTTTTTATTTTTCAATCTTTATTATATTTATAGATTCAGAAAGTTTTTCAAGCAACGTAACGTTACATAGGTGAATACCTAACATATTACACAAGTAGCCTTTCTATTTCATCTTGAATAGCTCTAATTTGGGGTTTCAACTGAGAACCTTCATTGACTGTAACTGAACATGCCACAACTGGTCTTGACACACCACAAGCACGACCCAAAGCTGGAAAAAGAAACAGTAATTAATTAAAAATGAATGGGCAAAATTAATATAAACAGCACAATCGATTAAAAGTTTTGAAAAATAATTAAAATATTAGAATTGAATTTAAGTATAAATATCCTACATATCTCCTTCACTATGTTTTATTCTCTAATTTCTGTTCCACATTATTTTTACGACTTATTGTAAAAAATCATGTAAAATCAAAACACTAAAAAATACTGAGCACGTAATAAAATAGTTTATTTTCCTCCGATAAGTAGATTGCAACCTACATCCATTTCAGGTTTTAATTTAAAATTAAAATAGCACAACTAAATATTTTTCTTCAAAAACAAGTTAAAATATTGAATCATACACTCACTTTTAGTAGATAATTCAAATAAAAGTAATTAAGTATGATAAATTAAATCTCCAAATAAAATGTACTAGAAGTGGTAGAATTTTGTTATTTATGCAGTTAAATTATAAATGATAGATAAAAGCAAAAATTAACACAGTATACTAACATTAAAAACACTTATAAACCATAGAGGAATATCCATTAATCTTAATCGTTTTGTAGCAATGAAACATGAAAACCAAAAACCAGAAAAAAATTTTCTGCATTACAGAATGTCTAATTATAGAATTATGTTTTTAATGCTGCATTAAAAATATTTAATTCAAATAAAAAAGTTAATAAAAAAAAAAATTGAACCAAAACTTAATTTTTTAACATATTTATGGTTAGGTAATTCAATTCTACAAAGAAAACAAATGATTAGCACAGAAGAAAAATGAATGAAGAATGTCAAATGAGATTATTTTGTGGTGTCAGTTTGAGGAAGGAAGAGTTTTACAAGAACATTATTATAAAAAATATTTTCTCTTGTATTAATACTTTACTTTAATATGAATTATACATTAATACGAACTGCCAACCCTACTAATAAATAATGAAAATGGTAAACTGGCCCATAACTATAATACAGAAATCCTAGCTAAGTATTTCAACAAACTGTTAAATTGTGAAAAACTGACAGAACTCCTAAACTTCAACACCAACATCCCAATAACACAACACCACCAAAAAACATCAACCCTCACAATAAAAGAAATCTACCAAGCACCAAGTGATATGAATTACAAAGCAGCAGGAGAAGATCAGATTTTTGAAGAGATCTGGAAACATTCAGGAAGATCAGCAAAAACTACTCTTCATCAACAGCTTGTTAACATTTGGATCAAAGAACAACCAGTACACTGAATAATAGCCCATCCATTCGCTACACAAAACAGACACTAACAACTGCAAGGGAATCTCACTCCTAGATACAACATACAAAATTCATTCAAGAATCATCCTCAACAGGATCAGCTTACAACTTGAGAATGAACTAGGAGAATACCTGGAAGAGCTGTCCAGACCAGATCATTTATCTCAAGCTAGTAATGGATTACAATAGGAAAACAAACAGACACAGTGATAACATATGACTGCATCCACAGAGAATCCCTACTAAAAATTCTGACACCTCGGACTACATACCAAATTAATAAACATGATAAAACTGACCCTCACAAACATTAGAAAAAAAATTCACACTCGAAAGTAAAATTCAGAGGCAAGCTCTCTGAACCATTTGAGATCAAAACAGGTCTCTGCCAAGGCTCTCACTGGTATTATTCAACTGCACTCTAGAAATGGTAATCCCAACCCCATAGAGGGAAGACACCCAGTTAGTGACGTGTTACCAGTCACCACACCACACCTCTGTTCCGAGTTCTGAGGGGCTTTACTGGAGGTTGTCTTTAGACCCAACTGATTACATTCACGGTCATCAGCCAGGCCCCGGTTGAGATGCCACCAATGTAAATGTCTCAGCAGACATTTGCATCAGTAAAATACAGATCCAATTTTGCCTTCACATAGGCCTCAAATGAACATCTTCATATCCAACCTAACATGATTCCCTCGAACTAACGGACCAAAACCGCAGAATCACAAACTCCGCGCCTAGTCCAGATCTGACAGCAACGTTCGTGACTGTGAATGAATCAGAAAACGAAAGAGTTTAAAGTTATATCAGTGCAACACTCATACCAATCAAAATTATGTCTTACGCAACATAGAAATTCAGACCTACACCCAAATACGTCAACCAATTTAGGTCACCCAACAAGAGGAATGTAACCTCATTCTGGTCTGTGCAGGAGCCAGGGATAAACCCCGCACCCCTACCTTGTCTCATCATGGAGTCTTGCGTGGCATTACCAAGTGACAATCAGAACTGCCACCGGCAAAGGGAAGCCACGCCCCTGATCAGACAGGCTACCATGCCCTGGCAGGGTGGCCACCACCATCAGTGGGAGCCCCAAATTAAATCACAAATATTACCAATATAACCGTGGCACAATGCCTAAGCTGAAACCCTAGCCACCTGGGATCCTAACACGATCGAGTATCTCGATTAAACGCTCTTTGCAGACCTACACACCGCAAGGGCATAAAGAAAACCAGCCACTATAGACCACTCCTCGCGGAACATCCAGTTAATACAGAGATCCAGAAAAAAGCGTATTCTCTCAAGTTCCTTAACAGTTCGTGAACGTTCGACCTCGTATCGGGGACAGACATAGAGGACGTGGTCTACTGTATCATCAGTCCCACAATCTAGGAATTGAAACCTGAGAGAAACTGTGTGATATACCAATTGGGGGAGACACATCCAATCGCATCTAAATCAGACACTATAGGAAATAAATATACCATGCATTTAGCAACCTGTGGGGGATTTGTACCATCTGACCTGCCAAGACGCAAGGCCCCAGTCTTCAATCTCCTGCTTTTGTTCTGACGTCAAAGGTTATTTACCTTCGAAATGTAGCATAGCCAACCTACCTATGCTCATTAGCCAAGATATCTATTGGTTTGACCCCAGCTATAACACAGACTGCCTCCTGTGAGACTGTTCTATAACCACCTACAACAGCCAGCAAGAGGAGTCGCTGGGCCGGCAACAAAATATCCACGCAATACCTAAAAGCCATGTGATGAGCCCAGACAGGTGCAACATACAATATAATAGCTTCACTGACACGTTTGTAAAGGATATGCACGGTATAGTAATTCAACCCTCAACTGGGATGAATGACTATGGATTCCATAAAAAGCATCAGCGGCCTTTTTTGCCACATACTATTGGTGTTGCTTGAACCGAAAATTCTCATCAAGAATAACACCCAGAAGTTGTAATGTACTGAATGGAAAAATCAGCCATCCAAACCCAGATGTCGGGAAGCAGACCTTAATCGGACCTTCCGATTCGGACCTTAGCAACATCATTGTGGTTTTCTCTGGGCTGAAAATCATCTTATGTGTGGAGGCTCACAAGCATAAGCAGCTCAGAACTCTACCTTGTTATGCGAATCCCCTTCAATAAGCAGCAGTGCGTCGTCAGCATAAGGGACAACACGACAACCACATGGCAACTTTAAACACAACATGGAATCGAATTTCCACATGGCAACTTTAAACACAACATGGAATCGAATTTATGATCAAAGATGGGGACTCAGAACACTGCCCTGAGGGCATCCTTTAGTTAAGGTCTTACGAACCTCTGAGTCACCATCATGCATGGAAAAGGCTTGATGGCTGAAATAACTTGAGAGCACTTTAATTCATTTCGTGTACACTTACACTTCTGCATCTGAAACATGGCTGATTTAAAAGTCACAAAATTGAAATTCCTTAGAAACATAATAGAAAACACAAACAGAGCTCTTAAATGGAATATAATACGAGGTAACAAACTAAAGGATTTTGTTGTAAAATACGGAAAATAATGCTAAGGTGGATTAGATACATAACAGGAAGAATCAAGAAGGAACAGAATTGAAAATCTTGAACAAAGAATTGATGAGAATTGATTAAAAAGCATATTAAGAAGAAGTGGTTGTTAGGTCGGTGGGTTAGAGCAAAATGATCCATTGACTGAACTGTGAAAGATACCAGTTAAGAATTACAAAAATATAGTGTTGTATTTTATTAAAAACAAACAAATTTAACAGCTGAATTACCTTGTCTTGAACGAACAAATACATATGGGACATTTTTGTCTTCACAAAGAAGAGGAAGATGAAGAAGAATTTCTAGGGGCTCTGCATCAGCTGCCATAACAATGAACTCTGACAAACCTCGATTCAAAGCTTTTGTAGCTGTAAAAATAAATAATTACAATTAATTCAGATACAAATCACACCATGATCAAAAACTAAACGATCAAAGCTTAAAATGCATTAACCATAATGTTTGGAAATTAAATGACCATAAAATGAATTAATAAAATCAGATAACTAGAAAATCACATCTTTTTTTTCCAAAACATAAATTTCTGAGATGAGTAAAATACTTCATGTTTTATTCAGATGTATACATTTTATTATCAATAATAAAATTATCGTTATCTCCCTACAAACTCAAAAACTATGAAAATCTAGTAAGCTTTGCAATTAACAAAAATTTGAGAAAAATTAATATAAATTTTTATTGTTAAAACATGAGAACAAAATTAAACATTTATGTATATATTTTTAATAATACAGCCTTTTTACATATCTCCATTAAAAAAAAGCCAGCAATGAATTTCATAACCTTACTGGCAATGCTGGTCAATTTATGCAATTCATTTTTTTCAATTCATTGAATTGAAAATACATTTAAATCCAGTTTGATTATATTTAAATCATCTAAATTTTTAAGTCAAGATGCACAACAAATTAAAGCAGTAAGCAAAATTTTTAATATTAGTATTGGAATTTTGAAAAGGTTTTTGATTTTTTGAAAATTTGGGCTCGTACATCATGATAATAACTTTAAAAAAACTTTTGAAAATGTTTAAAAGATACAATCATAATTCTAAATAAAATGAAGCTGTAATTTTCTAGGAAGAGTGAAAATTTTTAGCTTTTTTTTTATTTTTTCAAGAAATATTAAAGCACAAGGGCTATTAACAAATTAAGATTTTTTACATTTTAAATTCAATGAGTAACTTACGAGATGGATTTAAATTTAAAATTCTTTTTTAAATTTAAAAAAAAATTATCATAGACCTTGAGTATGACAGGCAAAAAATTTCTATAATGGGGTTGAAAGCCTTTTGTAGAAAATAGAGATGCAGAAATCTTCCGTTAGCTTCTTTTCTTTTCCAAAGCAAAATGTAGCTAAAAAAAATAAATTATTTAGTTATTTTTTTGGGGGAGCGAATATTTAAAAAATGATGGTAATTGTGAGCTTGACAAAAAAAAACTACAACTTTTGTTAGAATTTTTTTTGCAAAAGTGGCCCCAGTAAAAATTTGAAATTTTATTTCTGCCAAAGCAACCTCACACCAAATACAGGCCAACGTACATATACACAAATGTCCTTATGCCAAAAATAGAATTTTTGGACTTGGGAGGACACAAATAATTTACACTTAATTATTTAAATCAATTTTTTCTAAAGATTTTTTTAAATGTCTGCTTAAGGCAGAATACTAAAAAAAAAATTATTTTTTTACTTTTTTCTGATTATCTATGAGTATATATTTTCCCATTATATATAGCTATAACAGTTTATATTGTTATAGCCAGGAAAGTAAAAGAATTTAATAATCAGTTCATTGTATCACAATTCCATCAATTAAATTTTTTGCTTACTTCATAACATAATCAATTTTAATAAAACTTAAGTAAGAAATTATCTAATGATTAGAAATGTACTCTTTCTATCTTCTAAACGTTAATTAAAAATTCTATTCTCTATTGCTTTCTTTTGTAGAAAAATTATTACACTTTAACAGTCTAATTACTACCCTTCCTTAAGCTAACTCAATCTGTATAATTATTTAAACTTATATAAATGTTAGAATCAAGTTAAGATAAATTATAAAGGCTACAACTGTTTCAATCATGTGTTAGGTTACTGATAGTAACAACTTCAAAACAGAAAGCCCTCTTATTTTAACAATTTTTTTGTTAGCAGTGAGAGGACTTAAGGTTAATACTATACCTTCATTGGCTCCTTTTCTAAGCTGTTTATAATTCAAAGCCTGCTGAATAAGATTGAAGATTTTTGTGCTTAATGTTGGATCAGCCAATGGGTATGCCTTTGGATTAACTTCCTCTGTCTGTAAAAGAAAAACCTTCATGAAAACTCCTCAATAAATAAACATTAAACTCATAATTGAACTGTGTGTAATTTGTATTACTTGTATTATTATTCTTTTATAATATGATGGTGGGCTGAAAAGTTTACAGCCTGACAAAAAAACAGCACTTTTTTTTTAGTTTTAGTTTTCAATATAATTTCCACAGATTAATACACTTTTCATAACTGTATTCTAATGCAATTATACCAACTTTGAGCTCCACAAAATACCTATTTACAGTATCAATGGCTTGCTCTCAAATCATTGTCCATCAAACAATTTTTTGAGGTTATGAAATAGGCCATAGTTGCTGGGTGCTGAATTTGTCAAATAAAGCAATTGAAACTTCATTTCATTGATTTTAACAGTTGTGATGATTAATGACTATGCTGGTGCATTGTAATAGTCAACAAGGTTCTTTTTCTGCACTTGTGCATTACACCGGCACACATTTTTTTTTTTTTTTTTTTACATATATAGCTATTATATTTTACATATTATATACTATTATGCATTATTTTTGTTGTGCACACTTACAAACGTTACTTTATTTCTCATTATCTACTTGTTATCACAATAATTCTGTTTATTTATGTAGCTGTTGTATTGTACATCAGTTTCTGAAGGCCAAAATAGGTGGTAATGGTGCAGTTTTGGAGATTGATGAGTCAATCTCCATTTAATGCATTTAAATCTCTGATTTAATGCAAAATTACATTCTTCCCCCCCTAAACTGATAGTTTTCTTTTTACTTCATCACTTAAATATACAATAAGTTTGCATAGTACTCACCATTGATTTTTACCCTTTTCAAGGTAATCAATAAAGTTAATTCCTTTTGCATCCCAGAAAACAGTCGCCATAACCTTATTGACTGACAAAAATTATTTTTGTCTTCTTTGGGGTTGGTTCACTTGGTCCAGACCATTGTTTTGACTGTTGTTTACTTTCAGTAGTGTAGTGGTCGACCCAAAGTCTCATCCATAGTTATGAATCAATGCAAAAATTCACTGGGGTTCTGCTTGTATAGGTCAATTCTCAGTTGAAACAGTTTTCTGTCAACTTTTGCTCGAGCATTAGCAAAATGCACCAATCACCTTGCACAAAACTTCTCCATGCCCAAACGATTATGTAAAATATTACCTACACTTTCATTTGACATTTTAAAAACCTCAGTATTTTATGCAATTTTATTCTGAAATTCCCCAGCAAGATTATATGGATTTTCTCTTTCAGGAGTGGTTCACATCAGCAGGATGTGGTACATCATCAGTGCTTTTGCAACTTTTTTAAATTCAGAAACCCACTGTTTTATAGTTGAATGTGATGGAGAACAGTGTTTTACTGTTGATCCATTTCTTGTATGATCTCAAATGGCATTAATCCTTTCAAATAGAAGTATTTTATAACTGCTTGTTTTTCCAGTTTCTCAATTTCCATGAAAATAACAGACATCTTTTTCAATAGGCTGTGAAACTTGGACTAACAAAGCTACTAACCTGAAATTTGATATTTGAAGCTAGTTAGGATACTACTACATAATGTTATTAAGAAATTAGACCTATCTATGTGGGTACCACATCTATCAACTAGGTATCATCTATGTGTTACGCTAGAAACTTCTCATTCTATCCTCATAGGTGTAAATTTAATTGTTTTAAACACTATGAAGGTCACAAAATTAATATCAAGATAGGACTATCACACTGTAACTGAATTAGAATGCATCCCTCAAGATAAACATTAAAATACACCACTTCTTTTTTTTTTTACTACTTCTAAAACCAACTTTTTTACTTTCTCGGCAATTTTTGTACAGCTGCTTCAGTAGCTACAGCAATAAAAAAAAAAAATATGGTGAAAATTTTGGTGTGGAGGTTTTTTCATCTCAACATTTCATGACTCCCCTCTAAATGAAAATATGTGAAGATATATATATTGATAAATGTATTATGTAGAAACATACATACATATGCATTTTTTTCTTAAACATGGTACAGCTGATATTTTAAATAAATTAATTAATACAATCCACCTTACTAGGACGTTGATATGTTCTCTAGATCTTTCGGCTTACTTGGAAGCCATCATCAGGAGTTAAAATTAATAAAAAATAGTTTTAAATCTTAACTATGATTTTTTAACTTTGACTTAATGCATTAATTTTAACTCCTCATGATGGTTTCCAAGTATGCCAAAATATCTAGAGATAGGGCTGATAAGGTAGATTATACTAATGTATTTGGTACTTACGTATTAACGCCACCGCAGCTACAGCTTTATTTAAAATTTGGAAAATGGGCCGATATAGTTTAACATAGATTCAAAACAGTCTCTTTATTAATTTTAATAAATGGTTATTTATATTAATTTATTTTATAAATATAATTTAACCAAACTTAACCTACACTCACTTCACTAGCTAACCTTTACTAATTAACAGGAGTGTTTTGATTAATAATTAATGATTAATAAATAATTGCAATACTGAATTTATTAAATAAACTCAAAAAAATTACGGTGTTAATTAGTCAAGGTTAGCGAGCGAAGGCTAAGTTTAAATTATATTTATAAAATAAATAAATATAAATAACCATTTATTAAAATTAATAAACAGACTTCATTTTCCACCGAAATCCGATTGACTACTTAGTTTTTAAATAAAGCTGTAGCTGCAGTGGCGTTAATACGAAAGTACCATTTACTTATACACGTATGTATGTTGGCCTGTATTTTGATAATGCCTGAAAATTAAAACTTCAAATTTGGTTTAGATATTTCTACATATGAGGCAATGATATTATTAATTTAATCAACGGCTCATGTACATACTGTAAAGATCTCTATAGAGAGTTTTGTAACTTGAAATTTAGTAGTATGGTGGTACAACTGAGTTGTTTACATTAATGAAATTTTAATTAAATGATTTTAGAGGGGATATAATTAGTATCTTAATTGTTTAAAATGTTTTGTTGTTTGAAAAACAGATCACTAAAAATTCTTGAACATGAAAAACAACTGTCACCTATGTTTTAACATGTTAAATTTTGACCGCAAACAGAGTAAGCCCATACACAAAACAACTATATTTAAAAAAACTGAGTTGCATATTAAGACATCCAGGAATTGTTAATCTGGTCGTAGAAGAAACAACACAATATGACGAAGATTACAATCTATTAACAGATAACTGATGATGCAAGATATATGTTAACTTATGGCTTAAGCAACACCTAAAATTATGAAATATGAATTAAAATTATGATTATGAAACATTAGTCTGATACGACAAAAGATAAAGTTGATAGCTTAAATAATTATAAAAATCGTCTGTATGTACAAAATCAAATATCTAAAACGTAACAAAAAGCAAAAAATAAACTTTGCAATCGTCTAACATAACCTCAAATAATAATTTAATTTTGCCGGTGTCCCTAATGTACACTTCTAACATTGTATTTACGATAATTATACCTTTTCGTACAATTAAAATAAAGAAGCAGAAATATATTAATCCACAGTATTCTTAATTTCTATCGAATGATAACGATCACGTGTAGACGCCATACTCAAGCGCGCAGCACGCTGCCTGTCAAGTAACAAATTAATAACAAAAACTGTAAAACACAGAACAATAATTGTTATAAGCCAACAGAGATCTTGTTTAGAAAGATGCTTACCATATTTAATAACGTAATAAATGATTAATACCCGCAATGAAAAAAAAAAAACGCCACCACAATCGAAAAAACTACGGTTGAGGTACAACAATGAAATAGTACACACCGCCAACTCAACAAAAATAAATTTCGATAATGAAAAACTTTTGTCTTCAGTCATGATCAGTGGTGAATTATTACATAAAATAATTGCTTTGTAGATAAACCAAACCAATTAATTATTATTATTTTTTTTAACCAGGGTGGAATTAAAAATTTGGTTTTGTTATTATAAAAAATAATACACATAAAACCGACATAGGAAAATCTCGAACTAAAAAAAAAATTAATACCAAATTATTTTTCAATTATTTTTACGTTTCGACGTTTAATTATATAGTTACGGATTTGAGAAACGTACTAACCATTCATTTGGCTCCAAATGCAAAAAGTCGAAATTTAGTTTTTATTTCCCTAAGTTTTATTTAAAATATGAATAGTCTTACAAAAACGCTGTTATATGGAAAAGGTAATTTACGAGACATCCAACAAGTCAAGCTAAAGCGCTGATCCCCGTGGCGCGAGTGTAACGTCTCGGCTTTCATTAGGAGGTCACAAATCCCCATCAGGCATGCCATTTTCACTTGCTATAGAATTGCCATTTCATCCATCCTCTGAAGCAATACTTAAGTGGTACCGGAGAAAAGGTGAAAAATCTGCATCTTAACAAAGAAAAAGAATTCCATTTAATCCTTTTTCAAGAAAAAGAATAGGCAGGGAATGCTCCTGAGCACGAGTTAAAACTCTGTTATAAGGTTATAAATACTAATTTACATTCAACCTTACTACAAATTTATATTATATCCCTAGCGCTTTTGGTCAATTGACCATCCTCGGGAGCAACATTTTTTTGTAATTTAAAACACAAAAATATTATAAAATATTAAAAGCATAACAACTGGTCATCCGATGTATAAAAGTAATTACATCAGTTCAGTAAGACTGTCTCAGGTGTTATGAATGATAATAGTGGGAGGTAGATAATCAAGTTAGGCAACTTTATTATTAATTATCTGCTTAAATAGAATTTCATTTTCAAATTAGATTTGTTCGTTGATTAACTTATTGTTATTAAAATATATATTACATTTTTCATGAATGGTGGTTTTATAGAAATAGTTGGAGAAATTTAATATTTTAATAAAATTATCAGTATTGTAACTATATTTATTTTGTAAATGTGTGGGCATAAATGGATTTATCAAAATTGCCTTTTTTGTACTATTAATATGTTCTTTAGTTCTAATAGAAAAAGAGCGGTTGATCATACAAATATATTCTAGATGGCAGTCTTCACATTTTAAACTATAGATTCCTTAACTATGATATTTATATATTTGGAGTTTACTATTTTAAAAGGATCATTATTGTTTATAAAATTTATTATTTTATTGTTAGTAGTGTATGTCATTTTTATATTATAAATTGTTTGAAATATAACACTTTTTTTTAACCTCCAGGGACCACCGTTAGGTATTGCTTCAGAGGATGAGATGAATGATTTGTAGCATGTGTGAAAATGCCATGCCTGACTGGGATTTAAACCCAGAACCTCCAGATGAAGGCCGAGATGCTACCACTTGCGCCATGGAGGCCAGCTGAAATATAACACCTATATATATATATATATATATATTAACGTTAACATTAGAAGTCAAACTCAAGTAGCTCAAATTACCAAAAGTAAAAGCCAATTATTTTAGTTAAAAAATGAAATTAAAATCTTATATAATAAAAAATAAAATTTTAACATTATTTATATATTTTACAAGTGGATCTAGTATATGAATTGGGTTGTCATTTTTCAAGAATTTTTAAGAATTACAGAATTAAATTGATAACATAATGATCAATAAATACACAGAAATGAACAAGAAATTTTATAATTTAATCAATAAACACACATAATACATTTAAACAAATACATACTTTCAGAGATAGTGTCGTTAATACAATGAAAATTAAATTTACTGAAGATGAACCTAATATTACAAAAAATGTATATAAATTTAATCTACATATTATAAACAAAAATAATTTCATTAAACAAACTATAATATATATTGAAAATATCAAACACTCAGGAAATGAACATAAATACAATAATGATAATTTTAATATTTATGCAAATATAAAAATTAAACTAAAAAATAACCATGCTTTCATAGTCAAATCTGATAAAAGAAATACTCCTATTTTTTTTAATTCCTTGTATGAAGTAAAGGAAGTGTTGTGACTGCAAAACATTTTGGTTGTCATATTTCAACAGAAATATGCATTTTGACCATCCCTGAATCCATTTTGACTAGTTTTGGTGTGATGACTGCACGTACATATGTATTTCGCATAACTAAAAAATGATTAGCTGTAGGATGTTGAAGCTTTGAATTTAGCACTGTTGTAACATCTAGTTGTGCACCTTTCTTTTTGATTGCAATTGAAATTAAAATTAAAATTATAATCAATGAAATATATGGATCTTAAAGGGAAGGCACATTGATCAAATCAGACTTCATCACCTTTTTTTTTTTAACTTTCCTTTTTTTAATTTAAATATACTGATTTAATAATTATTAACTGGTGTCAGTAAAAAAAAATTTACAATAAATAATAATTCAATGATTAAAAAAAAAAATATTAGTGAAATAAAATTTTATGTACTTTTAAAAATGTGTAAATGTAATTTAATAGACATTACTTATATGTATATGTAATATATTTGGTGAAACATCTGATTATTTAATATTAATTGAAAATTATAATTTAGAATTGTATTATTTTTGGATTTTCTTAGCAAATTCTTAAAAAACTGTATAATTTATTTAAAAAGAAATCATTTTATTTAATTATTTGGTAGAAAAATAAAATACATTTTTGAATTGTATTCAATTTAAAGTTATGAAACATTTTTTTCACTTGTTTGTAATATGCACAAGATTTCTGGTGCATAAAAGTATAAATAAAAGTTAATAATAATTAAGTATTCAGTTTATTGAACTCCTGTATACAGGTTATAAATATTAGTTTTGACCTTACAGTGTAGAATAATCAGTTTTTATTATTGGATTATTTGGTAAACAATTTATTTAAAGAGTAACCAAGGGACTTTTGCTCTAGCCTAATATTTCGGGTAAGATTGTTGAATTAATAATTGTATAAATATTTGATGTTAATAAACTAATATTTTAACAATTGTGTATCTGTCCACTTTTATTTTTTTCTGGGCCTTTTCAAGATCATGGTTAAAGTTTACTGTAAAATAAAACAAATGAAAAAAAATGAATCAGATAGAATACTTGAAAGCAGGGTAATAATCTAATTCTACGCTTTATCACATACAAGAATATATAAACCGAACAGTGTTTGGTTTAACCCAATAAATAAAAAAAACGTCAATACAGATTTTTTTTAGTATGATTAGATAATAACTTAATAAAGTTTCTGCTTAAAAACACTATAGTTCAATGGTGCTAAATTTTTTATAATATACATAATTAGTTTTTACTAACTACCTTCTCTTTCAGCCTTACATGCCTTTGCATGTTCTTGGACAGATTTGGCAATCAAAGAGCCCTTGCTTTCTGCCATCTTCTGATCACTACAGAAAAAACAACTAAACCACTTTCATATTCCTTCCACCCACTAAACTAGAAAAGTGAATGAACAAGGTGTGTTCCATACCCACACGGAGTAAAAAAAAACCCTTCCAACAGCACACCAGGGTTGGCACTGCAGGAGCGACAGTGCCCTCTTTCCCTTGCAGCCTTGTGTGCTGCTTCCTATGTGTGCATGTATACAACAGCCAAACACCACGCCGCTAGAACTGTGAAGCGCACAGTTCCATACAAAGATTTTTGTATCTTTTCATAAATTGTGGGATGGCTACTGACATTAAACTTAACGATTATATATTGTACAAGTATAAAGAATGAATTAAACAAAAAAAAGGACCAATTATCTTAAATGTTGTCGATAATATCAAATGGAAATATGGGTGCTGCAGTTCCACAGTGCCTATACGCAAGCTGCCACTGAAATGTAAATACGCTCTCAAGGATATTTATAAAAAAACAAACTTAATTTAATTAATACTCATGTACCCATATTTAAAGCGTTACCCAAGATTCATAAAGTTGGTTTTCCCATATGTCCACTTATAAATTTTATTAATTCACCTACATATCAACTAAGAAAATTTTTATCCAAAATGTTGAAGGAAAACATTAAAATAAATAACAAATATAACCTAAAAAATGGTTATGAATTAAGACATTATTAACAAAATTTAAACAAACAGATCAACTTAACTCATAACCTTACATATAAAGGATATGTACACTAATATTAATACAAATAAAACTATAAATATCATATATAACACTTATCTAAATTAAATTTACATAATGAATGGATAGATGAAATAATTGAATTACTTAAATTATGCTTCAATTACAATTATTTAAAATTTAACAATAAGTATTATCAACAAGAAAAAGGACTTATGGGCTCACCTCTTTTTAGCTATTATGACAGATATTTATATGAATGAATTTGAAAACTCACTATTACCAAACATATTCAACAACCATAAAATTCTTTTATATAAAAGATACCTTGATAACATTGTCATTATTTTTAACCAGAATATTGATGATGAAACAAATATAATTTTTAATAAAATAATAAACATCATATTAATATTTAAATAAACATAATATTAATTTTACAATAAATCATGAAATCAATAATAGTATTAATTATTTAGGTATGACTTTGACAAAAATTTAATGATAATATTTTTAAAATCAACATATATAGAAAATCAACACAGCGTAACACTAGAATACATGCTTTCATCTCATGCTTGGAATCAAAAAATGGCAGCTTTTAATTATTTGATTTATAGAGCATATTAAATGTCTCAAACATAACAATTTGAAACTAAACTCTGAATTAAATATTATAAAGAACATAGCAATAATAAATGATTACACTGAAAAACTGATTAATAAATTATACTTTTAAATCAAAAATAAAATACATATAAAAGATAACAAAGTTATTACATAATTATTCAGAAAAATCTTATGTAAAAATAGAATTCAATTGATTTTATAGATACTTTAATAAAACATATATATCTTATTACCTAAAAACAACATACACTACTAACAATAAAATAATAAACAACAAATGTGTAAATATCTTAGATAAGGAATCTATAGTTTAAAATGTGAAGACTGCCATCTAGAATATATTTGTATGATCAACGGCTCTTTTTCTATTAGAACTAAAGAACATATTAATAGTACAAAAAAAGCAATTTAGATAAATCCATTTATGCTCACACATTTACAAAATAAACATAGTTACAAGACTGATAATTTTATTAAAATATTAAATTTCTCCAACTATTTCTGTAAAACCATCATTCTTGAAAAATTTAATATATATTATAATGTCAATAAATTAATCAACGAACAAATCAAATTTGAAGATGATATTCTACTTAAGCAAATAATTAATAATTATAGAGTTGCCTAAATTGATTATCTCGCGAAATTACGAAAAAGGTTTCTCCCGAGGATGGTCGAATGACCGAAAGCGCTAGGAATATAATATAAATTTGTGGTAAGGTTGATTTTTATATTATAAATAATCATTGAAAAATAAATCATGTGATTATCTACATATATAAAAATGAATTTTTCGTTTGTTTGTCCCATATGCATTCCTGTACCATTCATCCGATTGCGATTGATGAAGCTATGGGGGTTGTGCGCATACCTGCGAAGATTTCTGAATTCGTTTGGACCCGCTAATTGGCGTAGGGGGTCGAGATATTTCGAGTAATTGTATTTATGATCAGATTTGGATATTTACAAAACAAATATACAAACAGACTTTCTTCTTTATATATATAAAAGATAAGCCGTGCGGACAAGATACATATTACAAAATTTTAATTTTCTAAATTCGTCCGTTAGTTCTCGCAAGCAAAAAGAAAAACCTTAAGATCTTGCAGGAAAAAGTATCTAGGCTAGGACTGCGAAATAGTAAATGAAGTGTAGAAAATAAAAATAAATAAAAAAATTGTTAACAAACTTGCATACGGTTGCATAATTAGTTTAATAATATTTTATTAAAAGTTTTGCAAACAAAAAAAAATACATTTGAAGTGAGTTTGAAGGAAATGTGTTTTGTTGTTCAGTGTTTATCTACTATGGTTGCAATGGAAACGCAAGTAACCAAATAACGCGAGCGAAGCCACGACGGGTTGCTAGTGCTAAATAAATAAACTAAACTGTCATTTTTAGTTGAATAGAACATTTTCTATGTCTCATTCAGCAAATTATGCTCATTTCTAAAACATTTCAAATGAGTAACGAGTATGAATTATAATCAATATTATTTGTTGCTTGGAAGATGAAAATTTTTATTTAATAATTGGTAAATTATTACTAATTTTCTAAATACGAGTAACAGATACAATTTCCTAATACTCTTCAAGAAATATTTCAGTCTGCAGTTACTGTGTTTTAATATGTTTATTCCTGGGTTTCTTGGTTTATCTATATTAGCTTTGTTAATTAATTAATAAATAATCATTTAATCTTCTGAATTTTGTTAGTGGTTTTAAAACCAACCTTACTAACTTGTCCCAGAAATGTTGGTTGCTTTATAAGTGTTGGTGTTTGACATTCACATCAAACGTAGAATGTTTGTTGATATTTGTTAATGATTGCCAGTAAGTGGTTTTTTATATTTTATATTAAGATGATATATGCTTCTTATGTGTAAATAAGTATTGGTTAATAGCTAATAATGTTTGTTAGATACTTCAGCGTGTTGAGTTATTTGATACTGTTAGCTATCTTTTTCTTTTTTCTGTTTAGCCTCCAGAACCACCACCGTAAGGTATTTCTCAGAGAACGATATGTATGAATGTAAATGAAGTGTAGTCTTGTACAGTCTCAAATCAACCATACCTGAGATGTGTGGTTAATTGAAACCCAACCACCAAAGAACACCAGCATCCACAATCTAGTATTCAAACCCATATAAAAGTAACTGCCTTTACCAGGATTTGAACCTTAGAGCTCTCGACTTCTAAATCAGTTGATTTGCGATGACAAGTTCACCACTACACCAACCCAGTGAGTTAATATTGTCAGCTGACATTTGGATGTGTTACAGGCAATATAAAATGTATATGATTTTATTACACGGGATGATTAAACATGTTACTTAAAAGTTATGGAAGATTAAACATCTTATGTAATTTGTTTTTTTTTGTTTTGTAATGAAATTTAAGTAGAAAATTGTTTTTTTTTTTTTTTTTACTTTAGAATATGATAAAGTTCTGTGCTTATAAACTTGTAGTATATTACAGACTGGGATAGGATGAAGTTAGTTGATAGGTACATGAATGAAACTACCTTTTGTTGCTTTTGTACAAGAGTATTATACCATTACATATAGCAAGGGCCAAATACATGAGGGATATTTGTTAAGCCTGTGCAAAGTCAAGAGATGGCATTTGTAGCTGCATTACCGAGGTCATCCTTAGTGGGGGACCATTTTATAAACAACCTGTATAACAGGTTGTAAATGTAAGAGTTTGTCAAATATAAATTGGGACTTTTGTTTTTCACATTAATACAGAATAATAATACAAAACATACTATTACTTTTATATGTAGTCTTCCTAAAATTCTAAACAATTTTTCCCAACATGAAGGGATCTTGTGCATCACTTTATGAAAAGTTTGAGAAAATGAGTCATGAACAAATTGTGCACAAATTCCTCTACTCCGTTGTCACTCTGGAATCAATGTCCTTCTAGTTTCTAGTGCCTTCTTCAAGGACCCAAACAGAAAAAAACCATAGGGGGATAAATCTGAACTGTAAGGGGATGTTCTAAAGTTTCCCAGTAAATTTCATCTAATTTATTAAAATGCTAATACCTGTCTGAGGCCTGACTCATGAAAGAAAATCACATCGCTAGTTGATGGCACTTTTTGTTCCTGCAGGCAGTTTTCACTTTGTTTAAGAACTGGTAGTAGTAGTATGCAAAATTCATTGAAAGAAACTGTGAACAATACATTTTTCCAGAACCAAAAGATGGTTGAGAGGATTTTTCCAACTGATGGGTATGTTTCGCCTTAACAGGGCAAGACTTACCACTCTTTCACCACTTCATACTCGCTGATTTCAACTCTTCAGTGACGGGACCTATGTCTTATCACACTTGACTATTCAATGTAGAAAAATTTATTTCCCTCTGTTCATAGTCAATTCAGCCATTGACAAATTTCCTGTCAGGCCAGTTTCTGATTTAGGTCAAAAGTCTTAACCCACCTTGCACAGCCTTTGTGATAACGGAATGGAACCCACAGTGCTTTATGGTAATGGAATGGGCACTTTCATGACTAATACTCACTTCCGTGAGTACTAATACTCACTTCCGTGAGTACTAATACTCACTTCCGTGAGTACTAATACTCACATCAATCTCTAAGGTACTGATCAATTGAATGTTGTCATCCATTTCGCTAGTCTAGGACGCCTATTGTAATTTTCACTTTCTAGTTTCATGCTATCCTCTAAATCTACTAGCACAGCCATATTCTTGGGTGCATGACATGTTATATCCTCAAGCTGCACACACAGTTAAAATTTTGGAGGGTTTGATGATCTCATTTGTAAAAGCTTCAAGATAACACATGTTACACAACCAACAATGCAACCTATTGCTCTGACTAGAGAGACCTAAATGCTTAGGTGGTTGCTCATATGTGAGCCATGAAGACAAAAGTCCTGTTTACATGACTTACCCTTGTACGCATGAGTTATGAAAATACTAACTTTGTGAAGACTGTACATGGTGAGATTTGACAAAACATTTTTACATTTCAGGCCAGTATTAGCTGAAATGAATTCTTTTTTTATTTTTCATTTATTTATTGAATTTATTTAGTTGCCTTTTTTTATATATTATATTTTCTATAAGGCTTTGATCATTAAACAATCAAAATGTCAATCTATGTTTACAACTTAAGTAAACAAGTTTTGGAAATGAATTTTGAGTATATTCTAACTTTCTAATTCATTTTAATACTTATTTAGCAAAGCTCTTTATTTGCACTAATGAACTAAACTTATAAAATTATTTTATAAGCACATTCAGGGCTATGCCAATCACAGAGTAATAATATTTTGGTAAAGAATAATGCTGTAAAAGTTTCATCTGTTTAACATTACTACATAATTAAGTGTTTATATAGAGTGTTTAAAAAGAACTCTTTGGTTCCAAAAAATCAGAATGAAATAATGGAATTAGTTAAAAGCAACTGTTTTCATATTTATGTTCGTTTTATTATTACATTTTTCATCGCAAATATTTATTGTGGTTAGCACCACTGTGTGACCTTAACTGCGCATCCAGTCGGCAGTCTCACTCTATCATGATGACACTGCAACAGAAAGCTCAGTATGTGATTTGGTTTATCAAAGCAAAATTGGTTATTACAGTTCAGCATAATTGTCGACATGAATATAGGAGCATCTTATTCACATAGCACAGAAGTCATTAGTAAGGGACAACTTAGAATTTGGAATATCTAAATCTACAGTGTACAAAGTTGTGTGTAAGAGGTTTAGACTATGTGTGTACAACTTTTACATGAAATCAAATCCAATGACAAAGTGAAAAGAATTGGAGTTTACAGCTTTAATGCTTAACAACATTGATTAAATGAGGACCTGAAAGGAGTCATACTTTCAGATGAGGCGACATTCCACATTAGCGGGTCAGTAAATCAACACAATTGCAGTATTTGAGGATCAGAGCCACCACATGAGATAATCAAACATCAGCGTGATTTTACGAAAGTCAATGTTTGGGTAGGACTGATGAGTGACCATATTGTGAGCCCATTCATTTTTGTAGAAAGCACGATTAATGGGGGTATTTTTCTGTGACATGCTCAAACTTTATGTCTTTCCACAGATTGGAACACAATTGGGTCTTTTTGAAGGTTTACAATGGTTTTTAATATAGGGAGTACTCCCAGACAAGTGGAAAATGCAGAGATTGATTTTAGCCCCTAAGATTGGGAGGAATCTTTCACTCCCTTCCTGCCGACTACTGGCATTAATAGACGCACTGGCAAAGATTCTTGAAAGGATGCTTCAGTGGAGGATAACCACAGCAGTAGAAGAAGCAGGTGGACTCTCTGTGAACCAGTTCGGGTTTCGCAGAGGTAGGTCTGCCATGGATGCTGTGGCCAGGGTCTACAATGAGGTGTAAAGAATATGAGAGGTGGCAGAGGCAAGATCTGTCTTGATAACACTGGATGTTAAAATACTTTTAACAGAATTTCTCACATCCTAATAATGAACTCACTGGAGAGTTTTGGGGTCCTTTGTACTTGGTCCGGTTGTTCCTCATTGGGCATCATCTTGTTTATCAAGTGGAGAATGGTTCTGTTGAACGGAGGCTCTTCAGGGAAGTTCCACAGGGGTTGGTCCTAGCACCGACTCTTTGGAATCTTGCCTAAAATGGCATCTTCCACATTCCTCTTCCTCAGGACATGAAGCTGTATGGGTATGCAGATGATCTAGCCTTGGTGATCAGCACTCACTCATGGTGGGAGGCAGCCTCCAGGGCTTGCGATTTGTACTCTGCGATACAAGGTTGGATGGCCAGGGTTGGACTGACACTAGCTCCAGATAAAACTGAAGCTGTGGCGATAAAAACTGCCAAAAGGAGGTCCACACTAGTCTTTATGTTAGAAGGCAGGAGGATAGTTACAAGGCCGGCGATCAAGTATCTCAGCCTCTGGATTGATGCAAGACTCAGGTTCGAGACACAGGCCATAGAAGCATCTGAGAGGGTGGAAAGGACAATGAGGTTTATCGCCGGCCTCCTTCCAAATAGCTGCAAACCAGCACAGCAAGCAGAAGATTGCTTGTGGGAGCTGCATATTCTGCGCTATTGTATGGTGTAGAGCTTTGGAGAGTTGTAAAATATGGAGTATACAGAGGCAAGCTTGAGTCCATTCACCGCAGATGCTGTCTGGGAATGATATCAGCATATCAGACGGTATCTAAGGAGGTTGCAGAAGTCCTGTCCGGGCAGATGGTGATAACCTGGAGATACATATGAGGAAGAAACTCAGGGATGTGAGGGCTCTGCCAGCGCCTGACAAAAAGCAAAAAACCAAGGAAATCAAGGAAGCGTTGATGATAGAATGGCAGGAAAGATGGGATCAGTCCACGAAGGGCTGGTGGATGCACCGTTTCACTGACACACTAGGTTGAGAGTCCATGTTCCGGCCCAGAGAACACCCAGTGGGTTCTGATGCAGGATGTGAACACCTGGAAAGCCGTAGAAAATTTTTCTAGGATGCTGATAGCAAAACTGAGAGTATAGGAGGAATATTGCAGAAGGGGATGTATGTAGGGTGTGGGGCCAGACAGTCTTGCAGCTCAGTGCCTGGAGGGTCCATCAAATGTGTGGGAATCGTCTTGGTGCAATGAGGCCCTGGGCACTCCAGTCCCGGTGACAGACTCTGTTTGGTAAGTTTTGATGTGTCCATATTGCTGGGCGTATATGTGTATGTGTTTGTATGGTGAGTATGTGTGATTAGCCGATGTGATTGCTTTAGATGTTCACCATGAATTTTGTTGCTGTTACGGTTTGTGTTGTGCTGTGTCTGTTTGATTCATATGTTGTATTGGTTGTTGGAGATCGGTGTATTTGTTGTACAGGTGGACTAGAAGAGGAGGGCCAATCGCAGTTCACAGTTCGACTTTAACTGCAAGGTATCAAACATATGTTCCTACCTAATAATAATTTTTGGTTGTTGTCATGTCCAATTAAAGGTTTCAAATACAAGATATAAAACCCGATAATAAATCCATCCCAGTGTAATCGATAGAGTAATTTCCTGACCGTCATATTAAGAACTTCATTAATTTCAAGAATTTTGGGCCAAGAAGTCCAGACACCCCACTAAAGTTTTTTTGAGGAGGCATGTGAAAAACACTGTTTATTTTGTGAAAATCCATGACATGAACTACCTATATGAGAGGATTGTGGCAACAGTAGCATCCATTACAAATGACATGCTGGCGAGTATGTAGGAAATACTGGGCATGTGTAGGGCAATGAATGGTGCACATATCAAAGTGTATTAAAGATAGAAAACTTCAGAATTTACTCTTTCAGAATAATACTCATGTAATACTTTAAATATAAGGCTGTTTAAATAATACTAGAAACAGTTCTTTTATAAACATTATAATGAATTAGAAAATTTTTTTAAACATGTTATTAGATTAAACTGTTATCATTTTATTTGTATTATCTCATTTAACCATGTAATAACGTATATCTCCCTCTATGAATCATGAGGCATTGCCGTTGGTGAGGGAGCTTGAGTGCTCAGTGATAGAGTAACTGGACCGAAGGTGCAACCATATCAGAGAGGTATCTGTTGAGAGCCAGACTAAAGAATGATTCTTGAAAGAGGGCAGCAGCTCTTTCAGTAGTTGTTAAGGATGTAGGTCAGGACAACTTAAATGGCCATATCAACATCACTCAGTCCTCTAAGTACTGCACAGCTGAAAGCAATGAAAAACTACAGCTGCTTTTTTTCCAAGAAAATGTAGCTCTCTGCATATTTGTATAGCAATGATGGAGGTGCCTTCTTTGGTAAAATATTCGGGAGGTAAACTAGTCCCCCGTTTGAATCTCTGGGTGGAGACTACTAAGGAAAGGGTCACCAAAAAATTAAAAAATAACTTTCTACACGTCGGAGCGTGGAATGTTAGAAGTCTAAAAAAAGGTTAGTAGGTTAGAAAATTTAAAGAAGGAAATAAATAGGATAAATGTAATGTAGTAGGAATTGGTGAGGTTTGATGGGAAGCGGTAAACGACTTTTGGTCAGGTGATTTTAGAATAATTAACTCAGCTTCAAATAATGGGCAGGCACGAGTAGGTTTGGTAATGTACAAGAAGATAGGGAAGAGAGTAGAGTATTTCAAAATGCATAGCGACAGAAACATTGTAGTAAGAATAAAATCAAAACCTAAACCGACAATGATTGTTAACATATGCCTACAAGGGCCCATGATGATGATGAGGTAGAGTGTGTATACGAAGAAATTGACAAAGCAATTAAACACATAAAAGGAGATGAAAATTTAATAATAGTTGGAGATTGGAATGAAAGCATTGGAAAAGGCAAGGAAGGAAATATAGTGGATGAATACGGGCTGGGCAAAAGGAATGAAAGAGGGGACTGACTTATAGAGTTTTGCATGAAGTATAATTTAGTAATTGCCAACACCCAGTTTAAAAATCATAATAGAAGAATATACACATGGAAAAAGCCAGGCAATACTGCAAGGAATTAGATAGATTATATCAAGGTTAAGCAAAGATTTAGAAATCAACTCATCGACTGCAAAACTTACCCTGGAGCAGATATTGACAGAGACCATAATTTAGTGATAATGAGATGTAGATTGCAGTTTAAAAACCTGAAGAAAAGGTGTCGGATGAATTGGTGGAATTTAGAGAAGCTTGAGGAAGAGGAGGTAAAGAAGATTTTTGAGGAGGACATCGCAAAAGGTCTGAGTAAAACAGATACGGTAGAAAATGTAGAAGAAGAATGGGAGAATGTTAAAAAGGAAATTCTTAAATCAGCAGAAGTGAACTTAGGCAGAACAAAGAGAACTGGTAGAAAACCTTGGATTTCAGACAATATTATATATTGCAGCTGATGGATGAACGTAGAAAATATAATACTAGTGATGAAGAAAGTAAAAGGAACTATGCACAATTAAGAAATACTATAAACAGGAAGTGCAAACTAGTGAAAGAAGAGTGAATTAAAGAAAAATGTTCAGAAGTGGAAAGAGAAATGAACATTGATAAAATGGACGAAGCATACAGGAAAGTTAAGGAAAACTTTGTGGTACACAAATTAAAATCTAATAATGTGTTAAACAAAGATGATACGCCGATTTATAACACAAAAGGCAAAGTCGATAGGTAGGTGGAATACATTGAAGAGTTATACGGAATAAATGAATTAGAAAGTGGTGTTATACAGGAAGAAGAGGAAGTCGAAGAGGATGAAAGGGGAGAAACAATACTGAGATCTGAATTTAAGAGAGCATTAAAAGATTTGAATGGCAGACAGGCTCCTGGAATACACGGAATACCTGTAGAATAACTGTGCAGTGCAGGTGAGAAAGCGATTGATGGATTATGCAAACTGGTGTGTAATATTTATGAAAAAGGGGAAGTTCTGTCAGACTTCAAAAAGAGTGTTACAGTCATGATACCAAAGAAAGCAGGAGCAGATAAATGTGAACAATGCAGAACAATTAACTTAACTAGACATGCATCAAAAATCTTAACTAGAATTCTGTACAGAAGAATTGAGAGGAAGTGTTAGGAGAAGACAAATTTGGTTTCAGGAAATATATAAAGACAAGGGAAGTAATTTTAGCGCTCAGATTAATAGTAAAAGGAAAATTAAAGTAAAACAAACCAACATACTTGGCATTTGTAGACCTAGAAAAGGCATTCGATAATGTAGACTGGAATAAAATGTTCAGCAATTTAAAAAAAAATTAGGGTTCAAATATAGAGATAGAAGAATGATTGCTAATTGTTAGATTCTCTTACTAATGCCAGTTCTTTCATTTAATTAACCCATTTATATCTTTAGCCTGTAACAATTTGTTTTAAATATTCTAAAACTTGCCTACTTGAATAATATGAATTCAATCATTTGACTGGTTTCATGCAGCTTTACAAGATTCTCTTTCTAGTCACAACTCTTTTATTTAATTAACCCATTTAAAAGTTGTATTGCGATCACAAGTTATGAATGCGTAACTTCTGAATAAGATATTTTTAGGCAGTTAAAAGAAAAGTTTGGTTCTTTTACAGAATCTGACAGCAAATTAACTTCTTTTTTTTTAACTTGTAAAATAGCTTGTGTTGAATGCTTAATTAAAAATGTGTTACAAATTTATATTTAGACAATACAAAATAAAATTTTTGGTCAGTCATTGAACAACATTTTTGTCTCATTAGACAAAACAATACAAAACACTAGTACTCATACAATAGAAGAAAACAAAACAAAATACAAGAATTTTTTCAGTCATTAAACAGAAAAAATTCACTAATATGATCTTCATTTCTGTATCTATGTCTACATAGAAATTCACATAAATAGAAATCCATTAATTCTCTGGATATTCCCTCTCCTTTTTATTTCATTGTTTGGCACAAAACCACAAATTCTCAATATTTTTTGTATGTGCCCCTGTTTCAGGATCAACAAAATTCTCAGAATCGTTCACGGTGAGGTGTTGAAAGTTGTAGTATTCCAAATGAAGAATATAGTCATAAGATTTCCATTTATCAGTTATAATTATTCAACCTTTTTCAATATAAGCGTTAACTGTATGTAATCAGTAATCTTTTGTATGGTCCAGAACAGCATAAATAAGACACTGTTTTGTTTCTGCAGATTCCATTGAAAATCCACCTGTTTGGGAGAATTCATCCTCTATTGTATTTTCAGTTTGAGAAAGAACACTTGATCTTCACTGTCATGCAAGGATCACCAATTTTTATCAGATTCTTCTTCTTTGATCCCTAGCTGGCGACTGGAGGGGGCAGCTGGCTGTGCAACCAATACGTTGCTGTGGGTACTAGGATTCCACACTTTGCTAACAACGCATTTTGGTCTACAGCAATGATCCTGGCCTGGTCGAAGTCAACAGACTAATTCCTCATATCATCTGCAACTTGTTTTATACAGGTTCTCTTTGGCGCAGATCTCTGAATCGTCCACTGAGTAGGACATTGCCTACACAGAAGTCTGTGCAGCAACCAATCTGAGTCCAATTGGCACACATGACCAAACCATTTCAGTCTCGGCACTTGATCTGCTCTTCAACGGTTGGTTGCTGCCCGCATCTAGATCTGATGACTTCCTTTTGGATATGGTTATAAAGTGAGACCTGTATGATCTAGTGCATACAGCACATTTGAAAAACCTTTAGCCGGCTCAAGTCTGTTTGGAGGAGGGAGAAAGTTTTGATCCATAGAGCTGAATTGGGATGATAACTGTGTGGAAGAGTTGGATTTTTGTCTGGATGGTAATGCCTGCCCACTTCCATAAGCACCACTTTAGAGAGGCAAAAGCTGTGGAGGCAAAAGAGGCAAAAGCTTGCCCAATTATGGCAAGTTAGCTACAGCTTTTGCTGTAGATTCCACAAAATCTACAGCTGGTTTCAGCTGTAGATTCCACTTTCTTTTCTTGGACCAATGATCAAGATATTTGAATTCTTGAATTTGTTCGATCTAAGCTCCTCCGAGGTAAACAAAGAATTGTTTACCTGTTAACAAGTTATTGTTAACAATAGATACCTGCACAAAGTTCATGAAAATAGTTCTTCTGATTAGTGATACTTTCAGTTAGCACATTCAATTTCTTAAGACAAAATTTAGTTGTTGCACATTTATTAACACAGCAATAAATAAACAAAACTTAAAAATCGCTGCCTTCTAATCACGTATCTTTTCTTACATGTATATTTTGACAACATGATTGTTTATTGCACAACCAATGAATACTGTTAGCATTGTATTTTAATTTTATTTTTTTCTTCTTTTTACATTTTACAATATGCAATATTTTTATTTCTTGCAAAAATTTCACTGCTTTTTCAGGACTATTAACATCTCGAACAATTGAAGCAAAAATGTATAAAGCCAATCTATTAAGCCAGTGATTCCCAAACTGTGCACCACAGTGCCCTGGGGAGCTGTGACCTCTTCACAGGGGCGCTGTGAAATATTGTAAAAGCTTCATAATTAATTGAACCAAAACACTTATAATTATTAATTTAGTGTTAATAAAGTAAAAAAAATAATGAAGATACACGAGTTTTATTTATTTTTATCTCTTATTTATGAGTAATCATACTCTTACTTGGGTAGGGTGCCAAGGAAAAATTTTAATTGAAAAAGGAAGCCAGAACTCGAAAAGATTTGGGAACCACTGTATTAAGCGATATAACAACATACAAATCATAAGTAATCAGAGGAAATAAATACAAACACTGTGACCCATTCAAATATAGGTCTTCCAAATTACCTGAGAGAGGTCCAACATAAGCATTATTGCTTATAAGTACAAATATAATCTAACCAAACTTAACTTACACTTGCTAACCTTGACTAGTGAGTGTAGGGTTAAGTTCGGTTAGATTATATTTATAATTTCTCTGCAAATAGTAAAATTTTTAAAAACTTTAAAAAATGCAAATTACATAAGCATACTTTAAAAAAATTGACAAAAGTGGCGGTTGGATACCAAAAAAAAACCAAAACTTTTATTACATTTTAAGGAAAACTATTTTTTAAAACTACTACTACTTTACTTTAGTTTCTGGTTTTGAGATCTGGAACTTTCACAACTTTCCCTAGTTCAACATAATTAACTAATACAAAAATCTTTACAAATGTTGTATTATGTAGGGTAGGGTAATTATGTTGAAGTAGAAGGATTAGCATAGAACAAAAGGAATAGAGAATAACAACAAACGAGTCATTGACTAGAGAAAAAGTAGTAATAAATTTAATTTTACAATCAAATGAAAAATTCACAAAACATGTTTCTTGTAAGAAATTTTGAATGTTTTCCTCTCCAGAGACTAAAGCAACCTAGCTATTACTATCAATAATGTACTACTAATAAGAGTAAAAACTCTTAAGATATTTACATATTTATTTTTCTCTCACATTCTCTCTCTGTAGGTCTCTCTCTGTAGCAAAAATAATTGCTCAGTACAACGATGTAAGTAATTCATAAACTGATATCATCACTCATTCAATGTACACAATTCCGAGGCAGCCTCCCGTCATATAGCTTCACGGTGTGCATTTAAAACCATATTCATTAGCCTATTTATTGGAAGCATTTCCAACTGTTTCAATAATTCTTCTGAAATAAGATTTTTTTTTTTTTAATATTTTTATTTATAATAGATCAATCTATAGTTATTTAATGAAATAACTAAATTATCTAATGAAATAACTATAGTTATTTAATGAAATAACAGTTTTATATATATAATTTATATATTTTATTAAATTCATATATAGTTAAATACTTAAAATGTTAAGATGCAATAACAAAGCCAAAGTATGAATGACTTAAAAATTAATAAAACCAACTTAAAAAAGGCAATAAAAATAAATATATTAATTTTATTCAACAGTTCTAATTTTTAACTTCTTGAAGTCATCATTAAAGTAAAAAAAATAGTAAAAAAAACTACTACTGACTTCAATCATTTTTCTAATTTTAATGTATTTTTCAAGTTAGGTTTTTTAATTATTTAAATTAAATTATTTTATTTTTATTTAAAATGTAGGCAGGGTTAAACAATGTTTATATGAAAAAAAGAATCCTCAAAAATCCAAAAAAGTGCAAATTCATTATCAATTACTCTTAGTACACGTAATAGTGAACAATATGAAAGTAGTTGGGAGAACAACAATAAAAAACGGTAAAAAGTGAATAATTTTTAATATAGGGTAATAATTATATATTTAGAGCTTATTTCTGAGCGTGAGCTAATGCTGTATAGAATCTAGGAATAAGGTCTTTTCCCCTAGTAAATTAAATTTACAACACATACAAAATTGCTCATTGCATGACAATGATATAATCTTGAATTATTTAATTTCAAACGTTTTCTTGTGATTGATTTATTAATGATGTATACTTGAAGCCTGAACACAGAAATATTGTATGAAAACTATTTAGTGTTTGAAAGCCAAGCCAGACTGGAATGAATATTGGATCTTTTGGATGAAAGGTGGAGACACAGATGTTGGCATGTATCATTTCATATTTTAGTTTTCATAATTACATGTGCTTGAATTATTTTGAATTTAAAATAAATACATGCTCGGATATTTAATTTAAATATACGAGGTCTGTTCAGAAAATACCAAACATTTTTAATTACACTCCAATAGAGATATTTAATGATGTGCACTTGGCAGTAATGTTCCATGTAACCCCTCTGTAACCTCACATTCTTGGATTGTTGATATCATTTAGTTTTCGTGTTATTGTACAAGAGTACAATAACACGAGAAAAAGAGTGGCATTGTTTCAAGTACTTTAAAGAGGACAAGGACCAATAATCTGTAAAATTCATAATAAAGATTAAAAAAATAGTTTGGTTATTTTCTGAACCGACCTTGTAATACTTTGTGTAATGGTCTATTATATAAAAAAATGGTCTTCGAAAAATGACAAAATATTCAAATAAAATAAAAAGAACCCACTGATTTTTAAAACTGTTTGTTGTATGTTTTCAACTCTTGCCAACCATAAATTTCACCAACAGAATATAAATTCTATATCTGATTAATGAATTTTGTTCACCTAGAAACAAGGATACCTATTAAGTTGAAACTGCTGCTGATTATGGTTGTCTAAGAAGGTAATGAAATATGAATCTTAAAATAAACTTTTAATGTTTAATCTGTTTTCTCATTTTGGCTATCACAACAAAAAATGAATGAATTATTATAATAAAACTTATATTCATATTTCACTTCTTTTTGTTACTCTCCTCAGAAACTATTCATCCCTGTTTCATCAGAGAGTAGTCAATAAAACAAAAATATTAACAACATAACTGTCAATTAAAAAAAAAATAATTATTAGATAATACCACCTCTGTAGATGAGTTTTGAGGTCCTTACAACAGAGATTTGAATTGCCTACATAAAATTTATTTTACATTATCAGTTTTTTCTTATGAAATAGTGATTGATATGAAGGTGCTTGAGAGGAGAGAGAAAAAAAGTGAATAAACATAATAATTATATATCTAGTGCTATGATGTAATGAAAAAGATATCTGTAAATAAATACAGTGTAAAAAAAATAATATTGATGTTGTAATTTGTTATAATATTTCTTGGATGAGATGTAAAAGGTTGATTTATAGTTAGAATCAAAGGGCAAAAAGGATAGTTTTATTTGAATGCACAGCTATTGGAGACCTATCTTTCTGTTTGACAGTGCCACTAGCAAAGATGGTGACCCCTGTGCTTTGCAGTTTGCTATATGTAAATTTACAATTGAATGTGCATTCCGTAGAAAGTTTATTGTTGATCTTCCAAGTGACATTAACATTTGTCAATGGCCAGATGTTTATGTAAAAGGAAGAGTGAAGGATGAGTGAGGTTGTCTGAAGACAATTTTGAATTATCATGTGGTCTTTCCAGCACAGCTCTAAAGAACCTTTTAGGAAGGCCAGCCACAACTACCGATGCCAGTGAAGAATGTTTTAAGGAAATGCTTACCTATGTGTCCATAACATTTACAGCTGTTATAGGGTTTGAAGCCTACGCTTTGCATGCAAAGCCTATGCTTTGCATGCCAACTTCGCAATTGAAATGTTGTAGCATGAGAAGTTGTCGACTTTCTTAATAGGACTGTGTTTAGAGATAGATCAACATTTTATCTTAGTGGAAAGATTAACAAAGATAATGTCCATATCTAGGGTCAGAAAATTCTCACAAAATTTTACAATATGAAAAGGAATCCCCAAAATTAAATTTTTTCTGTGTAATATATCTGTGGAAAAATTACTGCTATTATTTTTCAGTGAAGAAAAGGTAACAGGAGTCGCTTATTTGGATATGATGCGTACATGGCTCTTTCTCAACTCCAAGTTGGACCAGAGAATTTTATTTGGCCTCTTTATTGGCATTACTCAGAATGATGTCCCCACTGCTGGATTGGTCACATGGACCTGATGACAGAACTTATTTGCAATGGCTTCAAAGGTCACTTGATCTAACTTTCTTCCTTTGGGGTTTTATAAAGGGTCTTGTGCATTTGCTTCCACTACTTACGGATCTACCTGATTTGAGGCACAGGATTGAAACAGGTGTTACTTCCATTACTTCAAACATGCTGGTTAAAGTATGGGATGGACTCTCCTATCAGTTGGATGTGTACTGTGCGACAAAGGGTGCACACATTGAAGATTTGTAGGGAAAACTGTAAGAATTACTCTTTCATTTTACCTTTGATTCATTACTGTACGTTAAATATAAGCAATATTAAAAAGTTTTAAAACACTGATTTTTTTTTTGTATACCTATCAAAAGTAGGTAGGTCAGAAAATTTAAAGAGGGAAATGGATAGGTTAAATGTAGATATATTTAGAATTGGTGAGGTAAGAGGAAAACAACTTTTGGTTAGGTGATTTTAGAAAAATTAACTCAGCTTCAAATGGAGGGTAGGCAAGAGTAGGTTTTGATAAGAACAAGAAGTTAAGGAAGAGTAGAGTATTTCAAAATGAGTAGCGATATAATCATTGTAATAAGGAAAAAATCAAAACCTAAGCTGACAACAATTAATATTTATATACCCACAAGTGCCCATGATGATGAGGTAGTGTGTGTGCGTATACGAAGAAATTGACTAAGCAATTAAACACATAAAAGAGGATGAAAATTTAATTGTAGTTGGAGATTGGAATGCAAGCATTGGAAAAGGCAAGGAAGGAAATATAATGGATGAATACGGGCTGGGCAAAAGGAATGAAAGACCGGACTGACTTATAGAGTTTTGCATGAAGTATAATTTAGTAATTGCCAACACCCAGTTTAAAAATCATAATAGAAGAATATATACATGGAAAAAACCAGGTGCTACTGCAAGGTATCAGACAGATTACATCATGGTTAAGCAAAGATTTAGAAATAAGCTCGTCGACTGCAAAGCTTACCCTGGGGCAGACATTGATAGTGACCATAATTTAGTGATAATGAAATGTAGATTGGGGTTTAAAATTCTGAAGAAAAGGTGCCACATGAGTCAGTGAAATTTAGAGAAGCTTGAGGAAGAGGAAGTAAAGAAGAGTTTTGGGGAGGACATTGCAAGAGGTCTGAGTAAAAAAAGGTAAGGTAGAAAATGTAGAAGAAGAATGGGGGAATGTTAAAAAGGAAATTCTTAAATCAACAGAAGCAAACTTAGGCGGAACAAAGAGAACTGGTAAAAAACCTTGGATATCAGAGGACATATTGTAGCAAATGTATGAACATAGAAAATATAAGCATGCTAGTAATGAAGAAAGTAAAAGTAACTATAGACAATTAAGAAATACTATAAACAGGAAGTGCAAACTAACAAAAGAAGAATGGATTAAAGAAAAGTGTTCAGAAGTGGAAAGAAAAATGACGGAGCATAAAGGAAAGTTAAGGAAACTTTTGTGATACATAAATTAAAATCTAATAATGTGTTAAACAAAGATGGTACAGTGATTTATAATATGAAAGGAAAGGTCGATAGGTGAGTGGAATATATTGAAGAATTATATGGAGCAAAAGAATTAGAAACTGGTATTGTACAGGAAGAAGAGGAAGTCGAAGAGGATGAAAAGAGAGAAACAATACTGGACCTAAATTTAATAGAGCATTAAAAGATTTGAATGGCAGAAAAGCTACTGGAATAGACAGAATACCTGCAGAAATACTGTGCAAAGCAGGCGAGGAAGCGATAAATAGATTACACATACTGGTGTGTAATATTTATGAAAAAGGGGAAGTTCCATCAGACTTCAAAAAGAGTGTTATAGTCATGATACCAAAGAAAGCAGGAACAGATAAATGTGAAGAATACAGAACAATTGGCTTAACTACTCACGCATAAAAAATCAACTAGAATTCTGTACAGAAGAATTGAGAGGAGAGTGGAAGAAGTGTTAGGAGAAGACCAATTTGGTTTCAGGAAAGGTATAGGGCCAAGGGAAGCAATTTTAGGCCTCAGATTAATAATAAAAGGAAGATTAAAGAAAAACAAACCAACATACTTGGCATTTATAGACCTAGAAAAGGCATTCAATAATGTAGACTAGAATAAAATGTTCAGCAATTTAAAAAAATTAGGGTTCAAATACAGAGATAGAAGAACGATTCCTAATATTTACAGGAACCAAACAGCAACAGTAATAATTCTTCAAGAAAGAAGCCATAATAAGAAAGGGAATCTGACAAGGATGTTCCCTATCTACGTTACTTTTTAATCTTTACATAGAACTAGCAGTTAATGATGTTTAAGTACAATTTAGATTTGGAGTAACAGTACAAGGTGAAAAGATAAAGATTTTACAATCTTCTGATGATATAGTAATTCTAGCTGAGAGTAAAAAAGATTTAGTACAATGAACGGCATGGATGAAGTCTTATGCTACAACTACAGCATGAAAATAAACAAGAACAAAACGAAGTAATGAAATGTAGTAGAAATAATGTAAGATGGACCACTGAATATAAAAATTTGAACAGAAAAGATTATGGAGGTAGAAGAATTTTGTTATTTGAGAAGTAAAATTACTAAAAATGGACAAAGCAGGAACGATATAAAATGCCAAATAGCAAAGGCAAAATGAGCCTTCAGTAAGAAATATAATTTGTTTATATCAAAAATTGATATAAATGTTAGGAAAACATTTTTGAAAGTATATATTTGAGCGTAACTTTATATGGGATGAAACTTGGACGATTAGATTACCTGAGAAGAAAAGATTAGAAGCTTTTGAAATGTGGTGCTAGAGAATGATAAAATTCAGATGGGTGGATGGATGGGCAGGCTTATAGGCCACATATTAACGCATCCTGGAATAGTCGCTTTAATATTAGAGGGTCAGGTAGAAGGGAAAAATTGTGCAGGAAGGCAACGTTTGGAATATGTAAAACAAATTGTTAGGCATCTAGGATGTAGGGGGTATACCTAAATGAAACGACTAGCACTAGATAGGGAATCTCTGAGAACTGCATCAAACCATTCTAATGATTCTTTTTGATTTTTTAATGACAAAAAATAAGTTCATATATCATATCAAAAGCCAAGCCAAAAATTGTTTTATTTTTTAGCCATCTATAAAAAAAGAGGATTTTTTAATAATAGATGATTATGTAAGCACTCTCTGTTTAACGACAATTTTCATTAGAAAAATGAATATATGTTTACCAAGTTTTATTGCAGTTATATAAAAATAAATTACTCACGTTTATTTCCATATACAGATTTTGTATGAAGTGACAGCTGTACAGCTTGTCCTAATCTGTCAATGGCATTATGGAATTGTTCATCAGATTTCAGGTAATTAGTATCTAATATGCTTGGCACAATAGCAGCCAAATGCTGGGCTGAAATGATATGTTCTGGTCGTTTTGAAACAGATGGTATGCAATCAATCAGTGATTCCAACAAAGCCAAATGTAACTGTTCGTATAATCTACAAACCTTTTCATCAGTTTCATAAAGTGCAGATAGGACAGTCCACCTAAAAAGAAAAGAAAAACCTATCAATAAGTCGCACCTCAAGTCTTTACGAACTATTACATTTAACAAATAAAATATTTTAATTCATAGTATAAATGGCTGCATGTTTTAAAAAAAAAAACAAAACAATAATTAAATAATAAAAATATCTTATTTTTATTTTCTGTGTTATCATCATCACTAAGAAATCTATGATCACAAGAAGTAATTTTAACATTATGATGTAACCTGATGGGTAGTCCCAGACCAGAGATAAATCTTTGTTTTATTCATATGCATAATTTATATAAGATTAAACATAAAAAACAAAAAAAAATTTAATTGTTAAAATTTAAATAAGTAAAAAAACTCCCAGCAATATTTCATTTACCACTAATCACTTTCTCCATAAAAAATCTGATGTGGACACCACATGACTTCCTTGTACACCTACTCAGGGTTGTTAGAAATATTTTATTTGAGAATTCCATGATTTTCCAGACATTAAAAGAAAATATTCCATGATTTTCCAGTTATATATTTATAATGAAAAGAGATAAATTTATAGAAAATTATGAATTAATAATCTGGTGTTGTTTATGTACATATTTTATTCTGAAAATAACAAAATCTATTATAAATGATAGTTAAAAACATATAAAATAGAAAGAATAATACAATATTCTGTAGATTTTTAGTTAAATAAAATTATTTTGAAAGCAAAGATATTTCTTGATCAATTAAATTTATACTTTTATTAAAATCGTCATAATTTTTCTTTTTTTTTGCTTCCAATTTTCGAGCAATAGTTAGTTTCCTTTTTTCTTATTTTCTTCTTCTTTTCTTTTTCTAATGATTCTTTTTGATTTTTTAATGACTCGTTATATCACACATAAGCATTTCTTGAATTTGGAATCATCATACCTTGAATTCGTTTATATCATTCCCAAGTACATCACACCAAAATTCATCCTGTCTCGATTTTTTGTCCTTCAAGAACTTCTGTGTTTTTTCCTTAAAACTAATATTGCCTATAATGTTTTTGAAATCTCTGTCAACATATTTAATAGGAGATTTTTCTATTATTTTTTCAACAAAACTCTTAAAAATATTCAAACAGTCTCTTTTATATAATAAAATATCTTTATCATTAATATTTTTATTTTTTTTCAACTCCAATTGAGTACTATAACCAATATTTATTTTATTGGTGGGTATGAAATTATCATTTAGTTTAAGATCAATTTTTGAGATTACAGAATTTTCGATCACTTCTCTTTTAATGAATCTACTCATTACATTTACAAGTATGTTGTTCAATTCGGTGTACAAATATGGGAACATAGGCTCATCAGTTTAGAATTTTCATAAAAAGGGCTCTACCTCGTTAGCTAACGAGGTAGAGCCTTGTGCTTTTTTATTGTTTTAGCTAAAACAATAAAAAAGCACAATTTTGCTTCGAGTAATTTATCTGCTAGATGATTTTCCATAATTTTAAAACTATTTGATGTAATTTTTATTTTTTAGTTTTTTTATACTTTCTAAATATTGCTTAAGGTTAGGTATGATAAGTTTTGCACGTTCGGCAAATCGTATATTTTCAACCCATCTTGTTGAATAAAATTCTAAAGGAAATACTGTAGAACTAGTAAACTCGGTATAATCCGATTTTCGTGCAGGAGAATTATTGAAAACATTATAGACTACTCTAAGAAATGATGAAACTGCCCACGTACTGTCTTGAAAAGCTGTTTTGAAACCATTGTGAACAGTATGAATACCACAGCTTCCAGTATCAAATAAATTAAAATGTTTTCCACGTACATCTTTCAAATCTTTTGTCAAATCATTTAGAAATTTAAAATTAACGTTTGGCCCATCCACTGCTATGTTAATCATTTTAATCAAATAAATACCTTTTAAATCCATTAATAAGATCAGAAGCTTTGGTATTTCCAAGGAATGCTGAACCAATATAGTGTGTTTCTGGCCTACGCGATAGTTTAGACCAAAACCTTACCCATATATCTTGCTGCTCTTTTTGAGATATTGAATTTAAAGACTCATTGAAGCTTATGAAAAATTATGGCTATCTCTAATTTCATCTACCAATTGACTTTGAAAATATGGACCTAAACCACATGTTATGGTATAAGCTATTTTAGTACGTGATAATTTCTACTGGTTTTGATTTGTTATAAACAGTGTTAAAGCAGCAAATAATTTCAGCTTTTGTTGTTTCATTCCTGGGTGTACAAAATGACATAGTCAAAGTTTTAGTGTTATTTTGAGTTATTCTGTTTTATTAGTAACATTTTTGGTTAAATTTAATTCTGCATTAACAAAATTTTCTGCTGGTATCTCTTTTTGTTGAGGATTAGAAGCTTCAATAGAGAAAAGATTCTGTATCGAAATTCTTTGATTAATTATATTTAGCATTGCTTTATGTTTTAAATTCTTTTTATGACTAATCATTGCATGTTCTGCCAAAGAAAAAGATTTTTTGCAATATTTGCCAAAACGCATCATAAATATTTTTGTCACACTTATCAAGCCAAGGTTTGTACTCATTTTTCAAGCCATAATGGACTGAACTTAGTTTTAGCTATGGTTTCTGGAATGCATTAAAGTAATTTAGTATTTGAATAATATACACTATTTTGTATAATTTTTATTAATAGATAAAAAAAATTAATTGACTTTTCTTAATTTTTGTCACACTGATAAAAAAGCATGTAAATATTAGCTGTTAGGCTTATTTAAGTGTCATTATGTGTGGAGATGATTGTGTCTTGAGATGACGTGTGTGGTGATTTGTTTATAGTTATTTATACAACAAGCGCATGAAGTAACTTTTCATGCAACAGTTTATGTCTGCGCATGAGCCACCTAAGTTCACGCACGTGTTACATACATAACTTTTTATAATTTTGTGCACATAAGTATGACAGATAATTGTATTTAATTGAAATTACAGAAAAAGTCAAAATACTTCAAACTTCAGAATAAAATTTTAATTGATATATAAATTACTTAACTTGTAACAAATTTTAATTAAAGGTAGCGACATTTCAAAAATTTGCCCAGAAAAAACAAGATGTAAACAAATATTTTTAATTTTTATCAAATTTTATGTAAAAAATACGTACAAGAAAAAATGTTAATGTGCAAAAATATTACTTCTGTACACTACTTCTGGGCACTATTGCCAGAAAGTGGAGTTCTGCCACCGGGCACAAGCATCAGGAGTACTACTTTTGCACACGTGATTATAAAATTAAAAATTTCCAGAAACTTTTCAAATTTTCACGATTTTCCAGACCCAAAATGAAATCCCATGAGTTTGCAGGTTTTCCAGATTTTCCAGTCGTGCTCAAAACCCTGCTATTAAATTACATATACATATATATTTTTTAAAATTAAAAGTACATAAAATTTTACTTCATAAATAGCTTCTGATATTTTTTCATATATTTTTTTTTATTGTTATTATTGGATTATTATTTATTATAAAACTTGTTTACAATCACGGGTTAATAATTATTAATAAATTTATATATTTAAATTAAAAAAAAAAGTAAAAAGAAAGAGATTATGTTGGATTTGAACCAATATGCCTTCCTCTTGTAAGATCCAAATATTTAATTAAATAAAATTTTATTTGGCAATAACGATGGAACCAATGAAAATAAGTATCACATGATATATTGTTGAAAAGCTCTCAATGAGGACTTATTACTGCAGTAATTACAAAATCCAAATTTTTTTGGATTTTGGACTTTTTTGGACACTTTTGGTCAAGTTGATCACAATCAAAAGGGGAGGTGCACAACTAGATATTACAACAGTTCTAAATCCAAAATTTCAACATCCTATGGCTAATTGTTTTCGAGTTACGAGATACGTACATCATATGTACAGACGTCAAGCTGAAACTAGTCAAAATGGATTCAGGGATGGTTAAAATGGATATTTCCATCTGAAATCTGAAATTTTCCGCAATTACAATAATTCCTTTACTTTGTACAAGGAAGTAAAAAGGATGGTGCATGGGTTTGTCTGCTTGTTTGTTGTATGTTCTCACTCAGCTGCTACTGGCGCAGAGCAGAACAATGATGGTATGCCAGGTGGCTGTGAGCAGCACACGAATGATTCATTCATTCAAATGATTTATTCTTAATATGAACAATTTATCTAAAATTATATTTGTGTTTTGGGGATAAAAAAGAAAACATTGGGGTTAGATCTGTGTTAAAAAATAATAACTCAAGGAACAGCTAAAAATGTTCACGATTTTGCAGCTTACGTTGTAAAAGTTTTTGTTGTTGGTAAGCTAAATTCATGAACGTTATCCAGTTACAATTGGCAAAAACATTTAACAAAATCATGTGTATTGATAAACCATTTAAATTTTTGCTGCAGACAATGGCCTGCCTTTTTTCTAGTAAGTAGATAAATTTTCGGTTAAAATCATACTTAAAAAGTCCAGCATACGGTGTGACAGCTGGCATCGGTATTCCACCAGAAGGAAGAGCAGGCTGTAAATCAACCAGTAGTGCTGTTATACATAGATTTGGCTGTTCTGATACCCATTCAGTAATTACTTCCAGTAAAGAAACAGGCGGCCCCTTCCACTCCAATCCTTCATTTTTGTCTGAAAATATAGATTACAGAATTTATTTTTTATTTTTGTTTTCATAAGAGTATAATTTAAGTCTTATGCTAAAACAATATAAAAACTTGATTGTCTATAACAGGAGATAAATATTTCTAAGATACCAGATCATTCATTTTTCACTATTAATCAATATTCAGTTTTTTAAAGAATAAATGAATAGATGATATTAATAAATGTAATTTTACTATGCTTTTGTCTGTAATGATCAAGAATGATAATTATACAATACAAACACTGTAATGGCAAACCGAATCAAATATTATATTTAAACATTTTCTATAACTTTAAAATGTTTTCAGAGATATTTGTAATTGGTAATTTTATACCAAAATATACCTGTCCACAAACCTACGTAATACAATTTGTGATAAGGTTACAAACATTACCACTAATACATAGAAAAAAAATCAGTACAAACTAAACAAAATAAAAAACATCAACACAGACCTGTAACTCACTTCAGCATTTTTCAACATAACAAACCTGTAGAATAATATCTCAGTAACAAAAATACTTTCCATTTCTAAAAATAAACTAAAACAGAATGATACCGCAAGAACACATCTCAGAAAACATAAATATACTAAACATTATTTTAAAATTATATTACTTTACATTCATCAAATGCTACACAGAATTTGTTGGTCTATGGGTTCCCCTATTTTTACCATCCTATCTGAAATCTTTGAAAACATACATTCAACAACAAAAAACAAGCTAATGAAATTAAATAACAGCACAGATACACTGATCACACTATCTTTTTGTAGTGAGACAGCACAAGACACTGCGAACAACTAACTATTATAATAAAACATTTTATTAGAAAAATTAGTTTGGTTTAGTATTGTAAAAGTTAAATGTTTAAATATGGCTATAAGTATGAAAAAAATTAAAAATAAGGCCAAAACATTTAATGATACCAAAGATTGCAAAAGCAACTAACTGAAAGGGCTTATTTAAGCAAAATTACATTTTTTTTATAAATAATTTTTTTTTAATCTGCAATTAAAACAATAAATATTCGTGCTAGAAACATCTATCTAAAAAGTGTACACTACGAGGGTGGTTTGGGAAGTTCGTGGCCTGATACAGAGATACCACTAGTAGGTCCAAATGGTGATATCCATTAGATGGCATACTAAACAGTTTCCAACATGCCTTCTCAGTTATTTAATTGTTGTGGTTAATAGGTAGTAAATGAGTGATGTTGTTTTGTGAAAATCAATAAAAATTGAAATTCCAGCAGAATAAAATATTTCGTTGTGAAAGGTTTTAACTTGACAAATATAAAAAAGGAATTAGATTCAACATTAAATGAATCCTCTCTATCATTTCTGATGGTAAAAAAGTGAGATTCAAGTGAGGTCAAACCTCCATCTTTGATGATGAGCGTTCACGATACCCTGCAACCGCCACGACTGATTGCGACATTGCAATAATTCACAATTAAAAGATTGACAATTGAAGATACACGAGCTTGCAAAAATATCAGTAGACCATACTCGCAAGATCTTGCACGATCATTTGTGTATGAGAAAGCTATCAGTGTGATGGATGCTGCTTTTGCTACTGGGTGACCAGAAACGCACTCAAATGAACATTTCTCAGTGTTTGGACATGTTCAACTGTAATTCGACTGAATTTTAATGACATTTAAATTACTGCTGATGAAACGTGGAATCATTATTACAGCCCTGAGACGAAGTAACAGTCCAAACAGTCGGTCAAAACTGGTGGAAGTGCTCCAAAGAAGGCAAAAAGTGTTTGAACAGCAGGAAAAGTCAGTGTTGGGTAAAATTGACAAAAATGAAAATGAGATAGCTCGTATTTGCCAAAAGAAATTGGACTTTAATTAGATAAACAACAAATAAACTGCATATAGGCTAATAGTATGAAAATGTACAATTAAACAAAGCCTGAAGACAAAAGAAGATAAATCACCTTTTTTACAATCATATACTTAAAAAATTAAATGAAAATACAAAATAAAATTAACTTAATCCTATACAATATTTATGCAAGGAATATCAGCTGAATCAACATATCAATAGTAATATTAAATGACAAATACATAAATATACATTTTTCAAATAATAATTTTGAAAATCTTTTGTATTAAATACGAGTCTAAAAACAGTTTAAGTAACTAAATACATTATTATTCAAACAACAAGATGGAATACAAAAGCAATAAATGTTACTAGAACAAATCACAATGTTAATTACAAAGAAGTCCAAAATCATAACTTCACTTCAGAAGTTATTTTCTTTAGATTAATTTAAGAAAAGTAATAAGAATTCAGTTCATGAATAAATAAGAATTAATCTCTGCGATTAACAAATTACATTAAATTAAATGATAGAGTTAATTACAATATAAACAAATTGTAATAAGTAAACATATAAATAGAGTTCATTTAGTAAGCAAGCTTTCATGAAAATATTTAAGTTCCTTAGTCATTCTCATGTTAATGACTTTGTTTTTGTAATTTGTAAAAATAATATAATACAGAAGGAGCAAAACAATATTTAACATTGGTTAAAAATTATTAACAACAGCAAGAATCTAACACATTGAAATTATGTAAAATATAAGAAGTCTGAATAACAAATTTTAGTACTTAAAATAAACAAAGAAATAAAATTATAAATAATTATTATCAAATGACTATAACTGTCTCATTAAAATTGTTATCCAAATGAAATCAAGAGGTTGTGTAGTTACAAGAGTCAATGAAATACAATAGAAAACATTCTCGAAAGTTGCTAAAATGTATATAAAATGTTATCAACTAACACATTCATGTTCATTAAGGTTTGTGTCATACATATTTTTTATAATTCTGAAGTAGTATTTAATTTCAAGTCGATTTTAAAATAACAACAGTTGGCATTAATAACACATAAAATGTGCTACACATGAAAAATGATAACATAACCTTTATCTACGCCACCGTTCATGACTACACTTGAGTGAAGAAATGGTTTTTTAAATCAATCTTGAATTTCAAATTTATAATGTACAATTAACTGAATATTTCACAAATTTTACTAAAAGCATAACTGTTTAATATAATAAATGATGAATAATTTTAAATTGCCTGAATCACACATAAGTATTTGTAAAAAATGAACTCGTGAAATTAAAGTACACTGATACAAAGTACACGGATAAACTGTATATACTTACAGTTTATCCTTGGCGTAGTCTACAATGGCATATAAAAAATAACAGAGGTAACAATATGTTGCCAGACATTGAATAATACGGAGCATCACAAATTTGTAATAAACAGTTTGGAGAGATTTGGCGTCGATAAAATTGGCTGGTTTGTAGTAACTGAACCACTTTCAAAAAAAGAGGTTATCTACTGAATTTGAAAATTAACTTATCAAAGAAACGAGGCAAGAAGAACATAGAAATCTGTAAAATCACGAGACATCACTGACAAATACAACTAGACGATATAGCGACCGAGAATTAACACACAAAGCGAGAGAGAGAGAATCGAAGGATGGTCCCCGGGCCGGAGGACCAGCCTGTGCTCCACACATCGAGAAAATCTGAACTGGAATGAATAAAACATGGTGTGGTGAGAAGTAGGGGAAGCGAACTAGGCAATGGACAGAAGAGTGTGTGTGTATTAGTATGAGAATGGTTAGAAAAGCGTGTGGGAAAGAAACAGCAATAAATAATGCGTGATATGAATACGTTGACACTAAAGATGACAAAACAGTCAGTCAAACTGGCGCCGAGAGTCGATAACGAAAACAATAAACCAAAACAATCTATTTTAAAGATACACATAAGACAAGCCCATACGAAAGAACACAATAAATTTACCAAGCCTATAACAACTACAAGACCAACCCTAACTTTGAATTTATTGGAATAAATGCTACTTTACGCAATGGCGTAAACAGTCAGGGCCACTTTTTTTTTTGGGAAGTGTGTGGTGTGGTGCTCATAGACTATCTGGAAAAAGGAAAGACGGTTACAGGAGAATATTGTTTTGTTGGAGCAATTAAAGATTAAAGGAGGCCATTAAGACCAAACATCCACATTTGGGCTAGAAAAATGTGATTTTTCACCATGATAATGCACCCACGCACATGTCTTCTGTTGTTTCTGCTAAAATTCACGAACTGTGCTTCGAATTGCTTCCACATGCACCATATTCACCAGATTTAGCTCCAAGTGAGTATTTCCTTATCCAAAATTTGAAGAAATGGCTTGGTGGGCAAAGATTTGCCTCAAACGACGAAGTGATAGCCGAGCTATTTTGCAGAGCTTGAGAAATCATATTTTACTGAAGGAAGAAATATGCTGGAAAAGTGATAAACTAGGTGTATTACTTTAAAAGGCGACTATGTTGAAAAATAAAAAAAATTTGGTAAGAAATTTTGTGTTTTCCTTCTTAGGCTGTGAACTTTCTAAACCGCCCTCGTAAAAAAAAAAAAATATATATTTTCAGTTAACTATATAAAATTTGAGGGTGGGTAGAGAAGTTTTCGCCTTTGCATATATATGGAGGAAGCACGTCTAATTTCTTACTGCCACTCTATAGTACTATCCTTCACTAGCTTGTTTACCAAATTTCAGATTTTTAGCTCTGTTAGTTTGGATTTGACAGCCTATTGAAAAAACACCTCAGTTATTTTCATGAATAATGGAGAAATTGGAAAAAACGTGAAGTTATAAAATAGTTCTATTTGAAAGGTTTAACGCCACCATTTGAGATCAAATAAGAAATGGATTCAATACTAAAACACTCTACTTCATTACGTTCAACAATGGGTTTTATCAAACTCATGGCAGAGGGTTTTTAACAGTGGGTCAAAAAAGGTCACAAAAGCGCTGATGATATACCATACTCTGGTCACTCTGTTCAGGTCATAACTCTTGAAACAATAAAGAAAATCTATATAATCATGCTGGGGGATCATAGAGTAAACATATGTGAGATTATTAAAATGTCAAATGAAAGTGTAGGTAATATGTTACATAATTATTTGGGCATGGAAAAGCTCTGCGCTAGGTGGTTGATTCATTTGCTAATGCTTGAGCTAAAATTGCAGCTGAAAACTGTTTTAAATGAGCATTTGGTGCTTTACAAGCAAAACCCCAGTGAAGTTTTGTGTAGATTCATAACTGTAAATGAGACTTGGATCCACCTATACAAGACTGAAAGTAGACAACAGTTAAAGCAATGGACAGGACGAGATGAACTGACGCCAAAGAAGGCAAAAACAACTTTTTCAGTTAATAGGGTTATGGCGACTCTTTACTGGGATGCAGAAGGAATTATCTTTATTGATTATCTTAAAAAGCTAAAACAATCAATGGTGAGTAATAAGCAAAATTATTATAATATTTGAGAAAACAACTACATCTAGTGAAAAAACAAACTTGTTTCACCATGACAATGCACCAGCGCAAATTCATCAATTATCACAATGGCTAAAATAAACAAACTGAAATTCCAATTGCTTTCCCAACCATCTTATTTGCCATATTTAACACCCCGCAACTATCAACTACTTCCTAACCTCAAAAAATGGCTTGGTGAACTTGAGAGCAACATGGGAGTCATTGATGCTGTAAATGATTATTTTGAGGAACTTAATGAATCACATTATAAAGTTGGTATAACTGTGTTAGAGTACTGTAATGAAAAGTGTGTCAGTCTTTGTGGAAATTATATTGAAATATAAAAACAAAGAAATAAATAAAAACTGTTGTTTCTTTGTCAGGCTGGAAATTTTTCAGCCCACTCTTGTACAAACCAATCCAAATTATAAACACTAATAGTTAGAAAGTATAAATTCACTGATGCAAGTAATACATTAAGATTCAACTATTACCAAACATATAAGCATCCCACCAATATTCTATTTCAGAATAAAGTATGGGAGTGAGACCATGTAAAGAGACACAAACGCTACCATCAATCTATTAAAAATAGTTTGTTTTCAAAGAATAAACATTATACAGGGCGTTTCATAATGTTCTTTGGAGTTTTGAAAATTCATTAACAAAAAACTATTTCACTCATAAGAATAAAACAAGTACTGTACGAAAGAGTACTTATTACAAGTATTCCTAGTATATGTGGAAAAATAGTTTTATCCACATATACTAGGCAGTTAGTAAACCATTTGCCTGCTAGGCGTCGACAATAGAGAAAATGGCTGCCACGGGAAACGAGAAGTCGTTTTGTGTTTTAGAATTTCACTTGTCAAAGTGAAATTTCTGTGCAACGTGCATTTCGGTTGAAATTTCATGGGGAGACACCAAGTGACAATTCAATTCGTGCATGTTATAAAACATTCAGTGAAACTGGTTGCTTGTACAAGTGAAAATCAACTGGTCATCCATCAACCTCATAAGTCAATGTCAAACGTGTGCATGCAAGTTTCATTCACAGCCTGTCAAAATCAACTGCAGCTGCAGGCAGAGAATTAGGAATTCTGAAAACAACAGTGTAGAGAGTTCTCCGTAAACGTTTATTATGCAAATCGTACCATCTTCAATTAATCCAGCGTCTTTCTGATGGAGATAAAACATGTAGGCTCGATTTTAGTTTACAGTTACAGGAAAAGATATTATCAGATGAAGGTTTTCTAAACAAGATAATTTTCAGCGATGAAGCTACTTTCCATATTAGTGGCAAAGTAAACCATCATAACGTGCGAGTTTGGAGAACTGAAAACCCACACACTTATGTGGAACACATTCGGGATTCTCTGAAAGTAAATGTTTTTTTCTGCGATCTCTTGTGAGATGTGAGTGTATGGGCCGTTCTTTTTATGGAAACTACAGTAACCAGCATGATATACCGGAATATGTTACAATTATGGCTTATGCCTCAGCTACTCAACGACTTCATTTTCCAGCAAGATGGTTGTCCTGCTCATTTTCATAATGAGGTTCGACAGTACCTTAACACAACATTACCTCGGCGCTGGATAGGACGTGGGTCTGAAGAAGACCAACACATTATGCTGTGGCCACCAAGATCACCAGACCTCACACCATGTGATTTCTTTTTCTGGGGTTACGTGAAAAATACCATGTTTATTCCACCAATGCCGCACGATATTGCTGAGCTAAAGGATCGCATAATCAATGCAATCAACTCTATCGAAAATGACATGTTAGAACGAGTTTGGCAACAGCTAGACTTTCGTGTTGATGTGTGCCATGTCACCTGAGGAACACATATTGAACATTTATAGATTTTAACAAAAACTGTTTGAATCCCTGCATCACCTCGTACAACTTTCATTTAGGTAAGTGAAATACTTTTTTTGTACTGAATTTTTATACCTCCTAAGAACATTATGAAATGTCCTGTATAGCAGGACACATCAAAGAGAAGGAAAACATGAACACTACTAATACACTATTAAAAATAGTTGCTTTTAAAAAATAAACCAATGAATAGGAGAATATTCATCTAAGTATTTCAGAAAATTATTACTGAATAAAAGTAATTAATTATACATGTAGATTTTCAAAAATTTGTACACTGCATAACTCTCAGTTCATTCAGATCTTGTTAAGTACACAATTAATATAATCTAAACCCTGTGTTAAAAACTATTCAATACAAGGGTAAAAAACTTTAAGAGAAAGACAAGTTTAAAATAGACTAAGTAATATTTGCAATGCAGATGTTACCATAAGCACAAATATGCAAACTGAGAGATATAGAAATATTTTACTTTACTTCTAATATCAGATAAAAGTTTTATTAATATTAATGATAAACATACCAATATAACAGCATCCATACATTTCAGTGACAGCAGTAAGAAAATTTGCAGTAAATAATGGTGCTATTTTAGATAACTCTTTAAGACGATCAACTGATTTTGGCACTAATACAAAATAATCATTAACAAGTCCATTTGCTAACTGTAATGAAAATTTGGAAGTGCACGATAACTGTTGCATAAGTATTGCAGTGGCCATAAGGACAGGGCTATTATTTGTTGATATCGCCATTGATACTAATTTAACCAGTAAACGAGATCTATTTGGATGTGAACCAGGGAATAAAAACATAAAAACTGCATTTCTTCCTGCTTCATTTCCTCCTGGGTATGACAGATAGTCACAAAGAACTTCTAGTAACTGTAGTTCTTGAATGCAAGTCAATTTCTAAACAAACAAAAATCCGAGATTTATTAAAATAAATTATTAATAATACCATTTATATTACAAAAATAACTGATCTTTCAAATGAATATACCAAAATTACTAATGTTTTTTGATACAAATCTATTTATTTAAAATATTAAAACCTCTGTAGTTTGCAAAAGATGATAAAGGAGAAGAATAAAGCACATGCAAAACCACAAGGAAAATTGACAGAATGAGGAATGTAGAGAGAAGAAAGGCAAGATCACTGGAAAGGTAGGAGGTATAGTGTGAAGAAATATTTTGGGGAAATGAAGCCAAATCTGTAACAAAAAAGCAGACAGATAACTGTCTATGAGAGAGACAAAAAAAGGGATAACTGATGGCAAGTACATGTAGAGTGTATATGCAAAAGGAAGATATTATCAAATGAGGTCTTGGAGAAAGAAAAAGAGATTGATGATTATTAGAATAACTGTTTGAATAACCGTTAAACATAAATTGTTTAAACTTACTTTATTAAAATAATCGCAGCATTAAAAATAATTAAAATTCAGTTGCTGCTGTCTTGTTGTGTGCCATTTGATTAGTTTATTAAGATTAAAATTATTTATCCTTTTCTCATTTATTTCATGATGTTACAAACATAAATAAATATAAATTTATTAAATATTACACATTAAACATGCCTCCATAAATGTGTATTTTCTTTTATTTATATTCAATATTGCTCCTTAAATTTGTATTTGCTTTTCTTTTCTTTCTAAAAACCCATTTTACATCGATAACATTTTTAACTTTTGGCTTTTCAACGAGTTTCCAAGTTCTATTCTTATTTCTTTCTATTTTCTATTATATGCTATTTCTATTATGCTTTTATTATTTTCTATTATGCTTTCTATTTTTCTATTCATAGCTTTTTCCAATTTTCAGCTTCACTACTTAGCATTGCCTCTTCATATGTAATTGGTACAGTTACATCACAAAAATTAATTAAACAAATCAGTTACAAAATCATCATTTACAACATACCTACTATTTGGCTTTCTTACTCTTACTGATCATCTAGATTTTATCTCATTATTTTCACCATTAGTTTTATTTTATTCAGACTCACTACTTTCATTTTTTTCAGACTTAATATCTGTATCTAATGTTTTACTTTTATTTGATCCATTTTTATCATAATCAATTATATATTGCCTTTAAAGCCTATTATTTTCTATTATGTCAACAATTCTTGTATTTATTATTTACTTAAATTCGGTACCCTACTTCTGTATAACCTTACAATATTCTTAATTTTGATTTATCATCCCATTTGGATTTTTTAAAATGATCTGGTGTTCTTGCAAAATCTTGGCTTGCTTACAATTTTAAAAACTTGGTCCTACGTTTTTCACCAAAAAATACTTCATAAGGTCTTTTACATTCAATAGTGTTAGATACAGTTTTATTTTTCAAGTAAGCTGCTGGTCTATTTTTAATCACTTAAGTAAGTATGTGAAGATGTAGATTGCAATGTGAGGAGAGTCTAAGGGAAAACCTAGGCAGGTTACAAATGAAGAGGTTGTCAGGATGGGGGAGGATGATGTTTCTGTCTTCTCCCATGATGAAAGCCAAGCTAGTCAGGCAGACATATCCACCCGGGTACCAAAAAGTAGTCTGATTAGTGATTTCATTAAGGCTGGTAGTTCTGTCCCTGTAGTAGCATAATTTGAGAAACAATGTGAGCAGTTGTTGGAGTTTCTTGAAGGCCATCGAAACACCTCTGCAGCGGTTTACAGATGAGTGATCCTGAGGCTTAATGAGTTTAAGGCCATGTTCTCTGCTTTGGTGAATAGATTTGAGGCACTTGCCTCTAGTCAACTAAAATCAAGGAGGTTAGAGTTAAAGAGGTAGTTTCTGTCTTGGTATCAGTGCCTGTGCCACTGATATTAGAGCATAGCAGAACTATGCTGGGGTGCTTAGAGGCAAGCAGGAGGCTAGCTTAGCCCACAAGAAGCCAGAGATCATCTTCCTAAACATGAAGGAGGGGTCCACAGAAACACTTAAAGAAATTAGAGGAATTTAAGATTGCTCTTCAGGGCATTAGGTCAAATTTGAAAATTAGGAAAATAAAGGATACTAAGAAAGGTCTGTTTGTCATAGCAAATGACAGAGAGACAGTCATTTCAAAATCCGTTGTTAGTAAAAGTTGGAGGTCAAGGTAGATCACAAACGAAAAAAAAGGAGGCCTTGAGTCACTGTCTATGATGTAGAGTGTTGCCTGAATAAGGAGGAGGTTGTGTCTCTTGACACAACATTGACTTGAATGAGGTGGTGACATTCAAGTCTGAGTGCAGGTTTTTATTCAAAACTGGTAGACATAGTGCCCAAAGGTATAACAATATATTCCAACCATTATTAATGGTCTTGATTTTTGTGTTGTTAGGTCATACTTTCAATATGCAGATCCCATTGAGGAACATATGGAAAAGTGGGATAGAATTCTTGGTCTGGCTGGTAACTATCCTATAGTGCTAGGTGCTGATATAAATGCTAAGTTGCTTCTTTGGCATAGTGGAGTCACAGATGATAGTGGTGAATAAGTTTAAGGCTTTGTTGTGCAGTATGGATTAGAGGTCTTTAATGTCTTTGGTGAGTTACCAACATATGCTGAAATGGATGGAGAGTGATGAATTGATGGAAGGATATTGTTTGCAAGAACAAATTTTGATATTACTGTTGGTAGGAATATTCCTGGTATGGTTGATTGTTCTGTTGATAGTCAATTAATTACCTTTGAGTTGGTTAGGGATTTGCAAGATGCTTATAGATGCATGTCGCTGTTCATCTGGGGCACTTACTGCACAGGAAGGAGGACTGGCCTAAATTTCTTAATATTCTCTCTGCTAGACTCCATCTCTTAGACCAAAGACTGGATGATATTCAATTGGAAGAACAGGCAGAAAACATTTTTCTGACTTTCACAAATGCCGCTGAGAATTCAATCTTTATAGTTTGAGTTGAGAGATAATTACCCCTAGGTGAACTAGACAGTTGAAACAGTCCATGAATCGCCTCAAGGGAGCTGCTGAGCGGGAAAATGATCCTAAATGGTGAGCAGTTTTGGTAGGTAACTATCGAAGGCAGGGGGTCTGAATATTTTCATTTGGTCAGAACATTAAAAAGGAATTCTTGGCATTCTTTTGCTAGAGAGCAAGGAAATAAGGATCGTTCGTGTGTTGTGTATAGAGTTCTAGGTCATAAGTGTAAAAAAAAAATATTCATTTGTTGGATGTCTCGACTCAGCAGGCTGTTGTTTCTAATAAAGTTGAGATTTTTAATGTTCTGTTGAATGATTTGTTGCCAGATGATGTTATAACTAATGAAACCACTTATCATTTGCGAGTCTGAGAGGATGTTGCTGCTTTCTGCTCTGATGCTTTATCTGTGGAAATTACAGAAGCACAGGTATGTTAGGCAATCTGCATTCTGGTAGGAATAAAGCCCCGAGTTTCAATGGAATCATGAGGAGCTCCTTGTCTGTTCAGTTGGAATTTGTGTTACTACTTTGACTAGAATCTTTAAGAGGATGCTCTCTCTTTGCTGGCTATTTTTCAGTTTGCTGGAAATAAGGTGTTCAAAAATTATTGTTTAAAGGTGGTGAAAAGGACCCCACTGTATGCTCCTCTTATGTGCCTTTAATGCTCCTGCCAGCAATTGGAAAGGTTTTAGAGAAGGTATTATATCTCATATTATTAATAGATTGAATTCTATAAAGTTGTCGATGGATGATCAGTATGGTTTTTGCCAGGCAAGGGCATGGAAGATGCTATTCTTAAGGTTTAAACATTGTTTTAAGTATCTTTTTGGGAATTTCAGGTGCTTAAAAATTTGTGGTGGCCGTCTACCCTGTTTCAGCTGCAGAAGTGCAATTGTACACAGAATGAGCTGAATGTGTTATACAGTTAATTTCAGCAATCGAGATGTTCTTCGAAACAGCGTCTCAGAGGTAGGGAAAATGCTATCTGAAAGATGTCTGCAGTATAGTTTTTTAGGACCCTTGCTCTGGGTTGTTGAATTCGATTCTTTGATGTGGTTGAGGTTACCCAGAGGATGTCACATCATCACATAAGTGGATGATGGACTTTTGCTGGTTAAAGGAGATTTGAGGAATGATATCGAATTCAGGGCAGCCCAGGCATGCAAGATAATCCAGTTGTGGAGTTTTCAACATAACATGGTGTTTAGCCCAGAGAAAACAAGTGATGATGTTGCTCAAGGGCAGACTAGCTGTTACATGACAACCTCGTGTATCAATGGCTGTTTAGTCAACATGGTGTTTAGCCCAGAGAAAACAAGTGATGATGTTGCTCAAGGGCAGACTAGCTGTTACATGACAACCTCGTGTATCAATGGCAGGTCATCAAATAAGGTATGTTCACTGCAAAAATATCCATCTTGGTGTTACCCTCTTCAATTCAAGGAGCACTTTCAATATTCTGCCAAATTGCCTTGTTCTGCTTTCTTTGGTGTTCGGAGAGGAGTTCACCACGACTGGCGATGTAATTTCAGAACCATACATATTCTATATAAGAGTAATTGCGAATCTATAATGCTGTATGCAGCATCTGTCTGGGTTCATTGAATGAGTTACAAATATTATAGGAATATTTTGTTCTGGGCCCAGCATCTCCTATTGTTATTTGTGATTGGTACCTATAGTTTAATATATTTATATATATATAGTTAGTCCTTGTTATTTCTGGTATTAATCCCATTGATATCCTTGCGACTGATTGCCAGTTACATTATGGTACCAAGAAGGTAACTTTTTTGAATACAGCAGTAAGAGAAAACCTTGAGAAACCAGTTTTCAAAATACAGCTTCAGTTTCACAATACCAAGAAAGTATAGACTAATTCAAATGCCAGCTTTTTTTTTATTCAGTAATTTCCATTTTATGAGCGTGAGTCAAAAATTATCTATACTTTCACAATAACAAACCTTCAAGTTGTCATACTGCCTACCTATGGTCTCTTTTCACGAGTAGAGGTTTGCATTGTATAAAGTCTTTTTTAGTGCTATTTTTGAGCTGGTTGCCAAGTGTGTACCTTCCCCAGTTTCACAATCTTGCTGTCGGAGAACTGTTACAACACATAGTAATCTGTAACTGTGGGTTGATCTTTGATTTCACACATTTGATCCAGTAGCGGCAAAGAGGTGATTAGTTGTAATAGTGGATGATACAGAGACGATTCAGGCAATTAGAGATTCCACGGTGGTTAAGCGATTGAATTTGAAAATAGACCTGAAGAGAACGCGAAGGCCCCACATTATAGTCTATGATATTGACCGTAACCTGACACCAATGATGTCGTCCCTCATTAGGGAGCAGAACACTGATCTGGATGAAACCGCCTTCTGGCAGGACTGCAGGTTGGTGTTTAAAATGAGTAGGCATGATACCCAGAAATATCACGGAGTCTTTGAGGTAAGTTCTGGTCTCTTTCAAAAATTTACGTCCGCAGGCAAACTATTTATTGATTTAGGGTCCTCTGTCGACTAAAAGAGTACATGGATGTCCAAAAATGTTTCAAGTGCTGCAGATATGGTCACAGGGCTAAATTTTGTAAGTCTGCCTTGGTGTGTGTGCCTATTGTGGCGAAGAGGGCCACAAACATGATGATTGTTCGTATAGGTCCAAGGCTTCAACCAGTGTAAGAGGTTGCACAAGAATTATGAGCACCCAGTTGATAGTAAGGAATGTGGCTGTTACGTAAGGGCCGCTGTGCTGTACTTTCATTCCTTAGATGGTTAGGTTCAGTCAACTACATGTCCATGGTGCTTATGTAGTCCAGGTTGAGTTAGGTGAGATTGTAGAGAGATGGAGTCTCGATGGTATCCTTCTGCAGTACTCATATGTCATTAGGGGTGCTCTGCCAGGCTTTCACAGCTGGAAAAAGTTTTGTATAGGGCATACCTGTGTCTGCTATTCTATGTACGAAGTTACTTGATAGTGTTTTTATATGACAGGTTTATGATGCGCATCATGTTGTAGTCAGACTTGCCATTTGTGGACAGAACCTTACAGTTCCTATTTCCATTACAGGGACCCAACTAAGGAACACCTAGCGAGATGGGATAGGATCCTTCAATTGTGGGCAATGGTCCAATCCTAACTGGTGCCAATGTTAATGAGAAGTAGCTTTTTCTGGCACTATGGGATCACTGATCATGGCGGTAGCCTAAGTGACAGTTTCATCACGAGCACAATTTTGAGGTCTTTAATGTTGCCACTTATGTCGGTACGGTTGGACGAAGGGCCTTTTTCAGGTATAAATATTGATATCACCATTGGTAGGAACATCCCTGGCAGGGTCCTTGTATGGTCTATGGACAACGACTGTTATAGGGATCGTCAGTTGATACTATCTGAAATAGAGAATGAGCTGCGCGATGGCCATGAGGGACACTTTCCTGTTATCGGTGGGGGGGGGGGCGCACTTCCTGCATAGGAGGGCGGACTGGCCGAAATTCTTCTCTTTGTTAGAGTCCAGAATGGAGATTTTTTCTTAAGACATTGACAGTCTGCCATTAGATGTCCTGGCAGAAAATTTCACTTTTGCGGTGGTAGCGGCGGCTGAAGCCGCCATTCCTAGAGGCACTGGTCGGGATCGTTATCTGGTTGGTGGTCTCGGAATCTGACAGCAATGAAGAAGTCTGTGAACCGACTCAGAAGGCTGCGCAACGACAGGGTGATCGCGATCGGCATTCGGCCCTAACTGCAGATTACCGCCGAACGACGGCTAGATACTCTCACAGCATTAGGTCCTCCAAGCGTAATTCCTGGCGCTCCTTCGTTCAGCAGTAAGTTAATAGATACCCTTGGGATGTAGTGTATAGAGCCCTTGGACATAAGCGCAGGAAAGATGTCCTCTTGACAGCCTTCTCAACCCGCGAGGATGTGGTAATTGATAAGGAACGTGTCCTTAACATTTTGCTGAATGATTTACTCCCGAATGACACTATGATGGGTGAGGTTTCATATCACCGGCGTGTCAGACGGGAAGTCGCGATTTTCGAGACCGAAACATCTTCTGAGATCACTGAGGCGGAAGTGCGCCAAGTAATCTGTAGAATGGCACAGCACAAGACCCTCGGATATGATTGTATCACAGTGGAGTTCCTCGTCCTAGCGCTTCCAGTAGTCCACGGTCCTCTAGAATATATAATAGGTTGCTCTTCGCCGGCCACTTTCCGGGGAGTTGGACGCGTGGAGACTTGGTGTTGTTGTTCAAAGGTGGTGACAAAGATCCTACTGTTAGTTCTTCTTACCGTCCACTAACGCTCTTGCCCGTGATTGGCAAGGTTTTTGAGAAGGTCCTGTATTTGCGTATTAATATTAGATTGGCCACTGATCATTTGCTAATGGACAACCAGTATGATTTCCGACCGGGCAAGAGCACTGAGGATGCCATACTAAAGGTAATGGATATAGCTTCCTCTAATCCATGTAAATATGTATTAGGGATTTTCCTGGACATATTCAGGGCATTTAACAACTTATGGTGCCCTTCTCCCCTGTTTCAGATGTAGAAGCGTAAGTGTACACGAAATGAACCAGAAGTGCTTTCAAGTTATTTCAGCCATCGGACCATTTTCCTGTGTTACGGCGGCTCGGAAATTCGTAAGACCTTAACTATAGGATGCCCTCACGACAGTGTTCTGAGGCCCCTTCTTTGGATCACAGAATCCGATTCAATGTTGCGTTTAAGGTTGCCATGTGATTGTCGTATGGTCGCCTACGCCGACGACACGCTGCTACTGATTGAAAAGGATTCGCATAACCAGGTAGAGTTCCAAGTTGCTCGTGCTTGTGAGACACTCCGACTGTGGAGTCTCCAACATAAGATGATTTTCAACCCAGAGAAAACCAAAATGATGCTGCTTAAGGGCCGACTGGCTGCTTCCCGACGAATCCGGGTTCGGATGGCTGGTCTCCCAATTCGATACGTTACAACTCAAAAGTACCTGGGCGTTATCCTTGATGAGAATTTTCGGTTCAATGAACATCTACAGTATGTAGTAAAAAAGGCCGCTGATGCTTTTTACGGCATCCGTAGTCATTCATCCCGATTGGGGGCTGGATTACCGAACCATGCGTATCCTTTACAAAGGTGTCAGCGAAGCTATTATGCTGTATGCTGCGCCGGTCTGAGCTCACCGCATGGCTTTTAGGTATTGCGCGGACATTTTGCTGCGAGCCCAACGACTCCTCTTGGTGACTATTATAGGCGGTTATAGAACAGTTTCGCGGGAGGCAGTCTGTGTTTTAGCCGGAGTCAAACTAATAGATATCTTGACTAATGAGCATAAGGAACACTACACTTACAAGGTACATAACCTATTGACGTCAGAACGAAAGCAGGAGATTGAAGACCAGGGTTTTGCGTCGTGGCAGGTCAAGTGGGACGAATCCCCCACAGGTCGCCACACGCATGGTATATTTCGTACGGTTTCTGATTTAGGTGCGATTGGATGGGTCTCCCCCAGTCGGTATATCACACACTTTTTCTCCGGGAGTGATGCCTTTCGGGCGAGATTGGTTAGGTTTCATTTGGTGGATTCGAGTCAATGTCCGGATTTCAGGACTGATGATACAGTGGACCATGTCCTCTACGTCTGTCCCCGATACGAGGTCGAACGTTCACGAACTGCTAGGGAACTTGAGAGAATATACTTCTTTCTGGATCTCCGTATTAACTGGATGATCCGCGAGGAGTGGTCTATAGTGGCTGGTTTTCTCCGCGCCCTTGCAGTGTGTAGGTCTGCAGAGGGAGTTTAATCGAGGTACTCGACCGTGTTAGGATCCCGGTTGGCTAGGGTTCCGGCTTAGGCATTGGATTGGTTTGAAGTAGGCGCATTGGCATCGTGCCACGGTTATATTGGTATTGTTTATGATTTGATTTGCGGGCCCGCTGGTGGGGGTGGCCGCGGCGACCGGGGGTGTGGCTTTCTTTCGCCGGTGGCGGTCCTGATCGTGACTTGGTAATGACACGCGAGAAAATGCTGACATAGATACCACAAAAAAATGTGATGCAATGTGGTGTCCATCACGATTGTGTAACTGTCCACTTTATTAAAGAATTTGAGGATCGTATCTCAGTTTCAAATGAAATAAGTTTAAATGAAGTGCAGCAAAAAATGTGTTTTTTTTTACTACTTTTAAGACCATAATGGATCGCTTTAGTTCTTTTTTTTTTGGCAAGTTCTTTCTTTTCTTGCTGATTTGTTGTTTTTCAGCTTTTCTTTTTTGCCAGTAATTTCTAAGGGTTTCAGATCTTCTTGCCCTTTCTTGTTCAGAGTACACCCGGCTTATTGTTTTCTTGGGTTTTGATAGGAATCTTGTTTCTTTATTTTTTAATTTCTCATAGTTTCCGGTTTTCGTTTTTAGGTTTTCACGGGTTATGTCTAATTCCTCCATGACTTTCTGTACTTCGTATAACCAGTTCGGTCTGCTTTTCTTGTTCCAGAAAAGTTCGATTATCCGTCTGATAAGTCTGGTCTGGTCTCTTCCATTCTGAAAAAAATGTGTTTATATGATGCAGTCTATGAAACCAAACCATAAGTAGGAAAAATCATTTTTCTGGTTTTCACCGTTTCTAATAAAACACAAAATTCTGAAAATTTTTGACACTAAAATCAACCTTCTATCATAAGTAGAATTTTTAATTGATTTTTCATATCCGATTTTTTTAAATGTTGATTTTCGGGAAAATGCATCCAAAGTTTTTGAGAAGAAAAAATCAATAGCCGAGGAAGGAAAGAATGTTTCATTATATTAAATTTTCAGAATTTTGTGTAGGATTGTTATGTATTATAAAATAATAAATAGTATCATTTAAAATTTTTTTTGATAAAGAAGAATCATAGGAAGTAATAAAGAAATTACATTAATCTCATATCACAAATTCCAAAATTTTCTAGAAATTCCTATTTCATAACAGTTCATTTATTGAATCCAAAGAAACAAATAAAAATTTACTAATAATACGAAGTGAAAGAACTGTTTTCAATAAAGCGGAACAAAATGAATAACAAAACCACACAACTATATAAAAAATTAAATCTGCAAATTATTTTCGACTATCCATTAATCCTAACAAACAGACATAAATATTCAAACACTATTCAGTTAAAAAATAACTACATCAAAATTCTGACTAGTAAGATTTAATAACCCTATTAAGACCTCAACAAAAAATTCTTATAAAACAGCCTATTATAAAGAAATCACAACGTAAATCTTCAATGTATGAAGGTTGAAGATAAAGCATGTAACATAATTTAAAAAGCTGAAAATTACAAACTCAAATTATTTTTTAGCTTAATTACCAGCTTATTACTTAATTGTTATTTCTGTTCAAAAACTTACATAAATACTCTGTAAAAGAGACAAACATAACATTCTCTGTAAGAGTACATAAAGTACTCTGTAAGAAAGGACAAACATAACAAAAAACAAAGAAATTATTATAAATTATCATAAACTTCCAGCAAAAAAATTAACATTGTACATTTTACCAACAGAGAGAACATAATCTAACCTACAAACTTAAACATAAATAACTGCTCCTGTATTTAAAAAAAAAAAATAATAGGCCTGACGCAATACTCCATTAAGCTACGTCAGAGATATTATAAGTTCTCAGCTGGCTGTAAGACATGACATTTAACGTTCAACATGGGAGAGCCAAACAAGTTTAATTAAAAAACTTAAAACTACAATAATTATTACTACTAATAAGATCCTTTTTACAATAATCATAGCACATTACAAGCTACAACTCAATGGGACTAGCAATATATACACATTCAACACAATTCACTTTTTTGAAGGCCTCCCACGCTTTTTCTTTAATGGAGGTTGTGAAGGTCAATACGATCATCCACAAGTTCTTCAATTACTATAGTGCCACTAGGGCAAGCACAAATCAAATCAGCAGTTTCAGCAGAGCAGTACACTCTAATTTTTTCATACAAGTACTTCTGTCATAGATATGTTAAACCCTCTGGAACAATTTTTTCTGGAAAACTTGAATCACGAGGCGCAAGATCTCCTAAGTGAAATGATACAGATACTCCACTGACTCCATATTGACACTTTACTTTACCCAATACTTTACTGCTGGACATAAAATGGCTAAATTCAGAAATTTTTTCCAGTTTATATTAGAAAAAAATTCCTGCCAGTTACAAAATGGAATCAGAACATCATCCTTATGTGTTCCCGTTACAACTGCTTTATTCAGTTTAGATGTTGGTGTACTGTATTCTATAATTCTCTCTAAAACATTTAACAAGGAAGCAACACTAACTATGAATTTTTTTTTTAACAAGCCAAAAGCCGTCAAACTGTGTGGCCCACTGGGAGAAATTAAGTTTTTATTGACTTTTCAATTTTTTTTGGATTCTCCAATTTAAATAATTCATTAAAATGTTATTTTTATTTTGGGTCACACAGTTGTCTGCATGTGACAAGCAGACAGAAGCATGTCTGTTTCACCATAACCATAACTTTCAAAATAATGGTGAACCACGCTAACAATAGTGTTGGCTCCCTTTGATGTAACAGCAGCTTCTGGAATCAAGTAGTTATGTTGTGGGGCTAACTTGCACATTACACCCAATAACTGCCACTTTGTATGGGCAAGGAAATAAATAGGCCCTGCTTGCAAGGGGTTTGATGCTATAAAAACCTGCTGAGCCATATCAAAAGAATGACAACATTCCTGATGTGATCTAGCAGTGCATGGGCCTGGAGAAAATTTTACATTCGCCATTGCTTGTTTTGACAACTCTATACTATCTCTACAAGATTTTCTTTCCTCCATTACTTTTTTCAAATGCAAGGACATTTGCTGCACTATTGCCGTCTTTTCAGCTACTGAAGAAATTCTACTTTTATTTAGAGTAATGTAGTTTGATTGACAGGTCTTGTACAAGTCGGTTTTGGGTTTTTGTACAACAATATCAGGACAAAATTGTTGCCACAACCTTCTGAAAGAACAATCAGATAGCACACTAGCACTTATAACATAGGAGATCTGGGACAAACGTCTTCAGGTGTGTTTCCATACGTTCAGGTAAATTATTAAGACATTACCTGAACGTCTTAAGACGTTCATTTCCAAGAAATGCGATATTTGGACACTGAAATCGTTATCTTTTTAATAGAACATGAAGAAATAATTAAAAATATCGTAGAAGAATAATTTACAAGAGACTGCGTAACTGATCCAAATTTCAAACAAGAAAAGTATTACATTTTTAGAAGAAATAAAAATGTTGATAAATGCGGCTTTTCAAAAATGAAAACGTATTAAACGGAAGTGTGTTATCGTGTCATGAAATGAACTTTATTTTCATCAGTACGCAATCATGAGCCTTTGTGATTACGTCTGACCGTTGGTAAATTTTATTCGTTCCTGGTGGAAATAAAATTGCTTCAGTTGAACATTTGAAAGACATTGTGGAGGGTTTATCCGTGGGGTGAAACAGTTATAGTGGATTCGCAAACTGTAAAATTGTGTTTAACTTATTATATTCCGTTCTATTTTCTAGAAGATTCATTGCGCGAGTACAGTGAATATTTAATATTCGATCTTGAATAATACCGCACTTAAAACAGTTGCGTATTTTTGTCGATGGTAACAAATTAACAATGGCTAATACATTTTGCGATTTAGAATTGCACAAAATAAATTAGGAAATATGGCGTTACTATCTTTAAAACGTCATGGTTTTCAATTAAACGAACAGTGTAATATTATTTTTGTGATTGGTCTACAGATACTGTGCTCTCACCGCAACATTATTTTTATGCTCGTGAATGAAAATCCAAATTGTAGGATGTTACAAAGCGATAACGATTATGGAAAAGAACTGTTATCTACTATGCTTTCTAATAAGGAAAAAATGAAGACGACGTACAACTACCCGAATAAGCAGTTGAAAATCGAAAAGTTTGTGGACGCCGGATTCTATTATACAGGCGAGACGGACTCCGTTCGTTGCATCGAATGTGGTATTGAACTCTACAATTGGGAAAAAGAAGACGAACCGATAGATATTCATCGTTGTTATTCGCCCACTTGTAGTTATGTATTAAGATATTTGTGTGGATTTTCTTTACAATAAAAAAGTATGTATGTAGATAATTTTTTTACCTTTTCCTTATATAAGCACATTAAAATTATTTTATTTATTCAATATTGTTAACGATGAGCGTGAGAAGGTATTGCCCGTGACCTTCACAAGCAAGGTAGGCGGAGTTATTCGACGCGCAATGTAAAGCTTAAGGGCATTTATGATTTGTTCCAGGCCGATTTAGTAGGAATGCTGCCGTCTAATTCTAATAAAGGTTTTAAATATGTTATGGCGATTATTAATTGCTTTACAAGATTTGCATATGCAGTACCATTAAAAAGTAAAACGGCCGAAGAAGTCGTCAAAGCTCTTGAGCTATATTGAAAAACAATAAGATGAAAAACTTTTAAACGACGGTAAGGAGTGGTTTAACTACAGAGTTAAATCATTAATGGATAAATACAATATTAATCACTACTCAACGTTCAGTCATAGAAAAGCGTCTATTGTGGAACGCTTTAATAGAACGTTGAAAAACAAGATGTGGCGTAAATTTACTGAAATGGGTAATTACAGGTGGGTAAGTATTCTAGACGAATTGATAAAGGAATATAACAACACATCTCACAAAACAATCGGGTTTAAACCTAAGGATGTAACAAAAAAAGAACGAAGGAGAGGTAATGTATAACATAACTTTCTTTACTGAATTCGGGTAAGTGTAAGGTATCTTTTCCGAATACAGTGAGTTCGGTGGAAAATTTATAAAATCGGGTGAAATAAACCTCGATCTCTTTGGATTTAAGTGTTATAAGAAACTATTTTTTACCAATTCAGAAACTCTTTCAAATCACGTGTATCCAAAACATACGAAAATGTAATTTTAATCCAAGCTAAATGTATTTGTTTTTTTGTAACTAAAACAAATTTATAAAAAAATATTTTCCTTACTTAAAAAAAAATAAGGTGAAAAAGAAATAAAAAAAATATCGGAAAAAATCAAACTTTTAATATATGGATATGTAAAGCATAAAACATTTAATACAATGATACAAAAAAGCTAATATATAAAAAATTATGATAATGATAATAACAAATTTAACACATACACACATATATATATATATATATATATATATATATATAATGATAAATACAAAAAACAATTTAAAAAATAAAAAGGTAATGAAGAAAAAGATGTCTGAATTTATAAAGCAATACTCATTAATTTTTTAATTTGATACGTACTTAAATATTTCATTACTTCAAACGTAATATTATAATATATATGATCGTTATCATATGTGTAAACAAAACATTCATCTAATAATTTGATTAATTCATTTTTTTTAAATCGTTTGATGTTTACGTATAGCCAAATCGTTATAAACCAATCCACATTAGAAAACAACGTTTCAAGTTTAGCAACAATATTGTTTACGTTTTTTATTTTTATACCCTTTCTACTGGTACAAATATTGTATAAGGAAACGTTTTCTTTTACCACAAATTCTTTCATGTTGTAAAATTCTAAAATTATATTTAAATTATACTGTTCAATAACATGACTCTGTTAAAAATTCAGTTTTTATAATTTCAACACTTTTTTGCGTTAGAAATTTTGTTATAAAAAACAAAAAATGTAAATCATTGTATACTTTTTATTTAAAAAATAATTTCCTAAGTCTCCTAAAAATGGATTAACATAATAAATATTACCATATTTTCATCGAAACCTCTGAAGAAACCATGCCATAAGTCGCAATGGAGTTTTAACATTACAGACTTATGGCATGGTTTCTAAAATGTGCAGTATGTTTTCAAGATCCGTTTTCAGTATTTTAAACGCCGTTGGCAACATTTGAATTTAGTTGAAAGTTTATTATTGAATTCATTCAATAAATGCCATTAAAACCTACATATCAATTTTTTTGACATTGCTTGTTAATTTTTGTTCTACTGCAAAATAACACTGCCAACGTATGGCATGATTTCATAGACCGCATCATAAATGTAATTTAATAGGCATCCAAGGAAGTTACTTGGTGTCTACATCAGCTTTTTAGCTCTAAGATACACTCTTAAGGGTTCGTCTTTAATAATATTCTTTGTTCAGGATAAGATTGAAGCAACAATACAGAAATTAAACTTATGGTCACACCGAGTTACTAATCAAGAATTCAATTTGTTCAATCTCTCAGCGACTTTCTTGCAGTAAATGATGATCAACTCTTGTCTGGTATAATTGAAAACATAAAAGAAAATCTTAAGTTATTGGCATTGAAATTAAGGGAATATTCTCCTTCAAGAAGTGGAAATAATAACTAGATGAAAACCCCTTCATGGTTTCAGAAAATAGCTTCCCATCAAAGTAGGGGAAAAGCTATTAGAAGAATCCAGTTTGAAAATTGTTTGCTGCTATGATTCTGAAGCAATTTTGGTGCCATGCACGGATGATTACCCAAATGTTAACAGGTCTGCTTTATAACACTTACTGCCATCTGCATCAACATACTTGTCTGAGTGTAAATTTTCTGCTCTAGTCTTCTTGATAAACAAGTAAAGAAATAAACTTAATCAGGAACCAAATTTGTGATTTCGAATATCTACACTTGAATTAGACTTCAGAAAACTGACAGCTGCAAAACATTAATTACCCCACCTTATGGTAAGATTAAATAAAGGGAATATGTTTCCAGATGACATTACAGAGGTTTTACCTGGTTTACCTCTTCTGACAGTAATGTTGTATTGGGAGTCAATTCATCTGCATCTGAACAGGCAACTGATAAAATGATAACTGACAAAACTGATAGCTAATCGATTAGAGAACTGATAATGTAGTACGAACTTGCATGGTACAACTGCTGTCCGAACCTGGTTTCTGACATTTAGATCTTGTGTTTTCCTGATCGTAAGCATATTTATTGTGGAATATTAAAACATGAAAAAAATTGAAGGTGAACATATAATTGCACAGAATTACCAAAGATGGCCATAATACTTCTTCCTGGCCATATATATATATATATATATATATATATATATATATATATATATACGTTAAACATTAATTCCACAACATATGTTATAAAATTAGAAATGTTACCCTTCTTTTACTTCCTCTTCTATCAATTTCACAAAAGACAAATTCAGTGATAAGATCATTAGCAAGTTCAGCCTGACGACTATTATGAGAATGACTACCGGTATGTACAGTGCAGAGTTGTTCTGTAAAATAAATTTTTAAAGTGAATAAACTTTACAACAATTTTATAAATGAGGTGAAATAATTGAAATAACCTATTAGTTTTATCCTATTTATTTATGGACTTAAGTATGGGCTCGCATAACAGTTATGTATTCTTATTCAAATTAGTCATGTATTCTATTCAGTCAAGTAATATTCACCTCTACCAAATCAGACAGCATAATGGTTTCATATACCTCAACACAAGAATTCAGCTTATGAGATAGAACCTCCTTAAGATTGCAAGGCTATTCTTAATAAATTACTGAGCCATTTAAAAGATCTTTTCTACTATTATTTTTTTAAATAAAAAGAAACTTTTACAGAAACAAGGCTACTCTGTCGATAAGTTTGTAAAACACTAATAATTTTTTGTTTGTTTTTAAAACCTGAATTTTCTATATCTGCATTAAATATGCTCAAATAATAATTTTTATTAATGCTATTTTAAGTGTGGCATATCTAATTCACTTAGTATCAATATATTTAATTTAATATTATTTCATGTATTTATATTTTAAATAATCAATCTAGGGTTTAATCACTTTCATTTTTTGTTTTAAAATTATGTATTTTATGATGTGTTCTAATCAAGAATTTATCTTGATTTTCCTTAATCCAACCAGCAAATGCTGAAGGAATAATCTTTTTATCTATGGAGTTGCATACTTATCCGTTCTTAACCTGGTTTCTGACATTTAGATCTTGTGTTTTCCTGATCGTAAGCATATTTATTGTGGTATATTAAAACATGAAAAAAATTGACGGTGAACATACAATTGCACAGAATTACCAAAGATAGCCATAAAACTTCTTCCTGGCCTTCGTGATCGGTCGTAAAACAAAACCTAACAATATGAACAATAAGTTACAATAGTCAATAACTTGATCAACTGATAATTACAAATCTACATACAAGTAATATTCTGGGGCCACTTTTGTTTTATTTGTAAATGAGATTGATCCATAACTGAATACTTTAATATTGACTTTTTTGTAGATAGTGTGTTATAATTAGAACTGCAGTGAATTAATTTCTAAAAGTAAATGAAGTCATTAAACTTTTGTAAAATACTCTGTCAAAAATAGATTGCTAGCAAACGGAATAGAAACAAAACACATGATGATAGGTTAAAACGACAATTGGAGATATGCAATTAACTATGGCAATGTAATTAAAATTTAAAAGAAATATGTTTAAATACTCAATGATGATTAATAATAATGTGACTTTTAAAATGATTTATGGTTACATTTATAGAAAAAGGGATATTTTTTGTAGTATGGGAAGGAATCTAGACTGCCAACTCAAGATTATTGTTTACAACGTTATAATCATATCTCAATTCCAGTATAGTTGTTTAGTACTGACAGTGTTTAATAAAATTCCACAAACTTCTTGCAGTAATTGTAAGATAATGTTTGAGAAGGATATCTAATACATCTTTAAGCACTTTTATTCTGATATGCTTAAACAGCTAAAAATTTTCGGCACAAAGAAATCCATCAGCAATAATGTTCTAATCTTTTTTTGCCAAATAATATTATGTCTGACACTATATTCATGTATATCTTTATATAATAATGGCAAGTAAAATTTAGTGTTACCTAAAGATATTACAAAATGGATCCAATGCATTTAAATTAGAAAAATAGCTAGTAAAAATAAATTAAATTAACAAAACATATGTAATGGATTAAGTAGGTATATGTATTAAATGGTAATACATTCAAAATAGTTTGTATAAATTTATAAAATCCACTTCGTACATATGTAAAAAAATAGCCTTACTAGATTCAAACATTATATATTAAGGTTGGTATCTCAAGATATATCAAACGTAATTTGGCTTGAAAAACTTAACGATTCTTTGTTAAATTGTTACATTATACACCTAATACTGCAACACATACAGCCTACCTGTATAAATGCATCACTCACCTATCCGGCTTAGTGCTTCCCTTGCACGAAATGGAAATTCAAGTTTCCTTAAAGCATGTTTTGCATCTGATGATGACATATCACTAGTTCCTTAGTAAATTAAAAACACCCTAATGACAGATATTTACTTTTTAAATGAACCAATGTAATTTGGTTATACGTAAAAGCTTTCACGTATAAAGCGAGCGTAAACCTTGGTGTAGACTAACCTATTCAATTTACAACTGTTATTTAAACACGGAGATTATTTTATTTAACTAATACTCATTTTATAACAAAAATATTTCACATACATACATATAATGCTATTTTAAAACAACTTGAAAATCATAACTATAATTAATATTAAGTGGCAAACAAACATATGAATCGATATTTTATTAGATGGTAAAAAGTAAATATATCGACTTAATGGCTATCGTGAAGTGCGACATCACGAGAAAATTATTTTATCAAATGAAATTATTATTCAGCTAGTTGAATTCTATAATACTCTTTTTTTTTTAAATATATTCGGTATTTTATTATTATTTGTAACACAATTCCTGGAAGATAAGAAGTCAGTTAGTAAGAAAAGTTGCAGCACACTTGTGTTGCAATTGTTTTCGAGTTGCTGAGGGTTATGAAATAACCTGAAACGTGTTGGTTGCTTACGTATGATGCAAATTGTGAAATATTTAATTACAGTTCCCCACCACTACTTATATCATTACTGTTGAGCGTTTCCTTCAGATTGGTAACCTCTGTGTGGATTTAGTAAGTCCTGTGCTGTGCATCTAATTATTTTTAGAAGATGGACGTTGTGGAGGGTCAGTTTAGTGATGCTGAAGAAGATAGGTTAGTAATGTTAGAATTTCATTGTGTTTGTAATTTTAATATGCGATTGTTTTTTACTCTAATTGTAAGTTTAGCTTACCCTATCTTTCAATATCTACTGAGAAGTTTTTATTTTTAAAAATCAAAGCTACTTGTATATTAATACATTACCACTCATAATTTTTTCTGGTAATCATACATAAATAGAAATAAATGTACTCATGATTTATGTATCACGTTAAACAAAAGTTGAATATAATTACTTTTTTTTTCAAAAATAAGATTGAAAGTTTGAGTCTCTTATGGAGTTTTGCTTATATGAATGAACTCTATGTCCATAATAGATTTCTGTGCGCTGTTTGTTTTTGTTTGCCGTTAACATTTCCTCATAATTTTTTTACACCCTATAAAAATGTGTGTATATAAATCAACTAAATTAAAGCAAAGTTTATCTATCTTTTTTATAATTAATTCACCATTTAAGTTTGTGTGTGGGAATGTGGAATGGAAATTATGTAGTTTATGAAAAAAGACTGCGATTGCCAAGACCTTCTGGATGAAAGGCTGATAATTAAATTTAAAACATTGAAATGAACAAAATCTTCTGTTTGAAAATGAAAACATGAGGACTAGTAATAATAACAATAGTAATTTTATTATTTGCTTAGCCTGCCATTTCGTTCACCCACTTTGGCAAATAAGGCTAAAAAATTTCTCACGTATCTACAAGGTGCAGTTCAAAAGTAAGGGCTGGTGAGTTATAGGTAGCTATTGGCAACACTATTGGCATGCATTGTAGCTTTAAGTGATCTGTTGTGCATGTAACTGCCACATTGCTGTCAGTTGATTGTTGTTTGCCCTTTGCGAGGCAGTTTGTTAAAATTAATACAGTAATAACAAAAACCGCCAATTGGGAGGTTCAGTCAGTGATTAGATCTCCAAACATAATGCTGCTGAAATTCACTATCACTTGTGTGTGAATCATATGGGCTTACTGCACTGAGTGTAGGAAGAGTGAGGCAACAGTGTCGTGAGTTTAGAGTTTAAGGAAGGCTATTTAAATGTTCACGAAAAACAAAGAAGTGGCAAGCTAGTGTCTGGACTGAAGGATCTCCTTGAATGTGTGAATTCAAAATTGAAAGAAAATCGTCATTTTATAAGTAATCTTTTTCTAGAATTTCCAGAAGTTTCAAAGACAATGTTGTCGAGAATCGTGACTGATGCTTTAGGCTATTGTAAATTGTGTGCATGATGGATACTGAAAACATGACAAGTGCTGACAAAGATAACAGAATGACATCTGCATGTAATTTTCTTGACTTGTTTTAACCACAAGGCAAATTTTTTTCCCATAATGTCATTTGTAACAAAATGTGAATTATATCAATGCTGAGATGAAACAACAGTGGCATCATCCTGGTTCACCTAAACTGAAAAAATTCAAACAAGTCCTTTCCAAATTCAAACTGGTTGATTTTGTGGAAACTGGAACATCTACCGCATTACTTCACAAGTCTGTTGTGAAACACTTTCTAAACTGCATTGTGGCATTCAAAACTGACAGTGGGGAATGCTGAACTATTCTTCATGACATCATACATCCACCAATGGCTTCATGCACAACAGAAACAATTAAATAATTCGATTGGGAGATTTTTTATCATCCCCTTACAGTCCTCATGTTGTGCCCAGTGACTACCATCTCTTCATTACATCTTAAAAACTGGCTTGCATCTTAATGATTTGAGGAAATGAAGAATTGGAAATCTCAGTTCAAAAGATTGCAGAATTTTATGCAATGGATTTGAAGAAACTTGTTTCATACATCAGAAGTGTTTGGAATGAAATTGTGAGTATGTAGAAAAATAAAAGTATTTGAAGCCATTAAACATTTTTTCAATAGTTGTTATTTTGTTACCAATCCATTATGTGTGTGTAATATAATAATAATATTTTAAAAGAGTAAATATATTTGTAACAGATCCTGGTATACTTTTACATATGATTCCAAATGATAGATCCGTTATTAGGTAGATTTCATAAGAAAGCTGCCAATAGTGATGGGCATCAAGATTTGAATTCCGGAAAATTTTGAAATATCTTCATGTTTCACATCCACCAGACCCCAAAACCACTGTCAGCTCAAAAGTTTTTATATACATTTATATATATTTTTTTTTTACTTTCTTGTCAACACGATAACTGCTGTAATTTTCTGCCAATCACTTTCAAATTTATACGTAAAATATAGCTACCCAAAATCTTGGTCGAGTTTGTTAATGGACAAAATCGGGCCATGGGGGTGGAAATGGGAGGGTTTTTAGAAGAAAAAAATCGCTATAACTTTCTGAATAAGTAAAATATCGAATTCATTTGAAGTTCCTACTATTCTTTGGGTAAGGGCCTAAAACTTATCTAAGTAAAGTTTTTTGATATTGCCAACCATTGGCCCAGGGGGTGGAAAAAATGGGGTTTCGAAGACTAAAAAAAATCTATCTCCCTTAATAGGCACAGTATCGAATTGGTTTAAAGTAATCGTTAGTTCTCTTAACATTACCTAAAACTTTTTGAAACAATTTTTTATATGACCAACCTTTACAGCAAGGGATGAACAAAATGTTGCTGGAATTGTAAGATGGGGCTTGTCATATGCTAAACATGTGAAACTTTTTCACATGCAACCATCGTCGTATTGAGTAATTTTGAAGTTTTTCTTAACTTTAAGGTAGAAATATTTTTTATCCCCTATTTAGCACTGGTGAAATTTACCTCCGCCTTCCAGCATGCCGAAAGGGATTTTTTTTTTAATTTTGTAAATTGACAGTATACTCATAATAGCTAAAAGATATATGAAATGGTTTGTTTGTATTAGTGTGAAGATATAATTATTACATTAATACTGCATCATTTAAAGTGAATAATAAAATCCCACATTAAATTTTGGTAGTTTTTCTGCTTTTAAGATATCAAAGAGATAGCTTTGAGAATCAACTGCATTGTTTTCGTCGAAATGTTGTTCTGTAAGTGTACTGATTTTCTGAAAAGTTAATTTTAAAATGTGATTTAGGAACATGAATTTTTCAACTTTGAAGAGTGTTTTTGTTAATTGTTTTTAAACAAATTGGCAATATGGACATTCAGTTCCGAGTTTCTATTCCAATTTATAATTTTTAAATTTATCATTACAAAGATTTTAGCTGGATGAATTTAAGGATATCTATACATGAAATTTTATTAAAAAAAAAAATTATTTCAGAATGTATTCGTGATTTTAGTATATTTTTTGTGAAATAACTTAGATAGGTAATGTTATTACATAGATTTTATTGACTTAAAAGGACATTCATGTTTTGAAGCTTCAACAGGTTTTGTACATATCGCCTTGTATTAATTTTTATTTCCTGATAAAAGCTGTAACTAGCAACTGCAAGCTATGTTTTTCATACACAGTTAGAAAGGATGTGTATTCTTTCATGCTCCTACACTCAAGAAGATTTTACTTTGCATATAGTTTTCTTTGACTGGTAAATAATATCAAAAGTATCATTGTAACATAGATTTATTTTTACATATAGTTAGAAAACTGTTTAGCTGTTGTTAAAAATGGGGTACAAAATTTAAAAAAAAAAACTTCTTTTAAAGTAGTTTGTTTATTCTTCATTAGTTGAAACTGTAAAATTTCTGTGTGTCAAAAGCAATATGGTTAGTTTGATTATTAATTCACTTAATTAACAAAGCTAACATAGTTGGTGTAATTAAGTGAAGTTGTTACTAAGTGAATTTAATTTATAAGAAGGTAATAAGCAACCTTACAATTGCTGTTGTTGTTTAATTTACAGTTGTAGTAAGCAACCTGCATATAAAACAGTTCAATTTGCAATAGAGGAGCAGCTAGATCTATTATCAATAAAAAATAAAAATAACAGCAATGACCTTGAAGATGTTTACAGCTCAGCAGAGGAACATTTTTCTTCAGATCCTGAGTTTGGTTACAATCAGTATGATGAAGAATTGGTGGAAGGTAATATTTTTTTTAATCATTTTTGTTTATTTGAAAAAGTATTTGTCTACATTTTTATTAACTTTTAAAGTTTTCTGTTACATAAATCACATTTAAGCCAAACACACTTGAAGAATATTTTTCCAGTCTTCAAAACATTTCAGGAATGCACTTTACAGTCAATTCTTCAGTTCAGTCAACAGCTTTGTTTAATATTTTAATTGATTACGAAGTATTAACCTTTTAAAGGTTTTGCATTCTCAAGAAGAGAAAAAAGTTATTCAAGCCATGTTTGTGTGAATATTATGGTTACGGTATTATTTTTGGCCAATAATTCCTAAAGTAATGATGTGTGAATTGTCATTTCATAAATCTGCAATTTTTTTATGTATAACTTAATGTAAAATTAATAGGCCTACGTAAAATTTGTAAATAGTATTCGTTATTGAACATAGCTTATTGTAAAAATTAATTTGAGTACTACAATAATAAAAAAAAAAATATTAAGAATGATTTTATCAAATATCGTAGGGGGCTTGGCCCATTGAAACAAGCGAGCTGTTTTGTTGATGCTCAGCCATTTGTCAGCAGTAAAAAACATTTAAACAATTTTAGCTCATTAATGACTTAATTCATAATTTTCTGAAACATATTTTAACAATGCAACCTTGGTCAAGAATTAATAATTTTTGAACAGATTTTTCTGTTACATACCTAAAGCACAAAACATCGGTGAAATTTATTTCATATGAATTGTGAGTCACAGAATCACTATTCTGAGATGTGTGGTTTATTGAATTCAATCAACAAAGTACACCGGCATTTACTGTAATTTTCAAATCCATATAAAAGTAACGTATCTTTACTAGGATTTGTACTTAAGAACAGACAGTTCTGAAAATCAACTGTTAAGCAGTTGTTTTCCAACAATGATTTTTTTACCACTATTTTCTCATAATTTTTCATTTGTCTTGGATGCTTGATGTTTAACTGTTACATGATACAGTGAAAGGATTTGCATAATTTATAAACTCCTAATTCTTGCATAGTAGATTCTTAACAATTCCTAAGTCTCTAATTATAATTAATCCCTAATTGTAATACCTTGTTTTTACTTAATTTGCATGTTATAAATTACAGAATATGTTTTTAATAGGTGAATCATATCATAAACATAAAGATTTTATTAAATCACAAGGAAGCAATAAGCAAGTAATCAGTGATAAAATAACAAATTATCAACCAGCTGAAAAATTGTTTAAGAAATATTCTCACAAAATAAATGTAGAAAAATATGAAGGCCCTGTACTTCCGCAGTCTGCTGTTAATCATCTTATCGAGAGTAATAGAAGAGTAGAAGCTGACAGGTATGTTACGGCTCTTTACTTTAGTTTTAAGTAAGCAGAATTAATTTGTGTTTTTATTGCATAACTATTTTTTTTCTGAGATTTATTGATTCTTTCCACAGTTACATCCAAAGGTATAACAATGAAGGTTGGCATAAATGTGAAGCAATTTCTTTTTAGTACTTCTTATTTTATGAGTGATATGTACTGGTGTAAATGAAGTGTAGTGTTATACAGTCTCAGTTCTTCTCTGCATAGTATACAGCTTTACATAAAAAAAATATGAATAAGATTGAATATGAATAAATTGAATGATATGAATAAAATTTAATATTATCAAATGTAACCTTTGATCTATTTATAATCTCATTGTTGTAAAACCCATCTTTTTCTATTTGCCTATAATATACATTAAAAGATATCATTAATAAGTTATGTTTATTAAAATCGACAATTCTTTATGTTTGAGGTTTTACATTGCATTGTAATGCGTCATTATTTGTATACATTCAGTACTTGGTCTCCATGCTAACCATAGGTTTCTGACAGCTAAAAGGCGTTTCGCACAAGCTTATTTATCAACATAAAAATGCAATTTAGGACTGAAGGAAGCAGAGAGAGGTCGAAGAACGATCGAATCAAAAAAAAGTTTGGGTCTGATCCACTACACCAGGTGATCGTTAAAGTGGATCAGTGTGTACTGTTGGTTTTGAAAAAGGCAGATGGTGGAGGAGCATGTAGTTTGTTTATGATTATTCATTTATTTATATTTTTCCCATATCTTATTTTTTAATCTTTCTCTTTAAAATAATAGTTGCATAATGAATATACATTTTAAAAACAATTAACATATAAAAAGATCCTCTTAATAAAAATCACATTTTAAAAATAGTAAAAAATCTTTAAAAACAAACTCTATTCTTGTGTTTTGTTTTTTTTCCAGTTAATGGTAAATAACTAACTACATTATATATTAATAAGCAATATGCTGCTATATTAGCCTTAAAATTTTCTTCAATTTCAGTTCTAATTTTCAAATCAACAACACCTATTTTTATAGATTCATCTTGTCGAGAACAATCAATCACATATAATTGATAATTGTTGTTGTAATCTGAAAATGTGTACGGCAATTCAATATTTTTATAATATGATTTTTGAAATTATATAAACATACTTTACATTAACATTTTATCTTCTTATAAATCTTCATATGGATATTGAGTGGAATTTATCATTTCTTTAATATTTTTCACATTACAAGAATCAAATTTTGATGTATCTTTAACAGCGTTATCTTTCCTATTGGTTTGAAAACCTACAGTAACATAACATGGTTTGTCTTAACCATGATGTTTTTACATTTCATGTTTTGGAATTTGTTTGAGGAATGGCTGGAGAAATTCAGGTGCTGCTTTTAAATATGGTACAGTCGATACGATTTCTGTTATTTCTAATTTAGATTTATGATCTGAAACTATAGAATGTATAGTGTTGTATGTTGTTATTACTACATTTCAACACTTAATTTTTGTCTATTGTTTATGATTATCTTTTTGTAATCTTCAGCAAAATCTGTCAACAGCGATAAAGGAATGTACAAACTAAGATACCATCATTGTCTATATAAATTTTATTTTCACCATTTATCATTCAGCTCTTACAGCCAATGAAATTAAAGATTTTGTCTTTGAAATTGCTTTTTTATAATCGTTGCTACACCCACATTTCTACTGCTGGCTACTTATCTGTTTAAAAAATACTTAATCTCTCTTCGAATAAAAATGCACCTGCAAAATATACTTAATCTGATGATGATTTTCACCTACAAGTTTCCCACAAACAATCAAAAAACTATCATCAGGAACAGTATATACATCTGGTTGATTTTTTTAGCAATTCAGATTTCCGGACCCATATCTAATTTATCCACAAATGGATAATGTTTATAGTATAGTTTATATGTTAACAGTTCGTCTTGACATTTATATTTTTCAACACTTAAATTATTCATTATAAAATCTATATAAAAAAATTTAATTTTTAATTTCAATTATGTATTGCTTAGCCTCGGGTAGATTTTAATTTTCCATTTATGATTTCAGGTCTTGGTTTGCTTGGCATTTCTCTTACAATGATCCCATTCGGTCACCCTGAAGCATAAGACCAAATGTCTGTTTTTTGAAACATCATAAATCGATTCATGACAAATTAAATATAGATAATAACTCATCGGTTCGTGTATATGTGTTGTATAACTAACTATAAGATTTTGTGTATGTTATATAATATGTTGTCAGATTCAAAATGTGTTCAAAATCAACATATGCTACAACAGGCATTGGAAATTTATTTTTGTACTTTTTAAATTTTAATGCAGTTTCACTTGGTTTTGGCATTTTCTTACTTGCTGGTTCATTGTAAATCTAGTGAAACCTCTACAAAACAGAACCTCCAAAAAACAGAAACCTCCTCAATATGTATGGTTTCCCAAGTCCTGATTTATTTTTATAGAAATTAATCTCTTCAAGATGGAAAACTTTGCAATACAGAAATGGAAAGGAAACATAGATTTTACTTTAAATTTTATATATTAATCTTTTCCCATATGACAGAGAGGAAATTAAAAAAAAAGATTGTATATTCCCATGATTTGCAAATTATAAATCCAATAGATGATGATGATTATTATTATAGTCCAGTATTGTAACTTGTTTATCTAATTATACACCATCACATTCTTGGCTCCAAATTTCTGGCATATTTGCCGACGGTCATTAACATAATTTGATAGCAGGCGGCAGCTTATGTAAACATTCCATGTACAGTCCTGAGAATAATTTTATTCAGTGCCTTGAACACCGTGCTACGCAGCAGTATAGTTTTTATTTTGTCGTAGATGTAAATTATTATAGTTTCCTGTTCTGTTAGTTATCTGTTAAGAGTTTAAATACAGTACATACGTGCCTATATTTTTAGTTGAATCTTACGCTTTAAAAACTGTAACTTATTTTAGTTTTAGTTACATGCTAAAACTTTTTTCTTCTTTTAAAGCTTTGATCATAATTTTGCCAAGAAAAAATACTTTACATTTAAAGGACACAAAATAGAGGTTATTAATTTAATTTCTAAAACGAATGTTAAAGAACTTAGTGAGAAGTTTAATTTTGGTAAAACACAAATTTTTTGTAATTTTAAGAAATAAAGATAAAATCAACGAAGAATGGTTGAAAGATGAAAGGATTGCTAATTGTAGATGGCAGACTAAAAGCAAAAATGAAGAAATAAATTCAATTTTATTTAAATGGTTCACACATGCAAGATCAAAAAATCTTTTTATTTTGGAGCCTGTCATGCAATAACAAGCGAAAGAAATTGTTGCTAAGTTAGGAGGTACTACATTTAGTGCTTCTAATGGATAGCTAGAAAAATTTTGTTTGCGCCATTCTGTTTCTTTCAATCAAATTTCAAGTGAGGCTAAAGATGTAGACAAAGAAAATAGAACCATGTAATGGCTTAAAACTTAAAATTAAACTTATTTATACATAACAATAAACCATCAATACTGATTAAAGATCAAACGCTTCTTTTAGCTTGAAATTCAGATTCTTCAATTAACAGTTTTTCAAACGCTTCATGTATAATTTGATCTAAATCGTTACAATTATATATGGAGATATTTTTAGTTTTAAAAGCAATGTCTTGACTATCGATTTGGTCACTTTGACTTTTTTCATATGTACATTTCAATAATTTGACAGCATCTGATAATATATGTGATTTTAAAATATCAAAAATGCAATTTTTTTATATTGTTTAAAAATAAATAAATATTTTTATTTGTTTCATTCAAGTGATTAATATTATCAAGTGATAATATTTTCATTTTTTTCAATATAAGTGATTAAATTATTTTTAATTGCATCTTCTAAAATTGTGAATGAATTCGAGTCACAGTCAGCTAATCTGGTCTGTTTTTTAGGGGTTCCATAATCATTTTGTGAAAATACCTGTTTACAATTCATAGTAGCTGGGGAACAAATGAATCCCACTAAGTTCAATTTTATAAAACTTTATTTAACGATATCTTTTCGCTGAATATTAACCACTATTAATGGTTAATACTGAATCGTATAAATTAAAATCTGTAATCGTTGTGGTTGAATCTACTGATTATGTATCATGCTAACTGTGTGAGCTCCACTTCTGAACTGAACTGCCAGCTCTCCGCGTTATTTTGGCAACTGTCCATAGAGCAGCACTCAACAACACAACAGTAGCTCTAAAATAAAAAAAATGAATTATCGTGTGAATATTTTACTCGATAAAGTATCTTAATCAATGAGGCTATTAGTTTAAAATACAGTAACCTTGAAAATGTAGATAGTGAAATAATACATTAAATAATCATTATTTTAAAAATAAGTTAATAGTTATGTCAAACCTCAGGCTGCTCGTTTCTGAATGCTATTGAACTTTCTCCCCAGTCATTATTTCTGTATTCATTCAGTCGGACATTTAAAATTTGTAGCTATATCTTTACTTGAATTCTGTATTATCTCGTGTTAAACAGCTGATTAGTAATACTGTAACAGTTTATTCTTATTGATTTTTATGAAACTTGAAAGTCATCATCCCAAAGGTGCAACCATCAACTACTAGGCTGCGTTTATGTAGACTAAAGTGATGTGTTTGTTATGGCTAATTACTTTCCTGTTCAGTAACATACATTAACAGTTGCTGCAAATACAAATGAAAAATATCCTTCATCATACTTTGACTGCAGAAACTTTTCATTAAGTTCATTGTTTGCGGTAGAGATTATTTACTGTGTTTTGTCAATTTGTAAGATGAGGAAATAGATTATTATGTTATGTACAAAAACAGATCCTACATAGTTATATATTGTTGACAGGTTAAGAACAAAAGATAAATGCGATCGTGCAACTGCTGAACAAGTAATGGATCCGAGAACAAGAATGATTCTATTCAAATTATTAAATAGAGGTACAATTGCTGAAGTAAATGGTTGCATATCTACCGGTAAAGAAGCCAATGTTTATCATGCGACATCATTCAAAGATGGACAAAAAGATTTTGCTATTAAAATTTATAAAACTTCTATTCTTGTTTTTAAAGATAGAGATAAATATGTGAGAGGAGAATTTCGGTAATTGCTTTGTCATATTTTTTTTAGTTTTATACTTATTTTTAAAAATATATGCTTTTCTTAGCGTGTTAAATTTTAATTATTATTTATAATTACGTCTATTTCAGAGATACTTGTCGCTTCAGATTTTGCAGACCACTACCGTCCCCTAATCTAATGAGAATTGTTCATATTTAATGAGCAACATTACATCCTCTGTTTCTGATAATTTTTTGTTAACCATAATTATTTTATTTACTCTAGAAAAATTATTTTTCTCTTTAGTGGTTTAATGTTGATGTTTTGGGCATCGTTTAGATTGTATTTATAATTCAAGAGAGATTTAACTTTGGAGATGACAAGAGTAAATTTGTTGGTGAAAAACATTAAAACTGATGAGACAGAAAGATTGTATATTTTTATATCATACAAAGAGTAACATTTATAAATTTTATTCTCAGAATCAAAACATTGGTGTACTGCTATCTGATTTTAAATCACCTGTGTAACTAACAAGGTTTAATTGAAAAGCGTGATTGGTTGTCTAAAAATTAATTGCTCAGTTTTTATTTGCCTTTAAATCTTAGCAAAAAATTTGGATGTTTTATCACTTATATGCCTACATAACTTGTAATAATTTAATCAAATTAAATAAAAAAACAATCAGATACTCTTCATCTTTAAGTAAAGATAGGAAGGAAATAATTGTTATCATCCTGTTTATGTACTTGGAAAACACAGAAAAAATAAGCTTGGTTTATGAGTTGTACATCACTTAGTTGCGTTGTGTTATCTGTGTGACAAGTTGTTAATACAAATTTCATTTGTTTGGTTGAAAGTATTAAAAGTGAAGATGCAATCAAATTTTTTTGAAGAGCATGGTGTTTTGCGTAACCCACAAAAATGTAGTAATGGAATAAAATTGTGTTGCTATTGCATAATCATCAACAATGGTGCTATGAAAAATACTGTGATATGAATATAAACAATTACAACAGAACATGTATCTATTAGGGTAAGGATGGCTGTTTTGTAAAATATTGTTTTTCTTTTATTCATATTACTGGTCGCAAAAATTGACTACCATAAAATTTTGCGAAAAGGTTCTTAAAATTAATACATAAATTGGAACATTTATATGCATGAAGTGATAGCTGATTTCTTGTTAAAAAATTCAATTCATATTTATGACACCTGTACTACAGTAAAAATTGATGAGAACTTATTATTTTTCCTTTGAAGAACCCATGCTGGTTATCTACTTCCTTAAAAGTGGGGTTTTGGCACCTTTGTAGGTAAAGTAGAAATATAGTTTTTTAATGACTGTTGAAAATAGTTATCTGAATAACTATTACCTATTATTGGGCAATTTATTCTATCTGGTACAACAATAATATTGAATTAGTGGAAGGCCTACAATCAGCTGCAAAGCATAGGTTAAAACTGTGACTTGTAAGTATAATTTGCTATTTCCCCTTTATAAACACATTTATAAACAATAGAAAGCATGTAGAAACTGGCAAAACACCGTAACAGTGTTATGCCAGTGATTAAAATTAAAGAAACTAAGTCCTAATTAACTAAGGACTTAGTTTCTTTAATTCCTAAATACTCTTTATATATTTATATTTTGTTATTGTTTAATTGTTGGAACTTTAATGTATTTAATAGGATTTTTAAATTTAAATATCTTCGGCTTCAGTTGGATTCATTCAGATATTTACAGTACACTCCACTTCTTTTGTATGCATTCGGCTGCTGATGAATCAATGGCTCCTTACATGTCACTTGGCTCCTTTTGGATGCACTCCAAAAGGAGCCATTCAGTAACAGTTCCAGTTCATAATTCAATTATAATAAACATGTAATAATATATAAATAATTCATTTAATATTTCAAGTATATTAAACATTCAAGTTATATGTACAAAAGTAATTTCAAATATAATATAGAATTGATAATAACATCAACTTATGACTTTAATTATTTAAGAATCAGCACCGAACTTCATCTGTTTGTACAACGACATGCTTCGGACAATTATTGATTTGTACTCTGAGCGTATATATGATACAAGGGCAGTGATTTATTCAAAAGAATACTTCATGATTTCAAGTCTTATTGGCCTCTAGTATAAAGGTTAATTATTGATAGTCTTTAACTCTTTGTTAAAATTGTAAAAATTCAATGTAGACAGATAACTTAAAAGATCAGAAAATGTAGTAATAAAATCATTATAGTAATAGTAAATTATACAATTAATTTGTATAAAGTTTATTATATTATTGGACGACATTTATTTCAACTTATTGATTTTATAGAAACTGATAATACCATATAAATGCTCGATTTTGCGTACTGTACGAATACAGCATCCTTAAAAAAAATTTTTTTATAGTTTTAGGCACGGATATTGTCGACATAATCCTAGAAGGATGGTTCGTACGTGGGCAGAGAAAGAAATGAGAAATTTAGTTAGATTACATACGGCTGGTTTACCGGTTCCAGAACCTTTATTTTTAAGATCACATGTACTTTTGATGGAATTCATCGGTAAAGATGGATGGCCTGCTCCAAAATTAAAGGTACTTAGTTGCATACTTCTATCCAAAGTTGCTATAAATATTTATAATAAACTATTTATGTACTTTCTCAGTTGTGATGTAAAATGTGATTGATTTTTAAAATTATTATTATTTTTATGAGTTAGTATTTAATGTCTATTTATGTGTTGAATATTCAAGGAGAAATTGCCAAATGGCATTTGTATCCCTGCAAAGAGTAGCAAACACAGTTTGGTTAAAAAATGGGGAACTACAGGGTCGGTTTCAAACGAAAAACGTGACTTTCCATTCACTTTTAACATTTTTTGTAAAAATATTGTTAATAAGTAAACTTACTTATGTAAATACAAAATTTAATTTAATTTACATTCTAATTTTTTCATTTCATTCATAAAATATTATGTGTAACTGTGTTTAGTTTGTAGCAGTTCAGTTTTAAGACCTCATATATATATATTTGTATTCTAATGAAAATCTTTCAGAAAAGTCTTTACTGTTCATTGTCAAGAATATAATTCTTTTTGTGCACTATCCACCCATTATTACTATTTAATAGCTATTTTAATATGGTCATTTTACTGTTTACTCACATTTATTGAAATGTAAATCAAATATGAGTTTACAGTCAAATATATTACAAATATAGTCATATGTGTATACATATTAATTTGAAGATAATCAATTGAATTTTTAATATATGAGGTCTGTTCAGAAAATAACCGAACTTTATTTTTTTTTTAATCTTTATTATTAATTTACAGATTATTGGTCCTTGTCCCCTTCAAGTTACTCCCCTCCTCTATTCACACACTTTTCCCAGCAGTGTTTTTACTTCGTGAAGCAGTCCTGGTCAGCATCATTTGAAATGGCCTTTAAGGTCCATGATGAATTTGCTTTAATATCATCAATAGCCTCAAACCAACATCCTTTGATCACTGATTTTAATTTAAAAAATCACAAGGAGCCAGGTCTGGCAAGGAGGGAGGCTGAGGGAGGACAGTCATCTGATTTTTGGCCCAAAACTGACAAATTGACAAAGTTGATTGTGCAGGGGCGTCATCATGGTGAAGGAACTATGTGTTGTCTCGCTACAACTCTGGTTTCTTTTTGCGAATTTTTCGTGTAACTGTTGTAAAATGCCTTGATAGTATGCATGGTTTACTGTTTCACTTTGAGGCAAGAATTCAAAATGCACAATTCCATTTAAATTGAAAAAACAGAGAGCATCATATATTGGGTTGAGACTGATGTGCTTTCTTGGGGCATGGAAATCCTTTGCCGACCCATTTTGATGATTTAATTTTTGTCTCAATGTGGCAGCCATAAACCAGCTTTAGTTTCCGGTTTTTATCCTTTGTGTGAATGTTTAATCGTTATTGGCTTGTTCAAGGAGTTGTAGGCACATTCAATTTTCAGTCAAAATGTCACAGCATGATCCAATCAAGATGTTATTTGCAAGTTCTCTGACAGTTAATCAGCGATTTGAAGACACTAGATAGTTGATTTTCTGAAAGCAGGTATCATCAGTTGAAGTCAAAGGTCTTCCTGGTCGAGGGTCATCTTTGATTGACTGAAGATCACAAGTCGTGAAAACCATTTATAACATTGGGTACAACCCAGAGCATCATCTTTGTAAGCCTGTTTCAAAAGTTGAAACATTTCTGTGAAAGTTTTCACCAGTTGCACACAAAATTTTATGTTGTATCATTGCTCCCGAAAATCGCACATTACAAAAATTGTTACTAACACTTCAACATGTTGCACTCAAATAACAATAACATGAAAAGTAAATGAAATATTAACAATCCAAGAACATGAGGTTACAGGGGAGGTTATGCAGAACACAATGCTGCCAACTGCAAGTCGCTAATATTTCTGTTGGCTCATAATTTAAAATGTTCAGTTATTTTTTGAACAGACTTCGTATATTTGAACATAATTGATTTGTCTGTAAAAAAATATGTGAAACCACATATGCATGCACATATGAAACATGAAACATAAAAGTCTTCAGTCCAGTTTTAAGTTCATTTCCATTGTTTATGTGATATAAAACATTTTATAAATATTTTAATCATTACTAAAAACCAATCCTCAAGGGCAGGAGGTCAGCTTACAACAAGAGTATTGATGCTCTTTTGCATGGTAGTAGAAGGAATCCTTTTTTGTCATATTTGTTAATAAAAGTACGTTTTCATAAACCTTTTAAAACAATTTAAATCTTTCCTATATTTAATTACAAAAACTTTAATGTTAATTTATCATTTTATGCTGTTTTTATTATAGGATGTTGAACTCTCTACTTCAAGAGCGTGTAAGTTATACAGAGATGTCATAGTCATGTTGTGGAAAATGTATAATAAGTGCAAGTTGGTACATGCTGATCTTAGTGAATATAATATGTTGTAAGTATCAGCAGTATCGTAGGATTAAACTTTTTAATTAAAAAATGTTTGGGGTCATATAATTATATAAAAGTCTAATTATCCAAAAATTAAAATTAGGCCAGTTCAGATGTACTGATAGGAGAATGTCTTTTCCTTAAAACAACCTAAATTAATACCATGAAATAAAGAGTTAAATTGTAATGAATTATTATTATAATAAAAAAAAAATTAGTTCCAATGAATGATCAATTCATTCTGCCAACAAAATATAAAAAAAGTCTTAATAATACTCTAGGACAGAAGTCTGCAACCTTTTTGTCAGTAAGAGCGCAAAATAAATTCAAAAGAGCGCCACACTGTTATTACACAATAAGCAGATACATTTGCCTTTAAAGTCAATAAAGCAAAATTGTTCTTCCCAGTCAACATTAAAACAATAAATTCTTTTTCTTTACAATTATTCATGATGGGTTATTTATAAAATCTGTTTAACCAGTACGATACATATTTGATACTGAAAAGCGCGACTATCTTGCATGATATGGTTACTAATAATATGTAAATAATAGAATATAGTCAATAATAATAACACTCAAAATACGTAGAACTCAGAATACGGTAACACTACCAAATTTATCAAAATCGAGAATATTCCTACAAGCTAAGTAACAAGTGTGTCAATGTTTGACCTTGATTACTATTTGCTGACTCTTGCGCAATTATATTGTATCATATACATGCAATTCCAATACAGTTACTGGGCTTAGTAGGTGTGTAATATAGTGAGGACGTATAAAAATCTCATCGAGGGTGCCATGGCACCTGCGGGCGCCATTTTGCCGACCTCTGCTCTAGGCCAACCAAAAGAAAGATTATTTTTTTAAAAATATTAACTCTATGAAATAATATTTCTAAAATATTTGTTACAACTATTATTCAATATATCTGAAAAAAAATATCTGTATGTGTGTTACCTACAGTAAAAGTTTATAATAGATCGACCCATACTTTAATAGTAATTTAGGATTGAATAGTTATTAATTTGCTAATACAAAATACAGTAAATATAGTTTATTATCTCCAAGCAACTGACAATTTTAGGTCATTATAACCGATAGTCACAATAACCATACGATGTTTACTGATAGTACTGGTCCGATGTTAGGTAGCTTAGTGGTACTATTTTAATATGCCATCTACACGGGTATTGTAATAAAGTAATAATAATAATAATAATTTAATTATTTCAGAATTTCAAAAATAATTTAATTTCTGAATTTTTCAGAAAAATTGTTTGCCTTTGCTTGCAATATAGGGTTGCTAATAGGGTTATTACTAGTCCTCTGGTAGTTAAATCATTTTAACAGTGCTTGGTCTACATCATTATATTGACCAGGCCGTAATTTTTTTGTTTTTACAGAATTTGTTTCAAAATTTTTCTTAATTTTTTCGTGGTTCTTCCAAATCACCAATATTTTTAAATGACCTTTGCCTAATTCTTGGGCGATGTCCTTATTAGTTTGGCCATTCTCTAACTTCCTGATAATATGTGGCTTTTCCTCTATCATGAATGTATTTCACGAAGTCGTAATTAAATCATTATTGAATGAATTAAACAGGATACGTAAAATAAAATATAAAATACTGTACTCACACGATATGATACACTCACATCAAAAGATTAATAACAACTGAATGTGTCTGGTACATGAATTATTTAAAAAAAAGAACTACAGAGCATTTGTAAGAAAAAAGGATCCATCAAAATATTTCTGTAGCCCCAATATACTACGTTACTGATGAGTCAGATCTGTCCATCATTATAAACTATAGAATGTTGCATTGTAGTAGGAAAAATAAGTCATAATAACCGATATGTCACTAAAACCAATGTTACTATAAACAATACTTACTGTATATATAATTTATTTTTTATAGGTTTTTTGACATTCTGAGAAACAAGATTGTTACTGTGGTGTGAAATTCTTACTATTTTAATAAAAACAAAGTTAAAAAGTTGTCTGTCCCTTTTTTATTGCCTGAATAAGAAGTAGTGATATTCATGATATATGCTTGTAACAGGAAAATTATTTTGTTGTCTGAAAATAGGAAATTGCTAGCTTATCGGCCAGGATATTAATTCAGAAATGAAAGAGGTCTAAGTTTCATTGCTAAATGGTTGCCATATGTATTATTATATAAGCTGAAATCTGTACAAAAAAATAATTTTAATTTTTCTTATGCAGTAAGAGACAAGTATTTGGCTAAAATGGTAATTGTAATCATGTTATTTGTTTGAAGTACAAACTGGTTTTACAAAATAATTATGAATTTTATGTCAAGGACCATCTACCTGATAATATGCATTAAATTGTGCATTTGTTATAGTTTTTATGGAATTCTGCTTGATTTTTAGATTTTTTGGTCAAAATAAAGAAACCCTATAATGATTAGTATTTATATACCAGCTAATCTTTAAGATCTGAGTAGCCATTCTTGTGGTCATGAAGAAATGTACACTAGGAATAAAAGCAAGCGATTAGTGGCATTATTAATAAAAATGGCAAATATTGCAACCCAGTTTGATGAAAATTCTTTTTTTATAGTCGTACCATTTAATAAAAAACTAATAGTGTAATTATCCTAAGATTTTTCTTCTTTTTTTAAATCTTATATGAAATGGTAGTAACTAATGAATAGTATGGTGTCATTAACAGGAAATAAATTAAAAGAAATAGCGAATGATTTTAGAACTATAAATACATTTTAAAGATCGATTTGTTTATTTGTTGTAGTAACATAAGTAGTTTAATTGAATTAAAAACTGTAACATTAAAATAACTTTCTTTGTTTCAAAGATATCATGAAAGTCGTGCTTATATTATTGATGTATCCCAGTCTGTAGAACATGATCATCCACACGCATTAGAATTTTTAAGAAAAGATTGCACGAATGTATCAGGTATGTTGATTTTCTTTTATGTCTGTGTATAATCTTATTATCATTAAGAATTTAAAAAGAAATTAATATTGTTAAAAAAAAAAATTAAATAAATTGTAAAAACTAGTGTAATGTACACAGAATTCAGATATCGTTGTGATAAAATACATATGTACTTAAAATTTTTGTGATTGAAGTAATTGTTAAAATATAAGTATAACTTCTGTTTACAGAATTTTTCAAACGTAAAGAAGTAGCTACAATGACAGTTAAAGAATTATTTGATTTCATTACTGATCCAACTATAAATGAAAAAAATATGGATGCCTATTTAGAAAAAGTATCAGAAAGAGTTGTAGAAGCTGAGCCTCTCAGTAATGAACAACAGGTTGAAGAAGAAGTATTTAAAAATATATATATCCCACAGACATTATCTGAAGTAAGTTTGTACTATTTTTTCATACTAATAATATCATTGTACTGGAAAACATCAAGCAGTAAATAAATAATATTAGTTATATATATATATATATATATATAAAATTGGTTTTCCTTGAATGAAGTTCAGTTTTCTCAGTTCTTTTATGAATCTTCTCTGGATATCATGCATTTCTGAATATAAAAATATTATGAATAAACTGTTGAACATGGATAGGTTTTTCATTGTTGCTTTTATTACAGTGAGTTTGCTATTAAATTCAGCAATATTCAAATAAAAGCCAGTTCAGTTATTGATCTTTTAAATACCAGTTGGTTAAAAAATGCCTTCATAAATTTAAAAGCATATAAATTTATTGACATCTCATAGATTCTGTTGAGGTGTCATTTCGTAGAAAAAGACATCATTTTTGACAGCCGACATTCACTTTGGTTCGATATGGTTTCCATTTGTAATGCAACACATCCCACCTGAAGTCGATTTTATTCCAGGCTATAGCTAGCAAGTCAGGGATTACCTCTGCAGCTGCAGCATTAATTGGAAGTCTTAGCTTAACAAGATCAGCAGGCAGAGGTGGTACATATACCCGATCATAAATGAGACCCCTACAAGAAAAGATCTAGCAGGGTCAAATCTGGGGAGCGAGGTGGCCATGTGAATGGACCATCATGATTAATTTACCGACAGGAATTGAGTATCAAGAAAATCTCAGACTTTAGGTGGTAGTGAGGTGGTACCCAATCTTGCTGATAATATTGGCTTCCATCTTGCTCGTCATCGTTTAACTGAGGAATTAAAATATTTTGAAGTATGTCTAGATAAAGAATACCATTTATGTTGCCTCCTTGACGTTTCAAGTGCAATCATTTACATAATTCACTCCAAACAATTGTTTGTGAAATGCCAATCTCACATGATGCACATAGAGTTGATTTCTTTGAACTACATGCAAAGCTTTCTCTGAGTTATTCCTTAGCAGCTTCAGGAATGCTTGGATGTCCTGTTAGTTTTGTATTTTAACAGAACAACTTGTCTCAATGAATGCTTGGAGCAAAGTGTAAATTGTATACCTATTAGGAGGTTTTTTATCATACTCTATTAAAATTACGTTGAACTGCAGATGCCGACTGTAAATCATGAAACTGAAATACAAGTGAGCACATTCCACACAGTAAATGTAATTCATTTGTAACAGTGTTGGTAGCCGAATTCGATGCTAATGAACTACGTAAGTCAAAACTTTGTGTGTTTTGCTATGAAATGAGACCTCAATTAAATCTGTAAGTTTTCTAAATAGACTTGTTTATGCTTTTAAGCAAAAGCGTTTTTCACCCAAAATAAAAAATGCTTTTAAAGTTGTGAAGTTCTTTTTGAACCACCCGGTTCTTTTATTCAAGGATGTACTTTGTGCTAGTAAGTTTTAGCAGATGATTAATGGTTTCTTCTGTTCTTTTTTTTAGGTAATAGACTTTGAGCGTGACATTAATAAAGTTAAATGTGGGAAAGACACATCAGAATTGGTTTATAGAACAATAGCAGGGTTTACAAAAGATTTAGCTCCATTAAGAACTCCATATATTCTTAGTAATTCAAAAGAAGAGAAATCTGCTGAAAGTGAGGGGAGTACAGAAAGTAATAGTAGTGAAGAGGAAGATGAAGAGGGAAAATCAAAGTTTGTTAGTTCAGCTAGGCCAAGAAATGAATCAGCTGAAAGCAAAAAGGTACTTAATCTTTAAAACTATTATAATAATACATCATTTACTGATTAGATGTTTAAAAGACACATTCATTTGTTCGATCCCAATTTAAGCAAATTCTTCTTAAATACAGTCTCATGAATAATAACTTTCAAAACAATAATAATGATTGTTATTACTTATGTGGGATGCAATAATCATATAGCCAGAACAAACATTCAGAATCATTACCAGTAACATAATAAAGATAAAATGACATATGTTTTGTGCTTGCATAACGGAAATGTGCCACTTAGGACTTATCAGAAGCAGTTCAATAAATTTAGTTGAGTTAAGTAAAATGTGTATTATACTTTTACTGGAGATATCATTCAGAAAATCTGAAAAATTTACTCTGAAAACATTTATAAAGGTCTTGATAACCATATGATCAAAAAGTTAGAGTGAATTTATATTTACAGCTTAAATTTGTATGAGTAGTGTGGAAATAGGGCTCCTGTGTCAGGAGCCAAACAGAAGCCAGCATTTTTGGTCCCGCCCGCAGTTGTGGCCATCTTGTGGTGCCAAAATTTTCCAAAATTATTAAAAATATTCATTTCATTGAAATGTGGTGCTATAGAAGAATGTTAAAAATCAGATGGGTGGATAAAGTGACAAATGAAGAGGTATTGCGGCAAATAGATGAAGAAAGAAGCATTTGGAAAAATATAGTTAAAAGAAGAGACAGACTTATAGGCCACATACTAAGGCATCCTGGAATAGTCGCTTTAATATTGGAAGGACAGGTAGAAGAAAAAGATTGTGTAGGCAGGCCACGTTTGGAATATATAAAACAAATTGTTAGGGATGTAGGATGTAGGGGGTATACTGAAATGAAACGACTAGCAATAGATAGGGAATCTTGGAGAGCTGCATCAAACCAGTCAAATGACTGAAGATAAAAAAAAAATAATTTTCAATTTATAAACCAAAAAATTATTCAAATTATTATTTTATTCAGATAATTATCAACGTTGATTCGGGTAGAAATATATTGAATAGAAATTTATAATTACCTCCTTTGCCAACTTCTGTGGCAGATTGGTAGCATCTCTGCCTTTCATCCAGAGGTTTGTGGGTTCAAACCCTGGTCAGGCTAAGAAATTTTTCACACATTGCAGAGTTAATTTAAATATTACTATGATAAAGGGACAGTTTAAAGTAACACTCTAAATGTGCATGAACTGATAAATTTTGCTTTTTTTTTAGTTATATTTTGTGTTTTAAATATTTTCTAGACAAGCCTTCTTATTCATCTTGTTTGGTAGTATAAAATATTACATTAAATATATTCGTCATTTTTATATTTTTATGTTTCATTTAATCAAATATTCTTACAATTGTTTTTTTTTGTCTCGTCATTTGATTGGTTTGATGCAGTTATCCAAGATTCCCTATCTAGTGCTAGTCATTTCATTTCTATATACCCCCTACATTCATTACATACATCCAGGCATTGTCTGCCTGCAAAATCTTTTTCTTTCTACCTGTCCCTCCAATATAGGCTTCCGGATGCCTTAATATGTGGCCTATAAGTTTATCTCTTCTTTTAACTATATTTTTCCAAATGCTTTGTTCTTCATCAATTTGCCACAACATCTCTTTGTTTGTCACTTTATCCACGTATCTGATTTTTACCATTCTCCTATAGCACCACATTTCAAAAGCTTCTATAGTCTTTGCTTCTTAGATACTCCGATTGTCCAAGTTTCACTTCCATATAAAGCTACACTACAAACATATATTTTCAAAAATGTTTTCCTAACATTTAAATTAATTTTTTATGTAAACAAATTATATTTCTGACTAAAGGCTTGTTTTGCCTGTGCTGTTCGACATTTTTTATCGCTCTGCTTCGTCCATCTTTAGTAACTCTCCTTCCCAAATAACAAAATTCTTCTACCTCCACAGTCGTTTCTCTTCCTACTTTTACATTCAGTGGTCCATCTTCATTATTTCTACTACATTTCATTACTTTCGTCTTATTTTTGTGCATTTTCATGCAGTAGTTCTTACATAGGACTTCAGCCATGCCTTTTATTGTTTCTTCTAAGTCTTTTTTACTCTGAGCTGGAATTACTATATCATCTTTTTACCTTGTACTGCTACTCCGGATCTAAAATGTTCTTTAACATCATTAACTACTAGTTCTATGTAAAGATTAAAAAGTAACAGGGATAGGGAACATACTTGTTGGGCTCCTTTTTTTTTATTACGGCTTCTTTCTTATGTTCTTCAGTTACTACTGTTGCTGTTTGGTTCCTGTAAATGTTAGCAATTGTTCTTCTATCTCTGTATTTGAACTCTTAATTTTTTTAAAATGCTGAACATTTTATTTCAGTCTATGTTACAAAAGGATCTACAAAACCCTTTTGTAGATCTATAAATGCCAAGTATGTTGGTTTGTTTTTCTTTAATCTTCCTTCTACTATTAATATGAGAGCTAAAATTGCTTTCCTTGTCCCTATACTATTCCTGAAACCAAATCTGTCTTCTCCTAACACTTCTTCCACTCTCCTGTCAGTTCTTCTGTACAGAATTTAGTTAAGATTTTTGATGCATGGCTAGTTAAGTTAATTGATTTTATTCTTCATGTTTATTTGCTCCTGCTTATTACACTCTTTTTGAAGTCTGACGGAAGTTCCCCTTTTTTGTACAAATTGGATGCCAGTTTGTATAATCTATTAATCACTTCCTCACCTTCACTGCACAGTAATTCTACAGGTATTCTGTTTATTCCAGGAGCCTTTCTGCCATTCAAATTTTTTAATGCTCTCTTAAATTCAGATCTCAGTATTGTTTCTCCCCTTTCATCCTCTTTGACTTCCTCTTCTTCAACTATAACACCATTTTCTAATTCATTTTCTTCGTATAACTTTTCAATATATTCCACCCGTCTATCGACTTTGCCTTTCATATTATAAATCGGTATATCATCTTTATTTAACTATCACATTAGATTTTAATTTATGTACCCCAAAATTTTCCTTAGGTTTCCTGTATGCTTCGTCTATTTTACCAATATTCATTTCTCTTTCCACTTCTGAACACTTCTTATAATCAGGGGAACATGCTTCACTGGTTGAGAAAAAATATCTTATGTTGTTTCCGGTGGCTAAACAGAAAGAAAAGAAAGAGTTTTAAATCCAATGAGATGGATTTGTTAAATCCAGAAAATCAACTTCCCAAATCAGGTTTGGACAGTTGTAGGACCAGCCTTTTCCTCATATATTTTCTCTTTCCTCATATTGTCAGGTGGTTGGGGAAATTTTCTTATTCTAGAAAATATTCATTATTACACTGAATCCAATACATAAGTGGTTTAATACTGAAATACTAAAATAAGACATAGACTATAAGAACATAAATGCAGTATGCAGATATGGAATATTTCTTTGTAATTTAAAATATATATTAATAGAAATAGTCCATATTAAGTAAAAATTTAAGTAAATTAATTTACACCAGTAAAATTAAGATGCTTTCAAATTTATAGGCGAGGAAGAAAGCAGTTAAACAAGAACAAGCTGAAAAACGTAAAACTAAATTAAAGAAGCATATTAAGAAAAGGAAGGAGAAAGAGAAGAAAAAGAGCTAATTAAAAATAAAAAATTACAAATTATTGAAATGCTGTTTTATTACATATGGTATATAATAAAGCATTTTTTTATAGTAGTTTTGTTTATTTATTTTATATTTAATGGTATAACAATAAAAATAACCATGTATACAAAGAAATATTGCGCAATAAAATATGAATATTGAAGAGTAAGTAGCAAAGATGCTCAATATAAAATATTGAGTATTCGTATTTTATTGCGCAATATTTCTTTGTATACATGGTTGTTTTTATTGTTATACCATTAAAATTACACTTATTTGAAGGCTTGTATTATTATTAAGTCAAATAATGACATTTAAGTTTTACTAGTCTTCTCTCTAACTTTTCTATGATATTATTGATGACATGGTGATTTTGTCATACTTTGCTCAAACATTTATTTGAAAATCAGACAACATTGAATTCTCAGTACAATAGTAATTTCTGTGAGGATAGATAATTACATTTTCTTGCAATTATCACTCAATTTAGAATGAGTATTTTCAAATACGCTTGCTCATCTACAAAATAAATTTTACAAATTTTTCATTCTACATGTTGCTTACAGAAGAGAAAGATTCACAGAATTATTTTTTTTTTTTTTGTGAAAATTTAATATATTTTGTTTATTTTCTTTTGTTATAATGGAGATTTTCATATAGTAACAGACAGCTTCATCCATTGATTACTTAATTGTGGTAATAGCAGTAAGTAATTGCCAGTTAAATAAACTATGGATAATTTACACTTCCTTTATTTACTTGAATTAATTAATATTATTCAATTACAATAATTTCATACTTTATTTAAATACACATTTAAAAATATATGTTAAACATACTGTCTATCTTGAAGAGATATAAAATTAGTAATGTTGTTTGTGATAATTTAAAGGAAAGTGAAGTTATAAGATAATTGCTTAACAATACTTAAGCTCAGTTGGTTCATTATTAAATAATAAGAAAATGAAAGGATGTTTACAATTATCAATAGTATAAAGAAAACACATGAATGTGAACAGATATGTATTGCTTTTGTAACAAATTTTAATGTAAAATGTTATCTCGTTATTGTATCATGATTGAAAAATATTTAATTAGATCAAGTTGTAAAATTTGTTACTAAACTTAACTAACATATATTAAAAAAATTAAAGTAATTAGAGAAATTAAAAATAGCAATAAAACGGATGTCGATTAGAAAATTAAATTACGTTTTTGTTTCTTTTTTTTCTAAAGGAATATAATATAAATATCCATAAATTTTTAATATTCATATTGGGCTTTGTCTATATTATTTTCCAATACAAATTTTTTATCATCGTACGGGGATAGAGCTTTTTTACATTGTTCAAGTGAGTAAATTTGTTGATTAAAACTACGTAATGAATTTGATAAGCAATATGTAACATTTTTATTAAACAAACGAAACCTCGGTGTGCGAGAATTTTTTTTTAGGTTACTTATATTTTCAAATTATGTAGTGCATTTTTGTTACTTTTTGTTTTTGAAAATGGAAAAAGAGAAAGAAAGACTCACCAGACGTTTAGCTAGCGTAGAAAGAGAGGAATATTTTGCAATTGTATCTAGGCCCACTGGGAGTTTTACTTGTGAATTATTTCCTGAAGAACATGTAGAAGATACGGCTTTGGACTCCAGTGATGAAAACGAAAAGGTAAATGAAGGAGTACACGAATTACTAGGTGAGCAAGACGACTTTGTCAATATCAATAACGGTATTACATATGAAGATGATTTTGATGACATAGAATGTGTTCTGTATCAATCTGCAATTATTGTAACTAGGCAAAACGGTAAAGCAGCTTACATGAGCAAAAGTAGGAAAATGCTCTGGGACTTGCACCCAAATCAAAGTGCGCAGGCTCAAACGCCCAATAGAAATATTTTGCGGATATGTGGCCCAAAGTACAAAAGAAGCCAAGTCTCCTGTTGAGGCATGGGACCTTTTTTTCCCTTCTTTTTCAGAACAATGTAACTGTTCAAACATCCAATATCGAGAAGGTGTAAAACAGCCTCATCGACCATCGATTACAGACTCTGGGCAGTTGAGTAGCTTTATTTATTACACCGACGTATATTCTCATGTAAAGTATAAGGTTATCACTAGGAACTCCTTCAGAGTCGGAACGGGTTTTTAAGATAAAAAAACGGGATGTCAAATCGTTAGCTGACGCCTGTAAGCGTGAATTGTGTATTGATATTTAGAAAATTAATTATGTTAACTTATTCTTGTATTTATATTTAAGAATGTGCAATTTTTGCTGGAAAAAAGGTTGCTATTTCTTAAGAAATAACATCCACTTTTACCAAACCTGATATCAGAACAATTTTACAAACTATTTTACGATACGAACTATTTTATTTTAAACTATTTTAACTATTTATTTTTTTATTTTATTTTTTACAAACTATTTTACGATATTTCAGATTAAGAGAAAGGGCCTTTTTGCCGTTTTTATTAAATTGAAAAATCTTCAATTTAATAAAATTTATTAAACAATATACTCTGTTGATGAATTTTTAAATAATACTAATTAAAAAATACGATTTATCTGCGACGTATTCACAAATATATGTTCAAAATGATTTTCATTAGTGGCTTCTGAAGCGTGGAAAGCGTTTTGTAATAATTTTTTATATTCGATGCATTTTCCATAAGGTTATTTCACGTGTTTGCATTAAATAAATAATATGGAGGTTTAATCCCGTCCATTTTTTATCTTATAATTTACGTTTATAGTATTTGTTTTGAGATGATCTATATAATAATCTATTTTACGTTTCGATCGGCTACCAGTACGTAGAGTTATCAGTAGGTATAACACCACCAAATTTCTAGATTCTTACCGTGGTAGACTTTCTGATTTATTTGGTTATTTATAATTTTATACGTAAAACTAATCGTTGCCCGTGGCATCGCCCAAGTTCGGCCGAGGATTTTGGATTTGAATCTAGAACAAGTTTTAAAAAGACGTATCAGATTTTTATTAAAATTCTGAGAAACCGATACAGATATTATTATTTCTGTTTCGCTGTATTTCAACTTTGCTCGCTTGCAACGATGTTTGCCGTTCGGGTGATGCGCTCACCGATATTAACTTAGCGAGTTTTGGAAACTTCTATTGTATCTCGTATGTGCGTGGAATGTCAGTTATGCGGGTTTAAAATATTAGTTATTTTAACATGGTATTAATCAAATATATTAATTATGAAAAAAAATAAAAACGTGCTTTCCTATAAAAACTGAAAATTAAAAAAAATGAATATTAAAATCGTACTAAAAAGTAAAAAAGGACTACTGAAAAATTAAGTTTAGCGTACGAAATAGCAATGAAAAGCACGGGGCGCGATCTCATTCTATTTTGGACCTTAAATTTAGTTCATCCAAAGAAATTTACTACATATTGTATATCGAAACTGTCATTTCCATTTTGCATCAAAATCTTTGTCGTTGTTAAGTCTTTAGAGCTAGGATGGATTGCATTGATCGTCAATTGAAATGAAACCATATTCTTCTAGTTGAATTTATTTTATACAATACTAAATAACACTAGTCACATAAGACCAAGAAATACATGACTGCACCGGACGGGATTCTTCACTCGAATGCATGTATAAAACTGATTCGCAGGCCAGCGCTAATAGAATCTAGAGCGCAGCACTAGCTGGCTCAAACTAGGAACGGAACACACCGCCCACCAATTATAATTACATAAATTATAATTCTAAACTCTAACTCTAACTAGTCCATCATCACCTGGATATACCTAACAATTATTCCCAATTTCCAGATTAGTGGAAGGAGATTACTTTCTTTTACTATAACTACATTGCCAACACACTTGTTATTAGAGAGATCTTACATTTATTCCTCTGCTGCAAGGAAAGTAAATAGACATTTGACCGTATTTTCCAAAAGTCTTTTAATACTTTTTGTATAAGCTCTACCACCTAGTAAGTCTATTTAAATTAATGCCTGAGAAATCAGGAGCAGGTAAAGAAGTTAACAAAGCAAAGGTTAAAAAATATCCAGGACTAAGTGGAGCTGGATCAGAGGAATCAGATGATGGTAAGTATAGTGGTCTGGAGTTTAAGCATGCTTCTATCTGAATTAACGTTCTACCTGATTAACGTTTTATCTCAATTAGCATCCTACAAATCTTCGTAGGGCAGCTATAAAAATTTCTGTAGATAAACCAGTTACAAGTTCAAGGTGTACTGCTTTCGTGCTGAGACATACAAACAATGCAATGTAAGCTTTAATAGTCGCACGATTAGTAGATAGAGTACGCCACCCACCATGACGGATAGGTATTGGATCCGAATAGTCAACACCAGTTGACTGGAATGGTCTGAAAATTGTGACTCTTTCTTTTGACAGTTGTCCAAGTAACTGACTCTGAGGCTGAGCTCTAAAACTAAAACATGTCAGCCACTTATTAATGACCGAACGAGCTATGATTTTAGAATTGACAATCCAATATTTCTATCTAAGTGATGAATGAATTAATTGCAATCCTCCATGCGACAATTTTAAATGTTTATGGAAACAATTTTAAATGTTTATGGAAAATAATCAATCGAGTAAGATGACTATGAGGACTTAAAATTACAGGACGTTAAGCATTTAAACACAAATTTGACAAATTTAAACGACCTCCGACGCGAATCATACCATTTTGATGTAAAAATAGGTTAAGAGAAACTAATTTGCTTTTCTTCGATACAGCTGTATTTTTCCTTAAATCGCTTAACTCCTTAACAAAAATGTTTAATGTTCGTAAAAACGAAGAAAATGGTTTTTGAAAGTTCTAAAGTTTCTGTTGTTTGAAGAGCAGCTGAAAACACATTAGTTTTGCTAGGCTTCTTCTCTTCCTTGAGCAAATCTGGTGGAATCATAGAAACGGTAGGCTGATTGGATGGCCAGGCAATCATGTTGTTCCAGAAACGACGGACCATTCCACCAAAGTGGTAACGAGGTTAATACATCTCGTACATAACCATGTGAAAAGACGTCTGCAGGGTTATTTTTTGAAGGAACGTGCTTCCATAAGCATTCCTTAGTTAACTCTTGTATTTCGCAAACTCTATTTGCGACAAATATCTTCCATCTATTAGGAAGCGAAGACAGCCAATAAAGTACTACTTTAGAATCCGACCAAAAAAGGATTGAATCAAATTTTATACCTAAAATACACTTAAACCTTATTAAATAAATGAGATTACAGAAGAGCAGCATTCAACTCAAGCCTTGAAATAGAGATTTATTTGACAGGCGCAACTCTATATTTTGAACGCAGCAAGTAGATTTCAACGTGTTCATTACTATCAACAGATCTGATGAAAAGACAAGCACCATATGCACTGCTACTTGCATCACAAAATTCATGCAATTGATAACTCTTACGGAAACTACAGATTTTAACTAATCGAGGAATCCTAAAATTGCTTGACGATTTGATCTGAGAATACAGAGAATTCTATTTTTCAGCTAGCGGAGCAGGAAGAACTTCATCCCATTGAAGGTTAGCGCACCATATAACTCTTGGATGAACACTTTAAATGGAACGATTGCAGGAGCAAGTAGACCCAAAGGATCGAAGAAATAATTGATAAAACAGAACGTTTAGTGTAAGAAGTGTTATTATCCGTTGGTTTGATTTGATAAATGAAATCATCACCTTGAGGATCCCAAGATAATCCAAATGTCTTGATATTTTCATCTTTGTCTAATTTGATAAAGGAATCAGAATCATCAAACATACCAGGCACATTTGAATTACATTTATGCAGCGAAAGTCCGTATTTGTTAAGCAATAACAAAATATCATTGTACAATTCTTTTAACTGATCAATACTTTTACAACCAGTGAGCAAATCATCAACATAAAAATCCTGCTTGGTTGAGTGGCAAGCTTCAGGAAAGGAGGCTTCATTTTGATTAGAAATTTCTATCAAACATCTCGTAGCTAGAAAACTTGAAGGTGCTAAACCGTAAGTAACTGTTTGTAAATTGTATGGAATGATTGATGAGTTATTATTATCATACCAGAGGATTCTTTGCAATGGGAAATCTTGAGGATTAATGCGAATTTGTCGATACATTTTTTGGAATATCTCCTGATAGCACGTAGGTATGAGTTCTTAAACGAATTATAATTGAAAATAAATCTTGTTGCACTACTGGACCTGTAGCAAGAATTAAAATTGAGTGATCGGGCGTTTGATGTTTTTGCACAACCGTCAAATACTACTCTGGTTTTGGTAGTGGTGGAAGATTCTCGAAATACTGCGTGGTGGGGCAAATAAAAAGTTTCAGATAGAGCCTTACACTGAGATGAATCTACTGATTGCATGCGATCTAATTCTTGATATTCTTTCATAAAATGGAGGTAATTTTCCATAAGTTTAGCGTTTTTCTCCTTAGTTTATAAGAATCTCCTAGAGTACAATTTTCCTTACGAGGAAGAGATACAACAAATCTGCCTTGGTCATCACGAAATGTTTTTCGCAGAAAAATTCCTCCTTAGTCGGTAAACGATCTTCCATCTCATCAGATCTCCAGAATGATTCTATTTGAGAGGAAAGCTGTTCATTACTAAGAAAAAGTGCTATTGAATCTGAATTATTTGTCCGTTTAATAGGTTTAGTAGGGATTTGACCAGAGACTATGAAACCAAGACGAGTTTCTTGAAGTATAGTATGATTAGAATCATGAGTTAACTGGACAGGCTTAAGCAAAGAAAGATAATATTCAGCTCCAAGAACATCCACTTGCCCAGGGACATTAAAATTAGTATCGGCAAGAAAAAGGTGACAAGGAATTTCCCAGTCGGTTACGTCTATAAAATCATTAGGTAACAAACCTGTAATCGATGGCAGTATATGACATTTCAAGTTAAAATTAAAATTTTCTTACCTAGAATTAATATTTAAATGAACACTTAACTTAGACTGAGTAACAACATTACTAATACCTGAGATCGGCATTAAAACAGGTTTGGTTTGAAGCCCAAGCTTAGCGGTAAACCCTTCAGTACAAAATGAAATCATCGAAGCAGAATCAAGCAAAACCCTGGCTTGAATGAAATTACCTGGTTTCTCCTTGACATTAACTACAGCTGTTGCAAGTAAAACAGATTTGTTAGGTTCTGATTTTAAGGTACAATATGAACTATTAGTCGGGGGAGCTTGATTCTTTGAAAATTTATTTGCTGCCTCTTGCAGCGTTTTATCTAAATGAATCAGTGTATGATGTTTTCGTGAGTATTTTTTACATTTAAGATTGCTTGAGCAATCTTTTACGATATGCTGTTTACTTAAACAATTAAGACATAATTTTTTCTGAAGTACAAATTTTTTCTTTTCATTAAAATTATATGTTAAAAATTTATCACACTGATACAATTGATGGTTGCTAGTCTTACATAATGCATACAAAATTATTAGAATTATTTACATAAAATGCAGTTTTATTAGAACTAGTTTCCTCGCCAATTATTGTCGTCTCGTCCTTCAGTATGTCACCTGGTTTATACTCTGAACGGCGTGTTGTAACTTCTTCGACTCCAGATTTCTTAGGTATGTCGTATAAGCTACACGTTTTACACGAATCCTCCAGCAGTTCCTTCAATATGCAGAGCTCGTCTCTATACGTCGTGGGCATTCTTCTTGAGATTAACTCGACCAGTTCCTGTCTGTGGGTATTCCTGGTAGCGCCTCTTTCACATCCTTTTCACCCACAGTGGGGTCTGTTTGTGTTGCGTGGTTAATCACCGTTAATGGCGCCGACATATCAGTCAACGTTTTTAGGCCCACATATATCTTCTTCAATTCTTTCTCGTGCTCAGGAATGTTCTTCGACAGCCCTGAGCCCAGGTGTTGTTTGAGTGATATCATAATGATACCGAGTTGGTATGTTAATCCACCCAGGCTGTCCGGAGAGGGGTCTTCCTCCTCTGAGGATCCCTGCCGTAAGCATTTCTTTCCTTTAGACTCTGGTCTCCTCGTGGCGGAACTCGCTGCCGTCCCAGAACCTTGAGACTTGTTTTCCTCCAATGTGAGTGACCCACGAAGACGCATTATATTTTTCCTGAGTTCTGCGCCTCAATTCAAGTTCGCAGAATATCCACTCGATGGGTTTTCGAGGGTTAAAAAAGGAGGGACAGGTTTTTTTGAGGGGAGAGGAGGTAGCCAAAATGTATCTTTCGAAAAATGGAATAAAAAATTCGTAGGGATGGAACGGGGGTCAAGAAAATTTATCACCTCAAAAAAATTCAAAACAAATTTTTGGGGAGTCAGGGGCCGGAGAAGGACCCGGGACGGTTAGATCCCGTGGAGAGGGGGGGTTTGATGTAAAATTGCAGGGAAAGGAGTTACGGATGGAAATACGTTCTCCCTTATAATTCTCCTGAGGACTTAAAAAACTTCATTCTAAACTCAATTACGAAAAACTTTACAAGTCCTTGTTTATGTTACTTCAAGTGACGTCACAGACCAGTATTGGCCTGTGAGTTTAACTTAAAAAATTCTCTATAATATAGAGTTTATATGTATAACTTCAAATAATTAAAATTTTATAACTACTCACATATAAACCAGCTATCTCAGGATATTGTAAATATATTCTTGTGTACCAGTAACACTGATAATCATCCACCCCCGTAAATTCTTTACTATCTCGATACTAATTATATTTAAATTTTCACTAGTACTCGAAATGAACTATCTTCGAAAAACTTTTGTAATCTACAACCGAAAATCTTGAAACTTGGTGTCTGTCCATTAACCATACAACCACAATATCCAGCGTCCGTATCCGTAAAATTCTACCAAAAAAAGTAATACTGCAGAGCAACATATGACACGTGTCTACACAGTGAAGTCTCTAACTCGACTTAATGAAATACTTACAAAAGAGTTTTAAAACATTCTACAAAAACAGAATTTCAAGAATACTATATTAATTGAAGTTCTTTAATTTTCTTGAAAACTTGAAGTTAGCAACCCTGTTCTTTTCAGAAACAAAGTTACAATCGAAGTTATTGTACAGCTGTTAAACAATTAACTTATTATTAATCGTACGTAGTCTCTTACTTGTGATTTGTGTAGTGTACGTGCGCTTTTTATGATCTGTATAAAGTATTCGTGCTTTTTTAAAAAAGTGAGATGCCGTTCAAATTTTCAAATCAAGAATATGCAGATATTGTTTTCCTTTACGGTTTTACTAATGTAAATAGTCGGGCTGTAAAACATGAGTACAAACAAAGATTTTCGAATTGAAGAATACCTACTCGCGAAACATTTTCTTTACTTTGTAAAACTTATGAAATAACGGATCTTTTCCAACTCTTGCTTGTTCCTTAGAACGGCCTGTACTTGAACAAGAAAATATCATTCAAATAATACAGTGTAGTCCTGACTCAGCACTCGCCAAATTTCAAATCGAACCGGCATATCTCACAGTATGCCGGAAGAATAGTCACAGGTGGTCGACTGAAAATCCGAATGCAGTTAGAGTCAAAGTTTCAAACCGATTTTCGATAAATGTATGCTGTGGTATAATTGGGAATAGTTAATCGGAAAATTTATTTTTCAAAATTGCCTTTTTTTGGTATCGTGTACAAGGAGTTTTTACAAAATCAATTTCCAGTTCTGCTAGAAGATGTACCTCTTGAAATTATTCCAATATGACGGTGCACCACCTCATTATTCACAAGACGTTAAACAGCATTTAAACTTAAGTTTTCTTGGCAGATGGATCGGTCGAGGTGGGCCAATTAATTGGCCTGCTAGATCCCCAGATTTAAATCCCTTGGACTAATACCTTTGGGGTCATTTAAATGAACTTGTTTGCGCAGAAAAATTTAATTTCAAACAAGAGTTATTGAACCGAATTTTAAACGCTTTGTAATATCTTAAGAACGACCGTTACTATTAGAAAAGCTTCCTTTGATGTTATACGTCATACTGTATTTTGCGTAAACTATCAAGGAGACCCATTTTGAATAGTATCTGTAAGGTATAAAAATTAAATTTAAAACAAAATTAAATACAATAATTTTCTTGTGCAAGTCATTTCATTTATATTTTGTTCTCTTTCGTCTTCAGTAAAATTTGATTTTTAGAGCGTTTGTTTAATTTTTATTGAACTTATTTATATAACTATTTTTAGAATTTAATCTCCTAACAAGTTTTATTAATAAATTTTACGCATATATTAGTCATTTAACAAAGTTATGGTATTATAAACCTAAAAAAATGGTTTTTAGACCACAAATTTTCAGTTTTACTTCGGATATCATGAGAACTACTGGAGATACAGTTCTGGAATCTATTTTATTAAATTTTTCAGATCAAAACCGTAGGAAACCGTTAATGTCGCCCCTTAATTAACATCCTAAAAACTTCAGTACGTCCTCATTTCACCGGAGAGCTGAATTCCGGGCAAAATCTTTGGCTAGCCGTAACTCGCTAAAGAAGCGTTTCCAGACCTACGTTAATGTGAACTTTTTTCTTTGTGTGTGTGTGTGTCCTTTTCTTATTCAACTAAGTTTAAAAACGGCATTCAGTGATGGATTGTGTAAAAATGTTTTTTTTTTAACCTTTTCATTCACCAAAGGTTTATCAAGAGCACATTTTTTCTGTTTATAGTAACCGGTGCTAAACTGTTACTAGGAGTGTGAATTAAAATAACTGTGATCGATAATATAAAGATTCTTTTCTTTCACTGACAAGGACGAAAAGCGATCTAATTTTGGACAGTTTTTTTTATAAAGTGGTTTTGCCGGAATAGATAGGATTGATTTTTTGGAACTACACGATTACAAAGTTTGAAAATATTTCATACGGTAGCAATTATTTAGTATGTCGTTATGGTAACTATTAGTCATTACCGTGGTAACAGGTTTATTTATTTATTAAAAAAACAGTTGTTACTGTATTAACATTGTGGTTCGTTAATTAATTATTAAGTATTATTTGTTACTTTGTTAAAATAAAGTGAAAAATTACTAAACTAAGAACATATATAGTGTTTCCACGGTAACGTATTACGTTGTTATCGTGGTAATCGGTGGTGCTTCGCTTTACATTACGTTTGTGTGTTAATTTTAACCATTATTTACATTTATTAGCAAATAACATATTTTACATCTTGTATATCGTATTGATTTTTATAAACGATAAAGGTGTGAATATTTCCTTTACAGAAATGTCTCACATTACTTATAATAAACTTTGGGCAGAAGCTCAGGTAATTTTAGAAGATAGTACTAGAATCGATGTAGATCAGCAATCCGCAAAACCCACAAAAGATAAAAAATTAGCCCATAGAATTCTTAGTGATTTATATATAAAATATATTTGTGCCGTAAACAAATTAGATCAGTGTTACGACCAAATAGTTCAACCGCAAAAGAGATTACTTATAAGAAAACTTTTAGATGCGAGTATCGGTCGTTTTTTAGAATTGAAACACGAATTGGTTAATTTAGATCTATCAGAGTTTAGTTATCACGATGAAGTATTAATCGAATCGAAAATATTACCGATGGAAGCTGAAGTTAACGTTCCGACGTACTTTAGAAGAGAAAGAGAAGAAGAATTACAAAAGAGAAAAAGAACTACGGATGATATATTAAAAAAATTAGGATTTTTTGAAGAGGAATATCGAGGTATTATTATGACAGAAGATCAAGCCGTTCATTTAATCCAAATTCACGAAAGGGCCCGTCAGGGTAGACTTCGATCCCAGTTTATGAAAGAAATTAGGTTATTGAAAGAAAGAAAAGTCGAACCGGTGACAGCAGATAAAGAAGGTGAAGGTGGTCGTCAAGCTGCTATGAAGATACAAAAAATATGGCGAGGTTATATTACCAGACGGAAGATAAGAAAAAGGACTCTTGATGAAATGTTGTTAATCGGTAAGGTTTTGATACGCATTCGATTTCAATCGATAGAAATATTATATTTTAATCTTTATGAATAAGTATTTTTGTTTAACGATCGGTTTACAAAATCAAGAGATGATAACCTTGAGGATCATTGCTACTAATAATCTAGGAGAGTGTTACAGATCGCTTTTATAGATTTCTGGTTATGGCTCGATGTCGATAATGAAATTGAAAGTACATGTCAGAAATTAAAAATTAAAATATTTATTTATTTATTCGAAGTAAATTACGCCTATATACATCATAATTTATAAAAGTATGTTTTTTTCATTTGTTTACCTCTACTATTGTACAAATTTAATAGATAAAATACAATATTTGCTTAAAACTGCTAGCCTAATTCCAAACTTAAATAACTAAAATAAATCAATATTTTTTTTATTCAGTTACATTGACGCAAATAGGAGTATGTAATAGTTTGCACACTGCATTAATTTGTATATTAATATTATTAATTTTAATTGTTTTTCAGACTTTTTTTTAACTAAATATTTATTTTCTGTAAAATAAGTTTTCTTATTTGTGCTCTTAACTGATTTATACAGCTTGAACCCACATGTGTATATAAATATATATATATATATAGAGCTCCTCTTGCTAATTTCTGGTTGAAATATCATTTCAAACATATTGATTGTTAAACTTTAGTTCAAGTCCAAGATATATGATTTTTATTTTTACTTTTTTGTTTTTAATTAGTTTTGACTACCGATGTAGCAAAATATTTTTCTAACACTATATAACTGAGCTGACTGAGCAAAAAAAGAAAAGAAGAAATAGTAGTAACAAAGCAAATGTGTAAGGAAAATAAAATACCCGGGTTATTCAGTCTAATGAACGGCAATAGATGGTGTACAAGAAATTCGTAGAAGGTAGTCGCATATGCAAAGGAAAAAGCACCGATCGCCCTCCGACATCAGATGAAAATGTCGAGCGTATCCGAACTGCTTTCAAAAGTAGCCGTAGGAAAACCACGAGCACAGGAGGCAGAGAATTTTGAATTGCGCAACCGACGGTATGGTGTGTGCTTAAAAAACTCTGCATCTGAAGAGCAGATCTTACCCCCTGCGATTTTTATCTCTGTGGTTTCATAAAAGTCAGCGTTTACGTGTACCACCTATCCCTGCGAAATCGAATCGGTTACAGCAGTGAATTCAATGACGAGGGACCAGTTAATATGCGGCAAGAAATAGATTACCGTCGCATAACAAACGGTGCTCATGTTGAATGCATAAAATAAAACTTTGAACTTTCCTTTATTCAGAGTGATGCATCATATGCGTCGCTACCTATTGTTCATTAGAAATAAATGTTTAAAATCTTCTCTTTCTTTTTGAATAACTGAAAAATTACTATGCACTTAAGAACTCGTTAAACAAGATGCAAAAAAGTAAGTTTTTGTAATAGATATTTAGCGTGATGAAGGGGGTTATGAATAATTGTTATCTTTACTGGAATAATACGACAAAGAAAATGCTCAAAAAGTAAAAATCTTGGATAGATGGGCATTTTAATTTTTAAACGGGTTATAAAGGAATAGAAGAAATGAAAAGGAACTTTGAAGCAGTACAAAAATAAATTTTACTGTATTAGTAAAATGAAATGCAATCCTCACGAGTAGAAACCTGCAGATTAAGAGGTGTTTTGAACAACTTAATACAGTGAAATTGTACTGTATTTTTGTATTATAAATAATATGAAACATTTTTTTTATTGCTTTGTGATTTTTACTAATTAAGTTGTGATTTTTCACAAATTCTTTAACTACTAATAATGACTGGTAATGAAATATTGATAATTAAGAAATATTGTGATGTATATTTAAAAAGAAATAAGATTCCATCTTTTTTCTTTTTGTGAAGAATTCTTGCATGCCTTATTCATTAATGTAATTTAAAAAGTTATATGAGGAGTAATATTATTTTTATAATAAGAGGAATTTTAAAATAAAATTTTCAATCTATTAAAAATGATAAAAAATAATAGGTCCTTTTCTTGTAGGATATATAATGTGAAATATGTTAGTTTTTTAAAAATTATTTTCAATTAAGAACAGTCTTAAACGGTTCCGTTACTTTGTGATATAATCTGAACAATTTCTGTTGTAATATACAATGAACAACTTTTTTTAGGAATGCTACCGCAGAGTTTTCATTCAGTTGAAGAAGCAAATCGCGCGGAGGAAGTAAAAACATTGCGAAGACAACTGCAGAAAGAGTACCAAAATGATTTTGAACAATCTTTAATTAAAGAAAAAGAATCGGTAATGTATTAATTTATAAAATATTTTTGTATAAAAAATTAATTCAAAGATTTCATAATTGTTAGAAGGTTTCATAATTAATAGATTATAAAAGTGAATCAGAAATTTATATTCCATAAATTGTTTCCAGTTCATGTGGTAATCGACTCTAAGGCAGTTATATTGCATTATATCTGTTTCCATTCTGCTGTATACCCAGGTAAATTTTTAAGTTCCTGGTAGCTACATTTTCTTTTTTTTCTTATTTTGAATCATTTTGATTAAACTTTTCTTTTCATTAAATCTTTTACTTTTTACTTCATCTGTCCACTAAATCTTCTTCAGTTTTCTTCAAATACTTGTAACCTTTCTTTTTCTGATCATAAAGGTTCAAATAATTGCATTCATCTGTTACCAGAAGTACATGATAACTATTTAAGACAACTCCTGGCCACCTGTGTGAGTTTTTATCATGTTTCTGAATCTCTGCAATTAGTCGACTGATCTGTTTTCATCACTCGGTGATTTTCTTTTGTAAGCCTTTATTTGTGATTTTTAAAAATAAGCATCTGTAATACATTTTATTTTCATTGTAAAACTTAACAAGTCGTCTTCTCTTTAATACTGTATGTTTTGGCTGTTAATGTAGCCATCTGAGTGAAACCATGTCTTGTCGCTGAAATAAACTCACCAAAATTTCAATACCGTTGTCATCAATGAGAGAATGAAACCAACATAATAATGGTCTGCCTCAATATTTTGAACAATTCATTGTAACCCTCTTCACATTTGATACAGCTACAGATCTGAACAGGGATTTTAATTCCAGACTGACTGAAGGAGACACTTTTTTTTTTTCATTTATTGCAACATTGCAACAAATGTTAAAAGTACAAATGGAAATAAGTAAACATGCAAAAAAAATTTAACTTTTTGAATATCACTTTGGAGATGATCAGAAAGATGGTCACAATCTTTCCAAAGAAAAGACAATACATTTTGTATATATTGCCCTCTTTAATCCATACTTTCAAGTTATGTATTGTAGTTGGGCAAGTCTCAAAAACTTTCAAATTGAGATATCCCCATAAAAGATCACAAGGGCTGAGTTCTGGAGATCGTGGAGGTCATTGAACAACCCCACTCCTACTGATGAGGCAGTTCGAGAAAAGATCTTTCAGAAGGTTCTGTCTGTGTGACTCAATCTTGTTGAGTGTTCTCATTCGCAAGAAATCGTTGAAGTTCTGGAATGAGGAAGGTTTCTGGCATTTGAACGTAGTGCGCTGAAGTTACTACAACTGTATGTCCATCATCAACCTTGAAAAAACACAGGCCAATTATTCCATACAAAGAGATTGTAACCAGCCAAATGGAGTAGTCAATGAAGTAGTTGAGAGTTGGCAGTGGCCCAGTAACAAAAATTGTATTTATTAGGAACTGAGCTTTAGTGCTCATCATAGACTATCGATCAGCTGTGGTCTTCTTCAAACAGTTGTAACATGTGCTCACAAAAACCAACATGGACTCTCGGGCTGTCTGAGGGCACTTCTCTTGGAAAGATCTTTGTGGGCTTCTTGTAATTGCTACTTGTACGGCCTCCTCATTCTTGGGAGTCCTACCGGTTCTTGTATTACCACCCACTTAACAGAAATGGCTTTCCTACTTTGAACAGGAGCACAAGATGGAAGATGAAAATGTAGGCAGAATTTGCATTATGCATGTAGGTAACTTCGATTCGACTGTTTTCTAAATACACTGTAACAGCAAAACCTCATTTTTCACCGGTCCAACGCTGCATGGTTACTAAACTTCCAAGCGTGATTGTGGGATGTGAAGGTAACTGCCTACTTACCCGCACCATACATGCCCTCACCATACAAGCTTCTTAGAAACGTGCCATCCTTTACTTGCAGAATTGTTAAGTAGCGGTATTCTGTTGGGTTCTGCCTATAGATCAGCCATCCCTAACGTAGATGCTTATATGAATTACTTCTTCGTCTGGCTTCTAATTCTTAATTTGTTCAGTTTAGGAAGCTCTTCTAAGTAATTAAGTCACTACCATCAAGGTCAAGGAGCACGTAAGCCCTACCACCTATTTGAAGTGTTTCCACTTCAGTAGTCAGATTTGTAGGTAGGAACAAAAAACCTTTATTGCTTTCAATTTTTAGATACGGAAAAACAAAGGCGGGCAAATGTCAGAAGATATAAGAGATGAAAACCTACATAATATAATTTTAAAATGTTGGCAGAATAATGAATAATAAAATATAAATTTATTGCTTTCAATTTTTAGATACGGAAAAACAAAGGCGGGCAAATGTCAGAAGATATAAGAGATGAAGTGCGAACTTGGTTCATGACATATAAAGCTCAGACTGGAAAATTTCCTGACTTTCCTTCAGAGGAATCTGGTGGTTCAGCATTAATTTTTAGTCGGCAAGGTACTGAAAGCGAGATAAGTAAATCGACTGCTCCTTCTTCAAAAGAAAGCAAAGGTATTCTAAAAGAAACTGTTACTTTTTGCATATTTATTTTGTACAACAGAATAGCTGCTTGAGCCTTTGTATATTGTACATTGAACACAAAAAACTAATAATGTATGCATATGTTAACAGTCCAAAGCATAACAAATATAATTTTCGTATTATTATAATAGGTTTTAAAATAATAATAATTACGAATTCATAAAAATTAATACAACAACCAGAATTAATAATTATGATTATTATTAAGTAACAGTAATTTCACATATAACAATTTAGAATTTTACATTTCAAAACGAATACAACAGCAGAGTTATAATTATGATGATTATTAAGTAACAATAATTACACAGGTAACAGTTTACAATTTTACAATTCAAAATACAAAATCCAGAGCATAATATTATAATACATTTTAAAATGTATAATTTCAAATTTCATAAAAAAGAATACAACCACCAGAGTATTAATTATGATTATTATTAAGCAATTCCTATGTTGCACCTCAATCAATCCTCGTGGTAGTACGGAAATAGGGATACTGCGTAAAAATCCAAGATGGCGGCCAGTCCGCCATCTTGGAATGACGCTAGTAGCCCGTCAGTGTTGCCAACTTGATTTATGTTGTGTCCGTGTAGCCAACCTGGTTATATATTTAAATTATTGAAGTAATATTTCAAAGGTTGGTAGCACTGGTGAACAGCTGTTGTGTAGCGGTCGGTTTGAATTAAATAAATATTTTAAGTGAAAAAAAAACTTGGTCGGCTAGGACTCGAACCGGTCATGACGGGACGCGACTGACTGACGCCTTAAACCAATCGGCTTCGGCTACAGTGGTTCCCTGATGTATTGAGTGAAAAATGTTATACGTAGCGGTGAAATGATGAATTTTAACGTCACATCAGTCTGTACACACACACCCTCCCACCCACACCCATCATCTTGGATTCCAATATGGCGCCGTTTGCCATCTTGGAATCCCTTTTGCGCGGTGTTGTTGACAGTGCGAGGTGTGGCGACTGAAGAACAGCTGACGAACATGGCATAAGGTGGAGGTTCTATTTTTGCAAAAGATTACAAAAAAATCCGACGCCAATCACAGCGTCGGATTCAAAGCGGTTGCGCATGTGCACTGCTGCCACTACGTAAGTATGGACGTACCTTGAGGATAATCCTGGTCGTCGTGGCTACTCCAGCTACTATCGTATAATTCTAAGAAACTACCACACATTTTCTACCACAAAATGTAATTCTAGGGAAAAAACTTGACGTCACAATTAATAATAAGAACACAACCGCCTAAAGTGCCACACCCCAACCGCCATTGAAGCCACGTGCCTGGTGTCTATGAGATTGCGTATTCCCCCCACAACCCAAAAAAGAAACTAATTTATTAAACTCTCTCTTATTTGTCACCTATTACAAAGATCATGTAACGGGCCTTGGAACCATTGCATTCAATATACGTAACATTCAATATACGTAATTAAATATTGTTTTTTTTAAATAGTTGAATGGGGGTTTAGGAGTGTTTTAAACAGTCCTGAAAAGGACTGTTTATTTTGCTACCGATAAGACCAATCGAATTGTCCCCACATTCAAAGCCACAATAAAAACTCTCAACATCATCATTCATCGGATCAAAGAACATCTTAAGAAGGTTGTGGTTGGTAACGACGTTTGTCGCCGATGTGTTTCAAATTACAATTACAATTATTAAACATAATCTAAACTATTAAAATGTTGTAAGTGATAAATTAAATATATTATATATATCCTCATAGATATTAATTCAACCTAGGAAGTGAATTCATCCATTTCTATGAAAGTGTTATCCTAAACTGCCACCAATTATTATAAACTATTAAAATGTTGTAAGACAACATCTTTTTATCATCTATTGATGATTTATGTATACATCAACAATGTATACCTAAATTGTACACATCGGCGACAAACGTCGTTTACCAATTACCAACCACAACATCTACCTTCTTAATTAGCTCCAAAACACCAACGATGTTAACACTTAAACGTCTTTAAAGTGGTATCGAGTAAACTTGAACAGCGCAATTCTAAGAAACGATCTCACCAGTTTTAAATTTTCAGTGACACCACCATCATTGTCATTGTACAATGTATACATAATTGTAATTGTATTTGAAACACATCGGCGACAAGCGACAAACATCGTTTACCAACCTCTACCTTCTTAATTAGCTCCACACCACCGCTGCTGCTGCTGTCACAACGATGTTAACATCGATGTTACTAGTGTTAACATCGTTGACAGCAGCAGCAGCGGTGGTGTGGAGCTAATTAAGAAGGTAGATGTTGTGGTTGGTCGATGTTTGTCGCTTGTTGCCGATGTGTTTCAAACACTAGTAATGAGATTAACACTAGTAATAAGTTAGCTTCACGTCGTTCAACATTTCGTCTTCGGTAATAGCTCCTTGGTAATAATAGCTGAAAATAATACGATTCGTTGTCAGAATCGGGTGTCGTATAATATGACACAAATCCGTATGATGTATATATTTTTCTCATGTCCAATAAAACATAGTCAATGCCGAAATGAAGATCGGTCAACCTTCAATGGTAACCGTTTGACAAATCGTTGAAAACATTAATAAACGATAAAGCATCCATCATCACACTGGCAGAGCTCAGACGAATGATCGACTGGTGTAGATACTTGTGTCCCCCACCACCACTAATCGTTTCGGTAAATGTTTTTTTTAGAAAAAAACCGTTTCATACATGTATAATGTAATCGATTTAAATTCGGTAAAAAATTTAAATCGATTTAAATTCGGTAAACGTCTTCCCGTTTACCGAATCCGTACTATAAATCCGATAACCTTTTGCACCGAATTGTAACCGTCAAATCGTCTAACTTGTCTAACTTTCTATCCAAAAACTTAACGGATATCCCGCATTCGATATCCTCCACGTTAGTCCTGTATGGTAAAACCTAACAGTAATGTATATTGGTAAAGTATCAGTCACAGTGATTATTGATGTCAAAAATATTCTTTATATGAGTTAGGTCAGCTATCGGTCCGCCTGGTAGAAGACGGAAATTTCCAATTTCCACACTTCCGTCAACGTCTACACATTTCATCATAGGTCGCTATGATGAGTATCGATAATACTCGTATTATGATACCTACAAATTAAAATTTAAAAAACATGTAATAATGGCTAGTGCTAGTTCATGTTTAGGACATCCACCACTAATAATAATGAATTTTGTATGTGTTAATGTAGGTAAAAAAGAAAAAGGTAAAAAGGGTGGAAAAGATAAAGAAGATGCAAAAAAGAAAAAGAATGAAGAAGAAGAAGATCCAGGATTCAAAATGGGACCATCTAATTTTTTAGCAGATGTGATGGTTGCAAATTCTGAATATGAAGAAGTGTGGCGTTATAAAGATGAGAGTGGTAACCCAAGACAGAAGCATTATAGTGATATGATTCGAACTCAAAAAACACTTGAAGTTGAAGCTGAATTAAGAAAGGTAATAAATATATGGGAAAATAAATTATACTTTTTTTTTGTTGAATTCAGTCATATGAAGAAGTGTGGCGTTATAAAGATGAGAGTGGTAACCCAAGACAGAAGCATTATATGATTCGAACTCAAAAAACAATTGAAGTTGAATTAAAATATATGGGAAAATAAAGATCAAACTTTTGTGCAAAGGAATTTATGGAATGTATTTAGTACATGAAAAATTCAGTCTGACCAGGACTCAAACCTAGAACCTTCCAAATAAAAGATGAAGTCCTATCACTCTGCTGGAAAGTCAGGGCAGTTAACTAGATCATGTATTTAAAATAAAAAAATTAAATAATAATAAAAGGTCATTTTATATTTTTGATTAATGTTTTCTTGGATAAACTGTGTACATTTTTTCATTTAGCATATTTTTCTTCATACAAACTGCACTATTCAAATGATTGAGTAGGGAATAATACTGACACTAGGTGCAAGGTAAAAGCTAATGAGGCCAAGGCTACTCAATGAACCATGAGTCAGCCACATTCCAGATATATATATTTCCAGATTTCATCCATTTTCATAGAAATGGATGAATTCACTTCCTCGGTTGAATTAATATCTATGAGGATATATATATATATAATATATTTAATTTATCACAACATAGTTTATTGGTGGCAGTTTAGGATAACACTTTCATTATATCCTAAACTGCCACCAATTATTAAACATAATCTAAACTATTAAAATGTAAGTGATAAATTAAATATATTATATATATCCTCGTAGATATTAATTCAACCGAGGAAGTGAATTCATCCATTTCTATGAAAGTGTTATCCTAAACTGCCACCAATTATTATAAACTATTAAAATGTTGTAAGACAACCAGTAAAAATAAAAGATGAAGTTTACTGTTAAGTTGCAAAAAAAATATTTTTTAGTTCAATTCGCTATTAGAAGATTATGTTTATGAATTTTTAAATATTTATTTGAATGTTATTTTTCTGCCCAGGAAGGGCAGAAAAATAAGGTTGTTTGATTATGAATGTTATTGACAATTGCTAGAAAGGACAGAAAATAACACTCAAATCAATTATGATAATCCTGGTGGAAATATAAAATATTGTGAAAATTTTAAAATAAATATTACTTACTTTTAAGTATATTTCCATGATTGTAATACAGTACATTTGTCATACACATTTAAAAGTACCATACAATTTAAGGTAATGTCAAGGTAGCTTAATAACACCATGACATAAATTTCTACTCTTATTGGTGGTTGTTAGTACTAACTTACTGTATTGCATATAGAATGTGAAGGAATAGAGAGATCAAGTACATTTACATCATATACTAAGATATTAAATAGTCATTCATGTTTATTCAAATCTACATCTATAATTTTTTGTTTAATTTCCATAGAAACTATTGAGGTATTTACACTTTATATGTTTATATTGTCTTTTTACAAAAGTAGCTGTATTCAAATCTACACGCATAATGTTTTGTTTAATTTCCATTGAAACTATTAAAGCATTTATGTTTTATATCCTTATTTATTATTGTCTTTTTACAAAAGTAAATGTCAAAATTAATTTTTTTTAAATATTACATTTAAAATTCTCTATAAACATTTTTTAGTGGCTTCAACCTATATGGTCATCACTCACTAAAAATACAAACAGAATGAGGTAAATTGAACAATAAAGTTATGAACAATGCAAACCAATACAGTTAACTGAATGTGACCTTGTTCATATTGGGTTTTTCCTTGCATCACATCCTTCAATTTTGGGGATGATACTCCTTGATAATAGAACTCCAGATTGTAAGGGAAATACGATACACCATTTTGCCTAGAGTCCAGTGTTGGTATTATTCCCTACTGGTATCTAATTCATTTGAATAGTGCAGTTTGTTATCCTATTATTTGATGTTTAGAAATCCTATGGTAGTACCCTTAGGAAAATATGAGAAATCTAAAGGTGTAATGCTAGAGTTGATTAAAACGATTCTGACAATTTAAAGAATAAATGAATATGGTATCAAAACATGTGTTTTGGGCTTTCTCTCAATCTTGTTTGTCATTTGTGCTGTTTATTACAGTTGTAGATTTAAATATACAAATAGGTAAAAAAATTGAAGTAATCAGGGGTTTTTGGTGTACTGGTGAATGGAAATGATGACTGTCAAGTGAGATCATTACGGTAGTGATAGTAACTTGATATAAAGGCATGATATAAAGCAGTATCAGCTAAATTTAAATAGATCTAATCACTATTTAATAGATTGTATACAAAATTCACTTGTACCTGTAATTTTAAATTATTTAGAAACGTGGGTAATAAATATGACATGTAAATAGTATTCAGGTAGTGAACAAAAATTCCCATGTAACATACCGGGTAAAAACATGAAGAATAGGATGAGAAATGAAATAAGGGAAAAACTTGGGATTTGAAGGCTAAGGAAATTATATTTATGCTAAAATTAAAAAAAAAAGTTTTCATTGATTTGCTATCAGTGAGGTAACAAAATTTTAATTGTAAATGATGTAACTGTGAGTAGGGTTAATAAAATTAAACTTTATTGTGAAAATTATTCAGAGATTTATTTATTTTGAAATAAATATTAGGTTTTCCAAGTCGATTAGTTCGACTATGCTATGCTTCAGATCAACAGAATTTAACACTGCAGTGGTTGCATGGTTAAGCAATACATAGTTAGTCACATGGAGTACTATTGTAATCCACGAGGATTTTTTTTTTACTCCTAAATTTTTTTAAAATGTCTTGTAAAACAAAGTAAGATGTAAATTTTTAATATAACCTTCAACTATTTATATTGAAAATTATAATTATTATTAGCAAAAAGCAAAACTTAAGGTGTTTAGAAAAACTGTACATGTAAACTCTAAAATCGATTAAATATTTAGAACGCAAATATTAATACATTACATATTTAGAACATAAAATAAATGACAAAAACTAGTACATATTTACAATAAAAAACAGATCTATGACAAAAACACTTTGCAGTTATAATTTTTATGTTGAAAATAATTAAGTAATTTTAAGTTTGAAATATTATAATTTACTAAAAAATAAAAGATTACATACATATTTAGTACACAAAGTAATAATATATAATACATATATAGAATAAAAATAAAATTTTTTACTATCATAATTTATATAAGTTTAAAATAAAATATTTATGTTGAAAATATTATAATTATTACTAAAAACCAAAAGAAAGTATAATTTTGAAGCACGGTGTTCATACTGTAGGTGGCACCTCGGGTTTTAAATACCAGCAAATTGATTCTGACTTTTTGCTTACCAATATAGAACTCAACGTCTATCAAGATGCAAGATGAGATTGAGGACTGCTCCTCTGCAGGAGTACTTTCTTCTTCTGTTTCTATATTTAGAGCTACCTCATGAGTGCTCTGAGTGTCACTATCCTGAACTGTTTTTTCAACAAAATCTTCCTCAACTTCATCTGGATTTTTGATACCAATTTACACTTTCACTGTCACTTTCGGCATCTTCCAACCACTGCTGTATCTGTTTCTAATCACATTCTGACATTTTCATTACAACACTATTTATACAGAAACAACAAAAAATTGAAAATAACTGATAAAAAAAACCAAGATTCAATTATTATGTAATTGGTCGCTGTTAAGTATATTAAACAAATGAATTTGAAATGATTGAGGATAATGGATGCCAGAGGATGCAGCTAGAGTGGGAGTTAGGAACTAGGGATTAGTGACTTTGAACAGGGATAAACAAAGGTTCAAACTGAAGATGAACATAGCTGGGTTGTGGCAATAAAGAGGAATAATTAAAATGTGTTCTGAAAAGTGAAGCTGTCTGATGATGACATAAGTATTTTGATCTCTAAGCATTATTTTAATGTAAACCATGAAAAGACTATAATAAATGTTAAAATAATAAAATCTGCATTTTTTATATTATGTTAATCTGCGATTGTGGATGTATATACCTTTTTATTACCATTTTAGAAGAATACTTATACATTTTATCAAGGAAAATGAGATACGTAAAAGAGTAAGTGGTCAAATACCTGATCCTTGCAAGCGATCAACCCTGAGACAATCCGATCCAGTAGAGCAGAATCATCATGCTAACTTTTTTCCTTTTATTTGACTTGCTCATTAATTAGTGAAGTAAAATTTTAAATTGGGGAACAAAATTTTTCTCATATGTTAGTAAACTATTTTTAACAGGAACTTTTTTTAATGAAAAAAATTACGTTGCTTTTGAGATAAGTTGAAGAAATTTTCCATTTTCTTGGTGTCACACATTTCTTATCATTATATAGCAAAATCATACTCAGTTGTCAATTCATAGTACTTTCATACAAAAATTCTTGAAGATCGATTGAAAAATCTATGCTATAAAATAATGTGATACATGTTTACACATTTCAAGGTCTTAGCTCAAGCTCAACAGTATTGTATATCATTTCTCTACAGTTCTTTCTTATTTTTATCAAGATGCAATTTTCTTAACTTTTGTCCTTTATGCAAAAATTTTTTTTTCATATGGACAGCATTTTTTGTAGACCTATATATTATACTAGAGTTGCCCCATCGTGGCATCACCCACAATATCAATGTGACTTTAACCACATTATTATATTAATAGTAAACTTATTAATATATAAATAAAAATTATTAAATTGTGAATATTGATTTTAAATTTTCTTTACATCCTGATAAAACTAAATAAAATTTTTTTTAAAAAGTATACAAGGAATATACAATGATAACAAATTGTTGCTCAACGCTTCAATAAAGAAAAAACAAAACAAGAATGGTAAGAAAATTGAACAACTTTGTTACACCAATCTATCTTAGTAATGAATTGAAATAATCCAATACAAACTAAGGAGGAAGATAAAGAAAAAAATGTATTACCATCTACAATCTAGCATCCTCGTCATGGCTTAGCCTGTGCTATATGGTATCTTGTGTTTCCAGTCACAGTCAGGGGATATTTAGCTTGTCATGGCTCGCTTCACTCGCGCTTCCCATTTAGCCAGAGGGCTCTTCCACTTGGACCCTGCTGTGTATATTAAACTCTTGCTTTTGAGAATAAAAATGTTAAATAAAATTAAACCCTGTTCAATTTATAAAAAATATCAGTGTATTGTAATTTCTTCAGAGCAACAGTTTGGTCAGTACAGGACCTGAAACTTTGAGCGATCTGAAGAATGAGGGTTTCAAAACAATCAGCCTCCATCTTAAAAATATTAATACCCATACAATACTGGTACCTACACAAAAGGTAAAAATATATTTTGCCCGGTTCATAGTGTTTGCCAACAAACACCAGTAGGAGGTGACCGTACTTCATTTCTCTTTTTTAAAAAAATTTTTAAATTACTTTGTTTTTTTTATTTAAGTTACCAGAGGCAGGTGCAGCCAGTCACATCGCACATACAGTACCAGTGGCTGTGTTGGTTGAGCCACTGCGCCATATACGTTGAACCTCTTAAAAAATCAAAATAGAAGACACCCAAAAATGGTTTTTAGATATTCATCTAAAGAGTATTTGCAAACTCAAATTTAGTGAATATATAATTTGGTATAGTTGGAAATTGAAAAATTTGCTATCATTGTTCAAATCTTTTTACCTTTTTAAAAACCTTTCTTTGCAAGAAAAACATGTACATAAATTTTCATTAATTTATCTTCAGTCGTTTTTGCTGGGTGTTTGCTGGATGAATCAGTCAGTCAGGACAAGTTGCTTTATAGATACAAATTTTAAATTTAAAAAAATGTAAAACAATAAATCTTTCAAAAAATTATAAACAAAATTTTAAAAACTCACTATGTTTTAGAAAGTAATATATTTTTTTCATTTATTGCTGATATTTATCTTTTTTAAAAATTATTTTTATTACTTATTAATAATTTTTTATTTTTTTATATTTTTCTTAATTAAAATTTTGTTTGTCTTTTGAAAGCAGCACAAAAATAAGAATTTGTGAGAAGTTTCTAGTTTGTATTTAAATCTGATGCCAGTTTTAACTGCCAAATTCTAAATATCAAAATTTTTAAAGTAATGAAAAAGTATTGCTAATTTTGAATGAGGGTTTTAAGTCTTTTTAATTTTTTAAATTTATTTTATTTATCTGATCAAAAAGATTTTATATTTTCCATAATGAATGATTTTTTGAAAATCAAGGTATAGATATCAAGTGTCCCAAAAGTTGCTTAACCAAGAAATCTATTTGTAAAAGATCTGCTGAGCTGGTATTGTGCATTGTATTTTGAAAGCATTGAAACTAAAAGCTTATCATCCACTCCATAACTGCATCAAAGTTTAATAGAAGATGACTTTGATAGGCGACTTGAGTTCTGTGAATGGTTTGTAATACGCTGTGAGGCAGAGCCCCTAACTTTCAAAATCGCATTTTTGGTATAGATGAAGCTTCCTTTAAACTAAACAGTTGTATCAAACGTCATAACTGTGTGTACTGGAGTGATACAAATCTGCCTGAAGTACTAGAGCAAAAACTAAATGTTCCAGGAGTCAATGTGTGGGGCTAGTATATGGAGTGATGGCATTGTTTGTCTATACTTTTTCATTGGCACTGGAAGTGGTGATTCTTAGCTTGAAATTTTAACAATAAGTAGTTTTATCTCAGCTAAAAAATATGTTTGAAAATATTAATTTAATTTGACAAGATGGTGCTCTACCACATTACAGTTTATTGGTAAGAGAATGTATCAGCAGCAACTTTGATGAGTGGATCGGAAGATATGGTACAACTGGCTGGCCACCAAGATCATGTGATTTTACACTGTTAGATTTTCAGTTTGAGGAATTTTGAAAAATAATGTTTTCTCTCATAAGTCTAAGAGATTTGCAACTGTTGAGACAAATAATCGAAGATGAATTTAAAAGTTTAAACGCAAACAAAGATTTGTGTAACAAATTGGTTACAAGTGTAAAAAATCGCTGTGAAAAAAGTATTGAAGTACATGGGGAACATTTTGAGCAACTCTTGTAAGATTTTAAAGGAATGTATAATAAATTTTACTATATAAAAAATATATTGTTGATTTTATAGCATAAGTATTATTTTCAGCTTTTGAAATATTGTATTTCTCAGTTATAGTTTAACAAACTGTCCAGAGCAATGGAAAGTAATTACTATAGAATTAATTTTTTCCTTTTACTGCTTTAGTTTTTTTGTTCCATATCTGGTACTTCTGCAGAATTCTTTGCTTCATCAGAAAGTTTTTTTAATTACAAAAAATTTTAAAGTAAAACTGTAGAGACATTTTTTTATCGATGACAGCTAGTAAACATACACCCATAATTTTAATACTTCAAATAAGATTTAATCAAATTTTATAAATAAATGTTCTGATGAAGAAGAGTCCTAAACATGGAAGGAAAACAAGGGCATTAAGTAAAAAAATTATGTTTGTAACTGTTCTTAAGCTTATAGGGTAAAATTTAAATTTCTCTTGTGAATGTATCTTTTTTGAAATTTAAAAGAAATATTTGAAGGATTAAAAGTAATTATTTTCTTTAAAAGTAAGTTATTTATGAATGATAATCGGCTCTTTGTTTGACATACCATTCATTTAAGCTTATTCAGGATGGAAAATTTCAGCCACCCTTAGTTGCAGTGTATGAGTTTTTTAATGTATATGAAATATTTAGGTATTAAAAAAGCTTTTAAAAATTTATTCACTATTTTTTGTTAAGTTTATAATCTTGAAATTTTATTATATATATCAGAACAGAAATTTTGAATTTTAGGTTGTTGATGAGCATCTCAGACTTGAACTTGAATTGTTACAAGCCGCACTGGATCGAGATCGTGCTAAAAAAGGAAAGAAAAGCAAAAAAGGTGCTAAAAAGAAGAAAGGAAGGAGAAGTGGGAAAAAAGGCAAAAAGAAAAGAGAAAAAGATTTAACTCCTGATCGAACTCTTGAATCTTTGTTTGAAGAACTTATTACTAATGGAATTATAAAAAAATATCCCGAAACTCCACTTTCATCATTTAAAGGTGAAACATCTTACGCTGCATTTGACCTAAGATTACAAGGAAAAGATCCACAACCATCTTTAGGTGACATCAGACAGGTGTGCAATCTATTTTTTAAATGAATCATTATATTCTATTATGTAATATATTTAGGTACAGCAGAATTATCTGACAGTTTTGGAATGCATAGAAAAATAAAAGAGCCTTTATATTAAAATTTTTAGCATTAGAGTCTAATTGTGTAGATGTTTCTCTTCATTTCTTTCACGCTCATGTTACCACTTTCTGAAGCTTCTACTTCCTTGTAGTCTTGGTATTGTTGTGATTTCCTGCTGGATAGAATTCTTTACTTAAGCAATTGAATGTGATCGACTACCCTTGAACTTAGTTATTTTGTGATAGTTCCAAAGGAAAAAATTGCAAACGGTGAGCTCAAGTGATCTTGCAGCCAAGTCATGGAATGATGTGAAATCAGTTGCCCAGAAAATATTCCTCATAGAACACCTACAACATTTGCATTCATTTATATATATTTTTAAAAATAGAACAATATTTCTAAAATTATTTACCCAGAGCAATGTCATATTTCTAATGGGAACTGCCCCATTTCAGTTTAAGTTAAAATTTCTACATTTCTACAATGGAATTGTGGAAAATGTTTTTATTAGAAAAAGCATGATATTTATTTCACCCAATATGTACACTACAATGATATAAGTAAAATTAACTTAAAACTACAAATTAATTCAAAACAGATTTTAATAAAAAGTAGCATTATTTAGAAAAAATCATACCTGTACAATTTGTGAATACTTTACATACACAATTTATGGCATCAATTCAACAAGTGTATTACATATGTTTTTTTTTAATTTTTTCATCATGAAATCATACTAGGTTATTGCTTTAATGAGGTCAATTTTTGTGGCACAATTCATTTTTGAGAGTAGTTTTTTTTTTACTATTGTCCAAAGATTTTCAATTAGGTTTAAGTCTGGGAAGTTGCCTGACCACAGGAACATTTTAATGTTTCATTCTTCGAAGAATTTATCCACTTTTTTGGCAGTACGGCACGACGCTAAGTCTTGTAGGAACACTCCTTGTTTTGTGAAAATTTGAAACTCTTTCCTTCAGAATCATGATATATCCATCACTTTTCAACATACCTTCAAATCTGAAACAACCCCAAAACATTTTTTTCTAGGGTTATTTAACTGACTGTTGGACATGAGCCGGTGATGTATTTTCATCTGATTCTTTTCTAATGTTTGGTACCCTATGCCCTGTAACATAAAAATGTGACCTGTCAGAAAACATAACATTTTTCCAGTTTTCTTCGGTCTAGTTAGCAAGTACTTTGGCCCATATGAGCCTTTTTTTACACATTTCTAATGTTAAAAACTGCATTCTAGCTGGCCAACAACCTTTCTGTCTAGCTGCATGAAGTCAGCATCTAATAGTTGTCATGTGAAAATCTGTTCCACTGGCTGCTAATTCTCAATTTAAGTCACAGCAGATAATTTTGGATGAAGTTTACTTTTTCTCACTATAACCGTTTCTGTGTTGGTGTAGTTTTTCTGTTACGACCACATTTGCCTTTCCTTTGAGGAGAAAAGAAACCAGTTTTTTAAATTAAAAAAAAATTAAAAAACATTCATTGTCGCTAGTCCAACACCACACTCGGAAGCTATTTGTCATTGTGTCATACTGGTATGCTCAGAAAGAGAGTTTCTATTGCTTTCTTGGAGTTAAATAAGAACAATAACTTCAACATTACGTAGACAACTTATAAGGATAAGTGTGGTCAAGTAGTGTAGCTAAAAAAATAGACAAACAAGATTCCCTATGTCTGGATTAATTTTTACACGCTTTGTATATCCTCACCAACTCAATAACAGTACTACCAACACTACAATTGTAATTATTCTGCTGGACCTTGTTTTATATGTTAACAGCTCAAATCGGTATAACATGTTACATAAGAACAAAATGAAATGCACACTTAGTGAAAGAAAATCCATAATTCTAACAAACATCAACTAACTTTCATATAAAATTGCCAGTATTTTCAAGAAATAGATTACTGTGTTGTTTACAAAACAAGTACCAAAATACATAGGATCATACACAATATTGATAATCAAAATATCTTGGGAGAATATAAATTTAATTGCAATGATTGATTGTATTAAATAAACTGGTTACATATTCATCCACTGATAAAAACAACACACACAATGCAAACAATCATATTTTACGAAATACTTTACAGAAACAAATTTATATGCAAAGACAAAACATAACATAGATTGTATATATTGTTAGATTAATTAAATTAGTGGTTTCTTAACCATTTAAAAAGAGCATCATTAACAACAGTACAACCAGTTATTCCATTGTAGATGTGCTGCTAATTAGCTCTGAGAGGCTTTGGTAGAAAAAGTTATAGTATTTTGAAAGTGAGTTACTTAATTCATCATTTTTGTGTGGAATGTATTTTACAATCTTATTCAGTTTATCCATTGCAAGTTCCAAGATTTTTCAGTATGGGCTGGCTGGGCTTTGATGATTTTTAGCAAGTGAGAACAATATACAGGCACAAGTCTCTAATATGATAGCTTTTCACTTTCGTTTAGAAATCATGCAACATTGCATTAGTAACATATCTTGGGATTTTTTTTAGACTATTATAAAATCTCTTGGATGCCATTACTGGTACCACCAGCAACTACCATTGTTGGTATTTTTCCACAACTGAATTCTGCAACCAGATTGGTTTTATAATTGTTTTATGTTGCAACATCTTATTTTATGGCAGTTCAATATTTATTTAATTACTTATGCAGAGAATTGAGTAGATAGTATGTTTCATAGCTGCTTTAAAATCATTATTGTTTAGAGAATTAGATTTTAATTAATTTTGCGTATTTTTAACTATTTTCATTGTGAAAAAAATTACTTTCATAGTTTCTATTTATATGATGATGCCTGGTGTATAATTTACCTAACCTTCATACAAATTCTGTATGAAGTTTATGTTTGTAGAATGTTGCTTGCATTTCAAAGTAAACGCAACAAACAATTTTTAAGGGCTTGATTTTTTTTTGTACTACAGAAAGAGCATCATTTATTTCAGTGTTTATTAAACATAAATAAACTTTGATTTATATTTTATTTAACAGGTAATAATGGAGAACTGCATTTTACCTTTAGGTTCTAAAACTGCGCATCAATCAGCACCTTTAATACGATCAATACTATTAGTTGGAGCAAAAGGAAGTGGTAAAGATATGCTTGTTCATGCTGTTTGCACTGAGGCAGGTGCTGTCTTATTTGATTTGACTGCTGCTAATATTGTTGGCAAATATCCTGGAAAGTCTGGCCTTATTATGCTTATGCATCTTGTTAGCAAAGTCTCAAGGTGACATTTTCTTTTTGTAATTAATTTTTACAGAAATATTATATTTTTGCTTAGGTGTTGGATAAATTTTTGAGTGATGGTAGTACCAAGTCTAAATTGGAAATTAAATCTTAACTTCTGGTATGTTTCTTTGGTTGCCCAATGAAATAAGGGTTTGAAGTAACTGTTATTGATAGCCATTATTATGTAGTACTGAAAATAATATCAAAATTGTTCTTGTTTTCAAAATATAATTTATGGATTGAATTAATTGGATGAGTTTCACCAATATAGAAAGTTGATACATCCAAACAAAGGTCGTTTTAATTAAGTTTTGTAAGATGTTAGGTGTTAACTGATTTTTGTTGCTAAAGCATAGATGCAGCTAGAACTTCAGCCATAATTTTTGTCAAGTCTCTATTTTTTATGAAAATTAACTATATAATTTTAAAGTAGAAATGAATGCAGAAGTTTTCTGTAGCACACTGTTGACAAAAAATAATTTTGGTGCACATGCGCTAATTGGTAGAGTCTGTATTATTAAAACAACTTCAAGAGCAGAGCATTCATGTTTAGTAATAAAACATCACAAAGTATAAGCCTGTGTTTGTGATATACATTTTTTGTGTTTGTGATACTTTGTGTCACAAAAGATAAGCTTGTGTTTGCTTTTTGTGATATACATCTAATTTGTTTTTCTTAAAAAATTTATTCACAATAATTAAAATTCCACCTTTTTTTAGAATAAAGTCCAAATTTTTAAGTAAGTAGTTCTAAAGAAATGAGCATTTGAAAATTAAAATGTATTACATATTAATTGCAGTGATCAAAATCAGGTGATTTCAACATTGCCTAAAGTCATCTGGCATTGTCAACATTGACTAGACAGTGCCCGAAGCACTCTAGGTAATTTTGTTTCATAAAAATTAATTTATTCATGTATGCACGAGGAGATTGTTAAAAATATGATAATTTGATTTCAGTGAGATAGATTCACTAAAATTAAATTACATTAGGTTAAGCTTAAGGCAAGGGTATTGGTAAACCTGCAATACACATCATTTATGAACTAAATAACTTGGTTTAAAGAAATTTAAATGAGTTTAGTAAGGTTTAGGTTGCCAGTCTCCGAAGTGGAGTGGCAGTGTCTCGGCCTTTCATCCAAAGGTCCTGGGTTCAAATCTTGGTCAGGCATGGCATTTCCACGCACGCTACAGATCATTCATCTCATCCTCTGAAGCAATACCTAGTGGTGGTTCCAGAGTTAAAAAAAAAGAAGATTAAGGTTAGGTTAAGTAATTAACGATCTGTATACTGAACTTTGTATGTTATCAACATAACCTAACCAAAAGTAATCTAACCAAAGTAACAAAAGTAATCTAATCAAAAGTAAGTCTCACCAACTTCATTTAATTAACTTTGTATATTAAACTGCTCCATTTTTAGGCTGAATCCACAGTTGTAAACAATAACCAATTATTTATATTTACTCCAAAAAAAAATGTATATTACATTAGTAGTACAGTGCTGAATTACAAACTTTTTGGTGATGATACTGTGTAACTAATGAAGGATATATAACTCTGGTGAAAGGGAGTCTGACAAAATTTCAATTGTATTTTTTATTCCAAATCTGAAGCGAGTCCATAATTATATACAATTACACTTTTGGTAATTATGTTTGGCCATTAATAATTGTGGTAATTATGTGTTATGTTTGAACATTGTCTAAATCTGCTTAGCATTGTCGAGGCAATGATGACGTTGCCTGAAACCAACAAACAATGTCAACATTGTCAACAATGCGTACATTTTGGACATTGCTGGTATTAACATATACATATGAAAGTAATATATATATTTTTGTTTATTGCTTAATTATGTCTTTGTATATAAATTTGTATATAAAATTAATTTTTTTAAAAGAAATAATTTTATTTATTCTGTCAGGTTTTTTATTTGATCATAGTCAATCTGTATTTATTTATATCATAATTTATTTTCTATTTGCTTCATGTAGTTTATGAACTAATGTCTAAGAAATAATACTACCAAAATTGTTCAGTACTTAATGGTGTTCAGTACTTAAATGTTCAGTACTTAATGGTGAAGCATTGGAAGATGTTAGGGGTTTTTAAACTCTGTTAACAAATCATTACAGAAACTTATGCAACAGAAAGGAATATCTCTGAATAGTGCCTTTAAGGCTACTTAACTTAAAGCCAAACTGAATTTATGTATCACATGAATTACACCTGGTCGATTATGCTGCTAGCCTCCACTACTGTCATAGGTTTAATCAATTTGTTCCGGAGAGAATTAAAGTATTGGATAATGTATTTTTTACAGATGAGGCTTGGTTTCATTTAAGTGGTTATTTTAATAATCAGAATGATCGCTACTGGAACTTAACAATTCTCAAATCACCAGTTCATGACCTCTACACCAACAGAAAATTGGTGTGTGGTGTGCAATTTCCAGGCAAAGAATAATTAGCCCCATATTCTCTGAAAACACTCTTAATGCAGATTGACTTTACCAAGAAATTGTAACGCAGTTTATTGCAAATTTAGAATTAATGAGAGATTCATGGTTTCAACAAGATGGGGCTATATGTCACACGGCAAGAACAATGAACCTTTTGAGAAATTTCATTGGTGGCAGTAATATTGACTGGCTTATGGCCAGCTAGATTACCTGATCATTCGCCTGCAGATTTTTTCTCTGGGGATATCTAAAAGGTTGTGTATTCAAAAATAATCCACACATCATTGAAGAACTGAAAGCCAACATAACTCAAAATCTATGAGAAATTGGAAGAGGTTCAATCACTTCCAATTTCACAAGAAATTGGAAGAGTTGCAAAGGTTGTACAGAATATGAAAAAGAGATTAAAGGCCTCCTTTGAGGAAAATGTGGACACTTTGAACATGTGTTATAAAAAACTTTGATCCCAATATTGTTTTTCACAAATAATTATAATATTTATAACTAATCACATTAAATGTAGTACATTATTTTTCTTTAAATTGGGTTGCTAAAAAAACAACATTCTGTACAGTACATATATTATTACTGATAACAGTCTGAATCTAAATACAAAATGCCATAATGTAGCCATATATTTTATTTGTATTTTTAACAGAAATCAAGACTCTTTAACAATGGACTTTTGTTAAAATTTTTAAGTGATTGCATCAACATTATAAGTAGATCTATTAACTTTAATGCAGTTAACAATCTCTTTTTATGTTTTTCAACAATGGCTCTCCTCTGGACTTCACCTGCACAATTGGTTTAGAAACATAAGTCAGTATGTATATTGTATATTTCTAAAGAAATTAAATTTTGCTCAGTTTAATAAAATTTGGTCTTTACTCAACTTCGTATTTTCTTTAAGAAAAAAATATGTAATTGTATATTTGTTACAAGTTGATTTTTATATCATGAAATCAAAATGATTGTTATAGATTAATGCAGCCATCAGTAATTTACATGGATGGAGCAGAAAAGCCTTTCTTGAAGAAGGTGCCTAAAACTGATAAAACAGATCCAAAACGATTAAAAAAAGATCTTCCAAAATTGATAAAAGGCATTACTGTTGATGATCAGGTAATTTTAGTATGAATTAAAAAGTGTTATATTCTCCATAGTTTGTTGATGGTTATCTATGTTAATTATGCAGCATTATATCAGAGATTTAAAATATATACAGTTGTAGTATTTTAGGAGATGATGTGAAACATTTTACAAATTCTAGTCAGTTTAGGTTCTTATTTCACCAATTTAATTTTTTTTTTTCTTTTATGAAGTCCTTTACTTTTTCACTTTGATTACATATGGTAATCCTTATAGAGCAGTTCCTAATTTTTTACAATTATATTACAGCTTCTTCTCTGAAAATTCTGAGGAAATAGGAAAAGCCTTTAAGGTCCTATTACCAATGAAAAGGAACTGTTCTCATGGTAGTGAGAGGGCAACAAATGTTGCCCTCTCACTACCATGAGCAGCTAATGAATGCAGGTATCATATATCTCCCGGTTGTAAGACCTCCTACTGCCAAGTGCCAATAGCCTCTTGGAGCACAAGAGCAGGAAGGCACCTTCTTGCACTTATGTTAAGAAGTCACCCCTAAAAGCAGAACCTTCTAAGAATCAGCAGTATAGATGCGGAAGGTAAGAGAGCACCAACACATTAAAGATCTGAGAATATCTTAAAAAGTTCATGCCATGGTTATGGATCTCTTTGTAAAAGATTCTGGAGTCAAAGCTACTCCTCATTCGATTTTCCAGGAGGGCTATACATCAAGGCTACAAAATAAAAGGAAAATAAGGGAGAAGGAAGAAGTGAGAGTTGGGAGTTTGAATGTATGCACATTGCTGCAAGGAGGGAAACTGAAGAATGCTAAGTAGGAAATGATAAGTAGCAGGTTGGATGTATAGGTTTGAGTGAGGTACAATGAGAAAGAGAAGGTAACAATGGTTTTTTCCTTGGTGCACAATGAGGTGTTGTTATCAGCATCTGGACACGATATCTATGTTGTAAATAAATAAATTTTAAAAATTGATAATTAAAAAGTAAAACCCAGTAATGTAAAAATACATCTTAAAAGGATAACGCCTGTAACATATGCTAAAAGCAAAATAAAATCACATCATTAATTGCAATTAGAATATTAAAATTAGCATTTAATTACCATATTATATGGCAAGTGGCTTAAATAGATGAAACACTCTATGGAAAACTCAAATATTTGTATATAAACTAAGAAATCATAAAATATAAGATAATATCATTTCATTATTTCCTAACACAGAATGTATTAGATTTTCAGATGATCAGGTCATCCTTGCTGACAGCAAAGATTAACATGATGCTACTGGACTTAAACAGCAAATACGCAGAGTATGATATGAAATTCAATTAAAAAAAAAAAAACGACTAAGTGCATGATAATAGAAGAGAAGGAAGAAAGTTTAAAAATAAAAATTAGAAAGAGAAGAAATTCCTTCTAATCTAAAAGGAGGTAAATGAGTAAAAACACTCAGAGAGAACTATAAGTGATGATATGCACTGCACAAAAAATAAAAGTGCGAATGGCTATAGCAAGGGAAGGTTTCAAAAAGAAGAGAAGATTCTGTAAAGTTTCATTGGACAAGAATTTTAGAAAAAGACTAACTAGTGTTATATATGGATTGTTATGATGTATGCTTTTTTGGCAAAATGGAAACTAAGAAAAAAGATGAAAGAAGTATAGAGGCTTTGGAAATGTAGAAAGATAGTGTGTTGGGAAGGTTAGAAAAAAGGAGGTGCTAAAAAGGATTTGGGAAGTTAGGCAAATGCTGAGGAAAATAAAGGGTAGAAAGATGAATTGGATTGGGCATATTATAAGAGAATGCTTGATGGGTACAATGGTTAAAGGGATGTAAGAGGCATGGTATGTTGATGTAAGGAGAGAAAGAGGCAGAAGATGATACCAGTAAATAGATAATATAAAGATAGGAAAGAAGTACAAAACAATGAAAAGAGCTGCAGAATCTTGAGGAGTGGAGAGAACCTGCCTTAGGATAGAACTACTGTTGATGATGGTTACAGGTTAAACTCAAGTGTTTCCTTCTATAAGTCATCAAACTATTGACAGTCATCAAACTATCAACAGTTGTCCACTGCTTCTATGGCATGCTTTAAACGTTTGTTGTTCTATGCCAAATTAACCGTCAATCTGTTGGTGCTAAAATGTGGCTACATGTCCATTTAGAATCCTCAGTCGTACCAAAGAGCAAATTACTCTGAAAATGTTTTTCATGAGAAAAGTTTTTTGTAAATTAAATATTTTAATACTATTTACAAGTTGTTTTCAGTACTTTTTGTAGTAATTATAAGGACATTACATAATTTTTAAAACATATTGCTGCAAGAATATTTGCATTTAATAATTTGTTGTTGTTGTTGATTTTGTTTTAATTATTTTTGAATAATTCAAACCAATCCCTGTTCAGATATGTGAATTTAGATTGCTATAAGTTATTTGTTAGATTCTTTGAATTGTATGATTTATTCTTTAAACATTTTACATTTATTTTAAGGTTCTTCTTCTTGGAGTATCACACTGTCCCTGGGAATGCGATCAAAAAGCACTTACTCAAGCTTATCAAAAAATTGTAATGATACCACGTCCTGACTATGCAAGTCTTAATTCACTTTGGAAAGAATTACTCTTCCAATATAGCGGTATAAGTCGTCAATTTGACATCAGTGTATTGACAAAACTTTCTGATGGATACACTGTAGGAACAATTCTTAATGTAATTAAAGATGTTATGACTTGTAAACGGGTCCTTCAGTTACGTATTCAACCGTTGACTCATGCAGAAATAATTAATGTTTTAAGCAAATATGAGCCTATTTATAAGGAAGAAGAAGAGGCTTTTATATCATTTTATTCTAAAACACCAATCGGACGACGTAAAGCTAGAGCATTAGAGATTGAAGCTGAAAAACAATTACTCAGCAAAGAACAACAGGTTAAGAAAAAGAACTAGTTATGTACCATAAACATTTGTATTTTTATATTTAATGTTTTCCATAACATTTTGTTATTTACAGTGTTATTTTTTGCCATGTCAATACTAAGTTATTAAAATACATCTGATCTTCATTTTATTAAAGATATTAATAATAATTTAATTTCTTTTTTCCTTATCCTTGATTCCTTCTTTTCAATTATTGATTCTGTGGGTGTAGGTCTAACTTTGATAGATGGTGCTTCATGTTGAGGATGCCTGAACCTAAAGAGCTGGCATCATTGGTGCCTAGACACTGACTTGATAATCCTTTTCCTATCTTATGGTTTTCTATCAGGTAAAGTCAGCCTACTAATTACTCTTAATAAAAAAACTACACTTGGTGAAGTTATGATGGGTACAGCAAAAATATGTTTTCATACATTCCTATGTCCTCTAAGAATATACACAAATAAATAAAAATAAAATTATTAATTTAATTACTTTCATTCAAAATCATAAATTTTAAAAATTGCACTGTTTTCAATAGCTAACATCATTTCTTATTTATTTGACAAATTTAAATTTAATGTAATGTAGTTTTATATCACTGACTAGCATTTCCTTTATTAATGTTACTTTCTGTAGCTCCTGTAATGTTTATGATATATTGTTGAAACTAAAAAAAAATCCTACAAAATGAAATTGGGTGCTGTTAAAAGTTTGAGGACTTTAATAAACATATAATATTGTGTAAAAACAAGTGATTTGGAAAAATACTTATTAAAAAAATACACATCGATTTACAGAGCCATCTTGTTGGATCCACAAATACTGGAATTGCAGTCCTTACTGTTATAATTCTGCAGGCAAAACGTTGAGGAAGTCAACTTAATGTTCAGGTAGCAGTCATTGCTGCATGGTTTTTTTTTTAACATAACATGCCAATAATGCCAAAATATTAAAATAATACGCAATGGTAATTTTTTCACTACACAGAATTTTAAGAATCCTTTTGGTTTTTCAGCCAGAAATAATTTCAGCCAGTGAAAATAAGCTTCATCTAACAGTCAAGTGTTCAGAATTTCATGCAATAAATATTGATTGAAATGCTGTAAAAATCTAGTCCTAAACATAAATTATTTTCTACATAATCTGTGTTCATTACTGGTATAATTTTTAAATCCTTGTATAGAATTCTATATACATTTCTGCCTGATAATTTTAAAATATTTGTTGAGTGTTCTGTAACTGAAATTATTGGTTTCCTTACTGTCTGTGTAGAGTACATCTTCATCGGGATCCAAAGAGGATTTACTTTCTCATTGTACTTCCTGTTCCCCAGTAAATAAAATAAGGTCATAGTACCAGAGATGGTGCTTGTACACATCTTCAGCAGAAGCTCCACTGCGCTTTGACTAAAGAACTTTTTTTAATTCTCTTCCGAATGCAGTTTGTAAAGAATTTATTTTTCAGATGACCAGATCTTTATCCACACTTGGTTCAGTTTCCTTCATTTTCTCTACCATATCGGAATAGGCGGTGTTCTGTAGATCCCAGTTGCTATATTCCTTACTTTTTATTTTCCAAAGACAAAGATAACTTCAATATAGCTCAATAAATTCTTGAATAAACTCTAAGATAATTTCTCATGTCACACATTTTAAACTGATTAAAGAAAAAAAAATTAATTAGAAAAAAAACGACAAAATAAAGGATCTGAAATAGTACTAGAGAAAACAGCCAACCACTTCACACCACGTAATCTGCACTAAATGTATGAGTGACAAAATCAAACCTGTCTTGAATAACACGGTACATGCAAAATTGTCATACAGATATTGTCTCTGGATGGAAAAAAAATGTTGTACACACTTATTACACCCAAAAAATATGATAATTGTAGTGATCTAACATGTTAGTAGAAACAAATTGGCGGACATGTTGGTCATCTTGTTTGTACAAGCAAGTATTTTAAAACATACAAGCATGTGCAGTTTCAATATATGTTGACATCAACATCTTTCAGGAAGTAAATATTTCACACATGATGATGCATTAGTGACTTGCTCTTCTTTTCTGTACATACAAGATTGTACCACTAGACCAACCCGGTGGGTAGCATTAGTTACCTACGGTACTGTAACGCGACAGCGTTTCGTCGCCAGTACGCTACTGTAGCTGTCGTAAGAAAGCTGGTGTTTAACCGCGCTTAATTAGTTTTACGTTCGCTAACGTTTCTGTTTTTTTTTTACATATCATTCGTACGGTGTACTTGCGTTGGGGTGTGTCGTAGTGCGTTAGTGTATAACGGGGTGTTTTAAACAGCTTATTACAATACGTATAGAATGAGGAGTACCGAGTCTCTACGATAGATGATGTCCACAAAATCGAAAATTTGATAAAAACTACTACATCAGGCCCTGGAAAAAGACACTCCGAAGAATTTTTGCAATTTATTACATATCGGGCATGTATGCCTCGGTGTAGATGTTTGGGGGGTCTATTTTTCAGTCACTCTGAAGTTAACTTAAATATAGATAAAATTAAACAGAAATTACAGACTAATTAGGTAAAATTAAACTAGAAAATAAAAAAAATAATATGATTTTAAATTATATTATAATTTTCAATTAATATTAAATAATCAGATGTTTCACCAACTCTATTACATATACACATATGTAATAATGCCTATTAAATAATATTTAAAGTATATAAAATTTTATTTCACTATTAACTTCTGATTTTTTTAATATAATTTTTTTATTGTTGTTATTGAATAATTATGTATTGTAAACGTTTTTTACAATCAATAAATCAATATATTTAATTTAAAAAAAAGAAGTTAAAAAATAAAAAGGGAGATGAAGACTGATTCGAACCGATGTACCTTCCCCTTATTCCAAATGTTTCATTAATTAAAATTTTATTTGGCTATAACTCTGGAACCAATGAAATTACCACTTAGGATATATCCAGCTAAGTACACAAACCACACCCGAGCGCGGATGACGTTTGAAGCGTTTAAAGACTGGTACCGAGATCGATTCATTCCTTCTATAAAATAGTATCTAAGAGAACACGATCTTTCTCAGAAAGCTCTATCGCTTATGAATAATGCTCCCGGCTATCCCATCCCAACCCCGTAGGGAAAGACACCCACCTTGTGACGATTCCGGTCGCCACCGCCCCTCGTTCCTAGCCCTGATGGGCTTTAACGGAGTCATCTTTTGACCCTCTAACTCATTACATCTCACAGTCATCAGCCAAGCCTCAGTCGGGATGCCACCGACGTAAATGCCTCGGTAGACATTACATCAGTGAATTTAACTCTGCGTTTGCCTTCGCTGTAGGCTTCTTTCGGACATCTTCTCTGTCCTACATCGTTGCCCTCTGAACTAGCTAACCGAGTTTGCGGAAGCACGAACCCCGCGCCTAGTTCTACTTTAAACAAGCTATGGGTGACTGTAAATGTCTTATAAATACGAGTCTATTTTCGGTAATAATAATGTACACCACAAAAAAATGTTGATCGCAACAACGAAATTTATACCTAGTTCCCTTACTGATCTCAACATGATCAATTTCAGGCCTTTTTTTTACCCCTACTCTCCTGGGCTGAATCTGCAGTTAAGCATGACTCAGTAAAAGTCGGGGTAAAAAAGGTTAAAAGGCTTGAAATTGATCATCATGGGTGTCTTCCCCTACGGGGTTGGGATGGGATAGCCGAGAGCATTATTCATAAGCGATAGAACTTTCTGAGAAAGATAGTGTTCTCTTAGATATGAACTCGTTAAATAGCTCCACTGAAAGCAGTGCCATCAGTAACTCCATACGTAAAGGATCTGCAAATTTAGCTCTGAAACATCTGTAAGAAAAATTTAAATAAAGATATTAAACTTACAGATAGTGAAATCTGTTAACAAAATTACAACTATCAGTCGTTCAGATTTTTACATTCTTTTATGTTTTCTATATCGCAATACAGCATAATGTAATTTAATTCTATCTTCTCAATAAAAACGTATAATCTTGGAAGAAATGATATTTTAATAATAGTTTGATTCTTTTTTTTTTATATAAAATATTAAAGGATTTAAAACTAATCTAAAAGATGAATAAAACTTACAACTAATATCACAGGTAAAAAGTAATATAAAACCAAGAGTAAATAAAATTTTACACAGTCCGAGATGGGTGTAAAAGGCCCATTCTTGGATAACAAAAGACTAAAAAAAAAAAAAACTAAAAACCATGAAGGATCTAATGTAAAACTTAAAACTAGGTTAAAAACTAAAATAACAAAATTAAATAAAACTTACACAAATTATATAATTAAAACTAGGTTAAAAATAAAAATTAAAAAGGTGAAATAAAACTTAAAACTAACATTACTAAAATCTTACAACTAATATCACAGACAGTCTTTAAAATATAAAAAAAATAACTATATCAAATTTAACAAATTCCGATAAGGAGTGTAAAAGGCCCCTAATCGGATAAAAAAAATCAAAAACTCAGAAAAAAAAGGAAAACTTATTAAAAACTCTTCCAGCATTAAAAAATATAGCAACAATATTACATTTTTTGCATTAACCCAGCACTACGCGGAAATAGAAACATCCGGGTTAAAATTTCATTATCATTGCACAAGACACCACGGATGTTTCTGGGTAGATTAAATTTACGACGCAACACCGCATAACATATGCAATCCACGAGTATATGGTGCACAGTCATGGGGCAGTTGCATCGTGCGCATAGGGGTGCTTGTCATCACGTAATCGTGTGTGATCCTCGTGTGTCCTATCCGCAATCGATAAAGGATTACTTCCTCACGCCGAGTTTTTCTGTATGAGGAGTCCCATGGCAACACAGAATCTTTAATCTGTCGGAGTTGTTTATCAGCGGTAGCCGTCCAGTCACCTTGCCACCCCGCTCTCAGTGATTGTTTTACACAATTAATAAAATCAGAGGTAGCAATTCGGTTGGTGAAAGGAGGCTGATTACATGCTTCTTTGGTAGCGGAATCTGCATGTTCATTACCTGGAATCCCTACGTGGCTAGGGACTCAGCAAAAAGTTACTTCTATGTTGCGATTATTCAACTCAGCGATTGCGTTGTAAATTTCAATGACGATAGGATGTTTGGAATAAAAGTTTTTTAAGGCTTGGAGGGCACTAAACGAGTCACTGCAAATAAGAATTTTTCTATATTTAGGGTTAATGATGTTTAGAGCCTTATTTATAGCGTATAGTTCAGCGGTAAACACACTCGTAATACCGGGTAGACCAAACAAATAAGTTCTTTCATTGACAACAAATGCACAACCAACGGTATCGTTTTGTTTCGATCCATCAGTGTATACAACCGCGTCTGGTTTCATCTTTGAGAGAACACACTGAAACATTTGCTGGAAGACAATAGGTAGTGTTGATTGTTTATTGTATGTCGTAAGGTCAAAAGTAAAATTTATAAGGTTTATTCTCCACAGAGAATATGAGCAAGGATACGTAGGAAAGAATGACGGCGTGTCAACATTTATATGCTGCAGCAGACGCCGGGTACGGACACCTACAGGTGCAGTACGACGTGGATGGTCCTCGTACTTTCCTAGATTAGGATTTCTAAAGACTGACTCAAGAACCAGGAGATTTGGCTGTCCTCTGAGACGAGCAAAATAAGATAATAAAAGCTGGTCTCGTCTATCCCAAAGTGATGGTTCACCACAGTCTACAAGTAAGCTTGCGACAGGACTTGATCTAAACGCGCCTGTGCCAAGCCGAAGGAAAGCATGATGTACACTATCCAGCATTTTAAGCACGGTTTGACGAGCTGAAGAGTGGGCGACACAACCATAATCTAAACGGGGGCCGAACAAAGGAATAGTTAAAACGTATCATACATGACCTATCGGCTCCCCAGTAGGTGTTAGTAAGGACTCGCATCATATCTAGAAGTTTGGAACATTTTGTTTTTAATTCTTTTATATGTTTGACCCAAGTAAGTCGGCTATCAAAAAATAAACCTAAAAACTTGACGTAGGTAGAAATAGTAATAGTCTCTCTGTTCAGAAAAACTTGCGGAATAGAAAGGTTTCGTAGCCGAGAAAAGACTACAAATTTTGTTTTTTCCGATGAAAATGTGAAACCAGTAATCCTGGACCAAGCTTCAAGGTGAGATATAGTGTTCTGCAGTAGTCTCTCTGCTGTGGGTGTTGAACGGCTTGCAATGTAAATAGCAAAATCGTCTGCAAATAGAGAACATGAGACAGGAGTCTGCACACATTTGGTAATACTGTTTATGGCTACAGAAAATAAGGTGGCACTTAATTCCACCATGGAACGAAAGGACGTCTAGGATTACCCGATGTTTGTGGGATATATCTGTTGGCTTTCTCAAGTATCATGGACGTAAAAGAGGAATACTGGTCAAGGATGTCCGCATCATCGTCATACTGCGATTGGAAAGCTTTATGGTATCCATTCCAATCCGCCTTTTCAACAATCCATCTCCGTGGCCTTCTTTTAATCTCGCAGTCTACACCAAAACCAATAATGATTGGTCTGTGATCACTGCCGTGAAAGTCATCACAAACAGACCAATTAAAATGAGGGAGTAAATTCGGTGAGCATATGGAGAGATCAATGTTAGATACAGTACCAGATGATAAGGACATGAATGTGTGTGATCCATCATTATTCAGTAGACAAAGGTCCAAGTCTTGTCTCACTCTGTTTATCATATTTCCTCGAGTGGAGCAGAAAATTGAGCCCCAGGAAATATGATGGGCATTGAAGTCTCCTACTATTAACGATGGAGATGGCATTTGCGTGAGGAGATTCGAGACATCTAGAGCACTGAACTCAGTGTTCGGTGAGAGATACAGATTGCAGATATGCAATTTGAAGGGGATAGAGACCTTTACTGCAATAGCAGGAATGACAGTGGTTAGTTGAATTCTTGTAGCCGACAACCCATTCTTCATGAAGATAGCCACTCTACCACTCTCCTTAGTGTCTACTAGGCAGTCGTATCTCTCACAGAAGTATCCTCTGAGTGTAATTGGGTCATGTTGTAAAGGTGAGTTTCTTGGAAACACATGATTAGTGGATCATGTGCGTGCGACAGTACTCTAATATATTCAATGCGGGACCGAATACCTCTAACATTCCACTGAATAATGTTCATAAGTGTAAAAAAATAAATAAAAAAAATTAAATAATTAAATTTGAGAAATTATATAAAAATTAGCTGTACGCGATTCGGTTTTTATTTTTTGTATTTTTTATTTTAAAGAACTCTGATACCCTAGGGTCGGGTGGTTCTTCAACCATATTCTCAAGTATATGAGGTGATGGTGGAGGAGATTTATTTGAATGGGATGCTGCAGTTGACATCCCAGAGGAGATAGTTATGTGGGTTCCCTTTACGGAGAGCTTATTAGGTGGCTTACTGCCAGCTGTGATAGTCGCTACTCGTGCCCGTACGACTTTGGGAACAGGAACTTTCGTATGTATCACACTGTTGGATTCACTAACTGCGACTGAGGACTTTTTATTCATTTTTGTCAGCTCTGAGATAGTGGCTGTAAGTGAAGCTACTTGATCAGAAAGCATCTGAACAAGTTTTTTAAGCTCATTGCAGGATCCGCACTGCTGATTATTAACATTTGTAGGAATTTGTTTAGATGTAGCGGTGGCAAAAGATAATCTGGTTTAACCAGGTTCCGTGAATTGTTTATCTTTATATATTCTCTACGTGCAGCCGGGAAAGATAGTTTTTGCTCCGTACAGATTTTGAGAATTGTCTTTTCTTCTTTAAAAGTTGGGCAATCTCGGGAGCGGGCTGTATGTGGACCACTGCAGTTTGCACATTTTTCACTTTCTTCGCAATTAGTGTCGTTGTGACCTTCTTTTGCACATCGAGCACAGATCTCAGATTTCGTGCAAGATGATGTAGTGTGACCAAAACCTTGGCATCTGAAACATCGCCGTAGGTTGGGTATGAATGGTCGTACCCGAACCGAGAGGTAACCAACTTTAATCTTCTCTGGTGGAACAGGGAGATTGAATGTTAGTATAAGAGACGGTGTCGGTTCTTCTGTTCCGTTCTGCCGTTTCATTATACGTTTCGCTTCAACAACATATTGGTGGCAAAGCTCATCAACTATTTCAGTGATATCTATATCTAAGAGGTCTCAACAAAAAATTACACCCCGGCTCGTATTTAACGTTTTGTGGCTTTCTGCACTTATATTTATAGCACCCATATTACGGAGACGTAAGATAGATCGACTCTGTTCATCGTTGAATGTTTCAATCAGAATCGATCCGTAACGTAATTTCCTAATCTTCTTCGGGGAGCCGCTTGCACCTGTAATAGTTTTATTTATTAAGAAAGGTGAAACCTTTTGGAGGGAGCCACCTTCCTGACTATTTCTGAGAACAACGGATCTAATGTTTTTAGAATTCAATTCTAATAAGTTGTGGTTCTCTTCAGTAGGACTTTTATCCTCGTCAGACAAAGCTGACCGAGGTCTCTTCACAAGACTGGATTTGGTGGTTTTTTCAGATGGACCACCAACCATCATTGTGTTTATTATTGGAACTGAAATTTTGGTCCTACGAGTACCGGCGAAAAATGGACCACTCCAGCAGAGCGCACGCGTACTGGAGCTAGAACTAAATACAACTGGGTTCGCCCTGGTGCCCAGAGGACATCGTTCGAGACTCACTACGTAGAGCCATTCACCCATCGGCACGATTTGTTCCCACCTTGGGTTACGGTTGCGTTTCGTAAGATATCGCAACACCACCGAGTTCAAATGTAAGAAATATCAGTGTAGGTTGTTGTTGTGTAATTGTGTATGTTGTAATTTATGTAGTGTTCTTGGTGTAGTATATGTGTATAATGTAAAGTGTTCTGTAGCTCATTGTATAATGGGAAGAAAAGCTGCAGAGGCTAGGCCCGTGGGGACGCCAACCCCCAAAGTCTTAAAGAATAAGACTCTCCGTCGGGAATAGTTTGAATTAAATATCTTATTTAATATAAGGTAATAAAAGACAAGAGTTTAAAATCCGATAAGAAAATTCAGAAATAAAAATTTGGAAGAGACCGTGCTCCAAGTATTAACAAAAATTTAAGGTCAAATTTAGATAACACGATTTGATTTGATAACAGGTCTGATTTGATAACACGATTGCAACAGACATAAATGTGAATTCGGCACGTACAAGTAACATGTATTATATATTTAATATTGTACGAGTAGTTTAGCCATTTTGTCACTCCCGTGAGCGAGTGCAGTTTTCGCTTTCTGCATGTAAACCCACCGAGTTGGTCTAGTGGTGAACGCGTCTTTCCAAATCAGCTGATCTGAAAGTCGAGAGTTCCAACGTTCAAGTCCTAATAAAGTCGGTTATTTTTACACGGATTTGAATACTAGACCGTGGATACCGGTTTAGCAGTTATTCTACTAGTGTTCTTTGGCGATTGGGTTTCGATTAACCACACATCTCAGGAACGGTCGAACAGAGACTGGGCAAAACTACACTTCATTTACACTCATACGTATCATCCTCTGAAGTATTATCTAACGGTAATTACCGGAAGCTAAACAGGAAAAAGAAGATGCTTTCTGCATATAATAGTGTACTGTAAGCTATCGCTTGTCTGGGGCCGGTATGCCGATGATAAGCGGCTAAGAATATTGTCGAGTCTTCTTGTTATCGATGTTTAATAATGATAACATAACTTTAACGGTTCACACCATTATCCGGTTCGGTAAAAGATTGCTTGCACAAGGAAGATGTTTTCTTTGCAGGGCATATTATTCTTTCTCGTAACATTAGGCTCATTCAGAAACCGAGTATTCCGCAATACAGTGGGTCTAACTATTTTCATAAATACCAAAAATTTATTATCGTTTTGTTTAATTTCAAATAATAATTTCTTTAAAAATATTTAGCGTACTTAAAGGATTTCTTACTGAAAACAGTACAAAAACGAATAGTTTATGCTTTTATATATAGATTATTACACTTCCGCCATCAAGTGGATCGTAAAATGAATGACCGCTTTATATGAATAAAGGTTATCAGAATATTTCATTTGAGTTATATTTAAATGCACTTGTTGTAACGGGTATTAGTATTGTCGATGATGTTTACAGTAATAAACATCGTCATTAATTAATAGGCCTATACCCTACAAATAATAATAATTTATCAACAACTTAGACATTTTATACGTATTCATAGAATAATTTCTTTTTGGCATCGACTAATATTCAATGTAATGTTTACTTTTCATTTTTTTTGTTAAATTCTTTGTGCATCCCAGTACGAATGGTATAGTTGTTTCCTTCTGTAATGTGTGGTTTGTTGGTTAATGTTGTGTATTAATGAATTTATAAGTTTTTTACATTTTTTGTTAGTGAATTTTTTTGCAATACAGAATTTAAACCGTACTTAAGAATAAAAAGCTCTGCAATCAAGCTCGTGAAATAGTTAATAATGTTACACAATTTTAGAAAGAAAGAAGCTATAAATTTAGGAAAATTAGATCTCATTCAAAAATTTGAAAAAAGAACTGCCTGCAGCTTGTGGGATTTCAAGTTCAAAAAGTCAGAAAAGAAAAGCAGGTCTTCTTAAATCTAAATTGCAGTTGTGCTCATTCAGCATACCAAAGAGGCATAAACAATGTTCACCAGTTAGTGGATTAGGCAGTTCTAATCAAAGCGTTGCAAGAAAGGTTAACAAGTTTCATGCAAAACATAATGAACTGGCTACATTAACAAAATTACATGAAGAACCTCAAAAGAGTATTCAATTTAAAGATTCTAGAACTACACTAGCAGCTATCCTGAAAGAGTTAGGGTTTAGGTGGTGTAAAACTAATAATAGGAAACGTTTGGCTGAGAAAGAAGACATCTGGTGGAAGAGGATAGAATATTTAAGAAAAATGACAGATTTCAGAAATATTCTTCGATTGTTTATTTGGATGGATATTTTAACATCCCATTCAATGATAAGGTCGGATGATAGTGATGCAGGAGGAATAAAAGTACCAATTATAAAGGTGATCGGTTAATCATAATCCAAACTGGAGGAGAAATGAAGTTCATTCCGAATGCTGTTAACTTGTCATAAAGCAGTGCTATTACAACGCCTCAGCAGCAACAATTTCATGAAATGGGCATCTGAAAAATTAATTCCTGGTCTTCTCCCTCAGTCATCGGTTATCGATAATGCGCCATACCACAATTCACTTCTAAAGAATTTGCTGAATTCAAATAATATTTAAAGTGACATGATTAACTGGTTAGTAAAGAACAATTCCATTTAATAAAGCAATTTTAGAATTTTAAAACCACAGTTGCATGAAACAATTAAAACACAGAAATTCAAAATAAACTACCATTTTGATAAACTATTAAAAAAATACCGCATCAGGTTCTGCAACTTCCACCTTACCACCCTGATTTAAATCTGATTGAGATGATATGGTTGACTCTAAAAAAAATGTGTCTGTAGTAATAACACAACATTTTTAATGTCGGATATTAAAAAATTAGCTGGGGAAAAAAGAATGAAATGAATAAGGATGATTGGAAACCATATTGCAAACATATAATAGAAAGCTTAAACTGAGCATAAGATGGAATCTGTAATAGATGAAACGACGGATAAATTTATCATATATTTAGACAGTGGTAGTGAAAGTGATTTTCCGATGAAGCAATTGTTCAGAGATGGTAAACCTGTGCAGGAACTGGACATTTAATGCAGATTTCAAGGAATTGATAATAATAGTACAATTGTACAAAAAAAATGTTATAATTCTAAATATACAAAAAAGAATTGTACATCTAATTTAGTGTAATTACGAATATATTCAAGCACTGGTTAAGATTCTTTTAGTTTAAAAATACACATAAATTAAAATTACTGTTTTTGCAGTCTTTATTTATTGAAGTATTAATACTATAATTACATAATAAAGAATTACAACTAATAAAACATGAAAACTTAAAGTTTTCAGGTCTGGTAGTAATGCAATCTTGACCTTCTCCAACACAAGCTTTTATTTTCATTGTAATTTCAATCTATGTTAACATTTTACTTTGTATAGCACAATACAATTTTACAATTCATTTTTTAACAGTTTTATTCATTGTTATTTGCATTAATTTTAATTTACCCTGTGTTTTAAAGCCTATCAGGTTTTAAAATTGTGTGATTCTGTCTTGAAACAAACCGGGAATACCCTTATGTAGCTCCAGAAAGAAAAATCAGCAATGTATATATAATCTTAAAACAAGATAACCCTGAAACTACAGTAAGACGTTGCTTGGAAAGCATGTAGTGTAATGGGGATTAGCGAAAGAACAATTTTTAATATAATAAACACAAAATTGATGATAAACATGTTAGCCCTAAAAAGACCAAAGCATGTGAAAACTATTGGAAAGTTGAACGACTTTATTAAAACTGCTATCAGAAAAAAGTTTATTTGTTATGATGATCTTATAAAAGGAGGTTTGTCAACTGAGATGAAAACCCTGGCTGGAAAAGGTGAATGATTAATAGTAAAACACATAGAAAGTTAACTTACTTTTGTTAACTTGAAAATGGGTTTTTGAAAAGTGGTTTAAAAATATTTCAATCCAGATCTTCCCAAATGTAAGACAATAAAATGAATGGTGACAATCTAATGCAGAACTTTAGAAACATTATCAAAATTTTTGCTGAAGGATCCATCATAGTAATAGATAATGTGTCATAATTGCCTGAAAACTGAAAAAATTCCAAACAATTGGACCCAAAAATCAGAAATTTCCAAATGGTTATATTCTAAGAAAACCACATACACTGGAGACATGTTAAAAGTAGAATTTTTAAAACTTGTAAAGTCAGTTAAAAATATATTCATTATCAAATAGAAGAAATGGAAAATCAGAAAATTATGTTGTGTCCTTCTCCATACCACTGCAATTTTAAACACACAGACTTGATAAGGGCACAAGTCAAAGGTGAACTGGGAGTAATAACAAAAGAAGTTAAGTGTTGTGAAAGATTTATTGATAGAGGGTGTTAACAACTAGATGCAAATGATTGCAAAAATTGTATTAACATATAATTTAAGAGAAAAAAAAACAAGCATAGGAAGCAGAGTTTGTGTGAAAATATTATTGAAGATGTGATAAATTTGGTAAACAATGACAATAATTCAACGGACAGCAGCTTATCGGATATTTAAGAAATACATTGAGGTAACAAATATTTCTTTTCTGTTTTACTTGATGATATTTTAATATAGCGTAACATTCTTTCTTAAAATTTTTATTTTTAAGGTAAATATAATTATTTTATCACAATTTTCTAATGTTTGAATTACATGTTATTACTTAAGTACAGGAAGTATTGTGATTGTGAAAAATTTCAGATTTCTATGAAATATCCATTTTGACCTTCCGTGAAAACATTTTAACTAGTTTCGGAGTGGCGTCTGCACATACATATGTACAACTCAAAAACAAGCTGTAATATGTTGAAATTTTGGATTTAGATGCACAACATCTAGTTGTGCATCTCCCCTTTTCATTGCAATTAACTGAACCAAAAGTGTCCTAAAAAGCCCAAAATCCAAAAAAATGTAGATTTTGGACATTTTCTTAACTGCAGTAATAAGCCCTTATTGAGAGCTTTCCTTTAAACTATATGTCATAAGTGGTATTTATTTTCATTGGTTCCAGAGTTATAGCCAAATGAAATTTTAATTAATGAAATATTTTGATCTTACAAGGGGAAGGCACATTCGGTTCAAATCAGACTAATCTCCCTTTTTTTCTTTTTTAATTTAAATATGTTGATTTATTATTAATTATTAATCTCCGACTGTAAAAGAATTTACAATAATAATTCAATAATAATAAAAAAAATGTAAAAATATCAGAATTTACTAATGTGAAATAAAATTTTATGAACTTTTCATTTAAAAAAAAACCGTGTATATGTTAATATGAGTACAAGTGAGTCATGTGGTGTCCTCATCAGATTTGGTGGAACATCTAATTATTCATTTTTGTTGTTTTCATTTTGTTGATGGTTGTCATAATAATTTAAAAAAACAGTACTAGATAGATATGACTTAATTTATTTATACAGTAATAAAGGAACCTAATATTACAGTATGAAACTGTACATTTCAGTAATATCCTAATATTTCAGGTAAGTTTGTTGAATTAATAATTGTATAAATGTTTGCTGTTAATAAAAATTAATATTTTAGCAAACGTGTAACTGTCTACTTTATTAAGGAATTGTAGGAACATATCTCACCTTCAAATGAAATAAGTTTAAATGAAGTACAGCAAAATATGTGTATATGTAATTTAACAGGCGAACAAGGAAGTCATGTGGTGTCCATATCAGATTATTTTAAAAGATTACTGTGTTTTTCTCAGATGGACTACGCTAAATTAAATTAGAATTATCATACTGTTATGTTTTGGTTTGGTGCAAGGTTTCATGAAACAAGGTTTAGTACTGAAACAATTTTACAAGAAACTGCAAAACACATTTACTTTTATTACTTTATATAAAACAGAACCATTAATGAATAACATTTTTAATTTATTCTTCTTTAATTACTTATGTATTTCTGAAGTTATGCTGAGCAAGAACATTGCATACAGATTGTTTTCCAGAAAGCAATTTGTGAATAATTGGATATGGCACTGTACTAAGTGCAAAGTTACAGTATCTGTACCACATAAACTGCAAAATCACAATTTCATATAAAAATAAACAATAATATGATATGGGAAGCAACTGAAATGTAATGCACACTGAAATATTAACAGAACATACTGTCGCACAAAATGACAGGTGCTCAATCTTTTAGTTTCATTGCCTTACTACAACATTTCAAAACTCACTGACCCACGCCCTTCCACTTTCTATCAGCAAACATTGTTATAGAGTGGAGTACACCTGTTATATCAATGCATGTAAAACAATGTGCACTGATCTTAATCTTTTAATTAAAAAATTAATGCTTGGGACATTCCTCACCACTTAAAGCTATTCATGGTGATGAAATTGTTCAACAAAGTACCAAAAATAGGTCCACAATAAAATTTGATACATCAGAAGCTGGTAAGTAAATATTGAGAATAAACTTCCAGTGTGTTTGATGATCCACAGAGCTGTTAATTCTGCAATACAATAATGCTCAGCCACACACATTGCACAGAACCACCAAGGCTCTTGTGAAATTGAATTATGAAGCTATTCCATATCCTCAGTACTAACTACTATTGCAGTACAGATGCCTTACAGTTTTCTCTTCCATCTGCAATTAAACTGGAATATTAATGATATTCATTTCACCATGGATGACTAACTGAAGGATACAGTGAGGTTGTGGATCAAGGAAAGTTTGCAGGCATTCATTATAGAAGGAATGAGAAAATGGTTCACCATTGTCAGAAATATGTAGCTACAAATGGAGATATATGGAAAATAAATGTAAGTTTTTTGTAGCAAATAAAACGCACTTTTATGCTATATCTGTTTAGTTTACCTGTCTCTTTTCATTTGTAACTGTCATTACATTTCCGCCTTGTATATTATTCACATAATATATAGGTTATTTATAAAATAACACAATTTCAGTTCCTAGTCAAGACAATATCTGTAAATAAACCTGTAACCTGACACTATTGGTTCCCCACCATCTGGGAGTAGAAATCCTGAAAACTGAAAACTAAAGATGTAAAATAAGCATGAAAATAGCAAGGAAAAGTTCTTGGAGATCACCAAAGCAATAAAGTGCTTGGTACAGTTTCACAATCTGCTTTTGAAATTTATAAATGGCTTGTTTTAATAAAACAAAAAAAATACATACATGTTACTCACTAAAGTTATTTTATTAAAATATGTACATTATTAAATATTAACATTACTTCATTTCTAGGTTAAGTTGGACTTTTTTGAGTAAAGTTAAAAATAACACTTTAATAGACAATCGGTGATTGCTGTGTAGGTAATAGATTAAATCTTCTCTTGTTAGTAATCCTTTCCCTGGAAAACTTATCTTCAGGAGAAAATCGAGCTGAAATATTAAAAAAAAAGATAATTTTTTGTATAAAATCATAATGTAAAATTTAAGAATAGTTGTAATACCTCTACTGCAATAATTTTTGTTTACTCACTGCAGTGAGTTTACTCACTGTTTCACACGAGATGGTCAATTAATTGAAGGGAGAAAAAAATAACTCTAAATGACATAAGGAAAGACTGCGTAAAACCTTTGGGAGAAATATTTTCTGACAAATCATAAAAGATTAATAAACATATGGCCCTTAAAACTCTTAGTTTGTGAAGGAACAAGTTGGAAAATAAATCTTTTATATAACTGTTTCTATCATTAAAATCATCTAAAATTATTAATTATTTACTGACAAACCACGTGAAACTAATATACTATGTTTTACATAACATAAGTCTTAACAATTTGAGTTGCTTTTGTGTCAGTTTTCAGTGACTGGTCACCTGTTCTACTCTATCGTTGGCCACTGATTTTCTTGAGTAAGAGAAACACATGTTTAGAATTCAGTTGAAATATTAGCCAGATTAGGATCATTTCTTTTAATTTAAAAACTACTTTTTACAACAAACAAAATGTACATCTCCTAAAGACGCCTGAAAGAAAAACAATCACTAAAGACTAAAGTAAATTAGATTTGTTTGTCTAAAAAATTTACATTGTTTGCTATAAGAAATTTCTTCAAAAATGTAAATGGGCTTAAAATTAAGACATTAATTTGATTAAAATTTAATTTTGGTAATTATTTAGTTGAGGTGCCTCACTCCAAAATCACAAAAAACATATCAAATTCATTCAAAATTAATATTTATTCATTTAATGATTTGTGGTGTCAGAAAATAGAAAATTAGTAAAAATTAACATAGTGATATAACACATAACACAATGAAAATAATAAAAAAAAAAACTTATATCATAGTGAAACATTATATTTGAAGATATAAATAAGAAAATAAATAATATAATCTAACCAAATCTAATCTAAATAATATAATATAACCAAACTTAACCTACGTTCGCTTCACTCGCTAACCTTAACTATGAACAGTAATGATTTGATTATTAAGTAATAAATAATTAGGTAAGGTTCAGCTCTTGATGATTGCGGTTGCATTTTCTTGCTCTGAGTATTGTGGTTATTATTGCCATTTTTGTTAATAGTTCTGTTACTTTTTTGTTTTGTTGTTCGTTTTTAGTTGTTTGGTGATATTTTTGGTAGTTCTGTGTGTTTTTGTTGAGTAAATCACCACTATGTAAATTTTTACTAATTTTCTATTTTCATAAATACAATATTTATGAATTAAAGACAAAAAAAATTACCAGGATGTGCTGATTTTGTCATCTGTCCATCAGGGGTAATTTTCTGAAAAAAAAAAGAAAGAATTATTATGTTACTATAAATTATCATTCTAAATCCAATAAAAATGTATTATAAAATGACAAACTGTAAAATAAAAGCAGAGGTGTTTTTGTATATATGGTGTTCCACGAAGAAACTGAGAAACTTTCAAGACATGTTCTACTGATGAAAATAATGAGAAAAGTTCATATAAACATAGGTCTGGAAATGTTTTTTGGGTTATGGTTAGCGAACGATTTTGTTTGGATTTCAGCTCTTCTAATAAAAAGAAGCCCCTTCTGTAATTTTTGGGACCGAAATTAAGAAATAAATTTGGTGGTTTCTTATGCAATTTGAGCTGGGAAATTGGATACAATAGGATAAAATACATAAAGATAAATGGTAACAGAATAACAAAACTGTTATAGTAATTGTTCAAAATTCCCTTTATCACAATGTTCACAGCACTCTGCCCGATGTAAAACATTTCTGGTGGCTTTCTGTATCATCTCAGGATCTTTTTGTATAAATTCAAAAACATCTTGTATTTTAATGAGTAATGAGTAACTCTTCTTTAGTATAACTTTTTGTTGGTATATTATTTGTTTTCAATATGGCCCTAAATGAAGTAATATAGTGATGTTACGTCAAGTGAATGCGGTGGCGAATTGATTGGTATTCATCCGACCCAGTTTAAGAAATTAGCATTCAAGTGACTTCTAGCTACTAAAAAAAAATGTGGCACTGAACCATCATGTCAGAAAATCATTTGCAATCTAGTTAGTAAAGATATTTTCCAAAAAAGCCAGCAACTTTGTCATAAATAATGCCACATCAGACATTATGTTGAAAATTAGTTTCCATAGTACCATGTGCATTTGTCTTCGCTCTATAAATGACTAATTTTAGTAGAATTGGACTCAGTTTCTTATAAAACTGTTTAGTAGAACTGAAGACTCCGTTTCTTATAAAACTGGCTTCATCAGTAAACAGAATTGAATGTTATCAGCATTGTTTAGAAGCAAATGACACAAGTTCGCAGGCAGAAAGGATAAAGATTTTCTTTCCATAGGAAGCGCCACAACAAACCAGTGCAATAGGAAATTCTCCTTTACTAGTATCTGGGCTATGCTGAATCACATGATGATTTACTTCACATTCAACAGAAAACAAATATGTTGAAATGACCCTTTTATTTGTAAATAAACACCACAGAATGTTTATTGGGTACAGAAAGAATGATACAATTTTCTGTCTATTTTGCTACAATAAACATTTTTTTTTTAAACTTAATCTTCTGGATTTATTTAGTCATTTAACAAAACTATTGTACTACAAACCTAATAAAAGTTTTAGATTTTAAAAATTACAGTAGGGCATTCAGCTCTTTAATGCATTTATTAGAAGAGTTGAAATCCGAAAAAAGGGCAAAATCTTTCGCTATTCCTGAAAGTTTCTTTGTAGGACACCTATATATAAAAAAATTACATTTTAAAACATTCTTAAAATTTTATTACCATTATGATAGAATGAAGGCATATTAATTAAATGATACAATTCCATATGTGGAATTATAACTGCTCATTTAAAGCTGTATTATATGTTTCCATACATCAGTGAAAATTAATAATATTGGGTCTTCCAGCTGTGTGAATGACTGGATGTAGTTTCAAAAACAGGAAAATTTACAGAAATTTTATAAAAGTATGACATTAATATGGAAGTTTTTTCAGAAAAAAAACTTGGGTTAGTTTCATCGTAAAAAACCAATGTAATTAGCTATACATTTAAAATGTAGTTGGATAAAGCCAAAGTAATATTAAAATGTATGGAACATTGTACAATTCTCAAGCAATATTTAGTGTAGGGTTAGTAGGTAATTTTTTTTGTTATTGTTTCACCATTCCCTATTTTTATAGGATATATTTATTATGTAATTTATTTACAAATCTCTTTTACAAATCAGTCAATATTATTTTTTAGCAGACAAGAGCTAAATATTTTAAACAGTTACCTAAAATTTTAGCAATCGCACGATGTTTACAGCAACTGAAATCTCATGGCCTAGCGATACAATTTTTCAAATAATAAATTTGTTAATCTTAAGCACTATTTAAAAAAAAAGATCTATCAATAAGTGATAAAACATTGTAATGTTTAATATTACAAATATAGTTTAAAAATTAAAAAAATAACTTTTCTTATAATTATATAGGGGCTCTTGTGGCCTGTACTTTATGTAGTTCACAAAAGAACTGTACATACAGATACCTCTGGTCTATTTCAACATTAAATTAGATTGTTATTTCTTATATTTACTGGTAGTTTATTCTGTGTGTGCCCACACACATACAGTATGTATGTATGTATATGCCCATACATACACACTCTCACTCACTCACACTTACACTACAGATAAATAATTTTTTAACAACCCATCAACCATCAAAGTTAATACCATAAAAATTAAGACAAAACAATATCAAACTTATGAGAAAAAATCCACAAAATAATGAAAATTAATTTCTGAAAAAAATCTAAAAATTTTATTTGCAAAAATGCAAATTTGTTTTTGGCAAATTACAAAACTCAATTCTTGTAGTTTATGCAAGTTCATAATAAAGTAATATTAAAAAGGACATGCTTTAATTTGGTATATTGTTCCCAATGTTTTTTTTAAATGTCAGCAAGAAATTTATTGCTCAGATTCAGGTTCATTCTCATATTAGCCAGCTAGACTGTACAGTAAAATTTGAAAAATCTATAGTTACAGGAATGTTAACAGAAATATTTTTTATGACCTATTTTATGAAAACAAGTTTTATCTTCAACATTTAGTATCATTCTTTATATAATCTTTGTTAAATGGACATTTAATCTAATGAATGCATTATATCTATAGAATGTGTAGGTTTACAGATAATAAAATGACACAAAAAATAATACATTATGGCACAATAAAAAGAAGTAATTAAAGAATATTATGTATAAAATAACTTTGAAGATGCCAACTAAAAATTTGTGTATTATTATACAATGATACAGAATATTCATATTTAATTAGTATAAACACTTAATTTAATTTTAAATAAATTTGTTACAAGATTAGAAAGTTAAAATTAATATTGTAAGATTACATCATACTAATAAAAAATAAATAAAAGATTATTTATAATTAGAGCCATTGTGATACATAAGGACAAGAACTTCATTGTTTAAGTAGTTAACCTTAACACCTGGCCAGATGAAATAAATATGTTTTAAAACATAATTCATACTTACATAAAAAGAGGTATTAAACTGTAAGGAGAGTATAATCTTAGCAATCTCAATCAAAAGTATGGTAAGGTTAACACAAAATTGAATTATTGAAATTTTCATCCTAGGTCGCCCACCATGACTAAAATTACAATTATTGTCCTTAAAATCAATTCATAAATGCTTGTTCTTTCAACTAGACTGGTATAAATATCCAGTTCACATGTTTTGTTTCTCAATTTTTTTTTTTTTTTTTCATTTATACACTAATTCCTCAGTATATATTTATAATGGCTGTTTAAGAATTGAAACAGCAAACTAGTTTCAACTATGTTTGAAAACATAGTTTTCAATTTACTTCCAGGAAAACAGTTAAAATAAAGTTTGAAATGTAACAAATGTCATTGTAAGAATAAAGAAAACGTTGTACTTTTGCATTAATCGGCACGCACATCTTTTTAGGTTATGTTTGATTAGATTATAAAATTTAATTATTTAATGCACAAGAACTAACTTTACAAATTAAAATAATATCTACTATAAGCAGTAACTACTGAATTTATTATTTGAATAATCAAAACATTATTGTTAATTAGTAGATATTAGCAAACGAAGCGAGCTTAGGTTATGTTTGGTTACATATAACCTACGCTTGCTAAGCTCGTCTAATTAACGTTTATATTAGCTATATGAAAAAAAACGTTTTACGTACCGGTTAATGCAAAAGTACTGAAATTTTTTACATGAAAATCATATCTACTTAAAAACAATTTAATAATAGTTGGAGATTGGAATGCAAGCATTGGAAAAGGCAAGGAAGGAAATATAGTGGGTGAGTACGGGCTGGGCAAAAGGAATGAAAAAGGGGACCGACTTATAGAGTTTAGCACGAAGTATAATTTAGTAATTGCCAACACCCAATTTAAAAATCATAATAGAAGAATATATACTTGGAAAAAGCCAGGCGATACTGCAAGGTATCAGATAGATTATATCATGGTTAAGCAAAGATTTAGAAATCAACTCGTTGACTGCAAAACTTACCATAGAGCAGACATTGATAGCGACCATAATTTGGTGATAATGAAATGTAGATTGGGGTTTAAAAACCTGAAAAAAAGGTGTCAGATGAAGCGGTGGAATTTAGAGAAGCTTGAGGAAGAGGAGGTAAAGAAGATTTTTGAGGAGGACATCGGAAGAGGTCTTAGTAAAAAAGATAAGGTAGAAAATGTAGAAGAAGAATGGGAGAATGTTAAAAAGGAAATTCTTAAATCAGCAGAAGCAAACTTAGGCGGAATAAAGAGAACCGGTAGAAAACCGTGGGTTTCAGACGATATATTGCAGCTGATGGATGAACGTAGAAAATATAAGAATGCTAGTGATGAAGAAAGTAAAAGGAACTATCGGCAATTAAGAAATGCTATAAACAGGAAGTACAAACTGGCGAAAGAAGAGTGGATTAAAGAAAAGTGTTCAGAAGTGGAAAGAGAAATGAACATTGGTAAAATAAACGGAGCATACAGGAAAGTTAAGGAAAATTTTGGGGTACATAAATTAAAATCTAATAATGTGTTAAACAAAGATGGTACACCAATATATAATACGAAAAGTAAAGTCGATAGATGGGTGGAATATATTGAAGAGTTATACGGAGGAAATGAATTAGAAAATGGTGTTATAGAGGAAGAAGAGAAAGTTGAGGAGGATGAAATGAGAGAAACAATACTGAGATCTGAATTTAAGAGAGCATTAAAATATTTAAATGGCAGAAAGGCTCCTGGAATAGACGGAATACCTGTAGAATTACTGCTCTGTGCGGTGAGGAAGCGATTGATAGATTATACAAACTGGTGTGTAATATTTTTGAAAAAGGGGAATTTCCGTCAGACTTCAAAAAAAGTGTTTTAGTAATGATGCCAAAGAAAGCAGGGGCAGATAAATGTGAAGAATACAGAACAATTAGTTTAACTAGTCATGCATCAAAAATCTTAACTAGAATTTTATACAGAAGAATTGAGAGGAGAGTGGAAGAAGTGTTAGGAGAAGACCAATTTGGTTTCAGGAAAAGTATAGGGACAAGGGAAGCAATTTTAGGCCTCAGATTAATAGTAGAAGGAAGATTAAAGAAAAACAAACCAACATACTTGGCGTTTATAGACCTAGAAAAGGCTTTCGATAATGTAGACTGGAATAAAATGTTCAGCATTTTAAAAAAATTAGGGTTCAAATACAGAGATAGAAGAACAATTGCTAACATGTACAGGAACCAAACAGCAACAATAACAATTGAAGAACATAAGAAAGAAGCCCTAATAAGAAAGGGAGTCCGACATGGATGTTCCCTATCTCCGTTACTTTTTAATCTTTACATGGAACTAGCAGTTAATGATGTTAAAGAACAATTTAGATTCGGAGTAACAGTACAAGGTGAAAAGATAAAGATGCTACGATTTGCTGATGATATAGTAATTCTAGCCGAGAGTAAAAAGGATTTAGAAGAAACAATGAACGGCATAGATGAAGTCCTACACAAGAACTATCGCATGAAAATAAACAAGAACAAAACAAAAGTAATGAGATGTAGTAGAAATAACAAAGATGGACCGCTGACTGTGAAAATAGGAGGAGAAAAGATTATGGAGGTAGAAGAATTTTGTTATTTGGGAAGTAAAATTACTAAAGATGGACGAAGCAGGAGCGATATAAAATGCCGAATAGCACAAGCTAAACGAGCCTTCAGTAAGAAATATAATTTGTTTACATCAAAAATTTATTTAAATGTCAGGAAAAGATTTTTGAAAGTGTATGTTTGGAGTGTCGCTTTATATGGAAGTGAAACTTGGACAATCGGAGTATCTGAGAAGAAAAGATTAGAAGCTTTTGAAATGTGGTGCTATAGGAGAATGTTAAAAATCAGATGGGTGGATAAAGTGACAAATGAAGAGGTATTGCGGCAAATAGATGAAGAAAGAAGCATTTGGAAAAATATAGTTAAAAGAAGAGACAGACTTATAGGCCACATACTAAGGCATCCTGGAATAGTCGCTTTAATATTGGAAGGACAGGTAGAAGGGAAAAATTGTGTAGGCAGGCCACGTTTGGAGTATGTAAAACAAATTGTTGGGGATGTAGGATATACTGAAATGAGGGTATACTGAAATGAAACGACTAGCACTAGATAGGGAATCTTGGAGAGCACCAGTCAAATGACTGACAAAAAAAAAAAACTTAAAAACAGCGAAATAACAAACAACCGATTCAAAAATTCAATTTAGTAAGGTCACTGATCCTAATACCTGTACTGCCAAGACAGCACCTAGGGATAAAATTAACGTACATAATGACAACACACTGATAAAACATATAATTGCATATTATTTAAATATATAAGTGTAAATATATGATGACATAATTTACTATTAATTTTCATAATATAAATAGTAAGTAAATTTACCTACTTCAATAATACGAGAAAACACAAAAATTAAAATAAAGGGCTGCTTTAATAATGGTTATCTGAAGAGAAAAACTCGACACCTGATAACAAAAATGGGTCAGAAATAAAATCCTAGACATTCTTAGAATTAGTAGAAATTAGAAAAATGTTACAAAAACATTGGTTTTTTCCGGCCCTCGCGAACCATGCTTCTCGGTCACCATAAATACCACATGCAATTTTTGAAGTTACTAAAAACCTACAAAAGTATAACATTTTATTCCTTAAAAGACGTATAGTTTAACGAAAAAAATGTAATTATAATTACTTTTAGCGTGTAAACTCTCTTTCCATCTTCATCAACGTAGTACATCAGATACATTTTTGATATTTTAAACACACGTGAGACACGAGGAACAACACAAACAAATCGGCTACGTCACAAAACAACTATAATCCAACCATGATGAATCCACCTATTAAAAAATTCCATTAATGGCTTAACTTTTTATTGCATTGTACGCTTAAACGTTAATCTTATTAAGAAATATTAAAAAAGGGGATTTTTCTTAGATTTCAAATGATCTAGTTTAACTATAAAATTAAGGTATTAATAAATATATATTAAGTATTAATTAAGTTCAAAATTATCTTACAAAAATAAGCTATCGAGATTTAAATACATACGAAAAGAATTCCTTAATTCTTAATACAAATTTTTCTGAAAGAAAAATAATTAACCCCACTTAAAAAAAATTTACAATTCTTAAAATTTCGACTGTTTAATCGAATTACTAATTTATTGGCATTTTACTTGGCGCCAACTTCAAAATGTTTTTAAATACTTTTCTAACGTGGTTTTCTACTACAGTATATGAAATTTATTTAAAACTTCGTAAAATCTTTTACAAAGGTTTGTAAGTAACAATATATTTTTCTTAATGGTGTATAAACAAAGCAATACTGAAAATTAATGCAAACAATTTTATTAAATTTCCACTGAAAATAATCAATATTTAAAGAAAGATTCAGGTACCAGTCAAAAACTTACAAATCTTTTAGAATTACGTGGAATATGCAGTTACATAATGTTTTCAGTCTAATTACACAACATATTTTTTCACCGGTAGTTTGTAACTTAATTTAAATAACTAAAAACTCGCTTTCAATATTACATATTAATTGCATTTACAGATCAAATCAATGAAGTTTTTTACTATTAAGCTTTTTCAGCTAAGTCGAAATTTCACATTACCCAAAAAAATATTCATGAAGTATCCACATAGTTCCTTTGACAATGAATCATTAATAATTTCTAAAAAGTATTATTATGTTTTACCATGCTGATCAATTGTTTATTACTTTTGATACATTGTTTTATCTAGTAATAACTGGTACAAGAGCTATCTTGTAAGATTTGGATGTAATTTTTTCAAATTCAAGATGCTCATTTATCACTATTTAAAAACACCCTTCAACATTTGAAGTGGCCCATTCAATAAGCAAAAAAATATTGAACATAAAACAAACAGAATATTCTGAAAAAATGTTAGACAAAGATTATTATTCTATAATAAAATGTGAGAATAATATGTGCATGACTTCTGCTGATTAACACAACTGGGGTAGAATAGATGAGATGATCAATTTTTAATTTTGTTTGACGATATATTGCATTGTAAAATTCATGAGTGTTGTCAATGTTTAGTAATTTAAAAAAAAAAATACATTTATGACTTATCATGTCTTGTATAAAGAATCAAATTAATATAATAAATAAAATGATACAAAAACAAAATCAAACATTGCAATATTTCTATAATAAAAAATTCTAATTTAGAAAAAGGTGTTCATTTGTAATGTAGAAAAATGTTTAATTTGGTAATAAGTAAAATACCTTAGTATCAAAAGAATGAAGATATAATAAATCTGGGCTTCAAACTGCTGTAAAGATTGCTCAAACAAATTCCTTATCTTTTATTCAATTAGGTCCATCTCATGCTAATCACTTGGTCAACGTACTGAAATGTTCTTACCATAAAATTAACATCTGTGAAAGTCTTCATTTACATTATGTTAAAAAAGTAAGCTCTGCTTAAATCATACAGCAATTCAAATCTTACTAATTATAATAAATTCAAAGATCACACATTTCTCCAAACATTCTTTCAATCATTAGTAATGTGTTTTGATGTAATTATAAACTCTTTTCTGGTCAACTCCAGTGTTCATTGAAATTATGTAAATTCTTTTAAAAGAATTTAAAAAATAATATATTTTATGTTCATACAACAGAAAATTTGTTTAAGTAATTTTTCAGTAAATTTATGCTAAAACAGTTCTAAAAGTAAAAGACAAGTATTTCTCTAAATGAATTTCAAATAAGAGATTTTCCCAGACACTGTTCTTGGTTACAATTTTCTCACAATAACGCAGTGTTGAATATATACAAAACTATTATGTCCATTGCACTATTTATTTAATTCTGTTAAGACTTTGTGCTCAACTGGTAGCAATAATCCAATTATATAGTTAGTCTGTGAACTGTTAGCATTTTTAAAATGATTTTATATTCCTGTTAACTAATTTTTCTACAAATCTATTATAAAATACAAACTTTTTATATAATTTCTGGATTTTCATTCATTCTATGTTTTTCTCAGCAAGGTACTGTATTATGTAGTAAGGCACGGGATCAAAAATATTTTTCGTTGTGAACAGGATTCCAATGAATTCAGGGATGAACTAGTGGACTATACAATTAAGGAGAGAAAATATTGTAGTGCAGTTACCAGAACCCCATTTAATTTTCAGCAGTGGATTGTACAGTAGTTTGTTAGCAAATTTGTAAGCACAAAATTTCTATCTTATGTTAGCACGTACAGAACAGTATACTGGATTGTAGAACAATTTTCGTTCTTTAATTTAAAAAAATCTTAAACTGATAATTTTGGTACCTTAAACTAAACCCACCTGGTTGGTCTAGTTGTGGTCTTTGCAAATCAGCTGATTTTGAAATTGAGAGTTCCAGTGGTCAAATCCTAGCTACATTTATACAGATTTGAATACTAGATCGTGGATACCAGTGTTCGTTGGTGGCTTGGGTTTCAATTAACCATACATCTCAGAACCCTGGTCCATAATGCTTGTCGTATTTGGTGGGAACCAAGCTAATTTAACACGGTTTAATGCAATATCCAGATGATATGTGGCGTTATCTAAAAAGAGAAGAACATGTCTATTTTGCTGCTTCATTCTTGTGTTAAACCCTTGCAACCACTCCGCCGCCATAATACGTGACATCACCCATGATTTTTTGTTGGATCTCCATACTACAGGAAGATTGTCTTTATTAATGTTTTTAAAACACCTCAGCTTATCAGCTTTTCCAATAACAAGCGGTTTTCCAGATCTCCTGTCATAAAACTGCAAACAAAAACTTAATCTTTCCTTGGAATGTTTCCCTCCTGTACAATGGTCTAATACTCTGGTCTCTTTAAACAAACAGACTATTTGCATTGTATAAAGTCTTTTTTAGTGCAATTTTTGAGTTGGTGGTCGAGTGTGTACCTTCCCGTTTCACAATCTTTCTGTTTGAGAACTGTTACTACGATTTTGCGCCTTTATTGTTTAGACAATTCATCTCCATTTCACGGGGATTCAGAATGTTTTTGTGTATGTTCTGTCCAAGCACTTGTCTCATCGCAGCAAAAAGAGTGGCAACAATTCCTGGTCATAAGTCCCTGTTATGAGCAAAGGAGCCTTTACCTTTAGTCCTGCTCGCGCTCTTTTAGAGCAAGGGCTGTAATCTGTAACTGTGTGTTTATCTTTGATTTCACGCATTTGATCCAGTAGCGGCGAAGAGGTGCAAAGATTGACAGGAGAATACAGGTCTCCAGCTGCCCATGGCTTGCTGCAGGAAGTCGTCACACTTGTGGGCTTGTACCCAGTACTTTTTGGGTAGAAGGAATACGGTGAGCATTTCTGTTTGCATACTGTTAGGTTAGAAAATCTTCGACCATGACCAAATTTAAAGAGGTAGGGAAAAGGCCTGGGCGGAGGAGGAAGCCTGAGCTTTTTCCTTTGACCTCCTCAAATACTGGTTCAAACAATGATGGTTCAAAAATGGATATAGGGATGACCATCCGGGAAGGCGTAAACCCAACCGTTGAAGAGATTTACCGAGCCGGGGGCAGACCTGGCAGCTCTGCCCCATTGGCCCAAGATGTTTTGGCAGAACTAGATGGCTTGTTTTCTTATTTAGCAAATTCCAAGAGTACCAGTAAAGCTACTTAAGGGAGATTATTGCCTCATCTGGAATTCTTCTGAGGAGCTTTTACAGCTCTTGTGAAGGGTTTCAAAAATCTTGCCTCAAAGCTTAAAGAAATAATTGTAGTTCAAAAACCAGGCCCGATCCCGATCCAATCGCGTAGGTATGCAAAAGTGGTTGGGGGCAGACGTGAAACCAGCCAGTCCTCTATGGTTGCGTTTCTTAATAGGGCGAAAAGCTCAACTGTGTCCAGCAGTCAGCTGAAGAAAACATATAGGTTGCCCTTCGGGATGACCGGAAAGTCTTAAAATCCGAAATATTAAAGCGACCACTTATAGGTTCCTCTGTGGTTAAGCAATTTAATGTAAAGGTAGACCCAAAGAGAATACGTAGGGCCCGCATTATAGTCTATGACATAGACCGTAGTCTTACCAATGAATATGTATTGTCCCTCATTAGGGAGCAGAACACTGATTTGGATGAAGCCGCCTTCCGGCGGGGACTGTAGGCTGGCCTTTAAAACAGACAGGCGTGATACTCACAAATATCAAGAAGTTTTTGAGGTGGGTTCTGGTCTCTTTAAAAAAATTACGTTCACGGGCAGATTGTTTATTGATTTTTGGTCCTGCTCTGAATAAAAGAGTACAGGAATGTCCAAAGATGCTTTAAGTGCTGCAGATACGGTCACAAGGCCAAATTTTGAAAGTTTGCCTTGGTGTGTGCGTATATTGTAGTGAGGAAAACCACAAGCGTGATGATTGTTCACATAGGTCTGAGGCTACGGCCTTGCTAACTGTAAAAGATTGCATAGGAATCATGAGCACCCAGTTGTTAGTAAGGAATGTGACTGCTACATAAGGGCCGTTGAGTTTAGTCCAGTTTGAGTTAGGTGAGCTTGTAGAGAGACGAAGCCTCGATAGTGTCTTTCTGCAGCACCCATACGTAATTAAGGGTGATCTGCCCATCATTCATAGTAAGAAAAGGTTTTATGTAGGGCATACCTGTATGTCTGCTATTCTGTGCAGGAAGTTGCTTGATAGTGTCTATACAGTATGTTTCTGACGAGCATCATATTGTGGTCAGCCTTACCATTCACAGACAGAACCTTACAGTTGTTAGTTCATATTTCCAATACAGGAGTCCCACTTAGGAATATTTAGCGAGGTGGGATAGGATCCTTCGTATTGTGGATAATGGTCCAATCCTTATTGGTGCCGATGTTAATGCGAAGTCGCTTTTCTGTCACAGTGGGATCACTGATCATGGAGGTGGCTTAATTGATGGTTTAATCGCGCAGCACAATTTTGAGGTCTGATGTTTTGTCTGAATTTTGAGAGTAATGTTACAGACCAGTTGGCCACTTACGTCGGTATGGTTAACGGACGAAGGGCCTTTTCAGGTACAAATATTGACATTACCATTGTTAGGCCATCCCTGGCAGGATCCCTGAGCGGTCTATGGTCGACGACTGTTCTAGCGATCATCGGTTGATACTTTTTGAAATAGCGGATGAGCTGCGCAATGGCCATGAGGGACACTATCCTGTTTACAGAGGGCGCTTTCTGCATAGGAAGACGGACTTGCCGAAATTCTCCTCTTTGTTGGAGTCCAGACTGGGAATTTTTTCTCGAGTCCTTGACGGTCTGTCATTAGATGTCCTGGCAGAAAATTTCATTTCTGTGGTGGTGCGGCAGCTGAAGCCGCCATTCCTGGAGCCACTGGCCGGGAACATATATCTGGTTGGTGGTTATGGAATCTGACAGCAAAATGAAGCAATCTGTGAATCGACTCAGAAGGGCTGTGCAACGAGAGGGTGACCCCGATCAGCGTGCGGCCCTATCTGCGGATTACCGAAGAAGGAGAGCTAGGTACTTCCATAGTATTAGGTTCTCCAAGCGTAATTCCTGGCGTTCCTTCGTTCAGGAACAAGGAAATAGAAATCCTTGGAGTATTGTGAATAGGGGGTCCTTGGGCATAAGCGCAGGAAAGATGTCTTCTTGTCACCTTTATCAACCCAGGTGTGGTAATTGACCAAGACTGTCATTTACATTTTTTAAAATCATGTACTCCCGGACGATACAATCGTGGATGAGGTTTCATACCACCAGCGTGTCAGACAGGAAGTCGCGACTTACAATCTTCTGAGGTTAAATAGTTAGGTCCAGGTCAAATAGGATCCCGAGTGGCTAGAGTTCCGGCCTAGGCATTGGATTAGTTGAAGGTTTCGATTTGGGATTTCCGCTGGCAGGGTGGCCACGCTGCCGGGGTATGTTAGCCAGTGCGACTGGGCGCGTGGCTTTGCCGCGCTGATGGCGGTCTCTGACTGTGACTTGGTAATGCCGCGCCAGACTCCACGGTGGGATTGGGTGTTGGGCGGGGTTTTCCACCGGCTTCTGCGTGGACCGGAATGAGGTTACGTTCCCCTTGTTAGGTGACCTAATTAGGTCGACTTATTGGGCGTAGGTCTGAATTTTTATGTTGCGTAAAACATTATTTTGATTGGAATGAGTGTAGCACTGATTTGACTTACAACTCATTCGTTTTCTGAGGTATTCACAGTCACGAACGGTGTTGTCAAATTTAGACTAGGCGCGGAGTCCGCGCCGTGGTCTCGGTTAGTTTGAGGGAATCATGTTAGGTTGGATGTGAAGATGTCCGTTTGAGGCCTACGTGAAGGCAAAATTTGATTTGTATTTTACTGATGTTAATGTCTGCCGGGGCATTTACATCGGTGGTATCCCGACCGAGACCTGGCTGATGACTCTGAGATGTAGTCACTTAGAGGGTCTAAAGACAACCTCTGGTAAAGCCCCTCAGGGCTCGGAACGGAGGGAGTGGTGCGCCGACCGGTAACGTCATAAGGCGGGTGTCTTCCCCTACGGGCTTGGGATGTACAACGTTCTCCTTTCAAGCGAAGAGTCTTACTGAATAGTGCACGATAAAAAAAGTTCGTCTCCGTTTACAATATTTCTAGGTTCGTAATTTTCAGTCAAAGTAGCAAGTTTTGTTTTCCAGTCAGTTACTGTCTCGTCACACACATCTCCAGCATCGCCTCATACTTCTTTAAATACAATTTGATGCCGCTTTTTAAAACTTTCCAGCCAACCATTTGAACCGCTGAAATTGGTGCTATCTATTTCTCTGCAATTTTCTTTGCTTGGTAATGTACAATTACTCCTGAAATTGGTAACTTTCTTGCCCTCGCACTCACAAACTATTTCTTCGTTGCTAGTTTTTCGCATATGCCTATGGAACCGCCGCCTTTTAATCAGTGTTTGTAACTCGTTTTTATTTTTTTAAATTTTATAGATTGAGTCTTACATACGCCCAATTTTTCGACTAAGTTTTTAACGGACTTTTTCGCTGGCTTTGATTTTTGTATTGAATCTCACAACTCGTTTTTTCAATGCCATACTTGTTAAATTAATACAGTAAGTTCTGTACTTTAGGTACTGAACTGTAATATGGATCCGTAAAAATAAAAATGACAAATTCATTTTTGTTTTCCAAACAAAATGCATACACATACACACGTACAATAATGAAGACTGTTGTAATGAACAAAAACGACACATGTATAAGTCACGTATAGTACATAATTAATTTAAATAAAAATTGTGACCGAGATAAGCAATGATGAGAGGGTAAGTTATGATTCACAGGGCAGTGGGTATAAAGGCTAGTTTACTGTAAGTTGCCAAAACGACGGACTGTGTGCCGTCGCCTGTACAAACTTTTAAAAACTCTCTTTCTGTCGCCTATTATACGAGGGTTATTTTTTTTCAAGGTCCGATCGGTCACGAAATTAAAACCACAGTGAAAATAAATTTTTTTTTATTTGCAACAAGTACTTACATAGTTACGCTATTTCTCTACATAGTCGCCAATCCGACTTAGAAATTTGTCGTAGCGTGGTACCAACTTTCCAATACCCTCGTCATAGAACGGAGCCGCCTGTGTTTTCAGCCATGTGTCTACGCTGGTCTGCAGCTCGATGTCTGTGCCAAAATATTGTCCTCTTAGCCAGCGTTTCATGTGAGCAAAGAGGTGAAAATCGGATGGAGCAAAGTCCGAGCTGTATGGTGGGTGATCAAGCACTTCCCAACGAAAACGCTGCAGGAGCTTCTTTGTTACAGCTGCAGTGTGCGGCCGAGCATTGTCATGGAGAAAGATAATGCCTGATGACAACATTCCTCTCCGCTTATTCTGAATTGGCCTTCGTAGACGTTGAAGAATCACGCAGTATGAGGCTGCAGTGATGGCCGTGTCACGTTCCATGAATTCCACCAAGAGAACTCCATTCCGGTCCCAGAACACAGTAGCCATACACTTTCTGTTGGAGAAGGTTCGCTTGAACTTCTTTGGTTTACTGGGAGAATGAGAATGCATCCACTGTTTGGATTGTTCTTTTGTTTCTTCAGTTTCGAAATGGACCCGTGTCTCGTCCCCTGTGACAATTTTGTTCAAAAAATGTACTCCTTCATTGTGGTAGCGCTGGAGAAACGTCCATTCTCATTGTTTTGTGATTGTCGGACAGCATCTTGGGAACCCATCTCGCACACAGTTTGCGGTACTAAAGTCTCTCACTCACAATAGTGTAGAGAGCTGACCTTGAAATTTCAGGAAACGAATCACTCTATACAGATATTGTGAACCGAGGATTTTCTCAAATTGCCTCATCCACTCGCTTCCTTCCCTGACCGCCTGCATCATGAACATCTGTACGTCCTGCTTTAAAGTTCCTGCACCATTGTCTCGCTTTGCTGTCACTCATTGAAGTTTCACCGTACACATTACTTATTCGTCGATGAATTTCAGCTGCATTACACCCCTCAGCCTGAAGAAATCAAATTACCGCACGCACTTCACACTTGGCGGGAGGTGCTATTGTTGTAGACATGTTTACGTGCTAGCTGCGTGTTCAGAACTAAACGAAGTAACGCGGGCGTGATTGAAGGCCATACTAGAGACGCTGCGCAACACATATGCGCAAAGGTTCATCCGATTTTTGTGCGGGTTTTTATTTTGCGACCGATCGGACCTTGAAAAAAAATTACCTTCGTAATTGGCGACGAGTTACTGATAATGTAAACATTTATGTAGTGTTACATGCAAATTTATCAGTTAAAACTTTGACGTGACTAATTTTTATTTTTGTTTAAGCACGGTAATTCGTGCTTCGTAGTACAGTATACTGTATGTATAGAACTAACTCCCCGGGTTGGTTTAGTGGTGAACGCATCTTCGCAAATCAGTTGGGAGTTCCAACATTCAAAGTTCAAATCCTAGTAAAAGCAGTTACTTTCATACATATTTGAATACTAGATCGTGGATACCAGTGTTCTTTGTTGGTTCGGTTTCAATTAACCACAAATTTCAGAAATGGTCAACCTGAGACTTAACAAGATTTCACTTACACCCATACATATCATCCTCTGAAGTAATACCTGACGGTGATTCCTGAAGGCTAAACAAGAAAATAAGTATATGCAGTACTGTACAGTATACATATTCTATTTTATATCGTGGGAAAATTTAGTACTGTACTTTATGTATAACATTAAATGGGTATTACATATTTTTGCATAAATTACAGTACTCTACACGATTCTCAAAAATCGTTTCTGTTAACTTTTAAGATTTTTTCCGTTTCCCCATCAGCCAGGTTGCCGTTATTTCAGGGAAACTTAACATCATATTTTTGGTAAAATTCACGGACCAGGGAAATTTTCTGTTGCAGACAGAATTCTGATAAAATCCAGGTTCCGTTAACTCACGTTTTACTATATATATAAAGATGGCAAATGCTTATATAATAGTTGACTTGAAAAATCTTCAGCTGGGGAAAATCGATAAAAAGTAAAAATGGAAGTCCCATGGCAACACAGAATCTTTAATGTGCTGGAGTTTGTTATCAAAAGTAGTTGTTATCATCCAGCCACTCTGCTCGAAGAAAATGTTTTATACACTTAATAAAATCAGAAGTAGTAACACGAATGGTGAAGGGAGGTTGATTATATACATCTTTAGCAGCAGAATCTGCAGGTTCATTATCTGGAATTCCCATGTGTCTAGGAATCCAACAGAAACTCACTTGTGTAAGTTTTGCAATGGTTCAACTCAGCAATTGCATTATAGATTTCAGCGACCAAACAGTGTCTAGAGTAAAAATCTTCTAAAGCTTGGAGTGCACTACATAAGTGGCTACAAATAAGGACATGACGGTATTTTGGTTAATGATATTAAGTGCCTTATTGATAGCATACAGTTCAGCAGTATACATATCTGCAATATTAAGCAGACAAAACATATAGATTCCGCTATTAAGAATAAATGCGCATCCAACGGAATCATTCTGTTTTGCTCCATCTGTATATACTACTGCATCAAGATTTATTTTGGAGAGAATGTGGTGAAAACTTTGCTGAAAAATGGCAGGTGGTGTTGATTGTTTCTTGTATATAATATGATAAAAAATAAAATTTATAAGGTTGATTCTCTACAGAGGATATGAACAGGGATATGTTGGAAAAATAGAAGGTATGTCAACATTTAAAAGCTGTAGTAACCGCCAGGTACTTTTTTATATCCATAGGTGCAGTATCATGTGGATGGTCTTCATATCTTTGTAAATTAGAATTCACAAGAACTGCAGTAAAAGCTGAGTGATTCAATTGCCCTTTAAGATGGGCAAAGTAAGATTCTAGAAGTTGGTCACGTCTATGAAATAGCTCATCAGCTATTTCAGTGATATCCATAAATAAAAGGTCTTTGCAAAAAATTAATCCCCGGCTTGTATTTAGAGTTTTGTGGCATTCTGCATTGATGTTTATACCACCCATATTACGGAGATGTAAGATAGATCGACTCTGTTCGTCATTAAATGTTTCGATCAGAATTGATCCATCTTACAATTTTCTAATGTTCTTCGGGGAACCACTTGAAGTTATTATTAATGTTATCAAGAAAGGTGAAACCTTTTGGAGGGAGCCACCTTCCTGATTATTGTGGAGAACAACAAATCCAGATGTTTTTATATTTAAGATTTACTGCATCAGGATTTAAACACACTCTCTTCTACCACGCTGTTATCCTCGTCAGACAAGGCTGAACAATCAGCTCTTCACATGACTAAAATTGGTGATTTTTTCAGATGGATTACCAAACATCATAAGGTTTATTTGTGGACTTGAAATTTTGGTCCCACGAGTACCGGCAATATAACAAACCACTTCAGCAAAGCACACACATACTGGAGCAAGAGCTAAACATAACTGGGTCGCTCAGGTGCCCAGAGGACATCTTCGAGACTCACTACATAAAGCCATTCACCTGTCAGCACAATAGTCTCTACCTTGGGTTATGGTTGTGTTTTATAATGTGTTACAACAATACCGAGTGCATGTGTAAGAAGCAATAGTGTAGAATGTAGTTGTGTAAGAATATATGTTGCAATTTGTATAATGTTCTTGGTGTACTGTATGTGTATAGTGTGGTGTACTGTATGTGTATAGTGTAGTGTTCTGCAGCTCAGTGTGTAGTGGGAAGAAAAGCTGCAAAGGTTAGGCTCATGGGGACACCAAGCCCCAAAGTCTTGAAGAATAAGAGTCCCTGTCAGGGATTGAATGAATTAAATCATGAGTTACCTGCAACTTAGAATAGACAATGAACTTAATTTTTTTACTTGTATATTGCACACTTCACTTATTATGCAGCACATTCACAGTTTACTTATATTCAGTGAAAGTCTTATATGAATATATATATATATATTATACATACATACATAGAGGTTCTATTTTCTAGACACTAGCCAGGAATCATACCAGGCACCATCAGCGCATTAGTCGTTTTCCTACAACCTACATCAGATCATGGTAAATAGAAAAAACTTCACAAAAAATGTTTTTTTCAGAAAATAGAGTGAAACAGAAACACACCATGGCAGACAAAAAAGTTGTAATTGAACAAAAAATAAAATAGTTAATATAATATAACGAAACATTTTTCTTTTAATACCTGGGAGAGTAAACAAAAGATTCTTATTGCTACCTATTTTATAAAATCTTTATACAATATAAAGTGGTCCCTTTGATGATAATAAACTGATAAAAAGAAAAAACACAGTCTTTACGCACTGATACACATACTTGTGGCATAAGCAGCATGCGTCTTATTCTCATTAGCTTTATTTTTAGTAAAGACACATGAATGAAGCTTGTGCTGAGTTGGCATAAGCAGAAGACCTTCACTCAAGTGGTATTAACATGAGTACAGAGCTGCAGTTAGGGCTGTAATGTCGCAACAAACTAAGTTAAGGTAAGAGTCTGGCTGTTGTAAAATTGCAACATGATTCACTGCTGTGATTCGCGTAGCATACTGCAGGAAATTATCACATTTCATCATGCAGCAAACATGTTAACGAATAACATATTTTATACTATTATAAGCTACATTAACTTTGAAAATATATATGAATAAAATAAATTTAAGGAATTTTTATTTTATTACAATAAAAGAGTATGACTGGTAAAGAAGATAATGTAGTATATATAAATGATCAATGACAAAAATATTTAACTGCAACATATACAATTATTTTAATGCAGTTAAATAAAGAATCAAAAACATATACAAACGTGAGAAATTTTCATAACAAAACACATACTGCCTACAAAAGAAACAATGATACAATTTTTTCAAATGTGTCCAGCACTTTTCAAGATTTTTTCAAAGTAAACTACAACATTGATCAATCTTCATCTGCTGTTACCTTCCTCACAGTGAAATCTAATTTCTGTAAAAAAAAATAAAGAAAATAATAAATGAACAGCATAAATAAAGATCAATGTTAAATAGAATTTTTTTTAGCAGCTTTATTCTACTAAAAATAATAAAATCCAGAAAATAACATAAATAATAGATGATCTTGGGTAACAGTAGACTATACTCATTTACAACTTGTTTGTTGTGTAATATGTTAAACATCTGAGAAAATAGCACTCTAGAAACTGCAGAATGTAAAGCAACATAAAATGCCTAAATCAGTTCTCATAGTTCATTGAAGTTTAACACTCTATTACAGTTTCACCAAATTGCTTTGTAATTATTAGCAGCCAAATAAGTTTTTTACTTTTTGAATCCACGGATTTATCGTCAGTTATAAAATAATACAGCAGGTAAAATTCAACAATAAAGAAATGATTTACACTATCATATACTTATAAAAACTGACATCTGTCATGTCATGATCAACTAATGATAGAAAAAACAAATGAAAAACCTGTGATAAGTTGATAATTAAAACTCCAAAACCCAGTATTTTCCAACTGACAACACATCCATTGATTTGAAAATTTTATATGTATATTGGTAACTTAATATTAAGCTTGTTACATTCATTATTTCATAGATGATTTTTATTTTTTATATAAGTATAATTTTTAGGAAACAAGGATTAAAATGGTATAAAACTAAATTTTTCCATTATGTGGTTTATAACATATCCAAACACACACAAATACACAATAGCATGCAAATTAATCTGAACATTGAGAATTTTTTTTTTTTTTATTTCCATGTGGCGACACTGCTTGACCAGACCAGTTCTTTAAGTTGTTTGTGTAATGTAAGGTAACTTATCTTTGGTTTTTTAGCAATTTTCATGTTATAAATAGTGTTTTGTGAAAGTTTATTTTTTGTTACAAAATCATATTTTTGTATATTTTGTACTATATGTCTTGAATATATAACAATGGACATAACTCCAAGAAAACATTATAAAATTGTATCTCTTACTAAGCATACTGTATGGTACAATGACAAATAGCTTCAGAGTGTGGTGTTGGACTAGGGACAACAGGTGCTATTTTAAAATAATTTAAAGAAATTGGTTCGTTTTCACCTCAAAGAAAGAGGAAATGTGTCCATAAAAGAAAAGCTACTCTAACGAAGAATTGGTTATTAGTGAAAAAAAGTAAACTTGATCCAAAATTATCTGCTATGGATTTAAATTCATAAGGCAACAAATTCCAACAAGGCAACAGAGTGTTCCAAAAAGATCTGAGATTTGGCACCATGCCATACTGCCAAAAAGTGGACAAATTTTTCAAAGAATGAAACATTAAAGTGCTCCTGTGGCCAGGCAACTCCCAACTTAAACCCGATTAAAAATCTTTGGGCAATAGTCAAAAACAACTCTTAAAAATGGATTATACCACAAAAACAGGCCTCATTAAAGTAATAACCCGGTACCAGTTTCATATAAAAAATAGACTAATTCACTTGTTGAAATGATGCCAAATTATATACACAAAACAATTAAAAATAAAGGACATATTTATTTCTAGATATTCATAAATAGTACATGTATGATTTTTTTTCTAAATAGTTACGTTTTATTAAATAACATCTGTGTTCAAATTTAATTTGCACATTCCTTAATATATAAATATATGTTGTAAAAACTTACTGGCAACAACATTTTTAATCGAAAGAGCTGTAGGAGAATCAGGAAGCTCTGTTAAATAATTACGGCCTTCATCACAACATCGTGCCAGTAATGGATCCAACGGTATACTTCCAAGAAACGGTACAGAAAATTCATTGGCCATTTTACAGGCCCCTCCAGTGTTAGCTGGAAATATTTCTGTTTCAGTCTGAAAGTAATTAAAATGTAAATAAAATAAAACAACTTTACATTAATAGTAATAATTAAAAGAAATGGAAACTCCAGATGATACTTTAGTTATAATTTATAAAAGAATTTTAATTTAATAATTAAATCAGTATAAAAAAAACCGTTTACATAAACAAAAACTACTCTCAATAAAATCTGGATAAGGTTTTATTAAATCCTGGCTCAACTGAAAAAAATAAAAATGTTAAGTACTATCATAACTTATTAGAAATACATTAAAATATTAATGGTAAGTAACTGAACTTCATTTACTTACTTATCATTTATCATAATAAATATAGTATTAACTAATAAATAGACTATATTTTATTAAAATATAGTTGAAAATATTTCAGAAGCACTAAAGAAAAAAAAATATATATATATATATCAAACAAACAAAAAAGTATTAGGTACAAAATATCAGACACCTACATAATAAGATTAAAATTCAGTAATAAAAATGGAAAATCATACACATGAGAATATCAGTAACACATAATAAATAAAGATGAATGTCAAAGCTCAATAATATAATTAAAAAAGGCAATAATATTGACAGAAAACTTGCAACCAGTTACAAGAACAAACAAATTTTATATACCTGAAAGCTAAATTTTATTGCCAATTTATGTTAAAATGTGGAAAAACAAAGGTAAAATTTCAGTATTCAAAGTCATGTTTAATAAATGGTCAGAGAAGACGACATAAGAAAAGAACTTATATATATGTTGACGCATGGTCTAGCAATCTAAAAAGTGAATGTGTTGATTACTTTATACAGTCTTGTACAAATTAATCTCAAGAGTATGTTTTCAAAAATAATCAAATTTATAACATATAAAGAATGTACAGTGTTTATTACAGCATTTTTTAATAACCATTTTAATTCTTTCAGGCACTGAATCTATAACATTTTTACAAATTTATTTTTCTTGATTTCAGTGGTGGCTCGTAGTTTAAAATTAGTGAGGGTGCTGCTCCAGAAAACCTTTTCTGGAGTAGTTAAAGTTTTCTGTGAAATAAAAAAACCAAAAAAGAAATGAGTCAAGTAGAATAGCTGGAAGCAGGTTAATAATCTAATTCTACACTTTATCACATTCAAGAATATGCTACACGGTTTTTAAGCACAATGTGCTTAAAAACCATATTCAGTTTAACTGAATAAATAATAAAATGTCAATACAGATATTTTTTAGTATTATTAGATAACTTAATAAAATGTCTGCTTAAAAACGCTATAGTCCAATGGTGCTTAATTTAAATTTCTACGTAGTTGCAGAAACAAATACATAATTAGATTTTATATTCATTTTAACTTTCATATTCTTTCCACCGATTAAACTAAAAAAGGAATGAACAATAAACGTTCCTTCCATACACACGCGGTGTAAAAAAAAAACTAAATTCCACCAGCACGCCAGGGTTGGAACTGCGAGAGCGACGTGCTCTTTCTCTTTCTCTACCTTGCAGCCTCGGTGCAGCTTCCTATGTGCACATGTGCACCAGCAGCCAAACACCACGCCGCTGAAGCACACAGTTCCCTATAAAGATTTTTCTATCTTTTTCAAAGAACATCCTCTATAACAAGTGCAGTTCACAACTCGAGAAATAACTAGGAGAAAATAATGGAGGTTTCAGACCCTGGAGAAGCTGTCCAGACCAGATCTGAGTCTCAAGCTAATAATGGATACAATAGGAAAAGAAATAGACATGGAAATAATATTTTTAGATTTCAAAAAAGCTTATGACAGACTACACAGCGAATCCCTACTAAAAATTTTAAGATACCTCAGACTACATACCAAATTAATGAACATGATAAAACTGACTCTCACAAACACCAAGTTAAAGGTAAAATTCAGAAGCGAGCTCTCAGAACCATTTGAGATAAAAACAGGACTGCACCAAGGCCCTCAACAATATTATTCAACTGTGTCCTAGAAATGGTAATGAGGGAATGGCTCAAAAAATGCCCCCAAAGTTAAAAATAGGCCGGGAAAAAAAACTGTCTTTGTTTTGCTGACAACTTGGCACCGCAAGCCAACAAAGATAAATCACAGATGTTAGAACTTCAAAACATTGCAAATAAAATTGGCCTCAAAATATCATTCGAAAAGATATAAATTATGTCCAAAAACCAACACAATTAAAAGAGGTAAAAGTAAACAATAATAAAATCAAAATAATAACCCAATTTAGATAATTCAAAGAAATAATACATACAACCTGAATGAAAAAACGTCAATCCAAATAAGAAGAAACAAACTATCTAAAGCTCAAAAATTAACCTGGTACAATTACAATAAAAAATGCCATCGATAAATGCAAAAATAAGACACTACAACACAGTTATAAAACCAGAAGCCACTTGGACAGCAGAAACACTCTTCCACCTGAATGAACAATCAGACAGACTCGAGAAAATCGAAAGAACCTGCATCAATAAAATGTATCAGAAAGACAGGCAGTGGTGGATTGTGCCTGAAGTCATGTACAAAGAGTTAGAACCCATAACTGAAGCAATGAGTTACAGAAAACTAGGATTCTTTGGACATATCGTGAGAATGCAAGATTCATCTTGTGAAACAACATTTAGTACAGTACAATCTTGACTTGAAAAAATACCAAGACAGGATGCAGATGGATCAGAGAAATAAGAGAGGATTTTAAGGAAACTGGTCTTACTCCAAAAGACACCACAGATAAAATAAAATTAAAAAAGAGAATCAAGAACAAAAATACTTCACACTCGCAACATGAACATTTTCAACACTAGAAGGGCACAAAGATCGAAATGTATGAAAAAGTACTGGGAAGACTGCAAGGTCCAAACAGTCGCATGAAACAGACTTGGATAATAGTGACTAAAGTGATCCCCTATGCGATCATAAAAGATGATAATAAATAATAATAATAATAATACATAATAAATAGTAAATAATAATTATTATTAATTATGGAACGTGTTTCATTATTAAGTCTTGTTATTTTGTGTATTTTGTTAGTAGTTTTGAAAGAAACATAATAATAACCTTCTTTTCTGAAAATGTTAGCAACTAGGTATAATTTTTATCAATCTATATTAATATAGGTATATATATATTAATTTATTTAGATTAAATTTTTTATAGTCCATATTTTTATTTTTTTCCCACTGTACGTTAAATAATTATATATAATATAATATTTTTTCAGCCACCACAAAGTACACAATTAAAGAACACTCTTACCTTTACCTTTTCTTTTTCATGTTCAAAACATTTTCGAGCCTAAGCCCATCTTCAGTGATGTTTTTTAATAATTCTTATTTTTTACATTTACACATTAAATTATGGCTTTTAACTTTTATTTTGTAAAAATTGTTTATCGATAAAAAAATTTAAAACATTTTTTAAAAAATTAATAGTACTTTTTCATTCTCTTGACTGAACAAATATTTGTTCTGAATTAAAAATTTTTTTAAAATGTTTTAAATTTTTTTATCAATAAACAATTTTTATGAAATAAAAAGCTATTAATGTGTAAATGCAAAAAATAAGAATTATTAAAAAAATATCACTGAAGATGGGCTTAGGCCCGAAAACATTTTGAGCATGAAAACTAAAGGTAAGAGAGTGTTCTCTAATTCTGTACTTTGTGGAGGCTGAAAAAAAATTATATATATATATATATAAATTAAATTAAATTTAAACCACCAAAACACAATACTGTGCAAACCACAGAAAATAGACAAGTTAAATTTACCATATAATTCCGATTGATTTTTGCAGACTTCCACATCTTAAGTTGGCATTTAATTCTATAATTACGTTAAAATAGATTGTTTTTATAATTTGTGAATTTTGAATTTGTCAAAATTGTTACTGTTTTATAAATTCTGAGATCTATTATGGATGAAAATGCAAATTCTACATTCAGTAATCAGTACTGGACAGTCTTGTCTGATGGTTTAAATTTCATTTAATATTAAAATTCTATTACCACAGTGGTCAGCAGTATGTTAATTATTTGAATTTCTAAAAAAAAAATATATGTATATATATTTAAATTCTATTAAACAAACCACCCACCTAGTATGTAATATTGAGATAAGACATATCTTACCTTAATTTTTCATTAAAGTACTTTCGTGGGAGTTCGCATCCTCAGTCATGATTGAAATAATTCCGTTATTGCATAATAAAATATACAAATAAAATTCTGGAATAATGATAATTATGTATTAATTTGCACAAGTCTTGCTATCTAATGCAGCTTTTATAAGAATGTCTCCCTCAAATACTGTCTGATTGTTTATCAAATTGAAATTTTGTTTGTATATATGTATAAGTAAAATATTTCTAATATATTTAATTTTATGTCATCTTTATTAATTTCTAATATTTCTAAATTTGTGCTAATATCAGAAATAAAATGTTTAATGTTTATTAAATGGTCTATCATATTAGATAAATCTAATTTATTATTTTTAACACACTTTGAAAAAGGAAGTATAGTCAACCTGAATATTTTTTTATGTTTGTGCATAACGTTTTTCCTATTAATCCAATTGAAATAAATCTTGTTCCAACTGACACAGCTGCTTTTGGCACTAGTGCCATGATGTTGAAAAAATTTTTTATATAAAAAAAAATCAGTGAAAATTGACAAAATAATTTTTTCGTCATCCAGCAGGTAGGTACAGACAGTGGGAATCCTGATATTCTAAATGTATGGGTCACATTATATGGTCTTCTGTAAGGTAGGTAATTTGAGTTTCTACACAAGATATGCAGTACCATTAATAAAATCATCAAAAATCGAGATATCTCATCTTATTATTCATATTGAGGCCTCAATATGAAGATGGCAGCAATCGTCAATGAAAGTTAGGGAATTATTCGCACGTGCATTGAAAGGTGCTCACTAAAATTTCAACCATTTTGGTCGCTCAGTTGTTAGAAATTAATAATCGTTTGAATAAGTCAATGTGAGTGTTTTTGTGAAAATGTAAAAAATCGAATATTGTGCTGCGATTAAATACTTGCATTTGAAAAGGCAATACGCCTACGCAAATTAAAACCGAGTTGGACACTGTTTTTGGGGACTCTGTCCCGTCATTTGCCACCATGAAAAGACGGGCAGCTGAATTTAAACATGGTTGATGATGAGCGTTCGGGCCGGCCAAAAAGTGCAACCACCACCGATATCATAAAAAAAGTTCACCAAATGGTACTGGATGATCGACGAATTAAGGTTAGAGTGATAGCAGAGCCTATAGGCATATCGAAAGAATGTATTTGTCATATATTAACTAACAAACTGGATATCCATACGCTATCCACATGTTGGGTGCCACCATGTTTGCTCACTTTGGATCAAAAACGCATTCGAATGAACAATTTCAAGGACCTACTGGAGCAGTTTAAACAAAATGAGTCAGATTTTTTGCATTAATTCATAACTGTAGATGAAACGTGAAGCTACCACTACACTCCTGAGATGAAAAATCGGTCGAAACAGTGGACTGCAAAAGCTGAACGTGCTCCGAAAGAGGCGAAGACAGTTCCATCAGCTGGGAAGGTTATGGCGACTGTTTTTTGGGATAGGAACGGAATTTTGTCCATCGATTATCTTCAGAAAGGTAAAACAATAATGGAACAGTATTACGCAACATAACTTGACAAGCTGAAGGCAGAAATTGCAAAAAAATGACCACATTTAAAATAGAAGAAAATGCTTTTCCATCAGGACAATGCGCCTGCTCACACTTTGACGGTCACCATGGCTAAAATTCACGAATTGTACTTTGAATTGGTTGACCACTCACGATATTCATCAGATCTAACCCCAAGCGACTTTTTCTTGTTTCCTAATAAAGTTTTGCTTGGAGGAAAGAGATTTTCATCGTACGAGGAGGTTATCGCATACGTAAATGCCTATTTTGCAGAGAAAGATGCCAGCTACTATTTGGAAAGGGTTAAAGAGGTTATCAGGTATTGCTGGAAAAAGTGTATAGACTTGAAAGGAGACTTTATTGAGAAATAAAACTATATTTGACATAAAAAATACGTCTTTCTATGTTAGGCTTAAAACTTTTCAGACAACCCTTGTATATCTTTAGAACCAATATACAGCATTGGTAGGAACAGTGGGAATCATATATAAATTTATAAACATTAACACATTACATGGTCTTGATGTAGGTTCCATGTTTTTTTTTTTTTTTTATTTTAAATAATTATTGTAATTTCTATAATGTCAAGAAACCTAGTTTTAAAGTTTGTATGCTGGTTTAAATATTTCTTTAAGGTTTAGTAATGTCCTCAATGATATTATTATTATATAAATACTTCATGTATATTTTTTAACTATTTTATTAAAACAAACAACTATCAAAATACAATAACAAAATAAGTACTTTACAATAATACATAAGACACAAAAGAATGAAAAAAATTCATCGTATTTACATACTGAAAACATTACTAAACCTTATATAAAGAAATATTTAAACTAGCATATAAACGTAATAACCACATAATAAAATATTTAAAGCACAAATATAATAAAATAATCTGTGTGGAATTTATAAAATTAAATGTAATGATTATGATGCTAATTATATAGGAAAAACAAACAAATCCTTTAAAACTAATTTCTTGAACATTATAAAAATTACATAAATAATAGATTAGGTTTATCTAAAATGGCAGACCATCTAATAAATAATAAACATTCTATTTCTGATATTAACACAAATTTAGAAATATTAGAAATTAATAAAGATAATATCCTACCCTACTAAAGGGCATTTGTATGTGTGCCTGTCTGTGTGTGTGTGTGTGTGTGTGTGTGTCCATCCCCCTTAGCTTAGCACTGGAATGTACCAATCACTAGCAGAAATCCCGATTCGTTAGTACACCGTGGTAGTCAGGTGTATACTTGTTATATTATTATATATTGATATATCAGATAAATATTGATATACAACTATATGCGAAATATATATTAATAATATTTTTTTATTTATGTAATTGTTTTTCTTCATAAAATAATGAACTGTAACAGAAATGTAGTCACCGGAATGTACCCATCACAAGCGAAAAATCTTGATTTGATAGTATCAATTTCTAATTTAACTTTTGTTATATCAATTTTAATCATTACAAAAAAATATTTTTACACAAGAGGTAATTTTGATCACCTAATAATTTTGAACAATTTTGAACACCTAATAATCCCATTCTGAGATGCCGCCCACCAGGGCAACCTGCCCAGAGGGCTTGGCTGTGAAGCCGGGCTGAGCAGCTAGTAAAATTAAATATATTAGAAAAATATTACATACATAAATACAAACAAAATTCCAATTTGATAAACCATCAAACAGAATTTGAGGGAGACAATCTTATAAAAACTGCAGCAGATAACACCATTTATATAAATTAATTTAATAGGTAATTTTCACTATTTTAGTAGTTTTATTTTTTAATTTTTATTATGCAATAATGAAATTATTTCAGTCATGACTGAGAATGCAGGATCCTGCAAAAGTACTACAATATTCTGTACTAGGTGGTTTATTTAATTACAATTTAATATGAGGAATAATATGAAACTTAAAAAGATTAATTTCTGTTAAGTAATATGTATATATTAATTTATCAATATATATTTATTGATTTATGAAACAATACAAATTCTATTATGTTTATGTTCATTCTATTATAAAAACTGAATGTTATTTCAAATTCTGTAATGAATTGTAATCAACTGTAATTGCCAGTATTATACCGATTTCAGTGTAATATTTTGTTAGTATGTTTTTATTGTGTAGTACATATATTTTTAAAATGCATTAAAAATATTTCACTGAGGCTAGAAATGGGAGAACCTATTTACTTTTTTGAAAATAAAATTTCTTCATAACAATCACAGCTGCTAATGTATAATTTAAAAAGCACAACTATTTTCTTTTACAACAAAATTGTTTTATTATACTCAAAAATATTTGTGGGTAAATTTTTCAGCCCATCTTAACAATGATACTTTCAATGATAACAACTTTAACCAAAAATAAATTTGCAAGCCATTAGGAAAAATAAGTACTTCAATTAGAATTTTGAAGATTCATAACAATGGATGTGATGCATTGTAGCTAACCAAATCCCTCAATCCTGTCAATTAAGATAAGACTAATTTTATTTTTTATATCTAGTGCATTATCTGAAAAAATTTTAATTGTTAATATCAAAAGGCAGTATACGGTTAAAAAAAACAAATTTGTTTCAGAGCCAATTTTTATAAATTTTGGCCTGTGGTCAATAGGCTAAAAAATACTTTACCTTAATAATTTTCAGAAAAACAAAGGTTAGGCAATATAGGCCTATCTATATGCATAATAATTAAAAATCACATCACCATCAATTTTAATATCAAAAAAGATGAAAATCTCAACAATAAAAAAAATTATAGCTCATCAATGACAGTGTGAATTGTAATAATAAAAATGATCCGATCATAGAAAAATAAAAATTATGATAAAGACAATCAAAAATAAGAAATTATTTTTTTTTTGCAGTAAACCAAATACACAGTTTATTACATAAAAAAATAAACCAGTATAATACCTTGCACTTAGGACACACAAATGCAGACATATTCTCAACAATACCAGCAACCTTGAGACCAACTTTCCTGCAGAAATCTATTTCTTTTCGAACATCAAGAAGTGAAACTTCTTGTGGAGTTGTTAATATAACTGCTGATAATCCACCGAGTCCTTTAAGATAATTTACAGATGATAAATGTTCATCTGATGTACCAGGAGGTGTATCTAGTACAAGGTAATCGACACTGTCTCCCCAATCAACCTCACTTAGAAACTGACGAATCATACCTAAAGTAAAAACAAAGAATTAAAAATAAATTTATTGTTATTTTCTACCTATGACTTCACATAAATCTAGCATATATTATTTTTTCTGAGCAAAAATAAAAAAAGTGTACAGATCTGGATAAGAAGACATAAAAAAACTATCTAAATTCAGTTGAATATTTCCATAATTATGAAACTAGGAAAGGTTGTTCCTATAGGACTCAAAATTCCTTTTTATTTTAGTCGCTCGATACAAAATCAAATCCAATAATGTTTTGATCATACTCTGGGTAAAATTACCTTGATACTTCAAGGATCTCAATATATCTTTGAAATATTATGGGAAAGTTCTGATGCTTGGAAAGTTGTAAGCTATTCATCGGGTAAGGCTGCATGTCTTTAAACTAAAATTCTCTGCGGGAACATACTATTAAACATCCTTTCCTACTACATCATCTCATTTTCTTTTAAATCCTTTTCAATTTTTATTTCTCTCTATAGGTTGTACCCTATTAGTTTTACACTAGAATTCAACAAACTGTACAGAGTAGGTGTAATCTAGAGTAACCTTGAAACTAATCCAGAAACTACAGTTCCAGACCTTCGTTCAGAAGCTTAACGGTTGAAATTCTTTTCAGTTAAAAAACTGACCTTTAAATCCTCCTTAAAATACAAAAATATAGTAACCGCATTCCTCACACAACCTAATGGTCCCACAACTACAATATCTTATGGAGTTGCAGCATACTGGAGGTTGAAGAATATGAAATGAGAAAATCTAGTCAAGAGTTAGACATAATAAATAGACTCCTTTAGATCTCACAAGTCATAAAGGTTAAACAATACTGATGATTAGTTGCAGTTACACACTGCATGCTATTGGCATCAAGCAGTAGCTAATGAACAATATCAGATGATACCACTTAAAATTTGTAATAAAAATTAAAACAGACCTCCAATATGAAGCTATAATTAAGACTAAATTAGTAGAAAAAAATTAAAACATAATAAATAATCAATGCACAGTTACATTACTCATTTTCAGGTAAATTTACTATTAATAAAACAACTGTTTAAAGTTTCTAGAAACTTTCTTTGACTATACTTAAGGAAACAGTGGCCAGTGCTGACTTCACTATCCACAGCATGAAATCAGACACTAACAATATTCTGGTTTTAAACCTGAATATTTAATGAACTAGAAAAAATTTCTTATACAATTACCAACATCATTTTTTAATAATAAACTACCAATTTTTTTACAAAAAAAAAAAAAAAACTATCAATAGTTATAATTTTTTTCAATAAAGACAGTAAATATATTTAAAGAATACTGCAATTATGAAGTACTTCCTATAATTTTAGTATTCTATTTCTTCATTCTAATGAACGATAAAAATTTATTGAAATATTATGCTAATCAATATTCAATTGAAACGTATTAAATGAATAACAGGTAATCATTTACAATTTCCCCCTGCCTCTGAACTCTTTGACATTGAGATATATTAATTTAAACAGCATATAAATAATACAAAAATATTTGTTTTAAGATGGAAACCACATAATAAAAAAAAGCAGAACTAACCTTAAAACAGAAGATTTAGAATCATCTGTCAGAAGCTGTGTGTCTGGCTCCTAATGTTGTGAAGAACTATAGTACAACTGTCCTATTGCTTTGAACGGAGCATGTAATTGCAATTCATAGTCTGAATCGAGTCAACTGAACATGAATTCAGCCAAACGGCCAGCCAACTAAATGGTGCTTAGAGACCATACATATTCATATTTGCCCTAACTTCATGTACTTTCTATCATTTGAGTATGAATCCCAGCTTCCAGATCAACAAAGTTTAGAGTAGCTGGTTGTTCCCAAGGTTGTAACTTTTCAATAGCAAACAATTATAAGACCTCCAACAGACACTAATGATAGTAGTGCTGCCACGTACAATGCACTGTTTGATTATAACTAATAATGATTCACTTCACAGTAGAAATAGGAACAAGGACTTTTTACTGGCACACTGAATAACTCTGAAGATCAATTTACTATCAAATAGTCTGTTATATTGTCCTAATTTCCTATATTTTCCTAAGACCTACTTTTGCTTTGTTTACTTCCACACTTACTCCTACACAATAATTGAAAGTTCCAGTAATACAATGTGCATCCAAACTTCACAAGGTAAGAACTCCAAACACATATGTACAAGAAGATAAGCCGATCTCATTACACAAGAAATCTTGATCGTGATTTTACTGTAGTCCAAAGTGCAAAAAATCGCCAGCCTCCGTGGCACGAGTGGTAGCGTCTCGGCCTTTCATCCAGAGGTGCCGGGTTTGAATCCCGGTCAGGCATGGCATTTTCACCCACGCTACAAATCATTCACCTTCATCTCTGAAGAATGCCTAACGGTGTATCCGGAGGTTAAAAAAAAAAAAGTGCAAAAAATCAACAAGCCTGTGTTTTAGTAAAATTATATGGAAAAAATCTGATGTGGACAACACATGACTTCCTTGCACACCTTCTTTTTTTTCTGTTTAACTTCCGGAACCACGTAAGGTATTACTTCAGAGAATGAATGAGGATGATATGTGGAAGTGTAAATGAAGTGTAGTCTTGTACAGTCCCAGGTCAACCATTCCTGAGATGTGTGGTTAATTGAAACTCAACTACCAAAGAACACTGGTATTCACAATCTAGTACTCAAATTCGTATAAAAGTAACTGTCTTTACTATGATTTGAACCTTAGAACTCTCGACTTCAAAATCAGCTGATTTGCAAAGACGTGTTCATCACTAGACCAACCCAGTGAGATCCTTGTACGGCTACTAAATTATATTTACACACTTTTTTAAAATGAAAAGTACATAAAATTTTATTTCATTAAAAACTTCTGATTTTTTTTGTTATTATTGAATTATTATTCATCGTGAAAATATTTTTACAATGAGAGATTAATAAATCAATACATTTAAATTAAAAAAAAAAAATGAAGTTTGATTCATGCCGATGTACCTTGCTCTAAGATCCAAATATTTCATTTGGCTATAATTCTGGAACCAATGATAATAAATACCACTTATAATATCATTGAAAAGCTCTCGATGATGGCTTATTACTGCAGTTAAGAAAAAGTCCAAAATCCAAAATTTTGGGCTTTTTTGGACACTTTTGGTTCAGTCGATTGAAATTAAAAAGGGAGGTGCACAACTAGTTGTTACAATAGTCCTAAATCAAAAATTTCAGCATCCTATGGTTAATTGTTTTTGAGTTATGTGAGATACATATGTATCAACAATGTCACACCGAAAGTAGTCAAAATGGATTCAGGGACGGTCAAAATGGATATTTCCGTTAAAATCTGAAAATAAATTTTTCGCTTACAATACTTCCTTCACTTCGTACAAGTAAGTAAAAACCAAGTATTTTTATTTTATGAGATTTTTTTACATACTTTTTTGTAATTTTTTTTCTGGTAAAAATCAATTCTTTAGTGATAATAAAACACTTCTCCCTTTCTTCATTTTGATTTCTGTAATTCAAATATTTCTTAAATTTTGATCAAACAAAAGGTAATACAAAAGTATATGCAAGGATACAGAATTTTCTTATAAAATAATTAACTACTGATGTAAACTCACATCCACTGCACGAAAAAGTCTGATCATGTGAACATGACGAAGCCGTAACAACTGAATTACACAATCCTCAAGCAATGACCTTCAGACTTGATAAGCAAGTTAATACCTGATAGCAACAATCAATTAAATCCAATTCTTTACCAACTCTTGAGATCTCTTTTCTTATAGTTAACAAACCATTTCATAGAATACATCTCAATATCAGAGTTTAGTGGTGAGGAAATAGTAAACAATTACTGAATGATATAGATCTGTTTTAATAAATAAAAATAATAAGGTTTCATTCAAAACAAGAGAATAAACTTTTAGAGAATAAAAATGCATTAAAAACAGTACAATTCAGTTCTATAGAATTCAACCAGTGAAATTGCTCAATTAAAAACAAGCTACTAACAATACCTTACCCTTAATTTTTTTAATCTACCTTATTTTTAAATATACTAACATTTTGTATCCTTTTACCATTAATTTTTTATACCCTTAAATCGGTAATGAATTTAAAAAAAAATTCTAAGAATAAAAAAAATATATATATAATATTATATTATTTCCTGCTCTTTTGAAATTTGTAAATTATTTTTTTAAATACTTGGGTTTACTTAAATATTTTTTTCTATTTATATTAATTCAAAATGTGTATAGGCCTAAAAAGAAATAATCCTTGTATGAAAAAAGTCATTCCAAAGAAACCCAAAAGGCAAGAACCAGTGTCTTGATAAGAAAAAAGGTGCAAAGGAAACGATGTTAGGTAACTATTTCTGAACATAATTTAACACTACCTAGAATACAGGAAAATGCAAAATATGGGTTCTACCATATTCTACCTCAAGTATTTCATCAAATTTCCTTGAAGTTTTATGTTGAAGTAATTTGAATGGTTTTAACCTCAATCACTAAAAATTATTTTTTTTAAAAACTAAATTACTGATACACCACCAATTTTCTTAAACTTTCATATAAAAATACACAGAGAATCAAAACAATAGCAGAGTGTAATGATTCATATATATACTCATCCGAGTGGTGTAATGACATAGCATATATATCATTACAACATATCAAACAGAAATGACCAAAGAAATGATGGCACCAAACAAATAAGAAATATCTATCAGCTATTTGATCACCTTTCATTAAAAAAAATATCTTTCATGGTATCTGGAAGAAATCTAGTATGGACCAAAAAAAGGAAAACTTCCTTTGGCTTAAACATAAGCAACTAAAACAAAAAAGCATGTGCGCGCGTGTGTGTATGTAAAAATGAGTAAGTGAGAATCTACCCTTTTTTAAATTTGGCTATTAACATATATATCACAGAAACATGTTCATAATAAACAAATGAATTTCTAATGAAATTAAAAAAAACAATTGTTATAACTTTTTATGTTACAGTATTAACAACCTGAACTGAAGAAATTTTTACTGTATAGCAAAACATACCATTCTTTTTTGGTCCTCTCCATATAACAGCATCATCTGGAGTAGCAAGAAGAAATCCAATTGACATTAGAGCCAAATTATCCTCAATAAACTGAATAAAAATTAACTCACATTAATCAAATGTTTAAAAAAAAATATATATATATATAAACTTTAGTTACACCTAAATAGTACACAATTTTAAATCTGTGAGATACAATACTACATTAAACAAAACATTGTATTGTTTATAGGGGGTCACATTAAGGATATCTTATAAATGATATAGCAATATCAAGCAAAAACACAAATTGAAATGTATGAAGTAGTTTTTATTGTACAACTTTTGTAATTTTTATAATGAGGAAAACATAATTACTTCCGTTTCATGTTCGAAGTATAAGGAAACATGTAAAAGTTCCAAAGGATCTTCAGCATTACTGTAAGTTTTTTTTTTTGCTTTATTTTTAATATTTATTTTTCTATTTTTCATCCTCTTTTTGTGAGATTTAAAAACGTCAGTAATATATAACAACAATAAAGAAAGGGAAACAAACTTCAATTAGAAACATGTATAAATTTTAATAAAAAATATGACAAAAAATGTTCCAATAAAGAAAATGCAGTACATTCAAAAAAGAGAATGAAGAAGCAAAAAAAATTATCATATTTTTTTGTAACTTTCACATGAAATAACATATTTTTTGAGTTCACATGACATTCTTACACTTAACCTTCACTGTATTCATCCAAGTAAAGGAGTTAAATGAAGTTCAAAGACAAAAACTACAAAGTTCCATAAATTCATACATTTTAGAAGTATGTGTATAGTTGCCTCTGAAATTTGGATGACATTTCAGACATTGAGTAGATTGAAAGATTGTCTGAATTTTCATTTTCAATGGATGCCAAATCATTTTTAAATTATTTGCAATGGGTGTATGCTAACACTGAAAACTTCAACTTGTTTTATTTACACCTGCTATTACAATAAAACTTGGGGTGCTATGCATATATATTACCGTTTTATTAAGCTAATGAAATGATGCCAAATCCATAGAACTGCAAATCATGAAAATTGCCAAGCCAATACTACTATGAATTTTTTTAATTTTGCACACTTTTACTAAACTGCATAGGTTTGATAGTCATATAAATGACAAATTATAATGTTTAGAACACTGTTTAATCAATAGAATATACCAGAAATATACACATAATAGAATATACACATAAAAGAATTTTTGATTGAGCATACATCTGGTTTTAACTTATGTTTATACTGTAATCTGACAGACTTGTAAATATTTTTGAGGATTTTTTATTTAAATTAATTTTCTAAATAAATTTTTATTACAAGGCTCAGCTGATAAATTTTGCACACTAGCTATCAAGTTGGTGCTATCAAGTTGGGTGTGGCAGCACATGATAGCTAAAATCCCCCTCCACAAACCTGTGATAATGCGTTGAAATCCGTTTACCAGTTTGTTTTCAGTAGCAGTTAAAATGGAGTCAAGTACTGTGGTACCTGTGTTAACATGGATAAAACAGTGTGCAGTGATCAAATTTTTAACAACAGAAAATGTGAATCCTACGAATATTTTTCATCGTTTAAAAGCAGTTTGCAGTAGTGAGACTGCTGACAGGAGTACTCTGAATAGGTGTGTGTTGAATTTTGCAAATGTGAAGCTGGTTAAGCGACAATTGAAGACACACCTCGTAGTAGACAACAGTTTCTGTGACTGACGAGAAACATCGAAGAGAGGTGGACAATTTGCTTCAAAGTAACCGGCGAATCACCCAGCAATGCATCGCTATTCAGTTAAGCATATCTAAAGAATGAGTAGGCCACATTATCAAGCAACTGGATTACCGTAAAATCTGTGCACGATAAGTATCACGCAAACTGACCAACAAGCACAACCAGTGTTGCGTCGAATGTTGTGAAGAACTTTTACAGCACTATTGTACCGAAGGAAACTACTTCCTTTTCAATATTGTAACCGAGAATTAGAATAAGGTACATCATTACAACCTGGAAGAAAAAAGCCAAAGCATGGAATACAGACATTATGAATTTTCAAAACTCAAGGCTCAGTCAAGAAACTCCTTTCGACGGTGTTCTGGGATGCCAAACACATTTATGTGACTGAGTATCTGGAACATGGAACTCCGAACGAAGTTCACAACATTCAGCATGTTGCAACATGACAGCACGGTTTCACAAGATGAAGATGAAGATGCATGGTTTCACAAGATGGGTCTCCGCAAGATGAAGTTTGAGCCTATTCCACATCCACCACACACTTGCCGGATTATGCTCCGTGCGATTTCCACTTCTTCCCTATCTCAAGAGGGATCACAAAGGTAATCATTACACCACCAACAATGAAGGAAGCTGTGGCCACTTGGATTTGAGAAAAACGGCCTGAATTTTTCAGTGACGTAATGCAAAATCTTGTCACACGGGAAACGTGTATCAGTGTAAACAGGGATTATATTGAAAAATAAATTCTGCATTTCGTAGCTAAGGTATTGTACTTTTATTCATTTTTTTATTTCATTCCAATATCTCTTTTCATTCCCATGCTATGCATATATGTACAAAACTTATAAGCTGAGCCTTGTATTTTATGACAAATCTGGATGTTAATGTCAATTTTGCTAAAAAAATTTATTGATTCATATTCTATGAGTATAGATAAATATAAGAGTCTGTAGAAACGATTAAATTGATTTAAATACCAGATTTCTATTTTAATTAGTAAATAAAAGACAGGTGTTACAAATATGCTAAAACCACTGATATTTCTAAAAAGACATTAAAATAAATCATGAGAAGTTCTAGAAAGGGATTGATAAAAGTGGCTGACACTAAGAAAAAAGATCTGTTATAGAACATAAAATCACAAATAGCATGAACACAAAAAACTATCCACATATATCACCATATGTGGAAATTTATTTTTTTGTTTAAACCATTTATTCAAACCAATGCCAGACAGAATGGTAAGCAAGAGGATGTACTTGGCACTAACTAGCATCAATTCCCTACAACAAAATTTTAGAAATTAATGGCACTTCATATTTAGGTACAACAGAGTTACGTACTGCATTATGGAGTTAATTTTAACTGTACCAAGTGATTAAAAAAGGACTTCACAACTTTAAAAGCATATAAAAATTTATTGAGATAACTTACAGATTCAGTTGAGGTTTCAATACATAGCAAAACACATCAAGTTTTGACTCATGTAGTTCATTAGTACTGAATTCAGTCACCAGCGCTGTCATCAGCGTTTACATTTACTGCTGCAAAACGTGCTCTCTCTGTGTTTTAGTTTCACTATTTGCAGTCAGAAACTGCAGTTTAACGTAATTTTCGTCGAGTACGGTAGGGAGCTTCCTAGTAGGCATACAATTTACTCTTGGTATCAAACCTTTATTGAGAAAGGTTGTTCTGTTAAAATACAAAATCACAAGAATCCCCACACGTCCCTGAAGCTGTTGTAGAACAACTAAGAGAAAGCTCTGCACATAGTCCGAAGAAATCAACTCAACATGCGACACGCGAGACTGGCATTCCACAAATGACTGTTTGCACATATTACAGATGACAAAAGAGTTGCTCGGCTGCAGTCTTGGGTGGAAATGATCGATAGAATTGCAGTCGATACACTTTTTGACAATGTAATTTTTAATGATGAGTCAACATTTCACATCAATGGCAAGATGAACACCCATAACTGCTGAATATGGGGTGGCAAAAACCCTCATGAAACTTTGCAGCACATTTGTTTTAGCCTTAAGGTCAATGGTTTTTGTGTCCTAAGCAAACAGAGACTATAATCCATTTGTCTTCCAGGAGGCAACCATAAATGGTATCATTTATCTGGACATGCTTCAAAATTTTCTAATTCTTCAGTTAGATGATGATGACCAAGACAGATGCCATTACTATCACTGAGATGGGGCACTACCACCTAGAAGTCTGAAATTTTTTTCATAGTCAATTCTCAGATCAATGATTGGTCATGAAGATCCAATTCCATGAACACTTTGCTCCCCAAATTTGACCCTGTTCATTTTTTCTTGTGGGGTTTTATTAAAGATCGGGTTTATAGATCTCCTTTGCCTGCTGTTCTTGTTGAGCTAAGATTTCCAATTAGCATGATAGCAGCTATCATGCTGTGTGGTATCTCTGCAGCAGAGATACTACACAGCTTGCTGGCTGCAGTCTGGAATGAAACTGACTTCAGATGGGATGTATGTTGCATTACAGATGGAAGCCATATCAAACCATAGTGAATGTCGGGGGACAAACTTGATGTGTATTTTTATGAAATGAGACTTCAACCGAATCTGTAAGTAATCTCAATAAATTTGTATACGCTTTTAAATTTGTGAAGTCCTTTTTGATTCACCTGGTGTATTGCATAGTATTACTTAATTACACAATTTATTACTTACCACTGGAGACCAACCTGAGCCACTTTGGTGAACCTAAAAAAAGTCAGAATTAATAACTCTCAGCTAAGGAAAGCTTAATAATAACAAAAAATAATTCAACATCATACTCATAAAAGCTATATTAAAAGCCCAAAATTTCCTTTAACATGAATTAACATTTATCAAACAAACTCTTCCTCAAAAATTTAACTCACACACTGCCAAAACAAAAACAATATACAAAGGTAAAATGTAATTTATTAAATTTTATAAAGGTACTAATATACAATTAGCAATGTTCATGACAAAATAATAATCCATTTAAAAAAATACATTATAAAATCTAATCCCGAGATTAATTAAAATAAAAATTAGAAAATAAATAAAACTGCAGAACAAAACACTAAACTGTACTTTATCTATATAAACTCCTAAATGTAAGAGTAAAAAAGGAAATGAGAAAAAGTAAGGAGCAAGGTAAAAAAATTTGATGTCATTGCAAAAGATTATTTGACATCATCAGACACTACAGCACCATACAGTTTGATGGTAATTAATGTCAACCATAATCATCATAGTGTTAATAAAATGAATGTATGAAGGAAGTCGCCGGCTTAGACAAAATAAGATATAACACGTGCATCAATACTCTGTCAACAATTTCATTTTTATTGATGTGTAATTTTTGTAGACTAACTGTTGAACTATACATTTTTAGTACGTGATATGACTTAGTTTAAAATTATGTTTTCAAAAATATTTTTGTGAGTTTTTAAATAACAAAAGCTTAGTGATAGTGAAAATCTGAACCTGTGAGATTTTATTATTGTGAGGAACATATACATTCATAAAGGAATGAGACTTCACTGATTCTCTATTTTTAGTGTACATCTAAGTATTATAATGTACATAATTTTATTATTTCTCTATTTTAATATATTTAAGTATTCTAGTGTAAAGAGTGGCCCATAAGTAATAAACCATACTTTAACAAGTCATAAGTTCTAGCATTGTAGGCATGAAAAGAAAACAGCTGGCTTATTTTGTAATACAAACACTCTTTATATCGGTTTTCCATTGTGTGATCACCTTGCATGCCATTAGCATCCAATACAGGCCTGTAATCGCAAAGATACATTTTCACACAATTTTGCATACAGTTCATGAGGAACAGCAGTAAATTCCTCGGTAATCACATTCTTCAGATCCTGTAGGGTGTTGATGTTGTGGGAATAAATTTTGTCCTTTAAAGAAAGACTAGTGGGGTGAGGTCTGGAGAGCAGGCCAGCCATTTGATTGGCCCGTAACGTCCAACCCAACGTCCAGGAAATGCCTGGTCTAACCGATTCTGTACTGTTGTAGCATAATGAGGGGATGCTCCATCCCGCTGCCATCACAACTAATCAAAGAAGTCTCTCTGTTGGAGTAAAGAGTAAACAGTATCCCTAATGAGCTCCAGGTAATTCTCACCATTGACGCCATCTTCAAAGAAGAAAGAGCCAATGATTCCCATCAGAAAATTCACTTCCACTAGAAGTTGTGATGATTCAAACTGTGGTCTACTACTTATGGGTCACCTGATATAATACCTAAGTATTACAAGGGGTGTAAAGTATTGGATGCACCTCTTTCAGCCTCTCCAATATAAACGTAAACCTCACCTTCACAAGTTGTAACTAAGGACTGTTATATGGCACACTCTTATCACAGAGGAAGCTCTGACAACTGTTTGAGTAATCACCAAAATAAGTGATCCCTCTCTACCAGTTCTAAGTGGCCTCTTAGGAGAACAGAAGAGCGGGAAATGTCTACACACTCTCTTATCCTTGGAGTGGGAAATCATTCCTAAAAGCAGACAAATCATAGGGTCAGTGGTGTAGAATGGAGAAAGTAACAGGAAACTGCTCCATTAAAGATCCAAAATGGATATCCCTAGTTGCAGATACGGCAAAACCAAAGCAGGTAATCCTGAGAGGAAATTTGTGTTTGAGGTTAAAATTTCCACAATTGAATACCTGGTTGGAGACTGTCTCAGGATTAATAAAAATAAGATCAAGAACACCCAACAAAGATATGAGTAGATATGTGGAAAGTAAGAAGAAAATAAACATTGCCAGCAAATTGGAAAGCATAAAGAAGGAAATGGAGTGAAACAATATAAATACACTCTGCTTATGTCAAGTTAGATAGGAAGGAGAAGTGAGTTCACTTCAGTTGCATGTAAAATGATATATGTAGGTGAAAAAAAGAGAAACAGTGTGGAAATCAATCATGAAGAAGAATATAGAACAATACCGTCTCAAGAGTGAGTCATAACAATTAATGATAGAGTGAGTAAGGCTACAAGATTTAAAGAAAAGACAGTGGACACAGTTGCCATCAGGTCTACTTTCCAACATCAGATACCTATGAAGAAGTTGCTAGAGTATATGACCAAAAAAATCAAGTGCATGATGAATTAGGTAAAGGGCAAGTTATAACAATCAAAATAGGAGAGTGGAATAGTGTAATGGGAGAAGTAAGTAGAGGAAAGGTAGTTGGCAAATGCAGACTGGTGGCAAGGAGTGAAAGAGGAGAGACTAATTGAATTCTGTGAAGAGAATAGGATGGCAATAGATAATACATAATTTAAAAATCATAAAAAAGGATTTTACAATTGGAAAAGTCCAGATCTAAAATGATATCAAATCAACTTTATTTTAGTAAAGCAGAGATTTGCAAATAGTGTGAAGAATTATAAAAACTAACCTGGAACTGATATATATATATATATATATATAGATAGATCATAATCTGCTGATTGCAGACATAAAAACAAAACTAAAGCAGAACAAAAACACAAAGTGGAATACTGATATATTAAAAGCTGAAAAATGAGGCTTCAGAGCTAAAGTAGAAGAAACAATCTCCACAACCTCACCTAAACAGGAAGTCAATGAAGAGTGAAATTCTATAAAATAGTGAGTAAAAGAAACCCTCGATGAAGAATCAGGAAAACATAAAGGTAAACCGAAAAGAAATGAATAGATAACAGATAAAATTCTAGACAAATAGAAAAAAGAAGTAAGTGGAAAAGTGCTAATAACTATGAAGAAAGAAAAATTTGCAAGAAATTAAACAATGGAATAAGGAGAGAATCACAAAAGGTCAAGGAAGAATGGATGAATGGACTATGTGAAGAGATAGAATCTTTGAAAAAACAAGACAAGACTGAAGAATTGTAGAATACATCAAGAGAATTGAGTAAAGTACATATAAAGAAAATAATTAATAAGCAAGGAGAAATAGCATCAGACATATAAGACACAAAGCTTATTTGGAAGGAGTACATAGGAGATTTGCACTATTCATCAAATAACCATGAAAACCTATACATCAGTGACAAACAAGAATGTATGATGAAATGAAGGGCCCAACATTTTAAAAGCAGACACAGAAAATCCAATCAGCAAGTAAAAACACAAGAAAGGTACAACAATCCGTGATGAGTTACTAGCAGAGGTGTTAAAAGGCCTTAGGGGAAGGTGCAATAGATACAGTGAAAAAACTTGGAAATAAAATCTATGAACCTGGTCAGCGGCCAGAAGACTTCCTTAAAATACTAATGATATCCTTGCCAAAGAAGAAAAATACCAAATATTGTAACAATTATAGGACAAGTCTAATATTCCACGCAAAAACATAAAAAAGAATAATACTGAACAGGATAAAGGGAAAGATAGAGAGAATGTTGGATAATAAGCAGTTTGGCTTTAGAAAGGGAACTAGAGTTGCAGTAGGTTGTATGGGAATTTTGATAGAGAAAATAATAGATTTTAAAAAAAATTTGTACATATGTTTGTTTCATTGATTGGGAAAAAGTCATTTATCATGTTAAATGGAATAAACTAATGAAAATCTTGAATGAAATAGGACTGGATTGGAGGGATAGAAATAAAATAATTACACATAGGACAAGGGGTACAGATTCAAATAGAAGGAAAAGAAACAGAAGCAGTAAGGATGAAAAGAGGAGTTACACCAATCCTTCTTAACATTTATGGAGACCAACTAATTCAAGAAGTTTTGGAAGACTTAAAGGAGGGTGATTATATGTCAGTAGGAGGAGAAAAAATAAACACAATTAAATATACAGCTGAACAAGCAGTAATGGCTACAACTGAAGAGAAGCTACAACAAATAATGGATAGAATAAGCAGAGAAAGTAGCTAATGACCAAGTCTTGACAAATATTTTGAGAGTAGGAGTACAATTAAGACAACACAAAGAAGAAAGCTAACTGGATAGGTCACATACTAAGATATGACTGTGTTCAAAAAGTAATAATTGAAGGAAAGATTGAAGGTGTGAGGAGAAGAGGAAGAAGCAGAATAGGAATGTTGAATGATTTGAGACGGAGACAAAGATATAATTTAAACATCATGGAGAACCCAGTTTCTTGATATCTGTCAATAGACAGTTCTACTAAAGAAAGAGAAATAATACCTGTTCATCTAGAGCACCCATTATTCTTGGAACTGATGGTCCACACACATCCACATCTAATACAGCTACCTGAAACAAATATATTGAATTTCAATAGTTTAACATCATATGACAGAATGCAAGACTCCTGTTTATAAAATTATTTCAACAAAACAAAAACATTCAGCTGTCAATTTTAACCATCAATACATCTGGCTTTACTCATCTCATAAAAAAAGGGATACATCTACAAAAAATTATTCAAATGAACTTAGCTAAGGTCTAAACCAAACAACCTTTTTAAGTAAGTTTTGTATGCAGATATAAAATATGCTGTTCGTAATATAAAATGAATGACAGATCATAGGAATAAAGATAGAATTTTTCTCTATTAATACTTATAAAGCTTATTAATACTAAAGCTTATTTAAAAACATCCTGCTGATTGGGCAGTAAGAATTATCTAGGATGATGTTTTTGCTTACCACACACCATTTTTAGCTAAAATTGATGTTTATATAATACTTTGTGACTGCTTTAATATTTTAGTAGGGTACCTGTATAAATTTGAAACCATATCCCATCCCTACCTCCCTACCCATTAGAGACTGACTAAAACTTTTAATAGCTTTAATACCCTGTAAATAAAAGTCAACTGATAAATTTTAAGATTGATACAGGCCACCTTTAGTTATTAATCAAAATACATACTGACACACATGCTTATGAAGAACAGAATTCCCCAACTCCCTTTTTCATTCTTATTTTATTACCTGAATTTAAAAAAAATTTTTTAAATAGGTAAATGATTTTTAGGATGATTACCACACCTTGCATTTGTTGCTCGTTTTGTAGTATGCACTACACTAATTGCCAGCAAATTAAAAAAAAAATCTACGAGATTGGTAAACTTCTTTTTGTAAATCGGTTAAAAAAATTATTAGTATAATAATCAGTTAATCAGTATAGCAATGAATAGTTATTTAAATATTTTCAATGATTACAAACATCAATGTTAAATGAATCAGATCAGTAGTAGATTAACATAATAAGAAATGGTATCGATAAATGAATTTGAATGAATCTACAACAAAAAGTCTATTTCAATAAAAGAAAAAATTAGACACTCTAACACTGTAATTATGCAGCCTAAAGCACTCTACAGCACAGAATGTATACCCTTAAATAACAAAAATAAACTGGAAGACAAAAAAAACAGGAAGAAAAATTTTAATAGAGATTCCAGGACTGATCAAGACTGATGGAATCTATACACTAAGATCACACCCGTAACTTTTCAAAAATACTGAGGAAATCACAACAATTTTTAACAAAAGAAGATTAAAATTTTTGGACATATTAGAAGAATGAATAAAAATAGAATATTAGAGAAAATCTTGAATTTTATTGAAAACAGAAAAGCACAAACCAACTGGTACAAAGAGATGCTAAAGGACGTAGACAAACAAAACATCAAGATGGAACAACTCTAGAAACAATCTCCAAAAAAATAATCTAACAGATCACGGGATTCCAAGAGATTAAAAAACAAAAGACCAAAACACATGGTCAGAGGTGAGGAAAACGTTCTCTCTGAAGATGAAAAAATTTTGGGAAGAGAAGAAGAATGAAAAAAAAATTTGGCAAGGTGGTCAAAATGAAATGGAAAAAAGATTGTAAAAATCACATGACTGCAACACATATTTATAAATATGGGTGACACACAAATAGAAAATAAACCTATCATTAAGTTATAATGAATATACCTAAACATGCAACTGACGTAATAAAATTAGCACATTTATTACAATGGAATACAAAAATTTTAAAATCCAATTCTCTACTTTCTTTAGAAAATGATTAAATTTTTTCTTTAAACATTTTTGCAAAGTTCAACATTTTAATGATCATAAAAATAACTATGATCATATAATAAAACAGAAAATAACGATAGTATAATACTTTTTCCTTGTTGCAATGAAATATCTTTTCATCTTATTTAACAGCACTGTACATACAATATACAATAAATTTACACTAATGTTACAAATAAACATTCTTTTTCAAATTTATTTTATCAATGATTTTATTTACAAAAAATTTATAATATAAATTTTATCAAATAATTAACTTACTAAATTTATTATTTACTAATAAAAGTTACATATTAATAAATATATAAATCTAATCATATAAAAGCAAAAGTTTGTGGCAGGTCCATTTGCAACAGCATCGTGCGAGAACGAACTGACCGACTGCTTTCAAATTTTCAGGATACATTCATGTTATCCCGGAGAAAGTTTTGTCATAGATCAAGGCCCTACCCGCTTGGGGCTGAAATTATTAAGTTTTCCTCATCAAAAGTCTGTGTATTTTAGTTACTACTATTCTGTCTTTTGTAATTTAATTTCTTTTCCAGGTATTTGAAAGTCTGTATATTTTAATTATTATTTATCAGTTTATGACAACCATGAGGATAACAAACACAGTGAGGGTCCAGGTGGCTCTCAATGGCTACTAAGGAACTCAGGAAGTTTTGAGAAAACTGAAGACAAATTGATAATTTTATTAACATTTTCATTAAATGTTAATGTTAAACTCAAGCTGCTGCTTGAGTTTACAAGATTGGTATTTTACAAGATTTTTCCTTTCTTCCCCTCTCATTGGTTTTGAAAATGTGCGCTTCCATGCGGTGGTGCTGGATTGCTTAATCTGATAAAGAATAGTTTTAAGTGAACTAAAACAAAACCCTCTAGGCTCACAACCTTAGTTATACAACGTTGGGCTTCTCCCAATCACTTAGAAAAGTTAATATCATAGGATGTGGCTTCTTACAAAAATCACTACTCTGAAAACAAAGTCAGGTTTTTGGATTCCACGGTGTTTGACAGTTTGAAGCTAGATGGAAAATCAGAGCACCACAAGAAACAATTAATAAAAATTTAAAAACAAGAAAAAGTATTACTTTGGAATCCACAACTCATTAATTCAAGTTGGAGAATTAAACAACTAACCACAGAACTTCACAGATTTAAAATTTCTGTTTTGGTTTTCAAGAAACAAGATTTGTGGATGAAGATAGTTTTAAATCGAATGGCATAAGAATTTTTAAAGGAATACTTGGACCAAGAATAATGAGAAATGTCCCACACCTTGGCACTGCTTTTATTTTCAACAAAGAGTTTCTAGAAACTGTAATCGACTTTAGAAGTGTAAATCCCAGAATCACTCTTCTGACTAGCTATGAACAAAAATAAAACCAGATCGACTTTAGAAGTGTAAATCCCAGAATCACTCTTCTGACTAGCTATGAACAAAAATAAAACCAGAAATTAATAGTCATGCAGCCATAAACAATGATAATAAAACTAACCCTGAAAAAGTAGATTATTGGGATACCCTAGAAAATGAGATCTTCAAAATTCCCCGAAACCATGTTAAAGTTTTACTAGGAGACTTTAATGCACAGCTACGGAAAGAAAGAAATTTTCTCAAATGATAGGAGCATATCGTTCTCCTATCAAACATACATTAATTAATATCTGTCAAACAATTGGGCTTTCAATAATGTCAACACACATCAAAGTAAAACCAAGAAAAAAGAAGTCATGGGTATCACCCAAATCTTTATTAGGAGAATTTCAACTAGACCTTGTGGCAATATCCAACTGTCAAAATATTCCAGAACTTTAAAGTCAGAAAGTCTGTCAACGTTATATCAGAGCACAATCTCTCACAGATCAAGTTCAACTTTATACCATCATGAAGAAAACAAAATAACAGAACCAAAGTTCCTAGAATAGACCATAAGCAGCTTGGTGAAAAATCTGACGAATTTGAAAAAATCTTAAAATAAATATTGTGCCATAAGACCCAAAAATGCATATATCTCCTTTGTCAACTTCCAGATGCTTATAATTCAGTCGACAGAGAATCTTTATTAAACATTTAGTAGAGTACGGGGTAGACCAGAAAACACTCACTGACACTAACCATCACTTCATATCCATCAAACCAGATAAATTAAATCTTGCAACTAAGAATATACTTAACAAGAAAACCCCATTCACCAACGCCAAGAAGAATTACAACTCTGTAGTTAAGCCAGTAATCCTGCACGGCATAGTCACCCAGCTTACCCAATCTAGAAAGTTTTCTAAAAATCTGAAGAATATTGAGAAGAATGCACAGACCCAGAATCAGAGAACAAGATTAACACTTAAATTCAAACAAATAAATCTATGAAAATCTAGAAAACCTGGAAACCACAATGCAAAAGAGAAGACTAATATTCTACGGATGCATGGTTAGAATGAGTCCTTCCAGAATCATCAAACAGATTTTTTTATGAATTATTCAACATGAAAAGTATGAGAGGTTATACCAAACAAATCAAAGAACTCCAACAACTTAAAATTAATGATGAAACAGCTTAAATAGAAAAGAATTGAAGAATTTAGAAAATGCATCAACAAAAGTTCTTCTTGCAAGAGAGAAGAAAAAACAATTTGGCAATAAATGGTCTGAAGAAAGGAAAGCACTTCAATCTCAAAGAATGAAAGACCTATAGAAAAGGAATAAAGAAAAGAAGAGAGTCAAAAGGAAATTATATTCGCATGACCCGTAGTTGGCCTGTTCATATAAAAAAAAAAAATTAAACCTCACAGATATCAACACAGAAAATCACGGAATTTGTTAGAACTTCACTAGTAAGAGTGAAGTTCATTGACAACAAAGTCAATGAATTACGTTTTCACTTCTAAACATGACCTAATCTAAAAGTGAAATGAAAATGGGATAAAAAATTTAAAAAATAAGCATGAAAACATTATATTTTAGTTCAATTAGATTTGCAATAAAGAATACTTTCAATAAATACCTCAATTTTGTTAGACAACATTTTTTTTCCATTTGATACCATAGGACTCGAATATAAAATTTTATTCATTTTTTAATGTGACTTAATGAATCACACCGTTAGATAGCAATACTTGATAGTACTAGGTATTGTACAAAAACTTGATAATGTACTTGAAATAATAAAACTTACTTGAAATAAGTAAGTGCTCTTATGTAAATGAAAGTACTGATGATGAAATAATTTTTTTAATTACAATCACTTCTTTAAAAAAATAAGAGTATTAGTTTACAAGAGATTATACTAGTTTTATTAAAAAAGTAATAAATAAAACCAAAATACATTCGATTGGTAAAATCGAATTTAATGATAAAAATCAAGGGTTACACCTACAAAGTAATAAGTGCAATATTACATCACGAATCGAAGATTCATGAAGGTCATTAAACCAGTTTTATTAAAAAAAGGAAAAATATGGAATGAAGTGAATGATATGACTATCAACAAAAAAAATTGGCTGTGAAATTTAAAAAATGTAAATTTCTTTGTTCTAGAAAGGCAATAAATTTTAATAATACTTCCATAAAATAACAATCAGCAATTCATAAAAAAAATAGAAGAATCTAACAAAACAGTGATATCCAAAAAAAATACAATGAAACTGTAAACTGTAAGGTAAGTCTCACAGATATCATTTCTTCCGCTCAAAAAACAAAAGTTTCTCTAATATAAATAAAACTGTTTTTAACAAAACTATACTGATATCAAAAAAGTTAAGACTACATTTCTATTATCAAAATCTGTTATTAATTTATAATTTTCTTTAAAAGAATATATATATATATATATATATATATATATGTTAAATATATGTAATAGACAATAAATATACAATAATAGATAATAAACAATGTTTAAGCGTTCCATATAATAAGCAAAAAATAGAAAAATTTGTTACAAACCTCTTACTGGCCCGATTTTATTTATTAAACAACAAATAACACAAATCACATTTACACAAATAATACAATTCTTATGATTATTCGTTGTTTAATAAATGAAATTGGGCTGGTAAGAGTAACAATTTTTTCTATTTTTTGCTTATTATATAGCAATTGTTTATTACATATATTTAACATGTATTTTTTTTAAACAAAATCCTAAATTAATAACAAATTTTGATAATAGAAATGTAGTGTCTTACTTTTTTTGATATCAGTATCGTTTTGTTTTTATTTATATTACAGAAATTTTTGTTTCTTGAGCAGAAGAAATGATATCTGCGAGATTCTTACCATACGGTTTACAATTTCATTGTAATTTTTTTGGATAATAAGTAGACTTAAAAATAAACAAAAAATTCTTGAACTTGCCGTCACAAAAAGCAAACAAAAATTTACGCTTTATATTTTTAAAAAAATCAAACAATGACAGGCAAATTTTTTACACCTCAAACCATCCAACCTCACATGAAGTCTAGGATTAATGCCTACAATTTACACAATCATATATATATGTATATCACCAGTAGATCATAGAGAAGATCTTAATATTATGAAATATCTAGCCAACACACACAAATAGATTAGCCATGCAATTGAATCACTTACAAAAAATATTGTTAACTCTGAGGACAAAAAAAACAAACATACGGGGATAAAAATCACCAAACACAATTCTATAAGAATACATAAACTGAACTGACTCACTGATAGCACTAGTTCTATAATGAGAACAGGAGTTTCGAACAAAAATACAATGACCACATGAAAGATCACAGTTAACATAATCAACATTTTTCAATTTTCTACAAAACAAATTTCAGATAAAAAATTTAATTAATAAAACTCAAATTATTTTACATAGATATCTAAAGAGACCATACCTGAACATGCTTAATCATTATGAAATAATTCCAGAAAAATAAATTATTAGACAAATGATCACAATAAAATACTTATCGATTACATCCTATATATATAATTTCCTAATTAAAAGAAAAGACCACAGCAAACAATTTTAGCCAGAACCTCAGCGCCATATCATCACTATCAAAATCACTACAGTCAATTGTAATAACAACTTAAATTTATTTTTATGAAGTCAAAATTAGATTTTGCTATTCACTAAAAATTATCATTTTAAAACTAATAATAAACTGATTCATTTAACCTGCACAGTATTAAATAACACTGACAGTAAAAACTATGAGTATTTATAAAATTATTACTTTTTTTAATTTTTAATTTCAAAAGTAATGGCAGTATTGTGCGAAGAAAAGTCCACAAAAAGAGATATGGACACCCTAACATATATACTAAAATGTAAAAAACCTGTCTTAAATGGAATCTGGACATCATTTCTTGACAAAAATTTCAATGTTTATATAACACTCATGAGTAACAGGCTTCATATTTATTTGATTTCAGTAAAGTGAATTTATATATAAGCCACTTTTTTAATTCTATTGGACATAAAATGGTTTTTTTATTTTTATTTTTTAATAACAGTGAATTGATTTTTAACGCAATTAAAGACAGAAAAATGTATAAAATAGACGGTAAATCGAATTTTTTTCTTGGCATTATGTACAATTATTTATTGTTTAAAATATTTTTATAATATAAAAGTTGTCAGTATAATTTAACACAAACAATTAATTAAGAGTATTATTAAAACAATTAAAAATATATAATTAGTAAAGGATAGAATAATGTGAAAAAATAATTTTGAACTCAAATTTGGAGAAGAGGTTTATTATAGATATAATTAAATAAAACAAGTAAATGTTATTTCCTGAAATCTAACAGGAAATTTTTATAACTCTAGGGGAGAAAGTTTGAAATATTAAGGAATCAATAAATAACAAATTCCCAAACACAAGTAGAATATCAAAATGTTTGTGTGCCAGGTACGGTTATTTCCCTCCTTTTACTGCCATCATCGCAATTCCCCCCCGGAGGGAGAACACCCGTCTCGTAGCGTGTCTGGCTGCTACACCACCCCCTCCATTCTTTACTGCCATCACCCCTTATTACCCTTTCACCAACTGCACTGCACGGCCTGAATTTTCTAAAAGGCAAGTACAAATGTGTATTAACAGACATCTGTAATATAAGGGAGGCAGTAGGGCAACCTGACTCCCACTCGTGCATACAATTACCACACATTTAATGAAAGGTATGTAAAAAAACAAATAAATTTTATACTACAACATAATCTTATCAATGCCTCCATAGTTTTAAAATAAGTTAATAATATATAATTATAAAATCATACATAAAAAAACTTTTAAAGTTCTTTACTATATTCAGATTTAAAAAAATAACTAATAATAATAATCTTGATTATATTCAGCTTTTTACTTCCTTGTGTGAAGTAAAGGAAGTATTGTTTAGTGAAAAATTTCGGTTTCCAAATAGATTGAATATCAAATGTGATAATAGGTAACCATCTTATCTTAATCTTATTATCTTACGATTCCATCTTATCTAAAGTGTTTTGCTTAAAAAAAAAAAATATTTTTGGCAAAAAGAATTATTAATTTTATTATTTTAAAAAAGTAATATTGTAAACATTCTTTCATACTTTCAGACGTTGGATTTGTTAGTTTTGTTTAATAATGATTGTTTTTCACTGAACAATACATTATAAAAATGCACGAATGCATTGTGCTTTGGTTTTAGTGTGCTTTATTTAAAAGTTAATTAAGACTTCTCATTTTATTACTTTAGAAAAAATTTTTAAAAAAGTAGTTCAAGGTAACATGTACTAAATGTACTAAAGGTAACATGACAAAAACACCAAATTAAAATTATTACATGTTAGAAAAATAAAAAAAAACTCAATAAATCACTAAAAATCAAAATATCCAAATAAAAGAATGTTAAAAACATATATTTAATAAAAATTTTTGAACAGTATTTTCATCATAGACTGTACACAACAGATTCAGAAGGCTAATAAATTAAACTATAAAAAAAAAATTAAAGACGTAATTAAAGTCAAAATTTAACTTTACAAAGGGTTATCTTATGATAAAAAATCTATTCACAAACAAAACCTCATACAGAAGTATTTTTACAATATAATTGATTGCTAAGTTATTAAAATAACAAATAAAAAGCCATTAAATAAACATGAATAAATAAAAGCATAAACAGTAAAATATTATTAATGTTTAAAAAAGGCAAAATAATAATAAATTTTTTCCAACATTTAATTACTACTTTAATACATACACTAAGTTTACGACTAATAAAAATATTATAAATAAATGTTTTAAATCAATATTATTAACTTATTCATAATATATAGAAGTCATAATATTTATTAACCATTTGACAGATAATATATTATTTAAATACTCTATTACTAATGAAACCTAACACTTTAAATTATGCATGTCTGTTAGATGAGATAACCAAACAGTAGTATGACCTGATTTAATACGACTTACTTCTGAAATCTGCAGAACCTTACTTTTACATAATGCACTTTTTTAAAAGCATGATCGGTTTTCTAAGGAAAGTGAGGAATAAAGTGGTTTCTTACTCTGCATTCAATACTCTCACCAGGGAATAGGATTAAATTATGAAAAAGGCATTAAAAAAACTTACTTAATAATAAATTTTATCGATACCTTATTTAATATAATACTTAAAATAAATAAATGTTAATCTATAAGAATATTTTTTTATTAAAATTTTAGTTTTTCATAGACAAAACTTTGTTATTAATAAGACAAGATTCATTAATAAGTTCAAGCATATTATTATTAATTTTTTTAAATGAATATATTTTTAAAATGTAGTGTTCAAAAGTGACGCAAGCTTATGTTGCTGGTTTAACTGAGTAAAATTGAGGGAAAAATGGGTTACACAATGCAGTAGAGAATATTCATCACCTCCCAATACATTAGATGTGCCAGTTATGCACAGATCCAGAATACCTTCACAAAAAATTATCAAGCGGCTGTACAAGTTCCAAGAGACAGAGAATGTGGCAGATGCAGCCAAAAGTGGTCAACTGAAAGTGTTAACACCAGAAAAGTTGATTGATGTGAAAGCTGCATTATCCTGTTAGTACCAACAGATCAACCTATCTAACCACTCTGGTACCCCCATTAGTAGTGCCCACATGACATTCTGCAAGTATTTAAAGGTGCATACATATAGAATTTGTGTTGCTCATAAGTTGCTACCGTCAGACACTGGAAAATGTGTAGCTATCTGTCAGTGGTTCATATCATCTGTAACACCAGATGGGGATGAACTCTACGATTAGTTTTGGTCTGACGAATCATGGTTCTATCTTGATGGATATATGAATGCACAGAATTCACGCATTTGGTGCACAGAAAATCCACATTGGCTACACGGACAAAAGTGGGAGTTTGGTGTGCAATTTCACATAGGCAAATCTTCATGGCACAATGAACAGTGAGCCCTACATACAGTGGTACAACAATTTGTAACCGCTATACCTGTAGACCAGCTAGAGTGCACGTGGTTTCAGCAGGACAATTCTACAACTCAGCCAGCAACAGTATGACTTTCTTGGATCAGTGTTTTTATGAGGAAGTGATTTCAAAGGGGTAGTGGCCCCTTGATCTTCTGACTTTTTCTTGCAGGGATACCTTAAGGATGCCGCTTATAAAACTCATCCTCACACCATTCCTGAATTGCAGAGTAAAATTGAACAATGTGTCGCTGCAATTCCTCAACAAACATTACATATGTTTAAGAGCGCATGCTCTTAAACACATGTAAATTTCATAATTTGACGTAACCTACAGAATTAGTATTTTTTGAAGTTCAACTGGCGCAACACTTGTCAAACTTCATCAAGAGATCGATTGTGGTAACTTAGTGTGCGGAAAAAATTTATATTATTTAGCCGATTAAAAAAGTTATTAGTAATGTTACAATTTTATAACTTTCAAGTAATTTCAATACCTCTTTTCAGAGATTTTCCCCCGAAAAGACTTTTCTAATACCAGTAACACAAAAGTTTGCAATACTATTATTATTATTAAAAAATAAGTTCCGGTGTAAACAGTGTAGAATGTAGAATTCAATTAAGTGAACTGCATAATGTAGGCTACTTTCAACAACTATTGTAACTTACTCGTTTTCCCATAAGGTTGCATTACTCTTTTTAACATCCTGTAAAAAAATACACAAGAAATAAACCAAGAAAATCATGATGGGTTATGGCAGCATTTTTTGTTTGGATTATGGATATACTGCCTATTCTTCAAAAATTAAAAACTAAATTTATTAAACATAATTCAAAGGGTTTTGATAAAATTTTAATGTTGTTTGTTATGAAAAATATTATACTTTTTTTACACATTAATGGCAGAAAATTTTCATAAAAAAATATTTTAAGAAAATTGCTTACATTTTTCTTAAAATATTATTTTTTTTAGAAAAATGTTTTTAGAAACACATTATTTATCAATATGTAAAAAATATAATTATTTTTTTAAATACAAATATCGTAAATACTGACTGAAGAGACTATAAAAAGAAACCAACACAGAGTTGAGATACCAACCTGCATCAACAAAAAATACCAGAAAGAATGGCAGTGGAGGATTGTGCTCGACAAAGTCATGTACAAAGAGTTAGAGCCATCACTGATACCGTGCGTAAGAGGCAACTAGCATTCTTTGGATATATCATAAGGATGCAGGATTCAAGCCTTCTGAAATGGCTAGCACAGTACAATCTCAACTCAAAAAACACGAAGACAGGATGGATCAGAGAAGGAAATTGGCCTTATACCAGAAGACACTACAGATAAAATAAAATTAAACTAGAAAATAAAATTAAACAAGAAAATGTAGAATAAAAACACTCACTTCACATTCACAAGAAAAACTCACAACATAAAATTTTCAACTCTAAAAAGGGCACAAAGATTGGGATGTATGAAAAAGTACTGGGAGGTCGGCAAGGCCCAAACAGTCCCATCGAAGAGACTTGGATAATGGACTGACTAGTGTGATCATAAAAGATAATAACAATTATAAAATATTTTCTAATAAACTACAGTATATACTTAAAAAAATATATATATATATTTGTTATACAACACAGCTAAGTAAAAATTAATCATAGTGCTAGCAAGGGAGCTGCTTTCCTAAAAATGAACAGTTGTACATCTGAAATATCCCTACCAAATCATGGTGGCTTCTAAATAAAAGAAAAAAGTTTTGATCGTTCCTTAATATCAGATCGAGTCAAATGTGTCATATATATATTAAGTATGAGAGAAACTTAAATTGCGAAGCCCTTAAAACAGGTATTCTAAAAAATCTGTTATTTTTCATACAGGTTTCTTAGATGTGAGTAACAGTGTTCGTGAGGCAAATTTAATATCTATTTACTACAATAGTATGCAATAGATTAATCATTTTTAAAGAGATAATTACTAACAAGATTATTTTATTTACAGAAAAATAATTGTAGTTAGTTCCTATTTTATGCACATAAATGAACTTTTCTTTTTATAAATACACAAAAAAAAAGAATAGCCTTTTCTATTTGTTTTTTCTATTGCAATATGTGTGCACAAATGACCTTAACTATACTATACTATACTATACTATACTATACTATACTGTATCGTTTAACCAGGAAATAGATTGCATTTTACCTAAACTAATCGTTGAGAAATTTTTTCCTGAAGGACCTGCCAAGGTCCTTCAGCAAGGTCCTTTTACTAGTGCTAATAAAAATTAAATAAAAGCAAAATGAGATGGCATTTTTCAAACTATTTTAACTCCTTTTCGATATATATGGAAAACTGTGCTCCCAAATCTTTTCAACCTAATTATGTAGTTCCTTTTCCACTGGAGATACTGCTGGAACCAGTAATAACTGTTTAGCAGTTTCTAAACACATCAAGATAGGCACCATTAACAGAGTTTCAGGTCGCTGTATCATTTACTATAATATTTACAGTTCCTCAAAGTGGAGAATTAGCACTTTTTTTTTTGAAAATGGAAAAACTGGAAATTTGTGCAGTAATTAAGTAAGTTTTTCTGAAAGGCTTAAGCGCAAATGAAATTAAAGAAGAGTTTGATAGGACATCGGGAGACTCTTCTCCATCAAATACAACAGTTAAACACTAGGTCGCAGAGTGATACGAGTGATCACTTCAAATGGGTCGAACACGCACTACCGATAAACCACGCTGTGGATGTCCTGTTGAAGTGACTATAACAGAAATGATAGAAAAAGTGCATAAAATTATTTTGGCAGGTCGATGAGTGACAGTAAACGAGTTAGCAGTCTGTAGGCATGTCAACAGAACATGTGCACAATATTTTGCTCAAACATCTGGGCACGAACAAACTGTGTGCTAGATGGGTGTCGTGTTTGCTCACACCTGACCAAAAACAGTACCGAAAAAATTTTTCAAGCGATTGTCTCAATGCTCTTTTGGTGCAATCCAGAGGAATTTTTACATCAATTTGTGATAAGATTAGTAATGAGACTGATCTGGCACCCAGTGACTACAATTTGTTTCCTAACCTAAAAAAAAAAAAAATGGCTTGAAGGGTAGAGATTTTCACCAAGAATGAAGTTATTGCTGCCATACATGGTTATTTTAAGGATTTGGATAAATTGAAGTACAGAACTAGCATAAGCACTCTTGTGGTGGGCTCTTAAGTTGAAAAATAAATCAAAATGTATCCAGAAAAATGTTGTTTTCTTATATAGGCATGAAACTTTTCACCCCACCCTTGTATATGATTCTGGCTAAGAAAATTACATGAAAATTAATCATTTCTAAATTAATATAGTATACAGTAATGAAACCTAATTACGCATATATTTAGAATAAAACATAAAACACTTGAGAGGTTATCTTAAAAATAAACAAGTATAATTATAAGATGATAACTTTCTTTTAATGAAATTTAGAATTCATCATTTATACATTCAAAACAGTAAGATCGATTGTGAGACAAGTACGCAACACAATATTAAACAGAAATAAACAAAACTAAAAGTAAAATGACATAAAACAGTTAATTAATAACTTTAAAAAACATTAATGTTAATTACACAAGTCATCAAAATAAACCCGTTATCTTATCTATAGTAAAACTGCCGGTAGCATACTTATTTTTTATGTATTAATAATGGCTAATTATCTAAAATTTATCATTTCCCAAATAAACTACTTTTGGAATTGATAATAGGAATTTAAAGTATCAAACATGTACTGCTTATTATAAAGTATGTGCGCACACATTCTTTATTGAAAAAATAGATTATAATTAATGATACCAACAAATTTAAATGCATTACATATCAATTTTTTTCAGCTAAAATAATTCACATTACGAAAACTCAATCCATTACTATAGATAATCAAAAGTTAACATAGCAAGCAAAAATATTTCCTCTGTGAAATAAGACTGCCACTGTAAGCAGTAAACCTTTTTTTTTTTACCTAATCTGAAAACTAAAGCTATACGAGAATAATTAAATTCAGCAAATAAACATTTACTCAGCTGAAAACACCAAAAATAGTCACTCCGTACCTTCAAATAATCACTAATTATTAATATCTAAAAATAGATATTTTGATGCAATTCAGTTAAAAACAAAAATTAAGACAACTGACAATATTAGATTTATGAAATTTCCCAAAATATTTATAATGACAGTCATAAATGAATCCAAGTTAAATTTTGCAAACTGCACACAAGAAACACCAAAATGAAACCACATAAAAACTCCAAAAACTAAATATAAAATCCTACAAACAGAAGAATGAATTAAACCAAGATGAGTGAAGAAAACCTATTGACTGGAAAAATAAACTAATACATTTATAAAAACAAGAAAAAAAGGAACAAAAAAATAAAAATATGAATGCGTTTATAACTTAATAATCACTTCACTTATGAAAATTATATTTGCCGTTGAATAGTTTCATTCCTCTTTCTCACAGAACGTTGAGCTACTGGTTTCCTTCTTTGAGATGGTAATGACATTCTTCTAGTACTTGTAGCCTTGGTAAAGTAATTATTCATCATAATATTATTAAAACGAATCACTCATCAAATGAAGCGATTAATTAAGTAAATAATTTGTCATTTTTCAAGGCACAAAAGTATACAAAAGTTATGGAGGAATTTTAAAAATGACCCATTTAAGTGCATTAAAGTTAATGCTAAATGTACGTACAAGTCTTCAGTGGCCAAAATGTAAGTAGTTGATACATTCAGAATCAGGTAAAGAATATTCTCATCTCTTTGGTTTTCTCTCCCTAATTTTATAATACTGTTCTGAGTTAGCTCCTACATACTCAAAGTACCCATCTATTGCAGAATCTTTACGTACAGAATATAACATTTCAAAAAAGAGAAAGTAATGCATAAACAATTTCTTGTTAGAAAGCTGACTGACCATAATCAGTTAATTAAATATAATTGGACATCCATGACGGAATACAAAATTAAAACATAAAGCAACATCACGTGTAACAGTGTTCCATATATGAAGAAAACAAACTGAAGTAATATATTGTGTGTAACTACACACAAGCAAACACACACGCACGCACATACACACACACAAAATACAAATAGATAAAACAAACAAAAAACTGAAAGCTACTAAACATGAACATGAAAAGAAATCTGGATCCAAGAACCAACATTAAAATATATCTTGAGTAACGTTAAATGGGAACAATCCAGTTTATCCACAATTTATCAGCAGTGTTTTTAATATTAGCAACCAAAAATGTAATAATGCAGAACCATGCTGAAATACTATTTCTAAATCATTACCAATTAAAATGGTATAAGTATTAAATAATACTGCTAATCATAAAAAAGCAATATACCTAATCAAATTATACTTTTCAATAATTACACAAAAATAATGTATTACAAATTTACTCACATTGCAGTTTGGATCTTCGGCGGCAAGTGTTCTGGCAAGAAGTGATGTAAAAGTACTCTTCCCAACACCACCTTTTCCAGAGAGCACAAGAAGCTTGTGTTGAACAGAAGCAAGTCGTCCTTTCACAAGTTCAGCACCTACCACCGCCAAAATATATACTGTTAGTATAAAAAAATTTGTCACTGTATAGTTTTTATTCTAATATGTATTATATATCAACAAAAAATCACTGATTTTTTATCAATTTTATACCAAAAGATCTCTCTCTGTATAAATAGTATTGCAAAACATTTAACTATTAGTTGCAACTGACATCTACAGTCTTCAGAGTCCAAAAATGATAAAATTTTTAGTTACAGAATTCTACACGTGTACGTATATATATATATATAGTGTATTGGGCATAATGTTCAGGATCAAACTTGGTAACTTTCCAAAAGAACAACTTTAACAAGCCAGATTGAGCCGAACTTTTAACTAGCCTAATGGACCAACACAAAATTCTCATCATGGGTTTGCAGAAAATAAGACATCGACCAGGATGCCATGAAATGTCAAGGATATAGGCCCTACAAAGATGTACCTGGGAAGAGAGTGATAAAAAATGTCCCACAATTTGGAACAGACTTTTTAATCAGCCTCAAAATAATAAACTACATACAAGAATTCAAGTCACAATCCTCAAGAATCTCAACTCTCACCCTAAAAGCATCTAATAAAATCTACACAATAATAAACACCTATGCACCCAGTAATAATAAAAAGAACTTTTCAAAAGACAGTAAAGAAACAGAAAAGTTCTGAGATCTACTCGATCTGACTATAAATAACATCCCCAAAACCATGTTAAATAATTAATTGGAGACTTCATTGCTCATCTAGGCAGATAAAGAAGATATCACATCTGAAAATGCCTCCCCAAAAGAAAACACACAAAAACGGGCAGATTCATCGATCTCGGCAGAAAACACAAATCTAATCTCAAAATCCAAATACTTCAAGAAGAAACCTCAAAAACTCAAAACCTGGAAATACTCCAACTACACTACAGGAGAATGGCAACTAGACCATAACTTCTTGGACAAACACCACCACAAGGAGATCTACAACATAAAAGTTCTCCAAGAAGTAGATACAGGCTCAGATAACTATGTAGTCAAAATTAAAATTAAATTTACTCCCCAAATAAAGTGACAAAACCAAACCCCTAAAACTAAAAGAAAAATGGACTCTACCCAAATAATCAAGAATTAAAATTACCAAAAAGCAACTGACAAAATAACAATCATGGATAAACTTGAAGCTCTAGTCAACAACCTTAAGCAAACTGCCGAAGAATTACCCCCAATAAAATCCTGTAAAAAACATTAATGGTATAACAGCAATGTGACAAAACAGTGAAGAAAAGACATCAAACATGGCTATTTTACCAATCCCAAAAATCAGAAACATTCTTCCAAAATTTAGTAAAACAAAGAAAAGAAACAACCCTAATCCTAAGGAGAATAAAACAACAAGACCATAAAGACAGTCTGAAATCAACAGAAAGATCAATAAAACAGTTGAGAGGTTACTACAAAACCTTAAAAAATCAGCTCCAAAAATACAAACCACCAACCCTACTTACAAAGAATGAAACTGTAAACTAGTCCATAACAATAAAATCAACATGGAAATTCTAGCTAAATATTTCAAAAAACTTCTAAATTAACAAGAACTGGCTAACTCCTAAACTTCAACACCAAAATCCCAACACCACCAGAAAACATCAACCCTCCCACAAAAAAAGAAATCTACCAGGCACTGGGTGAAATGAATTACAAAGGATGAAGATCAAACTTTTGTAGAGATCTGGAAACATGCAGGAAAATCAGCAAAAATTTCCCTTCAACAGCTTGTCAACATCTGGATCAAAGAAGAACACTGGATGAGACCCCTTCTCCATCCACTACACAAAAAAGGGGATAAAACAGATTAACAATTACAGGGGACACTCAATAATGTATTACACTCCTAGACAAAACATACAAAATTCTTTCAAGAATCATCTTCAACAGGAATGGTTCACAACTCGAGAAAGAACTAGGAGAATACCATGGAGGTTTCAGACCCTGGAGGAGCTGTCCATACCAGATCATGAGTCTCAAGCTAATAATGGATTACAACAGGAAAAGAACAGAGACATGGTAATAACACTTGTAGATTTCAAGAAAGCTTATGACTGCATCCACAGAGAATCCTTACTAAAAACTCTAAGACATCTCTGATGTCTTTTTTTTTGTTTAACATCCAGGTCCGCAGTCAAGCAATTCTTTCTGCAGAGGATGAGATAAGTGTTTTGTAGTGTGTGTGAAAAATGCCATACCTGACCAGGATTCAAACCCAGGACCTCCTGATGTAAGGCCAAGACACTGCGACTCACATCACAGAGGCCGGCATATACAGAGTTAGAACCCATCACTGATATCATGTGTAAGAGATTAGGATTCTTTGGACATATCTTGAGGATGCAAGAGTTCTGAAACAGGTTGTTGAGAAGACGAGTCCCTAATTGTATATAACCAGACTTTTGTCGAGAGAGGTTAGGGATAATTTACCAATTATGGCAATACTTAACACAACCTCAAGGACACTCAAAAATATGATCATTATAGACAGACACTGCACCACATGTTCTGTGCTATTAGCTGTACATACAACAGAAAATCACCTTACAAAATGTCCCCTCAATCATCTTCAATGACCGATTCAAAGTCCGACTTTGATGTTTATTAAGATTAGTTTACAGTTTATTCCTACCTCCACCGAACTCAAACCTTAACCTTAACTATAGCTTTTATCCTAACCTCTCTCCACAGAACATATTCGTAACTCATCAGGTCGAGATAACTCACAAAATTCTTAGCTAATTGGCCACAATACTGATAACACGGCATAAATTTTGACCTTGCACAAATCACCTGCTGTCCAAACTTGCTTCTGACATTTAGATCTTGTGTTTTCCTGATCCTAACTACAACTACTATGGTATATTAAAGTATTAAAAGAAATTTGAGTTGAGAAATAAAGTAATCGCTCGGAATTACAAAAATAAGCTATTAATATTAAAAACTGAGTTGTCGAACTAACAATTCATTGAAGAATAAATGGGTACAAAAAAAAACAGTCATATCTAAAACAGACAAATTTAAGACATTAGAAAGTCCACCCAACTGACACACCAACATAAGACATAATAACCCAACACACTACACATAAGGAAGCAGCTTTTCTATATATGAAAACATAATCAATTATACAACCCAATAAGTTGAACTTACATTGAATAATCGAATACAATAAAATATACCAACAACAATTGCACATAAGAGTTATTCAGTATTAAATCAACAAAGTCCACAGCCTGACTTACTGGGATTTTAATGAAATTTGGTATGAATTAACTGTTGATGGACTTATGAGAAAGTACTGAATTTCAGATCTCTATCATAAAATGTTTTGTTTTTAGAAAACTTCTAATTTGCTGGAAAATGGTAAATTTTGACCTGTGACAGTAGTGGTCAACAAAACTTTATTTATTAAGGTAGAATAATAAAATTTATTTCATTTTAAAGCTTATTTGGTGCTCTTTCATATGAAATGCAACAAGCCTATGTTTATATAAACTTTGATTTCAAGGTCACCATCTTTAACCTTGAATTTCAGAAAAAACTGGTCTTCAATTTTTTAATAATAAATATATATTATTCATCATTATACTTTGAAGCAATTGAGAAAATTTTAAACTGTGACTGCTTTGGGATCAGGAGATAAAAAATAAAATGTGTATGAATGTTTTAGAAAAACTTACTTTTCAAAAATTTCTAATTAGTTTTATAAAAAGCCTTCAATCAATATTAATTTAGTCAAAATGAGGTTGAAAATCATTAAACTTTATGCTTAAAACTGAAATTAAATTAATAATCTTATGTAAAACAATAAATCTCCTACATTTTTAAATGATCTAAAAAACTCAAATGTAAAAACATAATTATGTATAAAATATAATTCTCTTCTCAAGATTCACTTCTCCTAATACAAGATGCTACAATAATATAAATAATAATTATATAACTAAAAATTAAAATATAATAATGCATGTATTTCAATAATTACAGTAATGGCATTTATGATTTGGCAATTTTGACAGTATTAAAATCTTGCACAATATACAAAAATAAGTATATCAATAAAAATTTCAATTAGTTTTATACATTTTGAAAATTAACTGTTTCATTTCAGTACCTGTTACTTTAAATAAATATTTTAATTTGGATTAAGTTTAACAATAGTCCGACAAAATACATCAACAGCACTAATATATTGTTTAATGCTAATGAAATGATTAATTTTTCAAATTAATGTTTCTTAAAAAAATAATTTTTTATAATAATGATTTAATAAATGTAATCTGATATTTTCACTGGCTTTCAATTATTGCTACTTAAAAGTTATACCAATAACATTAGTATTAAGTTAAATTTTAAAAGAGTGTTTATGCGCTTATTTGAAATACCTATTAATTCGCTGTCAGTCTTTCATTTGCCTGGAGTAGTTTCCTTTTCGGATAATGTATATGTACATCCAGTAGCAGTTTTTAGATTAACTTTTGTTAATATTTCCCATCGAGGTAATATTAAAATATCACCGTATGCTAGAAAAACATAAGAAGGAGATGGGTCTTCAGAATAAAGAAAACTTACTTACACTTCTGTCGATTCATTTGTAGAAAATATACAAGCCAACCACCAAGCACCATTATAAATGCACGTGACAAAAGCTTTTACATCAAAAATTTCAGGAAAACCAACTTCTTTTTTATGCAAAACTTTATGTTGTTAAAAATTTTCATTTCTGGGAATAATTTTTGTTTTAAGATATCCTTTCTGACTGATAAAAAAGCATTCAACTTTTGAGTATCTGGGATTGCCACCGCTTTAGCTAAACAAGGTGCTAAATACTTTCCTTCTTTCTGATATTCTTCATTTGAAACAAATATGAAATTCAATATTTTACTGAGCCCAATGATAAAGCTGAATGACTGTTATTTGATCTTGGTATGGGTGTTGTAAACTTGGCTCTGATGCTAATCTTTTATGAGTACCACCAAGCCATCACATGCACTCTTGCCTTGTGATATGGTAAAGAAGTGTCATTCCGCCTTGGCATGAAAGTCATCCTTATGATACGTTAAATTTACAAAGTTTTTAAGATTTTTATATTGTGCTGCTGAGCCACCTGATAAGTAAATTAGTTTATTCACAATATTATATTTTTCTTCTAAAAACTGAATTAGTTCTTTCTGAAAAAGGTGAAGTGATACTATGCCGGGTTTAAGGCAGTCAGACGTAACTAATCATTTTAAGTGTCTGTAAATTTTTACTTTTAAAATAAATAGCAAAAGGATGAATTGTAACCTGTTGATTGTTCCAGTGAAACCCTTGGGTTTCATCAGATAACACAAATGAATAATTTTCAGCAAAGTCACGTAATGTGATAAAGATTTCAAGTTCAATTAGTTTCTAAATTTTTTAAGAAGTTTGACTGCTGAGAAACAATGAATGAATGGCGAACGAGAACTGATCATTTTTCAATAAACATCTCAATAAAATCTGTGTTCTTCTCTACATTTCTAAACTTGAATGATCTGTTGATATCCATTGCTTAAAAGTTATTTAGTCCACAGAATTTTCAACAAATATTGAAATAATTTAAATGTTAAATGTTTTTAAAATTGTTAGAATCTGAACAGTTCTTATACTTATCGAGATAAAAATTTCTTGAAGTATTACAAATAATTTGTGTCACAAAGTGTTTATAAGAAGTAAATGATTGCTGCACTCTTATGTTAAATAATTTAATTTACACACTTCAAATTTCACTACCAGGTTCAACTCGAAATGAAGTCCCAATGTTTTTACTAGATTCACTAAATATTTTCCCTTATTGATGACTTAATTTTTGCAATCTTTTTGGCAGGATATGTTTTCTCTTGCAACCTTTTAGATTTTACAGGTGATTTCCAAATATTCACTAGACTTTCGTTGAGCCTGTCTGATGCATAATTCGTTTCGTCATCATCATCTGATGGTGACTTCTTCACCAACATCTGCTTCTTATTACTAATTGAGGCAAGTTTTTTCTGACACTTATCACAAATCTTTCAATCACTTTTTAAACTTGGATTTATTCCTGTCATCCATGGTAACTCTTTTCTTGAATTCTTAGTAACATTATTATAACTTACTTCTTGAAATGGATTATAAAATTTATTATTGTAAAAAGTTGCCATACTTCAAAGGAAACCTAACTTCAAAAACGTTCTCATGCTTTCTGACATCATGTTATTCCATAAATAAATCAAATTCATGTTTAATTTAAACTAAAACAATGGACACAGACTATAACTAAATAGATGATATAGTAAGCTTAAATACATTTTGTCAATTCAATTTGTTTTAATTACACTGAGTCTTCACATTACATCATTGGTCATTTGATTGAGTTGGGATATACTTCTTCTTATTACTAGACAAAACAAATGAGCAACACATTACCTCATTACTTTTAGTTTCTTTTTGCAAGTTCAGCCAACAAAAATTTAATTATTTACCACCTCAATCCACAATAAAGATTTTTTTGTTAAAACATTAGTGCACATTTTATATTTTTCTCTTGATCCAGTGCAGTCATAGTTTCAAATGCACAGTTAATTTTTAATATAATTATGAATAAAATACATTTTTCATTAAAAAAAATTGAAGGCCCTTTTTTAATAAAATTCAAGGCCAAAAGTCAAAGGCGACTTTGAAATAAAAATTTACGTAAACATAGGCCTGTTGTATATCATATGAAAGAACATTAAATAAGCTTTAAAATATGTCAACGTTTATCATTCTACCTTAATAAACAACAAAGTTATATCAACCTAACACTATTGCCAGATGTCGAATTTTGCCATTTTCCAGCAAATTTGAATGCTCTAAAAACAAAATGGTTAATCACTGAGATCTGAAATTCAGTATTTTCTCATAACTCCATCAACAGTTAATTCATATCAAATTTCATGAAGATGCCAGTTGCTACGGTTGTAAATGGCTATTCACCTTGTTGATTTGACACAGAATGACCCATAACATATAAATAACAGTTACAAAAAAATACATCAGTTACATCTCTATTGACCAAACTAAATTACCATATCATTTAATGAAAAAAATCATTACAAACTGCTAACTTTTTTCAGAAAAATTTGATATATTTTCTGCAACCAATTTTTCAACAAATAAAAAATTCAAGATCACAAAATAACAAAGGAAATACAAAAAACACACAAATCTAGGATTATAAAAAATTAGACTGCAATGATTAATTATGATTATGTAATCAAACACACTGCATAAATGACGAATTTTCAATAACAGAAAACTCATGTAATGATAATGAAGAAGTGAGACCACAGATATATAGACTAACCTAACTTTCATTAAAAGAAAATTTAGATGAAAAATTGGCCAAAACAATAGATGCATAATGAACAGACAATTTGATAAAAGAAAGTTTTGTGCTTTAATATTGGAGTAAATGACATGAAATTGTACTAGCTCATAAAACAGTGCGAAACAATAATAAAATTAATGTACAGCAAATGACGAATTCAAGTAATTAAACATTGTATACATCAGAAGTCATCAACTTGATCTAAACTGAAAACAGCTGAAACAATTCCTAAAATGGCAAGCTGTAGGAATCCATTTTTTCTAAGCAAATAACAAGCAGTCTTCAAGACGCTAATGAAAATTATCATTATTAACAGAATTCTCATTACCATTACCAACTTAATCATTACAAATTGATAAAAAAACATTTAAGAAATGAGTTATATATAAGTATAAGAAATAATAATCGTTGCTGCATTATTAAAATTATTCATCTCCACTCAGACACACTGATGAGTCACATGTAAACATATCTTAGATTGCACAAGAAAAGAAAGTAAGTTTAAAACTATCTCTGAGAAAAGGGTGTATTTGAAAACTGAGTAAACCTGATATCTTTATGCCTACATCATGAGAAAAAATTTACATTAATGATTTGGTAAACTATTAGCATTTTTATAACATTTAATTATTATATCAAAAACTACACAATAAACTAGCAAAATAAGTAACTGAAGTTGAAATAAATAGATGTAAAAATATAATACAAAATGTATGTAGGACTTGGTTTTTTTTCACCACGTTTTTTTAACTTCATTGTCAAAGAATAAAACATAATGAAACTGAATCACACCAATCACGTAATGCAGAAATATAATAAACAATATATTCTGCCAATTTATTAGCTCGATACAAAAAAATTACAATATCCACTAACAACTTTTAATTTTCTATTTTACAATACAACAAAATAGTAAATCTAGTTTTGAAACAGTGTTGCAAATGTGTAAACATAACCTCTTTTAAAAATAATGATAAGCAAAGAAAAATCATATATATATATATATATATATACTGTTATATATGTCACGTAGTATTTACAACTTTTAGTTAAACTGGCTCTAAGTTTTAAATAAATAAATAAGTAAAACAATAAAATTTACCTAAATCAGGCCCTCTCGCAGCTCCTGAAGCACATAACCCCTGATTCGGACATCCCCGACATGCACTGGCTTTGCCCGCTGTGACACTTTGTGTACCGGGACAATCTGTAAGAAACATATGGTACATCATACGCTGTAGGAAATTTTTAACAACTCTGACAGGCATTTATCATAAATTTAGAAGATGAAATAAAAAGGGAATTTAACTTACGTTCCGGAGCATCAGCTGGCTTGTCCTCCATTTTACGAATGACGAATATTTTCACCATGACCTGCATAAATACTTGGCTTGTTGTCATGGCAACTGACAGTCATTAAATACCGTTCAAAAACGCACGTTTTTAAAAATATCAAATTTTATTTTCAATGTATCACTCCTATCATTGAATAATGGGGGAGGAATCTGTGTTGTATTCTGTAAGATAATTTTATGCTAATTAGTTATAAAAAAATTTACTTGTATTGTATGGCACTTAAACATATGACAACATGTATTAATATTTAAAGATAAGAATAGTCGTGCACTTGTAGGATATTTGAAAAAGTTCCCAACAGACGATACATAAAAACAGTTCTGTATAAACGCTGTTTATCAGACAAATACATCATAATGTAGATGAGTTTGAATTATAATTAGAGAAATTCTTATGAAATGATTATTTACAATTTCACTACCCCTCACCATTCACATCATTCAACATTCACATGTGATTACACATCATTTAACTGAAAATTTTAGTTTAATAATTTTTTTTAATTTAAGCATACTGATTCCTTGCAATAAACACATAATATTTAAATGATTTATAATGTACAATACTAATAATTATAGTATAATAATTGTATTAATTAAAATGTAATTATATTATATTTATAATTATAAATGTATTGATACATTTATTAATCTTTTATTCAGCAACTGCAACCATGGAGTTCAGGAGGGGCCCCACCCTGCATGGAGCCCATAGCTGGAGGAGGAATTCCCCCTCGAATTGCTTCCTATTACAAGACACCTCGACCTCATCCTTGGCGTCCTACACTTGGATATGAAAATGTTGAAGTTGTACCCTTGTTAGTATATTAATAAATGGAATGTCAGTAAATTATTTGTTTTTGTTTGAGTGTATGATAAGTTACAAAAATAGAAGGTTTTTTTAATTAAAAAAGATACGTTATAATTTTATTACTTAAATTTATTAAATACATTTGATCCACTGCCTTACTTCATATAATTTTTAATATAAATTACATTTTCATCAAGATAGAAAATTGAATGATTCTATCATTTGCCTCTACACAAGAATGCACCTCCCTAAATTTGTGTACAGTATTCTTGAAACATCATCTCACATTTCAAAAATTTAATTTAACAATCTTGCGTTTTGAAATTAATAATGCTGAGTTTGTGTTTTCACAAACTATTATTGGTTGTTAGTAGTCATTTATTTTACTTAAAGCAGAATTCTTAATTAATATTTTAAAAAAGGTTTTCAGTAACTGTAAATAATAAAAGTGATAAATTTTATAAAGTAGTTTTTAAATACAATACAGCAATTTATGTTATTTTAAAGTGAAAACACATAAAACCTTAATCTGGCTACATTTTGATCTAAATCAAACATTGCCTCTGGGATCCCTGAATACTACCATGATGTTGAAAATAGTACTAGTGTTTGTATTAAGTTTTAAAAGATTTTGGTTATTTGTAAAAGGTTCAAAGAATATGTTGATATTAATTGTGATTCTTCATTTTTTTTTTTGTTTCTGTGCATTTCATGTTTACTCAAGTGTGGTTTGTATCCATTATTGTTTTTGTATAAGATTTTCATATTGATCTTTATGTGTATGCCTTGTTTCAGTGAGATGTTTTGTGAAAGTAGATTCAGTAGTGAAGTGAACTAGTACCAAGATTCAGAATAAAATGTTATTATTTTCATCTTAAAATAAGATTTTCTGTAAATAATTTAAAAATTATTCCATTTTTTATATTGTAAGTATAACGGATATTAAAATTCAAATTTATGCATTTTTATTATAGTTATTAATTATTTATATTTGCTGTTAAAGATCAATGATGATGTTATGAGTAAATCAAAATGTACTAGAAGAAATAAGGAATTGCATAGATTTATTGTTCAAACAGAAATTCAGTTGAAATTAAATAAGAATATAACAAGTGGTGTAAAGAATGTTAGAACGAAGGATAATAAAGAAGTAGATAATATACATAACACTCAGAATTTACAGAATTTTGTTATGTACTAAAATTACAACAGATGATATACAAAAGACATTAAAAGCAGAATGGCACACGCAAGGAAAATTAAAAAAAAATAAAATATTGAAAATTAGGTATTAAATGGAGAGTGGTTTAAGATGAACTGAGAAGACAAAAATTTATGTTAAAACCAATGTACTGAAAGAACTAGGTTGGTAGGTTCTGTAATAAGACACTAGTATTTAATTAATTTGGTTTAAGAGGAAGGATGTTTAGAACTAAAAAATTGCAGAGAAAAACAAAGACTGGAATATATATATATATATATATATATATATATATATAAAACATAAAACAAATGATTGATGACATAAGATGTAGTAAATATGTTGAGATTAAAAGGTTGGCTCACAACAAAAATAAATGGAGAAAAGCAACAGATCAGCCAAATAATGCATCTAAAATACACAAACAAAATTCACAGCTACCATAGATTTAATATTTACTACTTGGACTCAAGACAAAAGAATTTGTAGGTAACTCTAGTAATGTAATAATCCATTTTTAGTAAAGGAAAAGAATACAGTTTCAGTGTATAATTATAATGATATTCATCAGTTTCTGGGCTTATCTGCTCATTTTTAAATAAGTTAGATGAATCACACATGTAATACATAAAAAAAATATGAGTTTGAAGAAAATTATACAAAAAAACAGGCTAAGGAACAAATATAAAACAGCACAATTACATAAGCACACTTCAGAAAAAACAAAGCAAAAACTATGAAACTGGAAAACTCCAGCGAAGAAGTTTTTTCCCATAAATAAATTAAAAAGTTAATACTCAATGGATATTAAAATTATTTTTTGTAACTCTTATTATTTTTTACACAAAACAAACAATATAAAAAATAGTATGCCATGAATATAATATTTCTAAGGGAAAAATTAATATAAAGTATATTGATTTTACAGGCCAGCTCAACCAATAACAAATGCAATGGTAGATGTATGTTCAAGTCCGGTCGGAATGTCAACAGAACCTTTGCGCTTTCCAAATCTGGTTACTGGGTTTGACAGAAACCCAGGACATGCAGCTCGAGCTGCTCTTTATACTAGATACACACCTTATGAATGGGTTCAAAGTTCACTTAGTCAGTACAATGAAGCAGATACAACAAGAAATTTTTCAGAAAGATTACGATCTGATGCTGTACGAGTTATAAGGTAAAAGTATTTTATAATTTCTATATATACATTTTATAAAATTTATAGTTTTGTAACAATATATCGTGAATATAGAACTAAGCAGAATATTCGGTTACATTTGTGAGAATATAATTACAATTTCGGAAATAACTGAATTGCGACTGACTATCTTGGAACAAACTAACTGAGGCATTTGGGGTTCCATTATTTCTCTATATAAAATGATTGTATTTCATTTTTTTTTTGTATTCTCTTGTTTGTATTTTATTTTATTGTTATTGTATATATTTTATTTAAACTTTATATATAATTATTTGATTTGTATGTGACATGTTGCTTATCATCCTTTGATACTTAAGGTAAGGTGTTACATGACAATAAAATCAAGTAAATAGATTTTAAAAAATCATTCAATTTCTAGCAGACTAATTAGTTTTAACTTACATGAATTAAATAACTGTTGTGAATGACCACCATTTAAAAATTAATTTCATTAAAAACTAAAATATATGATTAAATTTTATGAAAAAAAAAACTTTGTAATTAAATTTTGTCTTTAATCAAGTTTGAGGATAAATATCTGGAAATAAACTACCAGATTTTCATAAAAATTAAGTTTGCTCAGTTTAAAATTTCTGGTTGCCCTTAAACATTTTTTGTATTAATTTAGGATAAAGTTTATATTTTTTCAAGTTTACCTGATTTTAAAATTCTGATTCTGGGGCCTTAAGCTGGTTAATAATTAGGAATTGTTTTAAAATTTGAAGTATTATTCATGAAATTGCTTTAAATTAGATAAAGAAAGACAGTGTATTGACTTAGTTACGAATTCACTGTCATAAATTAATTATTATGTTTAAGTTATGATGATGATGATAAGATTTTTATTAAAACTTTTGAAGTTTATTATTAAAGGTAGTTTATTCTTACTCTGAGATGTAAAGGGGAATTCTTAAATGAGATGTAAAGGGGGATTTTAACATTATTGGATTCTTTCAGGTACTGAAGTTAATAGATCCCATAAACATAAAAAAGGTAGCTACCTAAATGAATCTGGCAATTTTGAGCCGTAGTCTACTGACAGCAGGAAACAACAATATTTATAAAAAAAACAATATTTATTTTGCTGTTAATCAGAGTTGTTTCTTGGCCGAAAGGGGTGCATTGATTTATTGATTTACACAATCCATACAGTCTTTACATCTAAAGCGCCTGTAGATACAAATGGTAACAGTAAGAATTGCTTTCTATAAGAGTAATGATGTTCACTATGCAATCAACCCTTGCAGTGAACAGTGTGAAGGTGTCATTTGTAAGACTGAATAACCCAGAATTTCAGTAGGTTTGGCATGCTGATGAGCAGCAGTATAAGTGGTTCAGTAGAGAAAAGAAACCACTCTTCACTTTCATAATCATGGTATTTATTGTTCTTGAGATTAACAAAATCTCAAGAGTTCTGGGTGATTTGCTTCATGTCATATTGCTACAACTTTACGTTTAAGGCACCTAATAAACACATTTAAAACTTTTTTTTTTATTTTAATGAGGCTAAATACATAATGATAATATGTTAGTAGTTACAAACATGTGCAGAACTATACATTTCACTAGTTCTCTAGCATATAGTAAAAAATCCTATTCCTCCACAGAATTAGATTTGATAATGGGATAGCAAATTTAACTTTGAAAAAATATGTTAAAAATCACATAAGTTTTAAATTATGTAATTCTTGACATTGAAATCTTGGTGCATTATTTCAATGTCTGTCTGTTAAGTTTACAGTCACAATCCTCTGGGATCAGAGCTCTAATTATTATTGATAAACTTTGAATAATAGAATAACTGGTAAATGAAAAATCAGAGTATGCTTCAGGGCCACTAAAGGATTTTTTTTATTTATTTAAATGCCAAATTACTTATGTTCTGTGTTTTACATAGATTTATGGAAAGTAAACTATAATCTACATTTACTATGCGACTAATAAATTTCTTCTCTTTCACAATTACACAGAGAAACTGATGAAAAAACTCAAGTCGGACAAAGAGATGCAGGTCGGAGGCTGGGTGAAAGGATCACAGATGCAACATTCTGGAAAAATGAAATTGAATCAGAGCTGGAAAGAATGCTGGCCGAAACAAATCTGTTACAGGATGCACGAAGAGCTTTGGAAAAGGCAATAAATGATTGTGAAGCACCACTTCATATCGCTCAAGAATGTCTTTATCATCGTGAAAGCAGACAATGTATGTATATTTTCATTAAAAAATATGTTTGTTTTCAATAAAATATAACATATGAAAAAACTAAACCAGATAAATTAAGAAGTTAGATAATCTTACATTAAAAATAAAAATTGTAGGACTGGCTGAGAGGTAAAAGTGGATGGTGCCTCTTGTGAAAGACTACCATTTGTTAGATCAATAAAAGAGAATCCTCTAAATAGACATTATTATGAGGAGAAATTAGAAAAATTGCAAAAAACCTTGAACAAGAGTAAAGAACAATAAAAAGCCTCAAGCCTCTATGTACCATTATCACCTTGTAATCCAATAGATGGATATACATATGCACATACATATTTACATGCACTAGGGAGAGAGAGAGAGAACATAAGTAATAAATGCAGAACAGTTAAATTAAATTAAATGACAAATTAAATTTTTAAACAGTTAAAAATTTATTGATCAACAAGATGAAATCTAGTTAAAAAATTTAAATAAGAACTGATTGTAAAAATTATAAACTTTTTAAATTCACGCAACTATAACTCAAGAAAAGCTTTTAGAAGCTATTATTCAATTCCTTAATCAATGGTGGTGTAACAGGATATTATGAAAACACACTTTTGTATATACATATATAGAAAGTGAATTAACTGCCAGGTTAGTCTAATAGTTGAACTCATCATCGCAAAATCAGCTAATTTTCAAAGTCAAGAGTTTTTAAGGTTCAAGCCCTTGTAAAGGCAGATGTTTTTATATTGATTTGAATGCTGACTGTGGATAGCCATGTTCTTTGGTGGTTGGGTTTCAATTAACCACATGTATCAGGAGTGGACAACCTGTCTGTCCAGACTACATATTTACAGTACACTTACATTGCACTACATCAGGCCTGGCTAGCCAGTAGCAGTAATTGCATTTATTTGCCTATACACACACACACACACACACACACACACAAACATATGGAACAGAATGCAAGAATGGCAAGAGTTTCAATATTTCTCCCTACAGATCGCAGAACATGGACAATGTCCCCTGCTGCTGTATCTTTGTATTATCGGGCGGATTTCATCGGTTATTTAGTGGCGGTTATAAATTTTAAGTTTTATTTATGGACGGATTTGGTAATTTGCGTTCCTATCCGTATGGAGCATCGTGAAATTTATTTACTGGTTCTGACTGTGAGAGACTAAACTTTTGAGCCTAGTAATCCCGGCTTGATTCCCTTTTCAGTCCATCGGTACCAGCACCTATGTGCTAGCAGGAATGCCCCTAATGGAGCCCTAGTTATTTGAAGGGAGAAATGCGTCCCGTTCTCCGGAGGGTGTCATATGCTGACTAAATGAAATTGTTGTCTCTTCATGGGACGTGTGAATTGTTGTCTAGCTTTTTATAGTTTTAACAAAATTTAATTACGAAAACGGTCATTTTTGCGCGGTTTCCAGTTATTGGTTACGCGATATAGAGGCTCCTAAGCCTGGTTTGTCATTTTTTTACTCTCGTACCGCCTCTTCACGGTGGTTCGTTTAATACGGCATGAGGCCGTTTTCTTATACCCTGTGGAGTACGGTCCTCTCGGCAGATGTCCCGGAGATGGCCGGGTTCGATCACGGCCGCTCTCCAGAACAGTCTGCGTGATTGCGCCATCACCACCTCGGATACGGTGTATAGTCCCGCATCGTAGAGAAGAGTGACGTTTCTGACGAACCACGGTGCTCCAAATATCGTCTGCAACGCTATGTTTTTGACGGCTTCTAATTTCTTTTGAAGCGTGGAGTTTAACAAAGCTCCCCCATGCCGGGTAAGCATATGTTAGAATCGGCAGGACGTATAGCCGAATAATGAGCAATTTGATCGCCAGTGGATATGGGCTGGCACTGTTCAGTACTGGGTATAGTGAGGCCCTGACGGCCTTTGCCCTTTGGGTCACATATTTAACATGTTCTCCTAAGGTAAGCCGTTTATCCAGGACTACTCCCAGGTACTTGACTGTTTTCCCAAAGGGGATTTTCTCTCCTGAGATTTCCAGCTGTCTGGCTGGAGCACGTGTCTTGTATGTGAACATCACTGCCACCGATTTTTCACCGTTGACCTTGATTCTCAACATATCAAGCCACGGCTCTACTAGATCCAATTGCCGTTGGAGTCTCTCGATCACGTAATCTACACTTCCGGATTCATAATAATATGCCGTGTCGTCTGCGTATAGAGCTGTTTTGACTCCTTCCGATAGTGGCATATCGTTGACGTAGGCCGTGTACAAGAACGGCGAAAGCACTACTCCTTGGGGGACTCCAGTGGCTACGTCTCTGGTGGAGGAGATTGTTCCCCCTACGCGTATAACAAATATTTTCGGTCTAGTATATAAGACCGTAGCGACAGGAATCAATCAATCAATCTGACATAGCGACAGGAAATCGTCGTATGTGCAAGCCGCTATGCCAAACTTTGTCAAAGGCTTTAGCTACATCTAGAAAAACGGTTGTAGTTACCGCTTTTCTATTTAGGCCTCCGACAAGACTGTCGATTATTTTAACCAGTTGGAGGGTCGTCGAGTGGCCCTCTCTGAACCCAAATTGCTCAGGCCGTACTCCTTTTCCCAAATGTCGCCTAAGTCTCTCCAGGAAAATCCTTTCGAATAGCTTTGACAACACTGGTAATAAGGAAATCGGCCTCTAATTCTGGGGAAAGAGCAGACTTTTCCCAGGTTTGGGTAGGCATACCAAACCTGGGAAAGGTTCGTTTCCCAAATGTCCCAGATATTTGGGAAAAGGAGTACGGCCTGAGCAATTTGGGTTCAGGGAGGGCCACTCGACGACTCTCCAACTGGTTAAAATAATCGACAGTCTTGTCGGAGGCCTAAATAGAAAAGCGGTAACTGCAACCGTTTTGGTCTATATATATATATAAGTGAACTGTTATAATTATCATCATCATTATTGTTATCAGTTCCAGAAGCCTAGGTGTTTGCTTGGCATTTCTCCCGTCACCACCCCATTCAGTTCGTTTGTGACACAGACTGAATGTCTGTTCCAAAAATGGCACCTCAGCCTTCAGCAGTTTAACGACCAGTATCTTAACATAGCTCCTAGAGCTTATCTATCAGCATGAACGGACTAAGCATGGTACCATACACCATCAGCTTATGTTACCCAACTGCTCACTTGTTATACATTTGCTAAAATGGGTAGGCACACCCCGTCAACTACTAAAAATATATATGATATCCATAATAAGATTTATTTCGTCTAGACAGCAATTTGCTGCCATACGTAGGTTGCTGAATGCCAGCAAGTACCTATCCACCATTTTATAGCGCTTGGAGTCATAATAATTGGCTGATGGTCAGCCATACTCAGGGTTAGCTTCCCACAGCAATGCGATAAGAGTCTTTACCTTAACCAAACTACAGATGCCAGTTGAACAAAGCAACCGGATCTAGGAACTCCCACACGGTCCAACAATGTGTCTCTCACCACATTGACTCGTTACTTGAGAGTGGCCAATTTTTCCCCTGACCTCTAAGTTCCAGGTTGGCCGGTCTCTGCCCCCCTCCCCCTCCGGGCAGGGCAGACAAACAACAGGTGTTCATTTGACCGGACCACCCCACAGATGCACAGCTCATCAGCTGCCAGGCAGAACCAACAGATATTGGTTCAAATTAGGATGGTTGATGAGCACCCAGGCATCTGTGGCCCTTAAAAACGAGCTCAAGGCATACCATCCTCCCAAATCTTGTAAAAGCTTATACAAGGATCTTCCCTTAGTTGTGGTGTTCCATTCCAGCTGCCATGCTTCCATCCTGAGGCTCTGCAGCCTGTTCCACAAGTGGCAGATGGGCAACTGAACAAAATTTAGATCCGGTGCATTGTGATCACTGTTCTGCTCAAGTACTGGCCTGACCCGAAACCCCATGCCAAATACCTCAGCCTCCTGGCCTCTTCGCAGTCTCCACATTGCTGCCCAAACATCCAACACTAAATTAATTGGGAGAGTCTTTCCCAATATGGTGGTAGCCTCGTAGGAGTTCCCATATAGTGCTCCCATTACTCCAGTTCAGAACAATCATAACAGATAACTTTAATGCTAGTTGCATCATTCCTTTTCAAAACATTAACTCTATAATAAAGATGCTCTTACTTCCGCACTTTTATATAATTAGAGGTTAGATTCTTTCTTAGAATAACTTCTTTAAATTAGTTGCAGCCCATGAAATAAACATACTATAATATTCATCCAAAGATTAATTATTTTATTAAACAAATATTATTTTAAGCAAAGCAGTTAAGAAGAAAAACATAATCACAATTATAAAAGAACATAACATTTTTAATAGTATTTCTGACCTATCAAAGCTAGATGATATTTAAGGTACTGCTATTTTAGAACTTGATGTGTTTATTAATTCTAATATCAAACTTTTGAGCAGCTGCAAGGTTTTAAATAAAATTCTGCAGGGTTCCCATAAAAATTTAAAGTTATTAAACTCACAAGAAAAAAAAACCAGAGAAATAATTAGAATAACAAGCTGAAAAATGTGTTAAATGCATACAATTCATATTAATTTCAATTTGTTTTTGAATATTTTTTTCCAAGTTTATTTATGAGAGAAATTATTTCAATGAAATATCTTCAAATTTTTCAAAAATTTACTCATTTATCTTGTTATATAGTTGATAGTTTTAGTGATTTATCTTTATTTACATCACACAGGTATCATAAATAAAAATGATGTTTATTGTACTCAGAAATACAGGTTTAACAAAGTTTTATCATTTCTTTTTTTTTTAATTGTTAATATTATTAAATATTTTTGATTTTCCTTTTTAAGAGAAATTTATCATTACAGGAAAACTATATAATTCCCTTATTTACAGCAATTGATTTAGTACATGATGAACCTGAAAAATCACTTCTTAAAGAAATCGAAAACTTACACAACTGCCAAGAAAGACTTCGCAACCTTCATCAGAAAGTACAAGAACAAGTAAGTTAAATTCCTAGTTAAAATTATAACTTCTTAATTTAAATTTTACAGAATGTTAATAAGTCTATATCACTATTTTATCCACGAGTTCAAATATAAATGAGAATCTGTTTCTATAAATATTTATACTGTAATAAAATATGTAAAAACATTATTTTAACTTATACTTGAACCGGCAATTTCAATTATTCAAGCATATGTATTTTCAACATTAGTACCTATAAATTTTTAATGTAGTCTCTTTCAAATGGAATGTGCTTCATTCAATACCGTTTAAGTTTACAAAACTTTAAACTTTTCAGTTTAAAGTCTTTCAGCTGCCTTTAAATCTTATTTTGGGCACCTTCAATAAAATCATTACGTCATTATTGTTTAATTTTTGCCTCCAAAAAAAATTCCTTCACCAATCCAAATTACAATTGCACAGAACCAAATCATATGTTTTAAAATGGATGAAGAAAAATATTGCACTGAGTTGTTGGAGAGTTGCGTCAACTGCCTTTGTAAAACAGTATGATAGACACTACCTTGAAGGAACAAAACTAAACTTTGACTTCTATTTGTTTGAAGCAGTTTGGTGATTTAAATTTTTAACTCAACAAAGTTAAATAATGCTTGGCAATGATATTTTTTAAGAGTGCACATAAATAATATCGTTTGAATCCAACAACAAAGTAGCTCTACACGCAACATCGAAGCAATAGGTTCATTTTGTATGAACTCCGTATTATACGAGGGTAAGTCAATTATCCGCAATGTAGTTATAAATTTTATTGCAATACAAACAGGAAACTTACATGTATGTAATTTTTTGACATAGTCCCTTTGCATTTCAACGTACTTGGTCCATCGTTGCACAAGCTTTCTGATGCCCTCATAAAAGAAGGTTTTCAGTTGAGCTGTGAGCCAGGAATGCACCACTTCTTTCACTGTTTCATCCGAGGTAAATCGAGCCCCTTAATGCCTATTTTAGTGGACCAAAAAGGGCTAGTCAGAAGGAGCAAGATCAGGACTATACGGAGGATGAGCCAGTACTTCAAAGTTGAGTTTCTGGAGTGTTTCAGCAGTATGGGCAGCAGTATATAGATGGGTATTGTGCAACAATACAGCAGTCATAGGCGTTTGCTTCAAATTGTAGGCTTCAGCTTGGCAGTAAGCATCTCGCTGTAACGCGCACTGTTTATTGTCGTGCCCCTTTCCTCATAATGTTCCAGTACTGGGCCTTGTGAGTCCCAAAAAACCGTAAGCATCAGTTTTCCTGTGGATTGTTGGGTCTTGAACTTTTTTTTGCAGGGCGAATTTGGATGTTTCCCTTCCATACTCTGCCGTTTACTCTCCGGCTCGTAATGATGAATCCATGTTTCGTCACCGGTGATGATTCTGCCTAAGAAGATGTCCCATTCGTTACCATAGCGATCCAAATGTTTTTGGCGGATGTCTAAGCGCGTTTATGCAACTGTGTGGAGTTGTTTTGGGACCCATCTTGCAGAGACTTTATGTATGAAACCTAAGTCTGTTGTGGATGATTTCGTAGGCAGAACGGTGACTAATTTGCAGACGATGTGCCACATTATCAATAATCTGTCTAAGAAAGTCATGTCACGTGTACGCTCAATGTTTTCCTCATTTGTGGCGGTAAACTGTCGTCCGGTTACTTCGTCATGCATAACACCTGTGCGACCATTTTTGAATTTTTCAATCCATTCGTAGACACTCCGTTGCGGCAACACACTGTTCCCGTACTGTACCGAAAGTCTCCGATGAATTTCGGCCCCTGATACACCTAGCGACCACAAAAAACGGATCACTGAACGTTGCTCTCTTTGGTGCAAACAAAAAGCGGGGCAGTCATGGTTAACGGTAGGGCAAAGATAATGAAACTAACCTAGCAGCATCAGACCTGCACAGACATAACAGCAATTAAATCACGCATGCGTCATCTACGCAACACGACAGTACTACCAACATAAACAAAAATATAACTAAATTGCGGATAATAATTGACTTACCCTCGAAGAATTTTAGAATTGGTATATTACTTTATATCAATATTTTTGTTTGTTGGTGAGATAGTATAAGTGTTTGTTATTTGTTTTTCATTCTGTTTACTGTTTATGTTTCCATTTTATTAGTTATTCATAAATTTTGTTGCTTGGGTACCCAATAGGCTACCTAAGCCATATTTGCAGGTCAGTAGATTGTTTATTTAAACTGCCCTCTTGGGTTTGTATTTATCAGGACTGCATTCCTGGTCCTTGTTTATTGTTTACAAAATAATTAATTTAATTATTCTAGTTTCTTTAGATTTATTTTGTATAGCTGTTGTTTAAAGGAGTTATTGATTAGTCGACATTTGGTTTATTTATTTTTATAGAAGTCTGCCATTGGTCGGATCTTGTTAGTAAACAAACATCGTTTTAGTTTATTTTATTAAAAAAAACGATGTTTGTTTATTAATGTATGTTTCTGTTTTAGAGTTTTTGTGTTGATATCATATCCGAGCAGGAAGGCAGACGACAGGATCAGTGTCAGATTTAGCCTTTGAAATGCTCCGTGCAAAAGTAAAAAATTGCGCCCTTGTGGAACTACAACATAAACATTCTTAAAAAAAAGGTATATGGGCGTTTTACACTTTTTAGCGAGCGTCCAAAAAACAACTCCGTAAGTGACACAAATTCGTTTCCTGAGGTATTCACAGTCACGAACGGTCTTGTCAAAATTGGCCTAGGCGCGGGGTCCAAACTTCTGCGGTTTCGGTTAGTTAGTTTGAGGGAATCGTGTTAGGTTAGATGTGAATATGTACGTTTGAGGCCTACGTGAAGGCAAATTTTGGTTTGTATTTTACTTATGCAAATGTCTGCCGAAGCATTTACACCGGTTCCATCCCGACCGAGGCCTGGCTGATGACTCTGAGATATAATCAGTTAGAGGGTCTAAAGATGACCTCCGGTAAAGCTCCTCAGCGCTCGGATCGGAGGGGGTTGAGTAGCGACTAGTAACGTCACAAGTTGGGTGTGTACCCCTACCGGGTTGGGACCTCCGCATGTTCTCTTTTCATATTCGCCCCAATATTGTATCCTTGGCCTCTCAAGTATATCAAAGGCAATCGCAGGTTTTCTAGGTTTCGAACGTAAGACATCAAAAAGTTGCTGGTTTGTTGATCTTTCAATCGGAAGAAAGTCCAAAAAATGTTAATGAATGTTGATGTCTTATTGTTCAATCGACACATACCGTATAACGAAGGTCATTTCTTCTGTTTTTCTCAACTCAGATTTACAATTTAATGTAATTGACTAATATTTTGATTTTTTCATTTCATTTAATGTGACTTTTGATATTATGTACAATTAGGTGAATTACCTTATTCTGAATGGTTTTACTGAAGTATATGGTTATTTTATGTTGTTTGTTCAAAGCCCTCCTTATATGCTCCTCCATAACAGGATCAAATTCAACTTATAGTTGGTCTAGCTTTAAAAATATTCCATTCAAATGTCATACAAATATTGGTTGCTACCTGTAAATGCCAAGCAACTTTTTCCTAAAAGTTTGACGAACGAAACTACACGTTGAAAAACAGCGTTCCAATGCTGAGTTTCTGCAGTCCAAAATCTTTGAAAAGTAGCATCTATTGTTTGCAAAGTTTCTAAACGAATACTCAGTTCAAGCCAGGACTTTTGGGCTTCAAATTTCTTTCTGCAGTTTCATGATTTTTGAGAGTTTTTACTATATGCCGCCAATCTTTATAGCCATCTTTTGCTAAAGAAGATATAGCTGTTGCAAAAATTTTGCGTACAAGCACAAATCATTGTTTACAGAATACACCAACCAATTTCTGTGAATTTTCTCTCTGTTGCTGAGACATCATGTATAGTTGTTTTAGGTGAACCTACGTCGATGGTATCAGTAGGAAAATCAAAGTTGTACATTGGGAATGTTGGACCAGCTTTCGGAAGGCAAATCCTTTCTGCATCAGAAATGCATTCAGGCCATAGTCCTGGATCAGAACTCAAAACGAAAACGACAGGACGATCTTCATCGTGTCTCCATCTGCAAGTGCGATGCATTTTCTATCTCTTTCTCTTCTTCCTCTTCGGCTTCTTGTTGCTGAAGACGATCAGGCACGTTTGTGCTAGAAGATCACCCAGAAATTAATGAAGACTGCTCTGTTGGAACAACGACATCCTCAATGACCTCACTTCAACGCTGTCCAAATCATCTTGATTTTTTCTCTTGTACTTAGCCTAGAATTGTCTTTGAAAAACTTTTCCAAAGCATCAGCTTGTTTTTTAAAGGATAATTTCGTCTATAATTTTCGTTTCCTGAACTGGCTGCCAGATAATTTCTTTAAACTATTTGGATCAAAATAAAACCTCTTCCAACGATAAAAACCTGGCAGTTCACCAGATATAATGTATGGATGCTGTAACAGAACAACATTCAGCCCTTAACTATTAAGTTAAGGGTTAACATTAAATATTAAGTTGTATTACATTTCAACAGCTCTCAGATAGTGTCCATATTCTTTACTACTGACAGGGTGCTTGTGGTTTTTTCGAGAGCGCTTCTTAGGACACTTGTCAGGTTTGTGCCCCTTGTCCCCACAATGAGCACATACTGCAGGATGATTACAGAACTGAGCCCTGTGACCATACCTGCAGCACTTAAAACAGCACTGCGCATCTAAATATTCCTTAACTCGACTAGAAGAGAAGCCTACAAACAACCTGCCCTCCTTAGTGAAGCTGTTAAGTAAAGTATTACTGACCTCGAAGATACCGTGGTAGCGCTCTGCCTCACGCCAACCTGATTTAAACAATAGCCGACATTCAGACTTGAAATAAACCTCAACCATCTGATTATTCTGCTCTCTAATGAGAGTCATTAACTCATACTCAGATAGTCGCCGATATATGTCATAAAGTATAATTCTTAGGCGCCTCTTTTTCTTAGGGTTGACTTTCAGATCGGACTTACCGACCTGTAGAGTGTCAGAAATAACCTTTACGGTTTCCTTTTCGTCAGCAATGGCGGGTAACTCCTTTTTTGTTTTCTTAATATTACGAATCTTCAAGCCGAACTCTTTTGTTTAAGGACGACCTGAAATTCATCTTTCATTTCCTTGCTGGATTTAGTGGTTGCCCCTTCCCTTAAATTTACGAAAACCATCTATTTTTTCCCCGAGACAAACTTGCCTCGTGCTTTTCTTTTAAAATATCAAATAAAAGATATTAAGCGATATATTTATATCGTTTACGCTGCGGAGCTGAAACCGGCTATTGAACCGATTACAGGTACACTCCGAAACAGGTACAATTTCCCTCACCACAATCTCCCGAGTCTCAGCCGGCTTAGCAGCTAACCGCTTATACTTTTCTCCCAGGGCAGTCAAGATCGGATTAAGCTCCTTTAATTTAGGAATTATTTTTCCCCGAACAGTCCTAGGATTCTCTATTTTCTCTAGCAACTCATCATAGCATTCCTTAGATGCACTACTGAGCACAATGGAACGTCCGACACCCTCAGCCAATCTCTCAAAATTTTCGATGTAAACACCCTTGCCAGCCTGTGCAGACGTTCCAGACGCCCCAAAACTATGGCTCTTCCTCTCCAGAAGAAGAGGATCTTGCTGGGTTCATCCCGCCTGGACCTATCCTGTCAGAACCGGACGATCACTCAGTCCGTGCCCCGGCACGAAGTAAAAAAATCGAGCAGCGCAAAATTGCCAAAACAAAATGAGAATCTGAATTAATTAGGTAATTTTCTGAAAAAATTTTAAAACACAATAAAATATTTAATTTTATGTACTAATGATAACACAACTTTCAAGGGACTACTCCAGTAACCAATATATATAAAAGGTAATATTTGTGTGTGTGTGTGTGTGTGTGTGTCTGTCTGTGTGCGGTTGAAAAGACCGCTGCACCCACAGGTACGAAATTTGGCAGAAAGGTGACTCCGGACAGGAGGCGAAAAACCTTGAAGCGATTTTTTTCGATTTTCGAAGTAGATTTTTCTTTATTCAATATTTTATAAATTTTTCGCCTTTTTCAGCGAAGTTCCGTACTAAAATTGTTGCAAGTACGCAAGATGAACAGGTACAGAAAGATTTTTTTATACCATCTGAAATGTTATTTAATACCCTCCACAATGAGACTAATTTCAAATCTGTACGTTTTTTAGGGTTGTGTCGGTAATTAATTAAAATATGACTTTTTCGGACTAAACGTTATTTTCCCGTAAAGTCTTTTTTAAACCGCGGTAAAAACTTTACTACTTCTTATACAAAAACGAATTTTTTCAGAAAATACCCTCAAGAACTGGCTTTCAAATGAAAGAAAAGTTATTCAAATCCGACAAGAAGTTCGTTAAAAAAATTTTTTTTTCCGAAGCTGTAAGTTTTAAAAATTATCAGCGTTAAGCTTCTTCCTAATGCTCCTAGGAGAACATATTTCGCCGTTTCTCTGTTTGTTTTTCACTAATTCACAGTCATCATCGTGAAACCACTATGCCACAAAAGTGAATTAGCGTTCACATCCGCACCAATAAGGATTGAACTAGTACCAGGGAATCAAAGGATATTCTCCCAGATCTCAAGATGATGATCAGCAGGGAAAATATGAACTTGCAACAAACAGATGCAAGTTCTAACCATCCACACGTCCACAATGTGATGATTATTTGAGAGCTGTCGAATGAAGACACAATCAACCTCTCTTGTGTACAAAACAGATAGGTCCAGATTTTAAACACAAATCCTTTCTTTTGTTCTGCTATAAGAACATGAGAACCCATCTTCCATAGAAAACTTTCTTGTTTAGTAATTTAGTGTGCTGTATTGCCTCAAAACTTTCAAAATTAATCTTTTCTGAAATAGTTTTATAGTGGTTATTTAGAATAGCAAAACACTTCTTAGCACTAGGAACTTAAATTTAATTATAGTGATAACCTAAAAGACTAGGGTCGATACAGTTTGCAAATTTCAAAACATACAAGGGTTATTTTTTTTTTTTTTGTGTACGGTGAAACTTCAATGAGTGACAGCAAAGTGCGACAATGAGCGACAGCAACTTCAATGAGTGACAGCAAAGTACAAGGAACTTTAAAGCAGGACGTGCCGATGTTTATGATGCAGGCGGTCAGGGAAGGAAGCGAGTGTCAACCGATGATCTCGTTGAGCGAGTGGATGAGGCAATTCGAGAAAATCGTCGGTTCCCAATTTCTGTATTGAGTGATTCGTTCCCTGAAATTTCAAGGTCAGCTCTCTACACTATTGTGAGTGAGAGACTTCAGTACCGCAAACTGTGTGCGAGATGGGTTCCCAAGATGCTGTCCGTCCATCACAAAACAATGAGCCTCCCTAACGTTTCTCCAGCGCTACCACAATGAAGGAGAAGATTTTTTGAACAAAATTGTCACAGGGGATGAGACATGGGTCCATTTCGAAACTGAAGAAAAAAAAGAACAATCCAAACAGTTAATTCGTGGTAATTCACGATCACATCCAGAAGACCGGGCGCAGGCGGCCTTGTCAACCGCGGAGGTCTGGATGGACATTCAACTTTTAAAGTTTCCTGTGCCTAAGACGAAGTTTATGCTTCCCAAGGGTGCAGACAAATTATCGTACAGTCGTAACTCCCATATTAAATATAAAGGCTGTGTAATCAGCCGAATTAGAGTTCATAAGTACCTAGGTATTCTGTTTGATAAAAAGTTGCTGTTTAGCAATCATATTAAGCAATTAGTGATGCATTCTCATTCTCCCAGTAAACCAAAGAAGTTCAAGCGAACCTTCTCCAACTTTCTGCTGGAGAAGGCTACTGTGTTCTGGGACTGGAATGGAGTTCTCTTGGTGGAATTCATGGAACATGGCACGACCATCACTGCAGCCTCATACTGCGTGACTTTTCAACTTCTACGAAGGGCAATTCAGAATAAGAGGAGAGAAATTTTGTCATCAGGCATTGTCTTTCTCCTTGACAACGCTCGGCCGCACACTGCAGCTGTAACAAAGAAGCTCCTGCAGCGTTTTCGTTGGGAAGTGCTTGATCACCCACCATACAGCCCGGACTTGGCTCCATCTGATTTTTAACTCTTTGCTCATATGAAACGCTGACTAGGAGGACAACATTTTGGCACAGACATTGAGCTGTAGACCAGCATAGAAACATGGCTAAAAACACAGGCAGCTCCGTTCTATGACGAGGGTATTGGAAAGTAGGTACCACGTTACGACAAATGTCTAAATTGGAGTGGCGAATATGTAGAGAAATAGCGTAACTATGTAAGTACTTGTTACAAATAAAAAATTTTTTATTTTCACTGTGATTTTAATTTCGTGAACGATCGGAACTTGAAAAAAATAACCCTCGTATGTGAACACAGCACAAAAGTATGGAATCATAAATATATTATAAAAAGAAAGAGAATCAAAGAATTTCATTATTGTTTGAACTGTTAATATGCATGTAATGATTTGTTAATAATATAGAACTAAAATAATACATTAAATTACTAAGTTGTTTAAATTGATATTTATTTGCTGGATTTACTTTTGATAATGGCATAGAAAAAAATCCATTAATATGCACAAAAAATAGATGAAAAATTCATCTATGTTAAGTTGCACCTCATCTAGGGAAATACATAAAACATTTTTTTACCAGTTCTCCAATATGTTAAAAATTAATCTTATAAGTACATTAAACACTATAACCATTAAGATAAGTTACAAGTCACTCTCAAAAATTAAACAGCATTCTCAGAATAACAAGTACTGTATGCCAAACTTATTAGGTGAAGGGAGGAGTGAAGAATGAAAATATTTATGCAATAGAAGAGAGTCGTACAATTATCATCATTGCAATCAGTGACTGAGAATGGATACAGTAGGCAAAGTTCTTGTTAAAGGGAATTAAGAATACCATATTACAAGAAGAACAAACACAATCATATAACATTTATGTTATATAAAAGTTTTCAAAAGTATGACCTACAGAAAGGTTCCTTCATATCCTTAAAAATGCAATATAAAAAATAAAATATGATTTTATTTATATTTTTTTAAATATTCTTGTAAATTCCCTCCGTAAAGAAATTTACAAGAATCTCAAAAAAATGAGTGAAAAAACTCCAGAGAAATATCATATTGCAAAAGAAAACTATACTCAACCATCTTTCAATGAATAATTCTTCTATAACAGAGATGCAGTTTTTTATAAAGCAAATTCTTTTATTTTAAAGGACTTCTTTTCAGTTAGTTTTCCTTATGTCTAGGATTATTCTGATCTAATCGTTCATAGATAATTAACTTATAGATCAATTCACCTAGTTAGACAGTATCCTAAGCATCTCTTAAGGGTAAAGTGAAGCAAAGAAAAACTGGGGAAAAATTACAAATTTTAACAAAGAGACTTAACAGAATTTTCTTTCACTTCCCTGCATCATAGCTCTAGAACTGTGCTGCAAGGATTACTTAACACTACAAGAAGGAAAGTGCATGATAATCAGTCAAAAAATGAGGTATGGGTTTTTCTTAGACATTTCTCAAGATTTCTTGACCCAGGGACCCCAATAAACAAAACAAATGGTGGCGGAGGGGGGGGGGGGATGTATCAGTACATTACATGTATGTATGTCTATTGGCATGTTTGAAGCTAAAAATATTTCACTAGATAAACTGATTTTGATGATATTTGGCACAGAGACTCATGTATATGAGGCAATTTGTTGGTAAAAGGTTGGAGTGAATATCTCCAGGGGTTAGATAGTTCTTTTGGGGTCAATTTTCTCAAAATTTTGCAAAAATAATCCAGCTTTATATTATGTTATGTTCATGCGTACAAGCTTATTTTACCATTTAAAAAAATTCCTCCAAATTCTCCCCTCTCCCAAAAATAAAAAATCTGATGTGGGCAACACATGACTTCCTTGTACACCTATTAAAGTATATATACACATTTTTTTTAAAATGAAAAGTACATAAAATTTTATTTCATTAATAACTTCTGATTTTTAAAAAAAAAATTTTTATTGTTATTGAATTATTATTTACTGTAAAAGGTTTTTTTTCAATCAGAGGTAAATAATTATTAATAAATTAATACATTTAAATTTTAAAAAAAAGGAGATGAAGTCAGATTTGAACCAATGTGCCTTCTTCATTAAGATACAAATATTTCATTAATTAAAATTTTATTTGACTGAAACTCTGGAACCAATGAAAATAAGTACCACTTATAATATATCATTGGAAAGCTCTCAATGAGGACATATTACTGCAGTTAAGAAAAAGTCCAAAATCTAAATCTTTTGGGATTTTGGGCTTTTTTGGATACTTTTGATCCCGTCGATTGCAACCAAAAAGGGAGGTGCACAACTAGATGTTACAACAGTCCTAAATCCAAAATTTCAACATCCTACAACTAATCATTTTTAAGTTATGCAAGATACACACATATGTGCAGACATCATGCCGAAACTAGTCATAATGGATTCAGGGATGGTCAAAATTGGCATTTCCATTGAAGTCTAAAAACCAAATTTTTGTGATCACAAACTTCCTTTACTTTGTACAAGGAAGTAAAAAAGTTATTTTTTTATTTAATGCTTATTTTTTAACCAATATTTTTTTTTTGTTTCTAAGCATTAGTGAAAGTGGCTGAATATAGATTTTTAAATGTTTTAAATTTTTTTTGTTTTTTTAAGATTTTTAACAATATTACATACAACATTTTAATATTATAATGAAATTTCATCGTAATTCACCCCCACCTCCAAAAAAGAAAACTTAGGTAAATTTTTATTGTACATTTTTCAATGGAATTTTTTCAGTTTCTTCAATTTAACGTAGTAACAGAGACAAATCAAGAAAATTTCTTGGGAGATGATTTTAGGGGTGGGTAGCACAAAAAAGTAAAAAATATTGATTTTTTTTTTTTATTTATTCAACTTTTTCCATGTATCATAATAATAAATATAACTAATGCCAGGAAAGTACTACTACTCTGTGGCCAGCTTTCTTTTTATGGATAAACAATCAAGTTGGTCATCATTGACTAAAACACCAAAACCCAAAGAATGGTTGTTAGGAAGTTACTTAAAACAGGTATTAAGCAAGATATTTTGTCTGAGACAATCAAGTTGTCACAGCTTCAAAATAATTTTTATTTTAATGAATAGGTCCCTAAACATTGTTAAGGTTCAATGAATACAGTTACAATATTAATACTTACAACCTAAACTGACTACATTTTTGTTGAAGTGGCAAACATTTAAGAGTAGAAGAAACCTAAAATATAACATGTGATCTGATTTAATTTTATACAATATCTGAATTAAATGGATATAATGTGTTGTACTTATTTATAAAATTTGTTAATTATAAACTTCCACACATATATGTTTCTTGTGCATGTGTACATTATTGCACAAAACAATTCTTTTTCTTATCTATATTCAGACTGGAATTTTCAAATAAGAATTGAAATTGATATGGAAAATCAGATTCACAAAGTATTAAAAATTTGTATAAATTTTGACTGGTAAATTTTATTAATACTTCTCTCAGCTTCGATTTCATAGCTTTCATTTTTTCCTTTTTATTACGTTTTTATTCTTTTAATTTAATTTTTCAAGAAATATCACACTCTATTAGATAAATTTTAATATACAGTATTACTAACCTTGGCCAGCAAGTGTGGCTGAATATCATCAACTTTTTCTACTTTTTATAGGATCAGACTACAGGATAAATAACTGCTTAATTCTATCCTATACCATTCCTTCTTGAAAACATTTTTCCCCTTTATTTTCTGTTCTGGTATTCTTTTATACAACGTAACCATCTTTTTCTTGAATTGACACTAGTATTTTCCAATTATATAAAAGAAAACTTTTTTCTGCTCTTCTATTTTGCACTTCCATTCTGCAAGTAAGGATGACTTAATCTGACGAAACCTTTTTAACCAAATATTTTTTTAATACCAAGGCAACTGTCTTAGGTTTATAAAAAAAAGGTAAATAATTTATTGGATGTGAAAATTAAAAGATGCATATTAATATTATATTTCTCTTTATTGTTCAGCTAAGAGTAAATAGAGCTTGTCAACATGAACTGGAAACAGATGTTAAAAGCAAAGAATCTGCAATTGGGATTGATAATATGTGCCATCAAATGAATAACTTCTCACGTGGTATTAATTATTATGGAGGCATCGAAAAATTTGATCCAACGTAAGTTAACACATGTCTGTTCAGTACATGATATTTGCTAAATAATTCTGAATTACATTATAGGTATGCTTTGTTTTTCATTAAAATTTCCATAAAAATATTGTAATTCAAGAAAAATACATAAGAAACCAAACTTTGCAATTAATTTTTATATAGCACTAAAAACTTAAAATTAAGCTGTTGTAGAGTTGCATAAGTTTTATGGTGACTAGTTAATAATATTTGACATTTTTTCATCATCAATATCAAGTTTTATGGTGACAGGTTAATATTGGAAATTTTTTCATCAACATCAATTGTACTCCAATCATATAAAATACACATTCATAACTGATAAAATAACAGCTATTTAATTTATTTATTTCATTTAAATATCTTTATTCACGGTGGACTACTTCTTACAACAACAGCATTAGCACAAAGAAAATTATCAGATGTCTTTCTAGCAGATGTAATAAATTCTATCTTTTGTTAATGCCTCAGTGTCACGAATAATATCTTGAAAGAAAAATAATGAAGTGGGATCTTATCCATTTTTTAAACTTAAAAAATGTGCAGTTGCCCTAAAGTCCTTTATCATGTAAACATTACAGTATTGCGAGATGAAACACAAATCTATTTAAGTTACTTCAATAAACATCATAAGAGTTCTGGAGTCAGACCCACATTAAAATGTAAATGACAAATTTATTTGGTAAAGAAAGATATTCATTCTTAACCATACATGTAATTATTCTTTCTATTATTGATACTGGAAACCTGGAACATGATCAAAAAAACAAAATCCAAAGTAATGAAATTTATCAAAAATGGTCCCCATTCTACATGACATTTTACAAAAACTAGATAATTTGTTCTCAAGCCAATGCTACAATTCAGTTACATATATAGAGGGCTACTACCTTATGTGAACCACACCAGAAATTTGCAAAGTGAATGATTCAATTTTAATTGTTACATTTTTAATGGCCAGGACTCTAAACACAAAATCTCATTTCTACATAAAAGTCCAAAATTTTGCAAGTAATTGAACAGATATAACCAAGTCAATGTTTAATGCAGGTATTTTAGCATAAAATATTAATTTTAGCTCTTTTGGGATTAATATTAGAATAATTAAAATTATTGATTAAACTCTAAAATTCAAATAATTTTAATGTCTTAAAACATTAAAATTAAATCAAACTTTTCAAAATGGTTATTAGGTAAATGGGAGGCCCAAACTGGTTATGTCACAATGCTAAAATCTTTTCAATACTGTACCTGTCCCACCATCCTACTCTTCAGTTGCAATGTACACATCCCGATCTGGTGATCCAGAGATGTAACAAGCTACATATATACACAATACACAAACAAGGAACAAAGTTGCCTCTTGATCCCGCATTAACTATGCTGTAAACAATATCCAGATACTTTTGGACTATCATACAAATCAATCTATCAATGAAGCCATATAAATAACAATAGTCAACAGTAAAGTCTTTTTCTTGTATCTGGAATTGTACATGGTGAATTTAACTAATTTTGGGGAGCTGAAAACTGTTATCAGAATTTGTGTAATACGTCACGTTTTTTAGAACATACAATTCAGACATGCTAAGCGCGTCACATACGAGGTGTGTGAGAAAAGTAATGAGACTGACTTTTTACTTAAAAATAAGTTTTTATTTTTTCAAACAACAATATTATCCCCTTCAAAGTAGTTCCCTTGGGCAGCTATACACCAGCGGAGTCGTTATTCCCACCCCTGGTAGCAGCGCTGGAAGGCTTCAATTGGTAGGGCTTTTAACTGGTCGGTTACAGTCTTTTGAATGTTCTCCAGAGTTCCAAAATGAAGTGCTTTTAAGACACGTTTCAATTTCGGGAAAAGGAAAAAGTCACAAAGATTCAAATCAGATGAATAGGAGGGTTGAGGAACCGCAGGAATGCGTTTTGATATAAAAAAATTCCCTGATGGAAATGGCCGTGTGACACGGGGTATTGTCATGATGAAGCATCCACTTGTCTGCAATGTCTGGTGTCACGCGAATCACCCTTTTCCTGAGCCTTTCAAGGACACCTACCTTTCTAAAACACTTGGTTGACAGTTTGTACTAGAGGAACAAATTCTTTATGCACGATACCCCTACCGTCAAAAAAGCAAATCAGCATGGTTTTGATATTTGATTTGCTCATTCGACATTTTTTTGGTAGAGGAGATGACCGACTGTGCCAGTCTTCGCTTTACCGCTTTGTTTCAGGATCGTACTCAAACATCCAGGATTCATTACCTGTGATCACGACTGAAGAAATTTTGGTCATTGTCAATCCTCTCAAGAAGATCAACGCACAGGTTTCTTCGACTGTCCTTCTGTTCCGTTGTGAGGTTTATCGGCACCAATTTCGCATGTCCAAATCGTCTGTCAAAATTTGATGTACGGTGAAAGTGTTTAAATTTAACTGTTCACTCTGATCTCACAAGAACCCTCACACTCTCAACGTTTTCGTCAGATTTTGAAGTTAAGGTCTCCCTGAGCTAGGTTGATCTTCAACGTGTTCTCGGCCTTCCAAATATGATTTGTGCCAGCGGAAAACATGTGTGCTTTTGATAAGCAATGTTCCCCATAGGCCTGTTTAAAATTTTTTAGGTTCACACCCGCGGATTCCCAAAGTTTAACATAAAACTTGATTGCACAACGTTGCTCTAAATTCCGATACTCCATTTTCGTAACACACAACAAAAACATAACTTCACTGATGGCGCTGTTAGAAGTAATTTGTTGGCTGAACGAGTTGAAACTCGTACTGAGCATGTGGAAGAGATAAACAAACCGGTCTAGCACAAACCAGTAGACACAGCGTTACCAGATCATTACCAATGCAGTGTTACCAATCTCATTACTTTTCTCACACACCTCGTATAAAGAAGAAGAGGGTTTTTGTTTGTTCAGGATGAACAAAAAAACTAATCGATCAATTGCAATCAAATTTTTACCCATGTATCTTGGCATAACAGAAAAGGTTTTTAGATATATTTCACCTCGAAAAAGCATACAAAAAACAATGTTAAAAAGATAATGCTTCAATGCATACATGCATGGGTAGTACGTTGGCACTAACTTGAATTAAGTTAATGAACTATGAACCATGAGCCTCTTATCATTGTGTGAGCTGGATTTGAATTGAACGATTTGAATTAGTCAAAAGAATAATATTAAAAAAAAGAATTAAATTTTTACATTAAATAATATTAAATAAATTTAAAAAAATGTTTTTTTTAGTAATAACAGGCTTGCTGTGACTGCATGTGAGGCTAGAGTGGTGAGGTGATGAGAGCACCTCATATACCAACAAATGCTTGATCATTGTGAAATAAATATTTAAGAAAAATTATTATTTATGTTTTATCATTTAAAATTTGTTTAAATTAACTTTAAATTAAATTTTTATTTATTCAAACACAAATAAATTGAAATACAATTTTAAAATAACAGTTTTTAAAAGTTTAAATAATTGGAATTGTCTTACCTTTAACTTTTAAAATATGTTAAAGTTTTTCACTTGCATGATGTTTGATCAGTTTCTCTAAAGAAAAACCAATGATAACCACCAATCATTCCAGGATCCCATCTTCCATGGTACCAATGTTCCACAGTCAGAATATCCTGATGGAAACGGTCTCCTTGCTCATTGCTGACAGAGCCCAAACCTTTGAGAAAAAAGTCTAGGTGGGAGTGTAGGAAATGAGTTTTTAATGACATCCTACATCCTAAATGTTTGTTGTTTTCTAACAGCTTATTAACCAAGAAAATATAGTTTTCATCTTTTCTGTTGTCTAAAAAACCATCAGTAACATCTCTGAAGGACTTCCATTCAGCTAGTTCATAATCATTAAGTTTATTATCAAATGTTGAGTCCTTAAGCAGTCTCTTGATTTGCAGACTGATAAATATAACCCTTGCGATAAATATACCATCACTCAATTTAGGAAAATTTATTTTTAAATGATTAAATCCTGGTATACCTTTGTCTAGTGTAATTTTATTTAGGATCCCACATTTTATTAAGAATGGATCCCATTTTATTAAGGATCCCACAAATAATATTAAAAAAAAAACATTTCCAATATTAAAAAATGTAAATATATCTTCAAGAATGAATGCATTAAAAATAAATTCAGATTAACTAATACAAAAGCCCCCACATTGAAGGCATTACCTAAAATACACAAAACTGATATGCCCATAAGACCTCTAAAATAAATTATATTAACTCACCCACCTATCTACTAAGTAAGTTTTTATCTAATACTTTAAAAGAATATACCAAGATCAAAAATAAATACAATTTGAAAAATAGCTATGAATTATTAGATATAATTAATAATATAAATATAAATAATATGACTAAACTCAATACACTGGATAATAAAAGACATGCATACTAATATTGATACAAACAAAACTATTGATATAATTAATAATACTTTATGCCCTGAGGTAGATAATCCCCACGTCCGGAACACAACATCTACGTTCCACGTCCAGGGCGGCAACAGATATACTCACGTACATTACATATAGCTGGCTAACGGGGTTCCGAGTATTGTTTCTCGGATATACTTTTTTCGGCCGATTTTCATCTGCAGGCCGAATTAGAGGACTGGATTTCGCGGCCACTGCAGATACGAAATTCTTACTGATTATGGAAATGGATTGATACTTCCTTTAGAGCTGGCGATGTGGCGGCCACGGTCGAAGTTATTTGCAGGTGTAACGGAGACCTTTCGTTGTCCACATGCCCCCCGCGATGGCAAGCATGTAGTTAAGGTGCCTATGTTGTTCGGGGCATGGGAGCCCTGAAAGCCTCGGTGTGTGAGGGCCTGGAGTCAGTGCAGAGACTGCGCATCCGCTCTCTGCCAGGACATATGCCGGTTCCACCGGAGTACCGGAACGGACCTCCAGGGTTGGTAGCCCTGGAGTGGGGTTGTACCCCGGCGGCTAGCCTTACTACAGAAGGGATTAACCGTTCATGCAAACTGAACAACCAGACGTGGCAGAGGGTTCACGTAAACACCCTCGTCTAGAACCAGCCGTTTCGCCTGAGGCAAAACGGAGAAAGAGCGCAGAATCTAGGAAAATTGAAGTTGAGGCTAGGAAAAGCTTGCAAAAAGCTTTCTTCAAAAGCAACGTTCCAAAGCCAAAATACTTAGTTATTACAAAAGAAGACTGCAATTTCTCGAAAGTGAGTCCATTCCTCATTGCTCGAGAAATAACAAAATGTGCTGGAGGCCCTGTTAAGGAAATTAGGAAAACTTTCACGGGACTTCATGTAGAGACTGTAAATGATATACAGTCTCAGAAGATCCTAGGGCTTAAAAAGATTGGAGAACTAGCTGTACGTGTTGATCCCCACAGCACGCTCAACACCTCAAGGGGTGTTGTGGTCTGTCGGGATCTTCTTAACTGTACGGAGCAGGAAATTGTAGAAGAATTAGCACCGCAGGGAGTATTAGAATGTCGCAGGTTGAACATGAGAAGGAATGGCGAAGTCCTACCTTCAGCATCCCATGTTCTTACATTTAACCGGCCTACTTTGTCGGAGAAGATAAAAGCGGACATACATTGGTTGGATGCGCGGGCATTTGTCCCGCAACCAATGCGATGCTTTAAATGCCAACGCTTTGGACACACCGCTGTTAGGTGTGAGAGGCCACAAATATGCGTGTGCGGTGATGAAGTTCATGAAGGAGAGCCGTGTAAGGAGCCTCCTACCTGTATAAACTGCAGAGGACAGCATTCCTGTAGATCCAGGAACTGTCCTGTATACAAAGACGAAGTAGCTGTGCAGGAAGTAAAAACCCTGCAAAAGGTCAGCTACTTTGAAGCAAAGAAGATCGTAAACGCCCGCAGACCTAGAGCAATAACAACCTATGATCAGGCTGCGGCTGCTGTTCCTGCTCCTGCTCCAGTTGCTGTTGATGAGAGTGCAATCATCAACAAACTCGCACCTACCTTGACTGGCTTAATTGAGAGGATAATTGAAAATAAAATGGAGCCTCTCAGCACTAAAGAACCTGTTAAGCCAAGAATAATTGTACAGCCTCCTGAAGACACATCTCCAGAACAGAAAGTCGCTCCAGTACAGAAGAAAACGGACACTAAACCTGAAATCCAAGTCCGTCTTAGTGAGATTTTAGTTGATGAAAAGAAAGTGACAGCTACAGACTCTGTTATGGAGGCTCCCAAGCCTCCTGTAACTGAAGTGGCCTCTAAGCCTCAGAGGCCACAAAAAATTTCACAGGGGGACGCGTGTCCCCCCTTCAACAGGCGGTGACCGGTGCGACCCCCGTATCTGGGGTCGGCCAAGTTGCCGCCCCACAATCGGCTCCTGTAACCGATGCCGATCCATGCCCGTCGTCGTCGGCGGCTTCGGTGGTCTCCGATTCGGAGACCGGCAGCTTCACGGGCGACGACCTTCTCCTCGAACACGATGCTGTTCGTAAGATGGAGAAAAAAAGGACAAAAGGGTGGCCGAAAGGTAAACCCAGACGATAATATTATTTAAAATCAGCGAGTCAATAGTACAATGGAACATCAATGGATGTTTTTCAAACATCCATGAGCTCCAACGCTTGGTACATGATGTAGACCCGATTTGTATATGTCTGCAAGAAACGCATTTCCGCCGAAATGAAAATTTTTAATTAAAAGGATTCGATACATTTCGGCGAGATCAACCGCCAAATATTAGAGTTAGAGGTGGAGTAGCCATACTAACATAGACCAGAGCTACCACCGAGGCTGTTGATCTAAATGCAAATCTGCAAGCGGTCGCCATTAGAATGAAGCGTCCGTTTCAGGTCACTGTTTGCAGCATATACTTGCCGAATTTTGATTGGAATAAGGATGACATAGCAAGATTAATTTTTGAACTCCCCCCACCTGTTTTACTGGTGGGTGACTTTAATGCTCATAATTCTCTCTGGGGATCGGATCGAGTAGATCCCCGCGGAAGAGAACTGGAAAGGTTCCTGATGAATTCAGAACTTATTATTTTAAACGACGGATCAGGAACCTTTTTCAATGCCAGAGATGGATCGACGTCCTGTATAGATCTTGCACTTATAAGCGGATTGATAGCACCGAGGTACAACTTCCATGTCATAAACGATTTGCATGGAAGCGATCATTTCCCGGTGCAAATTGTAACTGATGTTACAAGAAAAACATATCCCATCTCTAAAAGCTGGTTATTTGATAAGGCAGACTGGACGAGCTTCACAGTTAGAACGATACTCCCTGAAACAACTGGAGTTATCGGGGACGATGTCGACGCCATAACAAATACGATACTTGAGTCGGCATCGAGATTTATTCCCAAAACATCTGGGAAATTTACGAAGAAACCCGTTCCATGGTGGAACAAAGAAATAAGTGAAGTTATTAAAAGAAAGAAAAGAGCGTATAACGCCATCAAGAAACGTCCTACCCTACAAAATCTTATTGCCTTTAAAAAATACAGTGCGTATGCAAAACGTCTCATGATTGACTCGAAGAAACGATCCTGGCAGCAAAACGTGTCATCCATCGACAGAACCACTACTGCGTCAGATGTTTGGAGAAAAGTGAAGGCGATTTGTGGGCGTAAAAATTTTGCGCCCATAACTAGCCTTCAAGATGAAGATGGAATTAAGAACACTCCAAACGAAATCGCAGAGCTATTATCCAATCACTTTGAGAAAGCCAGCAAAACGGCCAATTACGAGGAAGGTTTTCGGACCAAAAAGGAAGAACTCGAAGGTCTACTAAATTTTAGAACTGAGTATAATTACTCATATAATGTACCATTTAGAACGGAAGAATTCACGAAAGCGTTGGAAAAAGCAGGTAACACAGCTGCTGGTCCGGATGAAATCCATTATAATATGATCTGAATACCACTGCAAAACGCAGATTATTAGAATTTTATAATAAAATATGGCGGGATGGAATGTACCCGCAGCAGTGGAAAAAAGCTCATGTTGTTCCAGTACCAAAGAAAAATAAAAAATTAACAGATCCCAATAGCTACCGTCCTATTTCCTTGATGTGTGCTATGGGAAAAATACTGGAAAAAGTGATTAATAATCGACTCGTCTGGGTTTTAGAAAAAGAAAACCTGATATCACCATATCAAGCAGGTTTTCGACAGTACCATTCCACCACCGATCAAATGATCAGCTTAGAGGACGTTATATATAACAGCTTTATTACAAGCAAACATTGTGTCGGAGTCTTCTTTGATCTTCAGAAGGCTTTCGATATGACCTGGCGTCATGGTATAATGCTCCAGATACATGAATGAGGCATTCGTGGCAATCTGCCAGTCTTACTGAGCAACTATATGAATGACCGTACTTTCCAAGTACGAGTCAATAGCGAATATTCATCTGTAAGAAATTTGGAAAATGGCATACCACAAGGTTCGCCGTTGAGCGGTACTTTGTTTACCATCGCCATTAATAAATTGATATTAGCCATTCCAGTAGAAATCAGCAAAAGCGTCTATGTTGATGATTTGGCAATTGTGTATGCCAGCAACAAGACTGCTATGGTGAGGTACAAATTGCAACGAGCGATCAATGCTCTAAATGAAGTTGCAAGGAATAACGGATTCCAATTCACACCAGAAAAAACGTGCTGTGTACACTTTTGTAGGAAGAGAATTCCTCATCAAAGTCCTGCGTTGACAATTGATGATAATCCAATACAATATAAAGACAACGTAAGATATTTAGGAATCGTATTGGATAAATCCCTTACATGGGGATTACATATACAGGACTTGAGTGATAGATGCAAAAGAGCCCTAAACATTATAAAATGTTTATCGAACTTAAATTGGGGCTCAGACAAAGAGACATTATTGAGATTGTATAAAGCATTGGTTCAATCCAAACTAGACTACGGATGTATCGTATATTCATCCGCTAGAAAGTCGCACTTAAGAAAGTTAGACGTAGTTCATAATAGCGGAATAAGATATGCAACGGGCGCTTTCCGCACAAGTCCGGCGGCTAGTCTGATGTCTGAAGCCGGAATAATGCCACTACATTATAGAAGAGAGATCCTCTTGTTAAGATATGCAGCAAATGTATGGGCTTTCCCTGCTCATATAAATAATAAATTGTTTACGAATCATCCTATGGCTGCATTATACGAACGTCGTGCTACCTATTCCAGACCAACCGGAATTAGGTACCACGAATTAAGAAGTAAATACGAAATTGCCATTCCTGATACATTGGCAATTTCTACTAGAGTAATACCGCCATGGCTCTTGCCAGCGGTAAATACAAGGTTGGATCTCTCTCAAGGAGAAATAAAAAAGAAACCAGCAGTGATCATCCAACAGGAATTTTTGGCAACCGTCAGCAGTTACGAAGAACATATTAGAATTTATACTGACGGTTCTAAAACCGAACATGGTGTTGGATGCTCAATATATAAATGGAGAAGCCCACTTTTGGAAACTGCCAGATGTGGCCAGTGTCTACACGGGAGAACTCACTGCAATTCAGCAAGCTCTTCGCTACACTGAACACTATTGCCAAGAGAGAGTGCTAATATTTTCCGATTCTTTAGGTGCATTTGTCGCAATTCGGAACAAGAACATTAAGGATGTCCTAATTGCAAACATCCTGTCCATTTTATACATTCTAAATCAACGAGGACAGCGATGCGTATTTGTATGGACTCCGGGGCATGCTGGTATTACAGGTATTGGAATCGCAGACGAAGCTGCCAGAAAGGCAACAGTCTGCAATGATTTGGATGCATTTCCTGTAAGAGTGGCAAATGTTAAAAACCATCTAACAAACATAGAAAAAACAAGTGGAATGCTGGAGGAGTTTAAATACGAAATTAAACTCAGTAAAAACTTCTCCATATAAATGGAAAAGCGACTTTAAGTTGACTCGCCGTGAACAAGTAGCGCTGACCAGACTTAGAATCGGTCACACGCGATTAGCAAATTCATATTTGTTAACCGGCGAAGTGAGACCAATGTGCGGTGTTTATAATAAAACACTGACAATCAAGCATCTAATAGAAGAGTGTACCATATATGAGGACCTCAGAAAGAGGTTCCGTTTTAGAAATAATATTACTGCTTATCTGGATAATAGAAATGAAGAAAATATAGTTGCATTTTTACACGCCAGTGGGCTTCTTAGAAGTCTGTAATAGTGGAAAATTTTAAAGCTGTGTTAAAGAATCTCTAAGAGGTGGTTTCATTTAAATGTGGAAGTCTCGAAGCGTGGCACGTGTAGTAACGGGAGGTCTTGCCTAGGCCATTTTGGCTCACCTGCATTCAAGAGCAATGAGTCGGGGTGTGTCCGATGATGGCATGGGGGACCCTCAAGGGTGGATTGAGGGCGCGAGGCTATGGGTATGCGCGGTGCATGCCTGTAGCCTGTTTATAAGAAGGATTCAACTGCCACGGCACCCTGGCGCGACTGATATACTGCTCAACGGCGGTTCTGGTCGCCCCGAGGGTGCTTAAACAAACTATAAACGAGACTCGTAGAAGAAAGAAAGAAAAATATGGTATTGATAAGTTGAATTTTTTTAATTTCATGGTCTTTTGAGAACCTTATCTCAAATTTTAATATCGGGGCCCTTTACACCCCGTAAGTGTTGTGTGTTGTACTTGTCTTTTGTGTCTTAATGTTTTTGTGTAGTTTGTGCTTTTAAATAAAATGTAAGGGCCCTTTACACCCTTACATGTGACGATCCAGATGGTGATACAAATTACTTTTAAAGAATGTGACGATGGCTAATGACCTTAGCAGTCGATGCCCATAAAAATTCAGTTAATAAAAAAAAAAAATAATAATACTTTAAATAAATTAAAAATAGACAGTAACATAATATACAAATAAATTTATAAAATTATATATTAAACACAATTATTTTGAATTTAATAATAAATATTACCTACAAGAAAAAGGTCTCATTACGGAATCACCCTGTTCAGCTATCCTATACATCTTCATAAACAAATTAAAAACAGTACTTTACACAACATATTTAACCAGCACCAAATATTATTATACAAAAGATATGTTAACGACATACTAATTTTATATAATCAAAAATTTAATGAAGATGATAAATTAATCAAAGAAATGAACTCTTTAAATAATAACATTAAATTTACGTTAAATCAAGAAAATAATAAAAGCATTATTTTTTTGGATATGAAAATTAATAAAAATTTTAGTAATAGTTTTGATATTGACATATATAGGAAACCTACCAAACAAGACACTATAATTCATCACAATTCATTTCATCTTTGGAATCATAAAATGGCAATATTTAACGCATTAATCTATAAAGCGATGAAGTACTTGAGACATAATAACACAAAATTAAATAATATCAAATATATTGCTATAAATAATGGATGTAATGAAAACTTAATAAATAAATTATATACTAGAATAAAAAATAATATATATATATATATATATATATATATATATATATATATATATATATAAAAGATACAATAAAGTTAAAAAATAATTATAACAGAAATAAATACATTAAAATTGAGTAATATAAATTACAGGAAATTCAATAAAATCTTTAAATCATTCGAATTAAAAGCAGCATATACAACAAAATAATAAACTACATAAATAACAAAGATCCTTCTAAAACATTAAAACATAAAAATAAATTAAATATAGATAAACAGGGCGTATGTAGTTTGAAGTGCGCCAAATGTAATTTAGAATACATCGGTATGACTAATCAATCTTTTTTGATTAGAATTAAAGAACATACCAACTGTATAATTAAAGGAAACAAAAACAATCTAATTTTGCCAAACATAACACAGAACACAGTCATGATTATTAACCAAATAATTTTATTAATATCCTTGAATACTCAAATGTTTTTTTATAAAACTAATATCCTACAAAAATTCCACATCTACTTAAATAAAAACAAACTGATAAACAAACAAATTTTGAAAACGATATTTTATTTAAACAATAATTATTCATTCGAATGTTGGCCAAACTGCTTTTATAATACTATGGACATAACAATTGAGATGCTTTTGTTGACTAGATTTACAAATGTACGAATCATTTTATAACATGACGATCAATTGTTATATTTATGGAAATTTATCTTATTATTATTATTATTATTATTATTGTAATATACATCAAATTAATATGTGAAATGAATAATTATATACAAGTTTATCAGATGTTCCTGAAGATAGAAAAATAACTTCCGAAAGCGTTAGAACATAATAATTAATAACATTGGTTGGTCAGCAGAATAATAATTTATATATTTTTGTCTAGTGTCTTCACAGAATTGTTCCCGAGTCTGAGTTTTATGTGAAATAGCAACAGTATGATTTTACCAGTCTCAATTAATGATAAATGCTTTACATTCTTTTCACCAGCCACAAAGTTCGGCCACAATGGCCAGTTTTTTATTTGGTAATGACATTTTGTATCATGAATATCCCAAAGACAAAGAAAACAACAGTATTTATTTCTTAAACTCAACTTGTAAACCAAGACGTAATGCAACTACTTCAGATCACTGCAAACTTGCCACATATGCTCTTTGTATTTTATTGCTTCTAATGTTGATGCCATAGTTTCATATGTTTTTTCATGTCGACTGCATGAGCTAATAGAAGGGATGGCTATTTGTTACCATTATGCAACAAAACTGCTTTCATGCTAACTTCAGAAGAGTCAGTAAAAAGACGCCATTCTTCAAGATTATGCTGAATTCCAAACTCTTTTCATCAGGCCATTGACATCAGTACATATGAACAATGAATTTTTCATAATAAAATAAGTTGAAAGAGTTCTTTTTGTATTCTAAATGTAATAACTTTTGTTTTTTCCACTAAAAGATTCCACGTAGTCTAGACCTCAGAAGTTTAGCTTGCTGCTTTTATAACTGTAAATCGTGAACTAATCATAAAGTTCATGTTGTTGAATTAAACTGGATTTTTCATCAGATACAGAAATAAACTCTTCAATGACAAATAAACTGCTTCATTTTCAGATTGTTCTACCAATGTCGGATTAGATGGTGGTACAGGTATAGGTAACTCCTCTCCATGTGGTTTTAGAGCTCAGGATAAATCTGCATATTTCATGAACTTTCTAGTTTTGAATGAAAATCCAAATATATTTGTCACAGAAAAGTAGCAGTCGATGAAGTGGTCCTTAGGTTCATGCCTAACCATCGGTACAGCAAACAGCATAGCTCATCGTTTCCCCTTCAACTATTCGGTTAGAGTTGCTGAGCACAATATGCAAATAACATGAGGTACCCAGATTTTATCAAAATAAAATTTATAAGCTCTTTTATCAATTCAGAAATAGTCTTTCTTTGAGATTTAGGCATAGATTTACCATGGACATAACAAAAATTGTCTGGAGGATTTGAACAGCTACAAAATTTTGCAGAAAGCCATGTTGTAGCAAATAAAATGAGAAAAATCACTTTTATATTATAAAGAATTGATGAAAATATAGCAAAACATTAATAACTATGTGAAACCCAACACACAGTGCAGACAGGTGAAACTAGACTGAATAAGATTTTAAGCTCTGTAGCAGGCAACAACAGATGTCTATATGATAACATCGTCTATATGATAACATCATACAGACATGTTATGTCTGACGTACTGAGAAGTAGACATGTATATGTCTACTCATGACACAGTGTACATATTTATTTATTTTTTTCTTTATTAACCATGTATGCATGTTGTTTAAAAGTAAAAATACAGAAACTATTCTTAACTGTTACCAGTAGTTGGTCAAAATAAGGTTGTTATACAATTTGTTTACAAATTCATGATTTACATAAAACCTTTACATCGTAACATAATTTCAATAGCATATTTGAAATCAGCACCTAAAATACAGTGAGAAAAGCTATGTAACATGTTACATAAAATTTTATGTTGATCAGTTACAATTAATGATAGTTTTATGTTATAGATATACCTAAAAATAGCACAAAAAACAGTAAACATTTTTACTGTAATAAATGTTCTAAACACATTCAACTCTATGAGAAACTTCACTGTTGCAGTGTAAGCATTCCTGATACGTGGAGCCAACACTCAAATAGGATCAATCAACGATCTCAAGGAGAACGATCAAAATCAGCACAATTACGCACTGATACTGACAATCTTATAAATGCATGTGCTAATGAAGTATGGAACTCCTGGAATAACACAAACAGTTCACTTTCAAGGCGTGCCACTGAAACACTGGAAGCTAAGAACAGATTGCAAATGCATCTTCATAAGGTTAATTTCTTACTTTTTTTTTGTAATCACACTAATCATAAGCCTGCACCAATCATGGTAATAAAATAGGTAAGATGCAAGAACAGCATTTAATAAAAACATTGTATAGTTTACTTTCAACTTTTGTGTTCTTGTTCTAAGAATATATAACTGTAATTACTATTAGTATGATAAACCCATAAAATTATTATAGATTATAATTATTGTATGGAGACAATGCATGTATGCAAGATGCATAATAGTAAGGGTTGCAAGCAATCTGAAGAAATGAGTAATTCTTGGAAAGGATATGGTCATTCTCAAGGATTATAAGCACTGATAAAAAATATAAATTATCAACATAATTATTTTTTTCAGGCTGTTATTCTAAATACAGATTCAACTATTTGTTGAATTATACATTTAGTTACTGTACAGAATCATTAGGTCAAACATCTTTACACAAATTAAATTATATAACAAGATCTTTAACAGATAGCTGGATTACCAAGTTTTTGAATTGGTGCCCTCTTTTCTCTCACATGGAATACATAAAAAATTGTAGATAAATGAATATATGAAGAATATTTTTTTGCAAAGGAGTTATGAGCTGAAAGACTGTACAGAGAACTTTCCAGGTCAAATTTTAATATCTTTCTAATCACATTAAATTACTTCAAAAATACACTTTCTAGATCAACAATTTCTAACCCGTATCAAATTATTAACATAAGGATTTATAATTACTTAGAATGAAGGCAAGAATTCTTGATCTGGGAAGAAAATATAGGTAAATGTTATAGAAGAGCATGGATTTTAAATATTAAGGTTACCCTTTTGCTTTTCTGTTAATACATATTACTTTGATAATGTATAATTAATTACAACCAATAATTAGAATAATCTTAATTGTTCCAATGAAATTTTTAAAATTAAAAGAAGAAAATAGATTCTAGGCTTCTGTAGCGGAAACATTAATTAGACTCATATTTTATTCTGCATTATTATAGTTTTTTATACTCTTTGAAGATGAAGTCAAATGAAAGAACAAATCAGAAGTGCATTTCCTTGCAGGTTTCCTCATTCTACTAGCCTTCCTATGAACACATAGAGGTAAGAAGCTTTCACACTGGTGATCATTCATGGTTTATTAGGAAAACTTATTATCAAAGCGACTCCAAAAGTTATATTTCAATATGAAAAATTCATAATTAACTGAATGGGAACTACCCACTAAGTTTTATTTGCATTTTTTGTTTCCTACTGCATTAATACTTATTCTGATAAGCAAGTAAATACTGTCCATATTTTTTTTTATACTCATTGATGGTAACATTACTGAGGATCAACAAACCTGATAAATTACAATAAAACATTTACAATCAGTAGATAATTGGGTATTGTATTTATAGGATTGGGTATTGTATTTATAGGAATTAAAAAAAATATATATTAATAATTTAATACTTATAAGAATTTAAAATCATTTTAATGTGTTTAGGTACAACAAGAAATTTTTGATGTGGAAAAAAGCATTGAACTTATACGTAAAGCAATAATGGATAAAAGTAATCCTATGAAAGTTGCACATACACGACTTGAAGCCAGAAGTCATCGAAGGGACATTGAACTGTGCAGGGACCAAGCACAATCAAGGTATTTAGCCTCAAAATATGTTACCCCATTTAAAAAATTAAAAAATATTTTCATACCTTCATACTCGGTATAATTTTTAAATTACTTAATTCATGTACATGTATAGAGACAATTTCTTAACTAAATTAAGTTTGTTTATTTGTAAGAACTTATTCTTTATACAGGACTGAGTCAGTTTTGTACAATTTTTGTTACATGAAACTACACTACACTTAATGAAACTTTGAGGAGTCCAAACACAAAAAAGTTTCATTTGAAAAGTTTCATTTCAAGATCAGATTATATGGTGGGCACAAGGTCGGATTATACTTTTCTAGTATAGATCAAGTATATCACAAAATGAAAATGATAATTTTCCAGAAGAGCAAACCCTTCTTTTCTGTATAATCCATGTTTTACTGCCTTCAAAATCATAGGGATCAAATTATTTTCAACCATTCCCTCTGTAGTATTAGCTATTTCCCTCCAAAAATCATAGAAAACAGGAGGAATTATAGGATCACAAAAGGTTGTTAGCATCAATTTATCGTTTAATGTTTTGAATTTATACCTAACCAGAGAACTGGGATGATTCCACCACTTTATGTTTTCACACTTTTGAGATCAAGATCTCAAGTCACCATTCTATCCAAAAATTCATCTTCTTCAAATAATGTTGTCTGAATTCCTTACACACATACGTACTGATTATAAATGTCAGAAATTATACATAAGGCATTAATGTTGAGAGATCACCCTATAATGCTTCATTGCATAGTTCAGTTTGTTATGAATAATTAACTAGATTCAAGAGCTGAAATTGAAATCTGTCATCTCAGTTTTCTCTGTTGGTTATCAGTAACTCTTATCTGGCTACTTTTGAACTGTTAAATTTGTACAGCTGTTATAAATACAGCTTTCACCATCTGTTTGGAAGTAAATATTATATATTTTTACACCATCTGAAACCAGAAATCTTATCACTTAACATTTTTCTGAAGTACACTGCTTTTTTGTATACATTACAGATCTGTAAATACAATTTTTCTATCACCCTTAGCTTCAAATAAATTACGCTTCAAAAAAAATTAAGGGAAAATATAGTTAAAATCTGTAAAATTTATAATTCTATGTGGCCATACCTGTGTCAGTATGATTTCGCTGATGCTTTTCTTTTATAAATAGCCTCAGGCACATCCTGAATTAATGCCCAACAGTAATTGGCTAGCAAGTCAGTATTCCATTTCCCTTTATAGCAGCTTTCCATCACCAAAATATCTTGGTGGAAACATTCATTGTGTTTGTCACTCCAAGGTTGTCCAGGAAAAAATCCAGATGTGAGTGAAGGAAATGTATTTTCAAAGACATTACATCCCATAGCTCAGTACGAAGTAAGAAGTTGATTAACAATATCGTTGTAATTGTTGAATTTTCATTTGCAGAGAAAAATTTTGCAAACATCTTTAAATGAAGACCAAGCTCCACTTTCTATATTATTTAACATTGACCTTATTTAATACATTACCTTTGACCAGCTCTCTTATTTGAGGACCAACAAATATTCCATCTTTGATATATCCTTCACTGACATTTGGAAATTTCTGCCTGATGTGCAAAAATCCAGGACTATCCTTCATTACTTAATCAAAATTTTTCATTAGTCCTAGCTTGATATCTAAGGGGGGTAATCCTTCAACTAAGGACTCATGAATAATATTTTTCACGTTTGAAGTTAAGTTGTCTCGTTTCTTCCACTCTTTGGTAACATAATGTTACCAAATAGCTGTAACTTTCAGATCACCACATATGTTCCAGCTATGTTTTTTATAATTTATTTTTTCCAGAACGTCTTTCATCACGATATATTTCTTTTAAATTAATACCATAAGCGATTGGTATCGAAGGATATTTATTACCATTGTGTATTAGAACCACTTTTAAACTATACTTGGACGAATCTAAACCAAATTATTTTCACTGTGAGGTACAGGCCTGTTTCAGGATATTTTACAGTATGTTTAGATTTTTTGGAAATTCCAGACTTTTGTTAAACAAAAGTAACAATTGTTGATGATGAAGTAACCATGATCCATGGTTCACACCAAACCATAGGTACAAATATAAAAGACTTCTAAAAAAGGGAAAAGGTTACGAGTTCAACCTGTATAGTTTATTTTATTCTTATATTATCTTCCTCTTCAATAAATGGGCCAATTTAAATGATTATTTTTTTTGTTTTATAGTTAGTTTTTTTGGGTAGTCCAGTTATTAAAGTAGATATTTAAATGAAAAATTGCTACATCAATGAAGAATTTTTAATTTTTTGATTGGATTATAGAGTATAGACTGATAAATTATTGTCTAAGGAAGGCATAACAAAGAGGCTACTGTTAAAACAACAAGAAAATAACTAAAGGTGTATTAGAAATATCACTGTTAACTGTTACACAGTGATAAAAATAACGTTATCCTTAGTTTGGCTGTCCCATTCACAAAGACAATACATATACTTAGGCCTAACAGCTGTAACTTTCAGATCAGCACATATGTTCCAGCTACGTTTTATATAATTTTTTTTTCAAGAACGTCTTTCATCACATCATACTCTTAAATTAATACCATACATCAAAGGATAGTATATTGTCCTTCGAGGATATATAAATATATATAAATAAATCGAAGGATATGTAAATCCATTCTACCAATTGTTATTACAATTATCTATATACACAATAGAACGGGGTAAGAGGTTGTGTGTGTTACCATTTCACTTCGATGTGTTATAGGCCACCAGGGGGCAGATTTTGCTAAACCGCATCAAAATCTGCAGTTTTTGCATTACATAGGTATCAACTCACAGCAGGTTCTTAGATTAGTTTTGGGGGTGGCTACAGTCTCCGAAGTTCTAATTAATATTTTAATAATTTTAATATTTAATTATCCAGTTTGATTTTGTTGATTTTAATTTTAATTTTATTTATTTGTTTTGTTTCTCATTCTACAATCAATAAAATCACAAAACCTTTTCATGATCCTTTTTAATTTCTGCTCCCCTTTTTTATTTTCTCAATTAAAAATTAAACAATTACATTATAATTTAACAATATAAATGTTAATTTTAAAATTAATGAAATTCTTTTAGGCTCGTGAAAGAAGTAAAAGATCTAAATGAAACTATAGAGCAGCTCCATAGAAAACTTCAAGAGGCAGAAGCTCAGCATCAACAGCTACTGCGTACTCGATGCAATCTTGAATCTGATTTGCATGTAAAAGTTAACTCATTATTCATAGATCGAGAGAAATGTCTTGGAATGCGGCGCAGTTTTCCTGTAGCAGCTACAATTAAATATTAAAAATCTAATAAATAAATAAAATTATTAATTTTACGCTGTACTATGGTAATTTCTTTAAAAAAAAAATTATATTATTTTTAACTAGTCTTATTAGTAACTTTATTTAATATAATTATTGTACTGTATTTATTATTAATTAATATTAATTATTGGGTCATTCAATTATATTTATTAACCATTATGTTCATAGAATTGATGCTCAACTTAATGAGAATGATTGCTGGGGTTATGATTGCCGGGGTTATGATTGCCGGGGTTATCAGATCTACTCCTGTCAAATGGCTCCCAGTATTGAGCCACATACCACCCCCAAACCTGCACGCGGTCGCCTTCAATCTATCAAAGCCACCTATCAAAACAGCAATTGCTGCCACAGAGGAAGGATTTTAACCTTCCAGCATGGCAGGTGCGCCTATTTCCTGTATAAATGGGGTAAAACACTGACAGCATGGTAGGTGTGCCTATTTCCTGTATAAATGGGGTAAAACATAAAAAAGGATGATGATGCATGGGCTTGTTTGTTTGTAGCTCACATATTATTTTAATAGAGCAGACCAATGGTGGTACACCAGGCAGCACAATCAACTATTTATACTTATACTTCTTGATGTAGGACACAGGATTAGAACTGTGTTAAAAGAATCACAACTCAAAAAATAGCTAAAAATGTTCAATTGGCAAAAACATTTAACAAATGTAGTGTAATGAAGCATAAGCCATATAAAACATTTTCACGGGAATAGATCTTGGATCTTAACACTAAGTAGTACAAAGTTTTTAGTATCAAGTCTAAAGTAAAGGAAATTGTAAGATGACTAACAAGAATATTACATCTGTAGAAACTGTCAGGATATTAGATAAAAATCTTTAAAGAATATAACATAAATTTATACAAATCATTTTGCAGTCAACAATTTCTACTTTTTTTGTTAATATAAAATGTCTTTTTATTACAACATATTTAAAAAAAAAAATTTTAAAACATATAGAAAACATTAAAACATTGAATTTTACCACTGAGTCAATGTAATAAGAATTATATTTTTTCTATTGTATTATTCTGCTTTAGTATTGTTTTTGGTATATAATTAAAACAGATATCTTAAGTTTATGTTTTATTTTATTGTTGATGTGACTGTAAACAAATGAGATGTAAAAAAAAGTTTAAATAAATTTATTATTTCCCTAATCTAATCATGTTCAAATTTTACTTTTTCATTAATTATACTTTCCTGAGAGTAAGTATTCTGTGTGTAGGAAATGGGTCATTTTTTTCAATCCTTTTGTGCAGATCACAAGTGTCCTATTTGGGCAATTATTAAAAATGAAAGTGGATTTGGAAATAACCTTCCATGTGATATTTCTGGTCTGGCATCTTGTGATAATTCAACACAGTTCCTTGCTTTAAAACAGAAGAATGTTCACAAAAAAACTTCTACAGTATTGTTAATACTGTCCAATAATTAAAAAAAATCATTAAAAAAAATCAGAAAATCTTATGTTCCATTGACATAAGTTTTTTATGCATATGAAAATTATTACATCTGTAGCAATTCTCTTAACAACTGGATTAAAAGAGCTGGTCCTTGTATTTGTTTTCTGTAGTATTTTTTTAATATTTAAAAATTAATTTTTTAACTCCAAAGTGACTTTAATTAATAGCAGCTAGTCTCTAGTACAGAGTGGTACTAGAGATACCACTCTATCTGGTATCTCTACCAGATACCAGATAATGATAATTTTGAAACTTTCAAAATTTACCATTTCTTTGAATGGTGATTGGTACCACCTGATAAGTGGCGCCAGCCTCTCTAACCTAACCTGCCATTTAGTTGTCATGGATCCTTGGAGTGGTGCGCAACGTGCATTTGCTATCAAAGCGTTCAATGACAGTGTGGAGGGAGCATGTAGAGAATTTCGGCACAACCGTGTTCCATCAGCACATGCAATTAAAACATGGATATCTAATTTTGAGGAAACTGGTTCGGCAATGAAAAAGAAACCTCCAGCCGTGAGCGAACCATCCGTACACAAAGATGCTGTCACACGAAGTCCACATCGGTCAATTCGTTGTCTCTCAGCATCTTTACAATTGCATAGTTCAAGTGTACGAAGAGTTTGTTCACAAACTGTGGATGTCAGATGAAGCGCATTTCCACCTCAGTGGATTTGTTAACAAGCAAAATTTCAGATACTGGGCACAAGAAAATCCTACGCAGCTACACCAGCGTCCGTTGCACAGCCAGAAAGTGACCGTGTGGTGTGCTATATCATCTTACGGTGTTATAGGCCCTTATTTTTTTGAGGATGACAGTCATGCGATTACAGTGACGACGGCTCGTTACATAGCCATGCTTGAAACCTTTGTTGTGGAACAACAAAAGAGATTTCCACCAATTCTTAACACAGCCTGGTTTCAACAAGCTGGACCAACATCACATACTGCTCGATGGCAGCTGTACGCCGATTGTTTGGACAACATGTCATTTCACGAAATGGTGACATTAGATGGTCTCCCAGATCGCCTGATCTCTCAGCTTGCCATTACTTTTTGTGGGGTCACCTTAAAAAGCAAAGTGTTCCACAGTAGACCTGCTACAACAGAAGAACTGAAGGCAAAGATCCGAGAAGCAACTGCGGAAATTCCAGTCGAGATGTTACATCAAACGATGAACAATTTAATGAAGAGACTTCGTGAGTATTTACGTAGAAGAGGAGGTCACCTGCAAGATGTCATTTTTAAAAAATAAACTAAAATGTATGCATCCTAAAATGGCAACATTTGTACAATTACATGAAATAAAATTCATTTTCTAAAAAAAAAATTGTTATTAACGTTATTTAAGTTTTTTAATTTCCCGTTTCTTTGAATCACCCTATTTATACACTTCTACAATGATGGAAGCATTTCTTTTTAATTTTGGTAAAATTTAAATTGAAAAAAGTACTTTTACTAAAAAAAAATGCTTCCATCAGATTTCTGAATATAATTTTCTTTAAGAGGAGGTATGATTTCATCAAAGCAGCTATGTAAACAGCCAGAACAACCAATAATGCAAAGAACCCTCATGTTTAGCACGAGAGTAGATTACATCCAGAAAAGTTGATGCACTATTTCTTAAATGAAAATAATGGCTCTAATAACAGTAGCATCTTAATGCTACCTGAAGATTAGAACTGACTTAACAGGGTAGATGAAGCCCAACATAAATGCTGGTCGCAGGAAGACCTAATGGAGAGTTGCTGGTCTTCAATAACTATGAGAGTTCTTTGGGGAGAAAGTCATTTCCTGTGGTCTATCATAACTAGTTTGCCAGATTTATCTCCTACAATTTTTTTTCTTTGAAGTTTTTGAAAAAAAAGTGTTGTATATGTAGAAGTAATCTGACCAAGTTTGGTAAAAATCGGTTGAGTACAGGTGATTTAAACATAAATCACCGGTTGAGAAGGTGACACCAAACATACATACAAACATACATACATACATGCATACAAACATCCGGAAAATTTCCATCCGGTTTTTGGATTTTGGGGTTCATTAGGTGTCAAAATGTAAAGATTCATGCATATGCCCAAATTGGATCGATTATAGTACTAAAACTGTAGCACTGCTGTAGCTCTAGACAGGAAAATAAAAATGAAAAGGTTCTGCAGCCAATAACTTACATATAGGCCAATCAGCAAGTCAATTCATACTTTTAACATCAGAAATAAAGGCAAAGTATAAAAATATTCATTGTAATTTGAAGTATCATACTTTAAATAATTTATTATACTACAAAAAAAATCAAATGAATAATACAAACAACATTTTATCTTTTATGTGGACTAAAATAAGATGGCACTGGTAAATTCATTCCATCCTTAACTTCAAAAAATGTGTACGACAATATTATGTCATTTACATATTCCATTCTAGGGTCTTCAGCATATTCAGGATCAATATAAAAGAAAACTGGCATATCCACCTAAAAAATAAAATTTTATGAAATGAATTTAACAAAAAAGCTATGAATAATACCCAATATTTTCTAACATTAAATTATACAAAAAAGTCAATAATAATAGTGTAACTGTAGTAGATAGTTTTCTTTATAATGAAGCAACATAATTACATTTTACTTTCAAATTACATGAAAATTAAGATTGGTGTTTTATTTGATGCCGATTATGCAACTCCTTCAGTAGAGTTTATCACAAAGGTCTTCTGAAAGAACACTTTAAATGTGTCAATTATAATTTTTTGTGTAACTGTAAAAAATATGTATTTCAAGTTAACAGGTGTAAAAGACTGCATTAACTAACTACTAATTTTTTGAAGTTTTAAATGATAATATGCTCAAATTAAAAAATAAGCTTGTTATTCAATATAAAATTATGGTTTATTCCAAAACGTAACTGCTTTCTAAATAAAATAAAATTTAAATAGCATATTTATTATTCCTCAGACTTGCTTGAGCATGGAGCATCCAGCAGAAATATTGCTCACATCCTGGAATTGCTAACTGCTGTTGAATATATTGCACATTACCTGTTGTCAGCCAGGCATGCAAAGACAAACTCATAAACATATTGCTTTCCTAATGTTTTAAAACTCACACTGCCTCATATCCAATCTGGATACAACAGCCTTTTTTGAAAAATGTTTCTTTGAATATCACAATTCAAATAGTTTGGATTTCCAAACTAACAATGACTTGACTGATACTGAGATATTTTTAATATCTTCATTAAAGAAAGAACACAGTTTTTATTGTTTAAGAATATACATATATATTTAATCAGAAAACAATAATCAGATAAGCTACCTTATTAGTTTCCAATAACCAGTTTTCGTTGTAACCCGCATCTTCAATTGGGATTACATTCCATTTTTTCTTACATTAATTAAAAATACTATTTTTTAATAAGATGTCATTTTTTTAAGTTAATTATAATATTTTCATATTTTTATTATGCAATAACAGAATTATTTCAATCATGACTGGGGATGTGGGATATTGCAAAAGATCTTTCATGAAAAATTAATGTAAGATATGTCTTATCTCAATATTCTGTACTAGGTGGTTTTATTTAACAGAATTTAAATATAATTTAACAGTACAAAGGAATAATATGAATCTTAAGAAAATTAATTTCAGTAAAATTCCATTTTTTATTATTATTATTATTATCACAAATCTTCAAAATCTCTTCAACATGCAACAAATGTAACAATATTTATATACAGGTAAAACCAATATATCATTTAAAAAAAGATTTCAGAACACTGTGCAGCATACAAAAATAGAAGAGTCTAAGAATCTAATGCGGCTGACTATCTGTTAGAATGCAAACATAGTATTGCAGGTTGCAAAAACAACTTAGAGATTCTGAAGATTTGTGATAATGATAAAAAAAAATTAATATGTTTGAAAAATATTACACTCATAAATATATACCTAAAAATAAAATTTCAGATTTGAGGATGATGATTTAATTAACATTATAATAAAACAAACTACAATCTAAAAATTGGCAACAATGACAATAGAATTAAAGAAAAATAATACATTTCAAAGATTAAATTATTCCGGTAGTGGACAACACAAGTACACAAGTACGTTTACAATATTATTTAAAATTTTACAATGGAAAATAATATAATTTCCAGAACAAAATGACAAATATAGGTTTTACAAAAATAGAATCTAATCCCAACTAAAGATGTGGGATATCGCAAAAACTGGTTATTAGAAATAAATAAGGTAAGTTTAACTTTGTTGTTTTTTTTTTTTGTGGTTTGTATTTGATATAATATTAAATTTTATTAGCACAGTGGTCAATATGTTGCTGAATTATTTGAATACTCAAAAAATTATACATATATTGGTATTAAACCATGTTTTCTCTTTAAAATAATTTAGAAATTTTAAAACCAGTCTTAATGAGTTAAATTTTAACACAAAGACCAAAGATGTAATCACAAAGCAATACACATTATAGTGATTAAATAAAGCCAAGCATAAACTGTCTGAATTTTAATTCATTAAAAAAACACATTAAACAATAGTAGTAACACAAAGAAAATTGATTACATAACTTGGTGATTATAAAATGACAACAGTTATGACTTTTAAATTTTAAAAAAAGAGAACACAAGGGGGATGTGTTGTTAATGTTTGGGATAATAATCAGACAATTCTTAGACAATAAACATTTATTTGACAAAGATAATGTTAAAAATTCTTATTTTATGATTCATAATAATTAGCAATCACCAACATACCAGTCATGTTAATTTTTATAAATAAATTATGTTTTATGGCTCCTAATATAAATATATGCTTTTCTAGCAGGACTCAGGTAACAGAGATCATTACTGCATCAAATACAGTTTGGGAAAACATTTCTTCATATTTTAATGCAAAAGTAAAAGGTTTTTATTCTAAATGAAATTTATTAAACCAAATATGGGTCATTCCATGTTAAATCAACAAGGCCCACAACCTGACTTACTGTGTTTTTAATGAATTGTTATAAATTAACTGTTGATAGCGTTATGAGAAAATAGTGAATTTCAGAATTCTATCATAAAATTTTTCGTTTTTAGAGCCCTTCCAATTTGCTGGAAAATGGCAAATTTTGACTTGCGGCAGTAGTGTAAGGTCAACATAATTTTGTTATTAAGGTAGAATGATAAAATTGGTTCCATTTTAAAGTTTATTTGATGATGATCTTTCATATGATATACAACACAAGCCTATGTTTATATAACTTTTGACTTCAAGACACCATATCTTTGACCTTGAATTTCAGAAAAAACTGGTCTTCAATTTTTTAATAATAAATATTGTTATTCGTCATCATACTATGAGGCAGTTTAGAAAATTTTAAACTGGAACTACTTTGGGATCAGGAGGTAAAAAATAAAACGTAATCAATGTTTTAGCAAAATTTACTTTTTTAAAAATTTCAAATTAGTTTTATAACAAGACTGCAACGAATGTTAATTATGTCAAAATGGTGTTGAAAATCATTACACTATGCTTAAAACTGAAATTAGTTAATAATATTAAGTAAAACAATAAATCTCATGTATTTTTAAATGATCTAAAAAATGAAATTGTAAAACATAATTATGTATAAAATGTAATTCTCAAGACTCACTTCTCCTAATACAGGAGCTACAATAATATAAAAAATAATTGTACAACTAATATAATAATGCATGTCTTTAAATAATTACAGCTACGGCGTTTATGATTTGGACATTTTGACTGTCTTAAAATCATACACAATATACAAAAGGTAAGGTAAATCAAAAAAAATGTCAAATTGAAATTTTATACATTCTGAAATTAAATATTTTAATTTGTATTAAGTTTAACAATAGTCTTAAAGTAATAAGTAATGTTTCTTAATAACAATAATCTTCTATAGATAAGAAAATGAATGTTTGTTTGTCTGTCTCGTATACATTCCTGTACCTTTCATTCAATTACGATGAAACTTTGGCGAGTTGTGCACACGCCCGCAAAGGTTTCTCAATTAGTTTGGGCCTGCTAGGTGGTGCTGGGATTGACATATTTAGAAAAATTGTATTTATGGTCTGATTTGGCTCATATTCAGAATATATATTAGTTACGTTAAAAGAAACATTTTTGCAAAAAATGGACCTGCTAGATGGTGCTGGGATTGAAATATTTAGAAAAATTGGATTTATAGTCCGATTTGGCTCAAATTCAGAATATTTATTTATTAGTTACATGAAAAGATATATTTTTGCGAAAAATATACCTGCTCGGTGCAGGTAAAAATATATCTCGGTGTCGAGATATTTATGAAACAAACAAATTTACAGACAGACTTTCTTTGTCTATATATATAAAAGGCAATGTGTGTTCGCCATAGACTAAAAAGCTGCTGGATCAAGTTATGCACCGGTTTTTGGAAAATGGTCCACGTTGTCCGGAGAAGGTTTAAACCTGTTGAAATCTTCAATCTGACCAGTAGAAAGGAAGTTAGGGGCATTTTGAATAGACTACTGTGTTTACAGAGTAGTTTGAATTAAATTCAATAGGTAGTGATGTTTTGACAATTGGATTTATTTAAATTCTGACTTTAGAGTGAAAGGTTAAATTTGTAAAAGAAAAGAATCTGCTAGTTTTTTATAACAATGATTTAATAAATGTAATTTGATATTTTCACTGGCTTTCAATTATTGCTACTTAAAAATGATACCAATAACATCAGCATTAAGTTAAATATTAATAGAGTTATGTGCTTATTTGAAATATCAGATTACTTCACTGTCAATTTTTCATTTGCCTAAGAAGTTTCCTTTTTGGATAATGTATATGTACATCCAATAGCAGTTTTTAGATTAACTTTTGTTAATATTTCCCACTGAGGTAATATTAAAATATCTCCATATGCCAGAAAAACATAAGAAGGAGATGGGCCTTCAGGATGAGGATACTTCCACTTCTGTCGATTCATTTGTAGATAATATACAAGCCAAGCACCATTATAAATGCACATGACAAAAGCTTTTACATCAGAAATTTCAGGAAAACCATCTTCTGTTTCATGCAAAACTTTATGTTGTTCATATTCTTCATTTTTGGAAATAATTTTTGTTTTAAGATATCCTTTCCTGACTGGCAGAAAAGCATTCAAGTTTTGAGTATCTGAGATTGCCACTGCTTTAGCTAAACAAGGTGCTAAATTTTTCTTCTTTCTGATATTCATTTGAAAAAAATTCATACGAAATTCATATTTTCAATGTTTTACCAAGCCCAATCAAAAACCTGAGTGACTTGTTATTTGATCTTCGTATGGGCGTTGTAAACTTGCTTTTGATGCTAATATTTTAAGAGTACCACCAAGACCACCACATGCACTCCTTCTACGTAATGTGGCAAAGAAGTGTCATTTCGCCTCGGCACCAAAGTCATCCTTATGATACATTAAATTCACAATATTTTTATGATCTTTCTATTGTGCTGTTGAGCCATCTGTTAAATAAATTAGTTTATTCACAATATTATACTTTTTTTTTTTAAATTGAATTAGTTTTCTTCTGAAAAAGGTGAACTGATATTATGCCACACTTAGTCAGACATAACTAAATTATCATTTAAAGTGTCAGCAAATTCTTCACTTTTAAAATAAACAGCAAAAGGATGAATTGTAGCCAATTCATTGATCCAGTGAAACTCTTGGGTTTCATCTTATAACACAAATGAATCATTTTCAACAAAGTCACATAATGTGATAAAGATTCCAGGTTCAATTACAGTTTCAAAATTTTGTAAGAAGTTTGTCTGCTGAGAAACAATGAATGAATGGCGAACGAGAACTGATCATTTTTCAATAAACATCTCAATAAAATCTGTTCTTTTCTACATTTCTAAACTTGAATTATCAGTTGATATCCATACCTTAAAAGTTATTTTGTCCAAAGAATTTTCAACATATATTGAATCTAAACTGTTTTTAAAATTATCAGAATCTGAACAGTTCTAATACTTATCGAGATAAAAATTTCTTGAAGTATTACAAATAATTTGTGTCACAAAATGTTTATAAGAAGTGAAATGACTGCTGCACTCTTATGTTAAATAATTTAATTTACATATTTCAAATTTCACTATCAGGTTCAACTTGAGACGAAGTCTCAGAGTTTTTACTAGCTACACTGAATATTTTTTCCCTCATTGATGACTTAATTTTTGCAATCTTTTTGGCACGATAGGTTTTATCTTACAATCTTTTAGATTTTACTGGTGATTTCCCAATGCTCACTAGGCTTTCATTGAGCCTGTCTAATGCATAATTCGTTTCATTATAAAGGGCTTCTTCTTCTTCTGAAGCTTTATTACTAAATGAGGTAATTTTCTCCGACACTTATCACAAATTTTTCAATCACTTTCTAAACTTGAATTTTTCCTGTCATCCATGGTAACACTTTTCTTAAATTCTTAGTAACATTATTATGACTTACTTCTTGAAATGGATTATAACATTCCTTATTGTAAAAAGCTGCCTAACTTCAAAAGATACCTAACTTCAAAAACAACCGTATGTAACTACACCAACACTTAGGAATCAATAAATGAACACTGAATATCCTGACTTCAGAGCAAGCATATTTATACAGTGCTCATGCTTTCTAACATCATGTTATTCCATAAATAAATTAAATATTTTAGGTCATATTTAATATTGTCTACACTAAAACAATGGACGCAGATTATGATTATACAGATGATACAGTAAACTTCAATACATTTTGTCAATTCAATTTGTTCTAATTATACTGAGTCATCACATTACATCGTCATCGGTCATTTGATTGAATTGAGGATGTACTACTTCTTATTACTAGACGAAATAAATGAGCAACATATTACCTTATAACTTTTAGTTTCTTTTTGCAGAACATTTTATTTGATTTTGCAAGTTCAGCCAATAAAAATTTAAGTATTTACAACCTCAAAACCCCACAATAAAGATTTTTTTGTTAAAACATTGACGCACATTTTATTTTTTCCCTTGATGCCAATGCAGTCCCAGTTTCAAATCTGCCAGTTATTTTTTAATATAAAGTGAATAAAATAAATTTTTCATAAAAAAACTGAAGACCCGTTTTTTTGTTGTTTTTTTATCAAATTCAAGGTCAAAAGACAATGGCGGTGATTTTGAAATAAAGATGTATATTAACATAGGCTTGTATTTTACATGAAAGAACATCAAATAAGCATTAAAATTGGTCCACGTTTATCATTCTACCTAAATAAACAACAAAGTTATGCAGATCTAACACTATTGCCACAAGTTGAAATTAGCCATTTTCCAGCAGATTTGAATGGCTCATAAATTCAGTATTCCAGCAAATTAAGTATTTTCTCATAACTTCATCAACCGTTAATTCAAACCAAATTTCATGAAAATGCCAGTTGGTCAGGTTGTAAACGGCTATCCACCTTGTTGATTTGATATGGAATGACCTGTATGTGGTTTCCATTAATCACCTTTTAATATTTTTAAGGTAAAATAAGATAGTCGTCACCTTCTGTATTTCCTGGAAGAAAAACTGTGATAAGTAATTTTTTATAGGCCTCTTTTGAAGCAAACATTTAAGAGAATTCTGTAGAGACTGAAATAAATAGGACTGACAGTGCAAGGTGAGAACTATATGGTGGATACATCAAAACTTTTCAGCCAAGCTCTCTCATCTTTCAACAGTTCACCAAAGAGTGGAGACCTGACATCATAATTTGAAACACTTTACTATTCATTAATTTTGGTGATTTATCTCTCAGTGCAAGGTGAGAACTATATGGTGGATACATCAAAACTTTTCAGCCAAGCTCTCTCATCTTTCAACAGTTCACCAAAGGGTGGAGACCTGACATCATAATTTGAAACACTTTACTATTCATTAATTTTGGTGATTTATCTCTCAGTGCAAGGTGAGAACTATATGGTGGATACATCAAAACTTTTCAGCCAAGCTCTCTCATCTTTCAACAGTTCACCAAAGAGTGGAGACCTGACATCATAATTTGAAACACTTTACTATTCATTAATTTTGGTGATATATCTCTCAGTGCAAGGTGAGAACTATATGGTGGATACATCAAAACTTTTCAGCCAAGCTCTCTCATCTTTCAACAGTTCACCAAAGAGTGGAGACCTGACATCATAATTGAAAACACTTTACTATTCATTAATTTTGGTGATTTATCTCTATTGCTTGTTGTAAACTTTCGAGCTGTTGACAGTAGAGGTTGAAATCATTTGATTGGGTAGCAACACCTCATAGTGAACAACTCCTTTCAGCTTCACTTTACACACAAAGAGCAAAACCTTTTTCAGACTCAATCCTGGCTTTGCCAATGTTTGTGGAACTTCACTTTACTTCAAACACAATCTTTTCCATACGTTATTATAGTATGTAAACCAATTTTCATACCCCACAAGAGTGATTTCCAAAAGAATTTGATTTCATTGCATTCTTGCAATGATTTGCAGATGGGAAACAGAATCCTTAAATTTTTCATTTTTAGAAAAAATCATGTGACGCCCAAACACTAAGTTTCAAACAGTTTAAAACTGTTTTGTGGTCAATGTTTTTTAATTCATTACTGATATAGTGGTTGCTAATGTGTTTGTGTTGCTCAATTTTTTAATGGTTTTATCAACTTTTTCAGTCAATAGCCAACCAGAATGAGGTACATCACTGACATCAAAATTTTGAGATTAAAAAGGCTGAATCAGCTTTGTACCACACCTACTGATATTGCACCATGTTTATACATAACACAGATCACAGATATTTTAGTAACCAGAGTCACACCTTTTCCCATTTTTAATAAAATTTCAAAATGTATCAAATTTCTTCTCTATTTTCAAAATGCAATAACTTTTAAATAAATAAGCCAATGAAATCAAAACTTTTTCCAAAATTGTCAGAGGTATGTCACACAAATTTGTAAGATTTGATTCATTTCACCATAGTTATGCAATCCTAAATCCATCAATTCAGAGAATACAAAGAAACTTTTCCTCAATCCCAATGTTACAAAAAAGAAACAAAAAAAACCATTAATATCTTGCTGTTTCAAACTTAGAGTTAAAATAAGAAATATATGGTAAGCTTCAAAGATTAATAATTCAAATCATATCAAAGAAAAGGTAACTTTAAAATGAAATACTCATGCCTGACCTGTTCACCTGGATTCAACATTTGTTCTTCAAAACAGAAGCACTGTATTTTATTAAAATATTGACCGGCTTCAAAAGGAACAACGTTATAAGTGCTAACACCAACAACTGGTTTATCTAAAGGATTTTCTGCAGTGTAAAATGCTAATGCTGTTTCACCAGGAACAACCTATATAAAAAGGTGACAATATTAAAAAATTAACAATATTTTTTAATAACAATATTACAAAATAAAACAATATCAGAACTTGACACAGGCAAAATCAAAATAAATTCTATTTCACGACTATTAAACATTTATTACGTGAATGTATATTCCCAACTGAAATATATTATCTTCTGCAACTAATTTAAAAAAATTTTAAACATTTTTCAAGATAAAAAATGGACTGTCAGATCACTGCTGAACCATATTGATTGATAAATTAAAAATTCTAACTTAAATAACATTTATGTGCTAATTGGAAAAAAGAAATAAGTAAAATTATTACTAATCAAAGTTTGTTCAGAATGCGTGTAAACACATACATGTGCAGTAATTCTACATGGGGTGTCTAAGGTAGTGTTGGCACTGCTAATCGTACAATAGAGAGATAGTGTATTCCAATGGTACATCATATGAAAGAAGAAAGAAGCGCAGTCAGTCACCCATCCACCAAAGCATTACCTATTCTGCATGTTAATTGAGCTTTCTAAACTTTGATGATTTATTCCTAAAAAATAACAATATATCTAACTTGATAAATCATAATTCAATAACTATTTTTATTAACTTAGCATAACAATGCAAACTTTCTCGCACACAAGAGAGTATACAAAAAGATTTTACTGAAAAAGTAAAATTAAATAATTTTCTTTTTTTTACAGCTGTATTATAACATTTGGATTACACGACTGGAATCTATATCATAATGAGGGTCATTATGAAACAAAATTTCATTATGATACAGGTGTTCAAGTAATCAAAAGCCCACTCTTTTCAACCACTGACTATTGCACTTGTAAATTTTGTAGTTCAACAAATCAATCAACATCTTTGGTGGTATGTTGTGTTTAATTTGCCTTGACTTACGGGACATTCATGAATTTTTTTTTTTTTTTAGGGCAAAAAACGCCTACGCGTTATCATCGCCAGGATTTTTTTTATAAAAAAATAAAAGAAATTAAAGCTAATCTAAAATCTAAAATAAAAACAAAGGTAAATAGAATTTAACAAAGTCTGAGATGGGTGTAACGGGCTCATTCTCAGATAACAAAAAGACTACAAAGAAAACTAAAAAACATAAAAGCTCTAACATAAAACTTAAAACTTGGTTAACAACTAAAATAACAAAATTAAATAAAACTTAAAACTAAGTTAAAAACAAAAATTAAAAAAGTGAAACAAAACTTAAAACTGATATCATTAAAAAAATTTACAACTAATATCACTAAAATCTTTCAACTAATATTCACAGACAGAGTCTTTAAAACATAAAATCAAAAATAATAAAAAAACTATATAAAATTTAACAAATTCCAAAAGGGAGTGTAAAAGGCTTCCTACTTGGATAACAAAATCAATAACATAGAACCACAAAAATTAAAAATAAAAACAAATTTATTAAAAACTCTTCCAGCACAAAAAATATACGTGACAATATTAAATTTTTTGTATTAAACCAGCACTACACAAAAATAGAAACATCCGGTTTAAAACTTCATTATCATTGCACAAAACACCATGGATGTTTCTGGATAGATTAAATTTACGCCGCAACGCCGCATAACATATGCAATCTATGAGTATGTGGCGCACAGTCATGCGGCAGTTGCATCATACACATAGGGGTGGATGTCCTCCTGACATCAGGTACTCGTGTGTGACTCTCGTATGTACTATCCACAAGCGACAGAGGACTACTTCCTCACAACGAGTTTTTCTGCATGAGGAGTCCCATGGCAACACAGAATCTTTAATCTGCCGGAGTTTATTATCAACGGTAGCCGTCCAGTCACCTTGCCACTTTGCTCTTAGAGATTGTTTTACATAATTATTAAAAACCGAAGTAGCAACTCGGGTGGTGAAAGGAAACTTGGCAGCGGAATCTGCATGTTCATTACCTGGAATCCCTATGTGGCTAGGGACCCAGCAGAAACTTACCTCTGTGTTGCGATTATTCAACTCAGCAACTGCGTTGTAAAATTTCAAACATTCATGAATTGGCTCATAATAAGTAGAACTAGGCGTGGGGTTCATGCTTCCGCGAACTCGGTTAACTAGTTTGGAGGGATACGATGTAGGACATTCAAGATGTACAGACAAGGCCTACACCAAAGGCAAAAGCTGAGTTATTAAATCACTGATGCAAATGTCTACAGAGGCATTTACATCGGTGGCATCCCAACGAGGATGCCACCGCCAGGCTTATTACAATGAGATGTAAAAAGTCAGAGGGCGACAGACTCCCGTTAAAGCCCAACCGAGCTAGGAACAGAGTGGGGTGGTGTGGCAACCAGAACATCACTAGGCGGGTGTCTTCCCCTAAAGGGTTGAGATGTTCATGGCATTGCCAAGGTCATGGATTCCCATGCAGCTGTAAGGTGTAGCAGCATCTCAATGATGGTAGTAAGTGAAAGTAAATGTCATGCGGGACTCTGCAATGGTGCTGAGTGGGAGTAGGAAGCCTGTCTACCTCTTCCTAGTAAACCAGACCGAAGTTCATAATGAAACAAAGTCAGGGGGATGAACTGAAGTTTAGTTCACTAAGAGAACTAGGAATACATTTTTTTGTTGCGAACAACATTTTTGGTGGTATGTTATTATTCATTTGCTTTGAATTTTATGAGATATTCACAAACAAACTGGCTTTATAAAATGTAGAAGTAGATGCAGGATTTATGCTTCTGCTAACTCTGTTCGCTAGTTCAAAGGGAAACGATGTAGGACATTTAAGATGTTCAGATGAGGCCTGCAGCGAAGGCAAAAGCCGAGTTTAAAACACTGAAATAAATGTCTACAGAGGAATTTACATTAGTGACATCCCAACAAGGTCTGGCTTATTACTACGAGATGTAAAAAAGTTTGAGGGCAAAAAACAACTCCTGTTAAAGCCCATCAGGGAGAGGAATGGGGGCGATAGTGTGGCAACCAGTCACAAGGCGGTCTTCCCCTATGGACTTAGGATGTTCATTTAGTATATCATTTTTGTTTTTTGGTATTTATATATTTTCAGAATAGTTTATTAATATATTTTGTCTAAGTAACAATTCATAATGTGCTCATATACTTATTTTCCCTTATACTCTGTTAACTCACTGGAAGCCAACCACAAATATTTGTTTTTTTCAAAGGTCAGACAAGGAGCATAATAATATTAATTTGTAATTTGTTATTATATTTGATCACTTTCAATTACTTTGTTTAAAAATCAATCTTTTTCATAATAATGAAACTGAATAAGCCTATGCTGTATATCATATTCTGCATGATTAGAGCACATAACCTGTCATTATTGTTTTTATAACAGGTTATATTATTAACCTGATTCTGTTTTCATAAGGTATATCTGAAAGAAAGTCAAGTATGTATTACAAGAATTTTTTTTTACTGATTATGTCAGCATATTAGAAAGCCATGAGTGAGAATGATAAATATTTCTTCTTTTAAAGATTTTTAAATACAAATTATTGTTTTTTTTTTCTTTAAAAATGATGGAAAAACATAAGACACGATAAAGAACTCTGCTAATTAAAATCTTTACCAATAATAAATGCTATAATTTTTTATCTAAAAACCCCTATCATTGAAAAGGTTAACCATAATATCTAAATTTTGCATGTACTTCAAAAAAAAAGAAAATTTCCAACATAATTAAACAATATAAAATTCACAACATACTAATTTGATAAATCATTAACTGCTACTGGTAACACTACTGAAGGGTTCTCTGTTAAAATATTCTTCATATAATTTAAAAGCAATTCATTTACAAATTTTAATTATTTTAATCTAAATGGCATTTTAACAACATGTTTAACACATTTTTAACTGATTAAAAGCAGTCACTACAATGTAATTATACAAGTTATATGTAATTATACAAGTTGCATTCAATCACATAGTACAAGGCAAAATAAACAACATAATGTAACAATGTAAAAAGAATTAAATTAATTTTATATAACATACCTTTATTTCATTTTGCTGAGGTTGAAAATTCCATTTTAAGCTTGAACTTACATCAGCATTAAATTTTATTGTAATTTCTCTATGTTTCTTTTTCTCCAATTTCTGTAAATCTACATTTCCTTCCAACTCTGATACTGTACCTCCATAACTGTAAGCCTGGAAAAAAAACAAAATGATGTAAAATATAAAATAAGCTAGCAGAATCAGAGGTTTGGTAGGCATGCCCTTGAAACCACTGAAAAGACAGAGAAGGTAATGCGAATACGGAGCCGGGATTCTGCCAAATTGTAGAGGACCAAGTCAACAACGGAAGAAACTACTGACAGTAGTGGCCCATACCACGCTCTTATATGGTGCTGAAGTCTGGGCAGATGTTGTTGAAGATATAAGGGAGCATTGGAGTCCTTTCATAGGAAATGCTGTCAACAGGTGGCAGCTGCTTACAGGGTCCTGGGAGGCGGTTGAAGTGATAGCCGGTTGCTCCCAATTGACCTAGAGATAACTAAACGGAGAAGGTTACTCCAATGCAGACCAGTGATTTCTACTGAAAAGAAACTTATCAACTTGAATATTATGAAGGAGTTGACAGGAGTGTGGCAGAAGAGATGGATCCCCAGTATGAAACACAGGTGGACATATAGATTGATTGGGGACATTGGTGGATGGGTCTGGAGAACCCATGGCTCAATAGATTTCAATTTAGCACAGCTTCTGTCGAGCCATAGGAACTGTAGAGCCTACTTGGCTCTACAGCTCCCATGATTTTTGGTTCGATTTTACGAATAGTTACCCTGTTTGTGGAAGTGAAGAGACGTCGACGGAAGTGATAACGTGAAGACGTTATCATGTCTTTTTCAAGTGTCCCTGTTTTGAACTTGAGTGTGGCGAAGTCTTGGACACATTGGGCAGGAGGATTATGTTAGAAAAAGAAGAGAACTGGAACGCAGTGGTGAGATTTGCCAAAGTAGTTGCAGACAAACTGCGTGTTGCTGAAGAAGGCCGAAGGGGGGCTGTGCAGCGAACAAAGCTGCGATCAAGTGTCTAGGGAGCCCCCTACCATGTGCAGGTCGACTTATCACATATGTGAAGTATGTGATAAGTACCTGAATGTGCATAATGTTGGCTATATGTGCATGATGTGTGTGTGTGTGTGTGTGTGTGTGTGTTTGTGTGATGCTTGCACTCCCATCGAGTGCCAGCATCAGAAAAAACAACAAAGGAAATACTGTGAGCTATTACAGGCTGGACAAAAGAAATGAAAGAGAGGACCGACTTACTGAGTTTTGTATGAAGTATAATTTAGTAATTGCCAACACCCACTTTAAAAATCATAATAGAAGACACACAGAATACACATGGAAAAAGCCGGGCGATACTGCAAGGTGTCAGATAGATAAGATCATGGTTAAGCAAAGATTTAGAAAACTTGTCGACTGCAAAGCATATCCAGGAGCAGACATTAACAGGGACCATACTTTAGCGATAATAAAATGTAGATTGGGGTTTAAAAAGCTGAAAAAAAAGTGTCAGATAAATAGGTGGAACTTAGTTAGAGAAGCTTAAGGAAAAAGAGGTAAATAAAATCTTTGATGAGGACATTGCAAGACTGAGTAAAAAAGATAAAGTAGAAAATACAGAAGAATGGGAGAAGAAGGAAATTCTTAAATTAGCAGAAGCGATCTTAGGCAAAACAAAGAAAACTGGTGGATAACCTTGGATAACAGAAGTTATTTTGCAGCTAATTGATAATTGTAGAAAATATAAGAATGCTAGTGATGAAGAAGGAAAAGCACTATCGAAAATTAAGAAATACTATTAACAGGAAGTGCTAACTAGCGAAAGAAGAGTGGATTAAAGAAAAGTGTTTAGAATTGGAATGAGAAATGATTATTGGTAAAACAGATGGAATATACAGGAAAGTTAGAGAATTTTGAGGTATATAAGTTAAAATCTAATAATGTGTTAGATAAAGATGGTACATTAATTTATAACTCGAAAGAAAATGTTGATAGGTGGGTGGAATATACTGAAGAGTCATATGGAGGAAATGATTTATAACTGCTGTTACAGAGAAAGAAGAGGAAGTTGAAGAGGATGAAAAGGGAGATAAAATACTAAGATCTGATTTTAATAGAGTATTAAAGGATTTCATGTGTAATATTTACAAAAACAGGAAAGTTCCATCAGACTTCAAAAAGTGCTATTGTCAAGATACCAAAGAAAGCAGGAGCAGATAAATGTGAAGAATACAGAACAATTAGCTTAACTACTCGTGCATCAGGAATTTTAATTAGAATTCTGTACAGAATAATTGAGAGAACACCAATTTGGTTTCAGGAAAAATATAGGGACTAGGGAAGCAATTTTAGTGCTCGGATTAATATTAGAAGGAAGATGAAAGAAAAAAAACCAACATACATGTCATTTATAGACTTAGAAAAGACATCTGATAACATAGATTGGAATAAAATGTTCAGAATTTTTTTAAAATTTAGGGTTCAAATATAGGGATAGAAGAACATTTGCAGGAATCAAACTGCAACAGTAATAATTGAACAACATAAGTAAGAAGTAGTAATAAAAAAAGGAATCAGACAAGTATGTTCCCTATCCCCATTTACTTGAGGTTAAAAAATAAAGATGCTACAATTTTCTGATGATATGGTAATTCTAGCTCAGAGTGAAAATAAAATTAGAAGAAACAATGAATGGCACTGATGAAGTCTTACGCAAGAACTACCACATGAAAATAAAAAAGAATAAAAAGAAGGCAAAGAAATGTAGTAGAAATAAAGTAGATGGACCACTTAATACAAAAATAAGACTATGGAGGTAGAAGAATTTTTTTATTTGGGAAGTAGAATTACTGAAGATTGACGAAGCAGGAGCGATAGAAGATGCCAAATAGCACAGGCGAAACGAGCTTTCAATCAGAAATATAATTTGCTTACATCAAAAATTAATCTAAATGTCAGGAAAATCTTTCTGAAAATATATGTTTGGAGTATAGCTTTATATGAAAGTAAAACTTGGATGATCAGAGCACCTGATTAGAAAAGATTAGCAGCTTTTAAAATGCAGTGCTACAGAAAAATTTGCATGGAAAATTGTTTTTCCATGTTTGGAACATGGAAAACAAATTTTTAGGGATGTAGGATGTAGGGATATGCCGAAATGAAATGGCTAGCACTAGATAGACAGGCTAGGAGAGCTGCATCAAACCAGTCAAATGATTGAAGACAAAAAAAAATTACTTTTTAGATCTAATCCTTAGGCTGAAAAGAAAAGATTTTTTCACAAAGTACAATAAATTTATGTAAAAAATACAGCAAAAATAATACGTAGCGGAATAAACTATTAATCCAGGAAGCACATTAAAAACTATGCATTTTTTGAACTGCTGAAACTACTCAATTAAAAAAATTACATAGGATTTCATGGCTTTGTTAGATGTGATGAATCATCATCATATCATCAACAGCAGTAATCAACAGTAGTATTATCATTGGTGGAACAATTCTGCAGGAGCTATATAAAGCTCTTATAAAAATACTAGTATAGCAATACTTTGTTATTATAGTAATCGGCAATACATATTACTAAAGATTATTAATTTTAATGATAAACTGAACCAAATTTAAACATAACAGACATTTTTACTTGAATCCAAAAAAATTTCAACTATTGTTTATGACATTGTTCACACTACAATTTCTGCTTTCATTATTGCTGGTGCTTCTCTGAGTACACCAATCAGAGAAGTAACAACTTCTTTGGTAGTAAAATCTGCCAACTATCTTGTAAAAAACACATCACATATACATCATTAACAAAAATCTGCATACTTCACATAAACAAGAAAGGAACATATCTTAACACACATGAAAATATTGAAATACATATCCATTGAACAAAAATTTGGTTCAATTTCTAAATACATGAAAATATGCTTCCACAAAATACATTTAGACCTACTGTGCACCTCCCACATCACTGGTTCTGTAGATTAAATGCCATTTCTTCTGAAAGCTCTTTTACAGGTGCTCATACAAAGTATCATTTTTTTTTTTTTTTAACTCATTTTATCATAACAATTAAGTTTTAATTAAGTTCTATTAATTTGTCATTAACTACTTTAACATTAAAAATTACTTTTTTTTTTTTTTGAGAGCGAAAAACATTTTCACATTATCATCACCCAGAGTAAATTAAATAAAAAAACGGAAAATGGATAACTAAAACTACATTAAAAAAGGTAACAAAATTAAACAAAACTAACAACAAATATCACATCTAAAATATCATATTATATTTAATTATTCTTCCAGAAGACCTTAAATCCAAAGCTACATTTAAGAAACTATTTAACAATTATAGAGCTCTTTTTTCAGTAGTTATTAGTAGCATTGTTCTTAATAGCAACTGTCTTACCTTGTCAGCGTACAATTATGATTGTGTTCAATTGGTACATTGTTTTTGTTAGATATCGCATGTTTATAAATCTCATGGGGGGGGGGGGCTGAACACACATTTAACCGATATAAAGAACACATAAATGTCATACACAGCATAGAACATAGAGACCTCAACAAGCCTGAACAATGTGAAATTTTTAAATTGCATCTGATAAAAATAACATTAGATAATCAAACATGACAGAAATAAGATAAAAGACTATAATCTAAAAGTACTTTTTAACATCAGTACCATAAACAATATTGCCACCACTACTGAAGAGTGGCTAAATTGTGGAATTTGTATTAGAACTTTCTGAATCAAGTTCTAATATAAATTCCACATGCTTTAAATGCAATTAATATTTTTAAAATTAAATGTAATTTTGAATTGAGCAACATTTCTGTCCAAGAGCACTGTAATCTCCTAATAGAGGAAAGTAAACTGAAATCCAAAGAAAAAATTCACACTCAATGGCTTTCAAGTTTATATAAAATTCAGATATAATATAAAATATCCATCATAAATACAGATATACAGAGTTGCGTAACAAATAAATTAATATGATTACATCTAGACAACTACCTGACAGAATATTCTGTACAATGGTACAGCTGCATAACTTAGGCCAACAGTAAGTGCAATAACACCACATACATAATACACAGTCGACCTGTGTCTGATATCACGACGACTAGATTTTCTGTTACCTTCGTGAAATAATCTATAATTCCCATGATGTATAAACCAATTATACTTTAATGTGACCTGCATATCGTTTTTCAGACTATGATAGAAATTCTTTATGTGAATTCTTTGCAGTGAGGGAGACTTGTTTCCATACTCGAACAACAATGGATTCAATTTAGAATGAATTTTTACAAAATTAACAGAACGCCAGAACATTACGCTTACTATCTATACTACTTATAATTAAAGTTATAATGATTTTAGATAAGGTTATCACTATTTAACAGTATAAACCAACGACTTCATAATGAAATAATCTTAACTTTTTAAAAACTAAAATCTACAGAAACAGCATACATATACACAACGAACAAAAATAAAGTACTTAGAAAAATATGTAATAAACAGCTGATAAAAACTAAGGTTGCATGATGATAGGTTATAATTCTTAGCCATTTAACTAGTTCAACTTTTTAGTGATTGGATCGCACGATTGTTATGGTCAAAATTGTTCATGAATGAGTTTACTTACACACCACTGGAACGTAGAATGCGAAATAGTCTAACAGTTAGTTGAAACAGCGAGCTGAGGAGTAATGGAAAGGAAAATGTTTGTAATTCATTAAAAAACAGTCATTTATGAAAATTGATAATAATTTATGGACAAAATGGCTTGTTTGTTACTAGTTGATGATGATTGGTCCTGCCTTCCACAAGGTGCTCGCATACCTCACCGCTCTAACCTAACACGCAGTCCCCACGGGAAGTCAATTATTGTTAAACAATTTTGTTTTAATTTATTTAGTATTATTTATTTGACTTAGATTTAATTCTAATATTTTTTTTTTAATTTTTCATTTGGTTCATTCAGTTCAAACCTAGGTAACAGTAATAGAGGTTCACAGTTCATTAATTCATTTCGTTAAAGTTTGTGCTTCAATCGGCAATCTTAACTACTGAAGTTCACATTTACTGGAGAATTCGAATACTCGCGTCCATTATAAACTGACGAATAATTGCGTTTACTCTTTGTTGTCTGTTTAGCCTCCGGAACTACCTTAAGGTATTACTTAAGAGGATGAGTGCGGGTGACATGTATGAATATAAAAGAAGTGTAGTCTTGTACAACTGTGTTCATTCCCCTCGCATTACCTTTACGCCGGTTTTTTTTTTGTCTTCAGTCATTTGACTGGTTTGATGCAGCTCTCCAAGATTCCTTATCTAGTGCTAGTCGTTTCATTTCAGTATACCCTGTACATCCTACATCCCTAACAATTTGTTTTACATATTCTAAACGTGGCCTGCCTACACAATTTTTCTCTTCTACCTGTCCTTCCAATATTAAAGCGACTATTCCAGGATGTCTTAGTATGTGGCCTATAAGTATGTCTCTTCTTTTAACTACATTTTTCCAAAGACTTCTTTCTTCATCTATTTGCCGCAATACCTCTCCATCTGATTTTTAACATTCTCCTATAGCACCTCATTTCAAAAGCTTCTAATCTTTTCTTCTCAGATACTCCGATTGTCCAAGATTCACTTCCATGTAAAGCGACACTCCAAACATACACTTTCAAAAATCTTTTCCTGACATTTAAATTAATTTTTGATGTAAACAAATTATATTTCTTACAGAAGGCTCGTTTAGCTTGTGCTATTCGGCATTTTATATCGTTCCTGCTTCGTCCATTTTTAGTAATTCTACTTCCCAAATAACAAAATTCTTCTACCTCCATAATCTTTTCTCCTCCTATTTTCACATTCGGTGGTCCATCTTTGTTATTTCTACTACATTTCATTACTTTTGTTTTGTTCTTGTTTATTTTCATGCGATAGAACGGCATAGACTTCATCTATGCCGTTCGTTGTTTCTTCTAAATCCTTTTTACTCTCGGCAAGAATTACTATATCATCAGCAAATCGTAGCATCTTTATCTTTTCACCTTGTACTGTTACTCCGAATCTAAATTGTTCTTTAACATCATTAACTGCTAGTTCCATGTAAAGATTAAAAAGTAACGGAGATAGGGAACATCCTTGTCGGACTCCCTTTCTTATTACGGCTTCTTTCTTATGTTCTTCAATTGTTACTGTTGCTGTTTGGTTCCTGTACATGTTAGCAATTGTTCTTCTATCTCTGTATTTGAACCCTAATTTTTTTAAATGCTGAACATTTTATTCCAGTCTACATTATCGAATGCCTTTTCTAGGTCTATAAACGCCAAGTATGTTGGTTTTTTTTTTTCTTTAATCTTCCTTCTACTATTAATCTGAGGCCTAAAATTGCTTCCCTTGTCCCTATACTTTTCCTGAAACAAAATTGGTCTTCTCCTAACACTTCTTCCACTCTCCTCTCAATTCTTCTGTACAAAATTCTAGTTAAGATTTTTGATGCATGACTAGTTAAACTAATTATTCTGTATTCTTCACATTTATTTGCTCCTGCTTTCTTTGGTATCATAACTATAACACTCTTTTTGAAGTCTGACAGAATTTCCCCTTTTTTGTAAATATTACACACCAGTTTGTATAACCTATCTATTGCTTCCTCACCTGCACTGCGCAGTAATTCTGCAGGTATTCCATCTATTCCAAGAGCCTTTCTGCCGTTCAAATCTTTTAATGCTCTCTTAAATTCAGATCTCAGTATTCTTTCTCCCCTTTCATTCTCTTTGAATTCCTCTTCTTCCTAAATTAGAAAACACACTTTTTTTTCTAATTCATTTCCTCCGTATAACTCTTCAATATATTCCTTCCACCCATCTATCGACCTTTCCTTTTGTATTATAAATTGGTGTACCATCTCTGTTTAACACATTATTAGATTTTAATTTATGTACCACAAAATTTTCCTAACTTTCCTGTATGCTCCGTCTATTTTACCAATGTTCATTTCTCTTTCCACTTCTGAACACTTTTCTTTAATCCACTCTTCTTTCGCCAGTTTGCACTTCCTGTTTATAGCATTTCTTAATTGCCGATAGTTCCTTTTACTTTCTTCATCACTAGCATTCTTATGTTTTCTACATTCATCCATCAGCTGCAATATATCGTCTGAAACCCACGGTTTTCTACCGGTTCTCTTTATTCCGCCTAAGTTTGCTTCTGCTGATTTAAGAATTTCCTTTTTAACATTCTCCCATTCTTCTTCTACATTTTCTACCTTATCTTTTTTACTCAGACCTCTTGCGATGTCCTCCTCAAAAATCTTCTTTACCTCCTCTTCCTCAAGCTTCTCTAAATTCCACCGATTCATCTGACACCTTTTCTTCAGGTTTTTAAACCCCAATCTACATTTCATTATCACCAAATTATGGTCGCTATCAATGTCTGCTCCAGGGTAAGTTTTGCAGTCAACGAATTGATGTCTAAATCTTTGCTTAACCATGATATAATCTATCTGATACCTTGCAGTATCGCCTGGCTTTTTCCAAGTGTATATTCTTCTATTATGATTTTTAAATTAGGTGTTGGCATTTAAGTTGGGTGTTGTTTTACGCCGGTAATAAAATATTTTTTTTTTTATCTCCGGGACCACCGTAAGGTATTTCTTCAGAAGATGAGATAAATGACAAGTAGCGTGTGAAAATGCCATGCCTAGCCGGGATTTGAATCGGGACGTAGGATTTCATGCCAAATTTACAAAGATCTCTTTAAGTTACAAGTGTAAAAATTAACTCTAATAACGTATTTCTGTAACAGATCTATCTTAATTACGAAAGAATACAAAATCATTCACTGCTCCCTCACTCTCTCTCCCTCACACACTCTCTCTCTCCTAATAATATAAATATATATACATATATCCCGTAAATATATAGTACGTTTTATTACTTTTAAATAAAAAACATTTTCTCGAAAAATTTTTTATTTTGGCAATGTTTATTATTATTCAGACAGATTCTCGATACTATGATAAAATATATCGATTATGGCAGTATCTCACATAACCTATTGTAAATATGAATCTAACATATTGTGTTCCAAAGTATAAAGGTAATTAATCGCTTATAAACTTAAGATAAGGCTGCACTAATTGTTTATTCTGTTAATAATATTGCATTTATCTGTGTTGTATTACTTTGAAGTTGTCATTATTATTTTGTGTAAAATAGCAAGAAAAGTATTTTAGCTACTTAACAGCTATCACAACTTTTATTCTTTTTTGTTAGAACACTTTAAACAGGACGTGTTTATTATGGATTGAGTGTTGTATTATGAAACAGTTAATTTTAATCTTTGCTGTAGAAAGATTTTGATGTGATGAGCCATTAGCTACTGCACGTCTTTGCTGTAGGGAGTACATAATTTTTAATTGTGTTTTTATATCTCGGGACCAAATATTTAGTATTAGAAGTGTAATTTATTAGTAGGTTAACGAATGTTCTTTAATGAAAGATGTAGAAACATTGTTGTTTTAGCTTCTACATATGTAGTTAAAAATAAAGTTTTACAAATATGCATAGATAAATAAACATATTTGTATATTACATTTAGGCTTTACGAAAACATTCGTGTTCATAGTTTTACTCTTGCAAAACTTTCATATTTTAATGAAATTCTTAATGCCATCTTAAAGTTACAGTTTTGTAAATGGTTAAACAGTATCTATAGTGTTAGGCACCAAAAAATGTTAGTACTATCAGTTTAACAATTTAATGTTCAACATATCTGTTTATTCTGATAAATATGCAAAATAAAATTTATGTAGCAAGTTGTACATAATTATAGACCCGCATAATATTCCACAGAAAGTACTTATTATAATTTTATTAGCTTAACACAGAATGCTCTGCTACTTAATCATAATTAAAATAATTATCTTATAGATACACTTTATATATATATATAATGTATAACGTGTGTATGTGTGTATAATATATATAATTTTTTTTTTCTAAACTCAATCCTTTCAAGAACCATATCATCTCTGTACTAATAAATACATAATGTAAATCAACTTGACCTTATTTTGTTATTTTTCTACAAGAGTACGTTTGCCGGATTCCACATCATCAGTTGTGTATAAAAACGTTTTGTGTAATTACATATTAAACATAAAAAAATGTAAAAGATGTTCCCACAGATTTTGAGGAAGATCTGCTTATAAAGCTGCAATAGGTAAACCTAAACCTAAAAGTATCAGCACTTTCATAGATAATATATAGGATTTTCATTTACTTAAATAGTATCATTTTTTGTATTTGGCTGGCCACATGCATGTTACGTGATTGACTGCGTATGTGTTTGTATTTTAATATTTTATTTTTTTAACTTTAATCTTTTTTATGATTGATAAGTAATTACATAAAAAGATTCTATATACGTCTGATGATGAGGGATTCCGTGAAAGTAGTATTTCAGAAACACAACATAATATGGTAAGATATTTCATAATTCTGTACTTGAGTGGATCAGGTTGCTTTACATTACATATATATATAATTACAACATATTATATATATATATATATATATAATGAATAAAATATTATTTTATGCAATATTTGTGTACCTAAGTTCTGACAGCAATAAAGCATCTGAAACTTTTTACAATTTTTCAATTTTATGTGGTTATTTATCAAGCAAAGATAGTTTGAATTACAAAACCATCAAAGAATAATTTCTTTATGGCAACTATTATTGATGACTTTAGAACAGTACAGTAACTTTAATGTGTCAATTTAGTGTTCCCAGAATTTTTCTCTAGTTTCTTAAAATTCATCTTATTTCATAATCATTATTAAATTTTTAGTCAAGAGCAATATATTCTCCTAGATGTATAAGTAATTATGTACAGTCCATAATTTTGAATTAAAAATTCAATTCAATTCATTGCACAATCTGATATCATATTTCTAAGTCTTGCTCCTTTGTATGAGGGCTGTTTTTTTTTTCAACCTCCGATCATGCTTATAAGTAAACAAGAGATAGGCAGGAGCCAGGTCTGGGCGTCATGTGATTATGCAATCTCTGCCATTGCTGGTTCCATTGCATCTGTCTGAGCTGAGCTACAGGCAATTGAACATGGCCAATATGATCGATTCTCCTGCCAAGTGTGGTATGTTTTCTGCAAGCAGAAGGCTGTAATGCTGCTCAAAATCAATCACAGATTGAGCCTAGTGTATGGTGAAAACTTTATGAGTGATGGTTAGTGTACAGGAATGGTATAGGAAATTTAAAGAAGGGCAAACAAAGGTACGCAAGGACAACGCAAGTCTGTCACTACTGTACACCTGGTTGTGCATGTTGATGATATTGTCCATTCAAACAGAAGTTTACAGTAAGTAACTTACTGTAAACTGATAGTAAGATCTAGGATACCTAAAATAAACTGTGTGCACAATTGGTACCAAAGATGAGATGATTACAAAATGTAGCGAATGTCGTCAGCCTTAATGTTTCTCACCTGTTATGATAATGAGGGGGAAGTGTTTTTAAAGTCTATCTTTCTGGCAATGAGACTTGGATCCAATATGACAATCCAGAAACCAAAGGACAGTCTAGCAGTGAAAATGCACGCTTCTCCAAACAAGCCGAAAAAGTTCAGACAGACACTGCTGAGCAACAGGAAAACAGCGGCTACAGTTTTTTGGGACCATAAAGGTGTCCTTTGGTGGACTTAACGAAGAAGAGGACAACAATAAAAGGAAGTTTATTGTGAATCTTTACATCGCCTCCACAGAGCAATCCAAAACAAACGAAGAGGCATGCTCTCATCTGATGTGGTTTTGATGCACAATTTCAACCATCATCATATAGTCGAGACTTGGCACACCTATCAATTTTCAGATCTTCCTCTATTTCTTTGAAGTCGTGGTTTGGGCGGACAACATTTTGAGGAGGGCATCGGAAAGCTGGTGTCACGATAAAACAAATTTCTATATAAGATGTTTATTCATTTAAAACTAAATAATAATGAAAAAAAAACCCCGCTTTTGAACTTTGTACATAGTAAAAACGAATAATTTTTTTTCACCAAAACAAATGCCTCAATAATTTTGGTTCAAAAGTTCAAAAGCGGTTTTTTTTTCATTATTAGATTTAGTTTTAAATGAATAAACATCTTATATAGAAACTTGTTTAAAAATTTTAAGTTTGTAATTTAACATCAGCTTATTAATTAATAAATGAACAAAATTCTTTTTTTTATTTTCAGATGCTGTGTAGAAACATTTTTCAACTAAGAACAAACATTTTTAATCAAATGACCAAAGCTAATGTTCTTAATTATAAGAAAAGACATGTTTTGAAGTTACTTTGTACTAAATCACCATATCTCATACAACCTGAAAAATCTGAGGTACAATATGATGCAAGAATACATTCTTTGTTAGATACTTTAAATAAACTGAGCATTAATAACAATATTATTACAATGTTGAATAATAACCATCCTATACTGAACGTTAGCAGTGATCAGTTATTTAGTAATTCTACAACTTTATTAGAGTTTGGTTTTACTAAAGATACAGTTGGTAGAATTATTGTAGAGTATCCAAATTTATGTAATATAAAAAATGATGAATTATTTAGGTTGTTAGATTTATGGAGACAAGTTAATTTTACTGAAAATCATTTATTGCATCTGTTATCAAAGCACCCGCAATTTATTGAATTTATGGGGAAAAATGTTTTACTAAGAATTTCATACCTCTTACCATATTTAGAGAATTATAAAAATATTGCTGTTCTTCTAATTAATGTACCCGGTGTAATTTATGAAAACTGGGGAACTTTAAAAGCAAAACTTGATTATTTACACACACACCATATACCAAAGAGTAAAATTGTTAATTGTAATGCATTAGAATTAAGTTTATTTGAAATGAAGACAAGATTTAAATTTTTAGAACGTGTCGGTGTGTACAAACAGATTGATTCATATAAAAAAAAATTGGCAGTTAAGAATCCAAGTATTACTAATATTTTATGTACTAGTGATGAAGTTTTTGCTGAAAAGATTGCCAATGTTACTCTAGAAGAATATGAAGTTTTTTGTGAACTATATAAATTAGAATGTAAAGATGATGAAGAAGATTGTGATTATGAATATAATTCTGAGTGATGGGAGTGATGTAATTGTAAATATTAGGTTACAACTGTTAATAATAGGTTTTGAACTGTAAATAATGTATGAAATAAATTTTAGATGATGTGGTATTCTGTGTCATTTTTACTTCCTTGAAATATTGTAATCATGAAAAATTTTGGTTTTCAGATTTCAACATTCTTCAACATTCAGATTCTCTAGTTGTGTACCTCCCCTTTTTTTCAGTAAACACCACAACATTTTATTCCCTCCAATAATATTTTTAATGTATTGTCAATGCATTCCATATTCCATATGCAAGTACAGTAGCATTTTCTGAAAAGTGTTTTTTGCAAATAAGTGTACATGCTTTGAGATTCAAGGCTGTAATTTTATAAGCATTTTTATATAAAAATTTGGAAGCAATCTGGGCAATCCAGGCTCATCTGCACATTTGGGGCAGAAATAAAGGATATCTGAAAATAAATTTCTTGGATACGTCTGGTCTGACTGTAGCTGATCGATCGCTAGAGTAAGATGTCTGTAGAACATAGTTCATTTTCAGAAAATTTTGTTCCAGTAGTGAGAAAAGAAACATTATGAATTTAGTAGCATAAGGTCCCAACACAGAGCATATTTCCTAAGTTTTTTTTGCATTTATATTCAGAAATATAAATAAAATATAAAAAGGGTTAGTTCTTTGGAATGGTAGATGAAAAATTTCATATTGAATGTTTATTACCCATATAACCTCTGTTTACTTATGGTTAATTATTTACTTACAGTCATAATTAAATAGTACATTTTATACCTACATCCCACAAAATAGTAAGGTAGAAAACTTTTAATGTTAAATGGCACAACATATTTTTAAATTTAATATTCTTTCAATATAAATAACCTTTGTAATACTCGGTCATAAAATTTTATTATCAAAACCTTCTTTCAACTTTAACATTGCAAAAGTTTAAAAGTGATAAAAATATAGCTAATTAGAGATATAAATAACTTAATTACAGATTTTAAATGGGTAGGTTGAGTAAATAATTGTTTCTCATTTTCTTTATATTTTGAGATTGAGAACAACCAGAATGGAGACCATTTAAATATTCTAGGTAGCTTATTGATAAAAAATTAAAAAAATTTTTAAGATGACACTTCTTGATTTTGCATTGCAGGTTATAATCATTACATCTAAGCTTCTTCTCCACCTTCACCCTCTCCTTCAACCGAATCCATACCAACTTCTTCATAGTCTTTTTCTAAAGCAGCAAGATCTTCTCGAGCCTCACTAAATTCACCTTCCTCCATTCCTTCCCCTACATACCAATGTACAAATGCTCTTTTTGCATACATTAGATCAAATTTATGATCAAGTCGAGCCCAAGCTTCTGCAATAGCTGTTGTATTTGATAACATGCAGACTGCTCGTTGTACTTTAGCTAAATCACCACCTGGTACTACTGTTGGTGGCTGGTAGTTTATGCCAACCTAAAAAACAAAAAGAGAGACTTAATGTTGTAGAAAATGAATTAAATTAGACTAAAATACACTGTAGTTTCTGTGCATCAACAAATTCATAAACCTCACGCTTATAAGTGTCACACAACCTAATATCTATCATAACAATTGATTCAGACATAAACATTGCTATCCGATATCTACTTTCCCATTGTCCATCTTGTTGTCCAACTCATGGCTTGTTTGTACACTCATTTCAGATTCTTCTGGGCCTACCTCTTTTCCTTTTGTTCTTATACATGCAATACCAGGTGAGTTTTCTTCTCTCATGACCTTCATAATCATACCAGTCCCATCTGATATCTTCATTCCTACCTCATGACCATAAGTCATGAAATCCAGTACTCACGATTTAATAAATTATAATTTTAAAATTACTTAATATTGGTTACTATTTTATTCTCCTGTTAGCATTGTCGTTTAAAACAAAGCTTGCTCTTTTTTTTATTGCCTAGGCTTTTTAGTGAGATGTTGATGTTCAAAAACAAAACCTTCCAAGATATATTTAATGTCAAGAGAAAAAAGAAAAATGTTGCCAGGTGTATTCATTCCAGATCAAAGTGTTTATGAACATTTTATGTTCACTGGTGCTTTCTTCTAAAAAATTTCTTACAAATCATCTAGCCTGCTGACGCTGCATCCATTCCAAATTGATGTAATGTAAAACGTTTTTAAATTTGTGCATGGTATACCTAGGGATTTTTCTTTAATATAAAAAAGTCATACTTCTGAACAGTATTTTTCTGCAATATTATGATTTTAGAGCTACATTGAATTGTACTAATACCATTCCATTTATATTTCCATTAATATTAAATTTTTAATACTTTTAAAAAACATTTTACAAATTTTTAATACTTTTAAAAAACATTTTACAGATTCCATTTTTTTAGTAATTCTGTAGTTGGTGCTATATTTTCAAAGCTTGTTTGGATTACACAAACAGTAAAAATAGTAGGATTTAGAGTTCTTAGAAACCACTTGCTTTCAATGAGAAACCACTTCAAACTGTGAAAATCAGAGTTTAGTGCTCTGCCAAAATAGCATTACAATGTCAACATAGTCCTATTATTTTTATAATAAATACAGCCAGTATCATTTGAGAGTTAAGAAATTATCAATTTCAAAGCATTGCTAGGCCCCTGCAGCTTAATTAACAGATACAGCAATTATTAATAGATCTTGCACAAAATGAAGCAAAAAATATTAAGCTACTGCACATTTTTTGCAGTTTAAAGCCCTCCATTCCAGAACTTTCTGTTTATTTGTGGGAGTTTTGATAAAATTATTTATATAACCCACATAATACATTTAACATTTCAACCAGCACAAAAATGATTATATAGTACAGAGCTTTTCCAAAATGTCTGACATCAATTAAACGATAATTCCTTAATATTGATACAGGTAGGGGACTGCATGATCTTGAAAATGAGAAATTTTGTAAAAATTCCCTTGCTATAAAAAAGACACTTTTATTCAATTAAATATTGTAGTTGCCAAGCACTTTTGCTTAAATGAAATGTAAGCACACTAGTACAAACTATATCTTTTTTAAACAAATTATACTATTTTATGAGATTATAATTAACAAATGAAAATTATGCATCCATAAAATGTGTAAATATGTAATAGCTGTAAAATCACAGTATCAAAAAATGTTGATTGCGCTTAAATTATTTGGGTCATCTATGTTCTTTATCAACAACTAGCAGATCTGCTTATTACAGAAAAGTAATGGTCAGAAGTATAACACTTTTTTTATTGGAAAGTTAAAAAAACATACAGATATACAAATGAAATTTTAGAAGTAGCTTACTGTAATATGAACAAATTAATTCGGCAATAACTTAATTTTAACTACCTTAAAACCAGTTGGACACCAATCCACAAATTGTATTGTTCGTTTTGTTTTTATTGTTGCAATAGCAGTATTAACATCCTTTGGTACAACATCACCTCTGTATAACATACAACAAGCCATATATTTTCCATGTCTTGGATCACATTTAACCATTTGATTGGCAGGTTCAAAACAAGCATTAGTTATTTCTGCTACAGAGAGCTGTTCATGATACGCTTTCTCAGCAGAAATAATCGGTGCATATGTCACAAGAGGAAAATGAATGCGTGGATAAGGTACCAGATTAGTTTGAAATTCAGTTAAATCAACATTAAGCGCACCATCAAAACGTAATGATGCTGTAATTGAAGAAACTATTTGTCCAATTAATCGATTTAAGTTTGTATAGGTCGGCCTTTCAATATCTAAATTTCTTCGGCAAATATCATAGATTGCTTCATTATCAGCCATAAACGCACAATCTGAATGTTCTAATGTTGTGTGCGTTGTTAAAATTGAATTATATGGTTCAACAACAGCTGTTGATACCTGTAAAAATGAAAAAAAGTGTTACATTTATTTTTGAAAAAATTATGATAAGTAAGCGAACAGATTCTAATCTAAAAAAAATTAAAAATTTTGTCAACATTTTCAACAGTACTAACATCTCTCTCCAAAAGTAAAGAAAATATGTCTGATTCATTGTTAAACCTTTTAAAGTAAAGATCCTGGTTAAAACTACAAACTGCACTTCACAATCTGGGTTGATTTCAATCATCTTTCACCTCTTAGGAGTTAGACCTAAGAAGATTGGTAACGTTTTAATATAGATAAAATATGAATTACGAAAACCATATAGAAGATTTTTTTTTTGTTTTTTTTTTCTGTCTTCAGTCATTTGACTGGTTTGATGCAGCTCTCCAAGATTCCCTATCTAGTGCTAGTCGTTTCATTTCAGTATACCCTCTACATCCTACATCCCTAACAATTTGTTTTACATATTCCAAATGTGGCCTGCCTACACAATTTTTCCCTTCTACCTGTCCTTCCAATATTAAAGCGACTATTCCAGGATGCCTTAGTATGTGGCCTATAAGTCTGTCTCTTCTTTTAACTATATTTTTCCAAATATTTCTTTCTTCATCTATTTGCCGCAATACCTCTCCATCTGATTTTTAACATTCTCCTATAGCACCACATTTCAAAAGCTTCTAATCTTTTCTTCTCAGATACTCCGATTGTCCAAGTTTCACTTCCATATAAAGCGACACTCCAAACATACACTTTCAAAAATCAAATTAATTTTTGATGTAAACAAATTATATTTCTTACTGAAGGCTAGTTTAGCTTGTGCTATTCGGCATTTTATATCGCTCCTGCTTCGTCCATCTTTAGTAATTCTACTTCCCAAATAGAAGATTAATGATATTATTGCACCAGTTAAAAATGGTTCATTTTTCCCTTCATGATGATGACAAAGTATTTAATGACTGTAACCTAACATTTTTAGTGAGATGTGAATATAACCAGAGATATTGACATTAGTTTTCGTGTTATTGTTATTTATTTGGGTGCAACGTGTAAGTGAAGTAGCAATTTTCAGGAGCAACAATACAATGTAAAATTTTGTGGGAAAACTTTCAAAGAAAAATTAAAAATTTGTAATTTTGTGGGAACTGGGGTAAACTTTCAAAGAAATGTTTCAGCTTTTGAAACAAGCTTAAAATGTTTTAAGTAGTGATGAGTCTATTGAAGATGACTTTAGACCAGGAAGGCCTTCAACTTCAGCCAATGGATAAACACTCACGTTCAGAAAATCAACTATCTAGTGCATGCAAATCACAGATTCAATGTCAAAGAACTTTCAGATGAGGTTGCAAGGATCATAATGGATGATGAAAGCTGGGTTAACTGCTACAACATTGAGACAAAAATTCAATCATTACAATGGATCTGCACACCCCAAGAAAGCACATTAGTCTTGATCAGATGTCAAAGTGATGCTGTTTTTTCAATTTTAATGAAATTGTGCATTTTGAATTCTTATCTCAAGGTGTAGTGAATCGTGCGTACTACCAAGACATTTTACTACAGTTACACAACAAAATCTGCAAAACAAGATCAGAGCTGTGGCAAGACAACTCATGGACTCATGGTTCCTTCACCACAACAATGTGCTCGTATATTTAGTTTTGTGTGAAATCATCACTGCCCTCTTAGCCTCCCTACTCGCCAGACCTGGCTCCTTGTGATTTTTTCTTATTTCAAATGAAGCTATTTCGGGACTGCTTCACAAAGTGGAAACCGCTGGGAACTGCATGAATAGCAGGGTAGTACTTCGATGGGTACAAGAACCAGTTATCTGTAAAATTATTTTCTGAACAGACCTCATACATTTTATCACAGCGAGCAGAAAAGTTGTGCAATTTCTATATTACAAGAAATATTATGCAAGTAAATATGAAATATTATGCAACTAAATAAACCCCTGCGCTTAATATAAATGCTAAAAATATTTATCAAGCTAGAAGATAAACATATGAGAATATGTTCCTGTAATCTGTGGATAGTTTGATATGCTATAACTTTTATTTAGGAATAAGAATTACTAAAGATGGATGAAGGAGTGATATAAAATGCCGAATAGCACAGGCGAAACAAGCCTTCAGTCAGAAATATAATTTGTTTACATCAAAAATTAATTTAAACATCAAGAAAAGATTTTTACAAGTATGTATTTGGAGCATAGCTTTATATGGAAGTGAAACTTGGCCTCAAGTACTATGAGTACCTGAGAAGGAAATATTAGAAACTTTTGAAATGTGGTGCTATAGGAGAATATTAAAAATCAGGATAAAGTGACAAATGAAGAGGTGTTGCAGCAAATCGAAGAAAGAAGCATTTGGAAAAATATAGTTAAAAGAAGAGAGACTTATAGGCCACGTATAAGGCATCCAGGAATGAGTCGCTTTAATATTAGAGGGACAGATAGAAGGAGAAAACTATGCAGACAGGCAACGTTTGGAATATGATTGTTAAGGATGTATGATGATGGGGGTATTACCTAAATGAAACGACTAGCACTCTATAGGAAATCTTGGGAGAGCTGTATCAAACCAGTCAAATAATTTAAGACAAAAAAAATATTAACTTTTATTCCTACTACTTGTTGGAAAATTATACACAAAAACATTCATTATAAATATCTCAGTATGAAAAGAGAACTATCATATTTTAGTTAATACAAATCAATCTTTTCTATCTAAAAAAATATTTTTACCTGAGGAGCAGGATAAATGGCATATTCTAGTTTACTCTTTTTTCCATAATCGACTGATAATCTTTCCATTAACAGAGATGCAAATCCAGACCCAGTTCCACCACCAAAAGAATGAAAAATTAGAAATCCTTGTAAGCCTGTACACTGATCTGCTAATTTTCTAATTCTATCCAATACAAGATCAACTATTTCCTTTCCAGCAGTATAATGCCCTCGAGCGTAATTATTAGCTGCATCCTCTTTACCAGTTATTAACTGTTCAGGATGAAAAAGTTGTCTGTATGTTCCGGTTCTCACTTCATCTGTTAAAAAAAGCAATCTTAAATTGATATACATATTAAAAAATATAGTCCTCATATAACTCATTGTGTTATAAGGAGTAACACAATGAGTTATAACACTGCTTATAAGGAGTAACACAAGTTACTCCTTTATAAGCAGTTACTGGCTTATAACAGATGTAAAAGTATTTTAAAGTTTGTAACAATAACTGTACCACATAAAACACTGCTACCCTTTTCAGTGATCATTTCTTAATCTGTGGTAGCTATCTCCTAGCTACCACAAGGAGATTCATACAGGAAGCATGTACTTCACCTTAAGAATTATTAAAGCATAATATAATGCAAAACAACAGACTTTTTATAGAATTTATGTAGACATCATTACAACAGAAAACCAGCAATCTGGACTTGTCAGTCCAGATGACAAACAGCACTATTGTATATTTTCACTATTGTATATTTTCACAAAGTTTTTTTTGTTCTGAAACTATAATATAATCATTACAGCCAACAGAATATTTATGAAAAATCAAATTTTTTCATATAAATACATTATTTGCTCTCTGGTAACAATGGCAGTCAAAAAACTAGTGTTATTAGCTTTTTATGTGGATCACTCAAATTTTTTTAATATTTGAGTTCTTTTATCTTATATTTTAATGTATCTTCTGAATTGTAATCATAAGTGGTGTCAAATCAGACATAAGAAATATGACAACCAATAATTGTTGCATTAAGGATAAGAGGTTAAAAAAAATACCAAAAATAATTAATATAAATGTATTATTTATTAATAAAAGTTCAGTTTTCCTATTTTATTTTTGTCTTAATTTTTTAGCATTTTTGCAGATCTGTGCTTCATTAAAATAGTGGATGGGTAAATTAAAAAATATTAAACATGTACATAGATATGTTTACTATCTTGTCACGTAAATTAAATAAAAATATTTTTAACTAGCGGTATACACACTTTTATATAATTCTAATAATTTAATTGTTAATTTTGTTTCCACATAAAATGTTCTACTGAAGCAGAGCTCCAAAAGAACTAAATATAAATGAAAAAATAAAGCAATCATTGAAATTGTTTTTTTATAAATTATATTCTGCTTGCTGGTGTGCAGTTTGCTAGATTATTTAATTTAATAAATAATTGATTAATACCGACAACTGTAGGTTCAAGATCTACAAACACAGCTCTAGGGACATGTTTTCCAGCTCCAGTCTCGCTGAAGAATGTGTTAAAGCTGTCATCACCTCCTCCAACAGTTTTATCTGATGGCATTTGTCCATCTGGTTGTATTCCATGTTCAAGACAGTACAATTCCCAGCACGCATTACCAATTTGTACACCTGCTTGCCCAGTATGTACAGATATACATTCACGCTACAATATAAAATATAGTATTACTGTTTATTCAATTCATACTAAGAAAATCTTTCCTTTTATAATTATAAGAACAGTCACTAAGAAAACAATCATACACTATAAAATTTATCATAAAGTAAGTCTGTTGCTGATTTGAGAATAAGTCTGCACAAAAAATGAAAGAGTTTTCATTTTTGCTTCAAAAAAGATTGTATTCAAATAATTTTGATTCAAATTTTTTCTAATGCATTAAAAACCCATTTTTTCTCTAGCACTACTATAAAACTAATGACTGTTGCATAAACTAAATCACACATGATCTTTAAGACTAACTATTTTTAATCATTGTGGCCAACCTTCAATTAAATAGTTATTCAACAATTTACTGTTGATTAACACTCATCAGATGTAGTATATTTCTAATATTGATACAATAAAATGATACTTTTTAAGGTTAGGTACCTTATCAGATTGTTTAGCAAAATAAAAATTATATTGAAGAAAAAACAATACATACAAACATTAAATAACTTGTAAATAGGATGCACACAAGAATTTTTTTAAATTAAAAATAATTACAAATACCTTTATTGAGAAAACAATAATACCCATAAAATTATGCAGTTTTTAATGAAAGATTATACACAATTCTTTTTCAATATATTTACTTACGTGGTGTAAAAAAATAACGTCATCGGAAAATAGAAAACAGCAAGTATTCAGAATTCAAAATACACTTGTTCACACCTAATACAGTTTGTTTACTTTAATTCTATGTGAAAGTAAACAAAATTTTAATTCCCTGTGTAAAGAGATCTATTGTTCACAATAAAAATCTCTATTAGATTTAATTTATAACTAAGTTTAATGTATGAAAAGGTCTAATGCACGGGGGGTCAGTAGGTTAGTACAAATAAAATTACTATACATCCTCTTTACATTTTTATTAATTACTATAATCTGGCAAATAAAAGAACGCACCTTTAATTAGATGCAATAATATCTTAAACCATCGCGATAAATACCAAACCAACGCTTGATCTTTTTTACAATGGTTTATAACAAACTTATTCAGACAACGATAAAAGCGCGTTTACATTCTCGAGGAAACACGATTCGTTTATATGCCCCTTCCAGCCTCTAAATCTAAGAAAAATTTTTTTTAATGAATATAATCGATTAGGAAAAAAGACATACACTTTTCATTTCTATACGTAGGTACGCATAGTCGGCAAGTGTAAACAAAATGTAGAGTCGTTTATATGAATACAAAAAAATAAGCTAGTATATAGTAGTTATTAGCTAGTATATATAGTAGGTATATAGTAGTTATTAGATGTGTTAATTTGAAAAAAAAATTCAAAATAATTCGGGCTGTTGTTCTCAGTAGTAACTGCGGTTTACGCAGGCTAGAGTTACTACTAGATTCTTAATTGCGTATGATAAAATTATTACAAACGCTTTAATTTTCTACAGAAATGATTATTCCTTTAAGAATGCTTTATTATTTAATTTTCTACTGTAAACTGTTTATTAATGTGAAAAAAATCACTTTGGTACTGCAGCAGGATGTAAAGATAGCAATTATTTTAAAAGGTCGCCTAAAATAGTAGACGAAACAACCTGAAACTTGGATCAAAATAATAGTCTCGTATTTTAAGATACGTATACCGCACATTCTACCAAAACGTTCAGAACTACCGGAAATAGCAAGCACAAAAAATGTGCGTTTGCCGCATTTTTCTGGAGAATGTAAACGTGTTTACTATTATCTGATTAGTTCTTTATAAATATGTGAAAAGAAAAAGTCTTTAGTTTACATTTTACATTGTTTTACTATGGTTAATAGAGAGATTGCAATCTAAGTTCAGGTGCATATTTTCGATTTACCAGGCTTTAATTTCTTGTAATTAATCATGTAACTGACAATTTTTATTAGTAATTTTGTTTTTATTTACTGAAAAAATGGTTATTAGTTTATAAAACAAAAACAATAACGTACTACATCTAAATAAACCCAAACTTACATTTACTACTGTAAAAAGAAAGTTCTATTGCTTTTGTTACTTTATTGTAATAAAATTTAAAAGAAGAGTTAGAGTACTAACTAAAAAAACAGTAAATATAGCTGCAGTGAGTGTTTAAAAGATTAACTCTTAAGACTTAAAAAGTATAACAACAGAAAATAAGTCATAGCAAACCATTTTTTAATAGATGATGTCCAGACTTCACAATTATTTTAAATAGTAATAAAACAAAATAGACACTTTTAAAAAATAAATTCTTTAACCAAATCAACAATGTACATCAATATCTGAACATTGTTAAGATCTTTCTCTCTCATGGTCACAAAAGAACAAAAAGAAATAAAATGCATC